>NW_028322265.1:1232664-1848996 GCF_059928025.1 Delphinapterus leucas | reverse complement strand
CCACAGAAAAAGAAACCTCATAAGATATCACTAATACACAGAATGTAAACTTGGCTACACACGAAATGAACTACAAAACAGGGTCTCAAATTTAGAAAACGAACCAATGCTTCCTTAAGGGCAAAGATGAGTTCGGGTGCAGCATAAAACCAGAGATTGAAATTAGCACAGATACCATTCCATTACCCAAATATGTAATAGTCAAGACCTACACCTTGCTCAACGAAATGGACTCAACAACCCATATTCAAAGCCCAGGAATATACCTGACTAGTAAGAATCATAAAACCCATGGATTTATATGTCTACAGAAGAGAATCAAGTGTGTGTACAGCGGCATAAATGCAGCAGTGAAAATGTGATAAATCCCATTATCAAAATAAATTAAAAAAACAAAACACAGTGACAGTGAAATAGAGAGCAATTCTTAAATAATTCATTCAGGGTTTGTGATGCAACCTGGATTTACCACATCTACACCCAGAGCCAAGTGAGACATAAGGTTGGGCACTTCGGGCTGATAGCATTGGTGACGATCGATGAGCAAATGCAGACCCTTTGAAGTCATACTCCAGGGTACCCATTCCATGGGTCCCAACTCTCCAGGTTTAAGGGAGTCTTCCTTCAGCTAAAACATGCATGGGAAACCCACAGTATGGTGCACCGTGTGACCGGGAAACGTTTTCAAATGCATCTCAGTTTTCGTCCCCTTTTACTCGGGTTCACCATTCCAGACCCTTTACTAACACTCTCCCCACTTGGAGAGTCAGTGCCTTTAACCTCCTGTTTGGCACAGTTTGCAATTTCTGCGCAAGATGAACAGGAATAGGGAGAACCAATGAGAGACTAGCTGTAGGTGTCTGCACGGGCAACTTTAACGCTCATTTCCCACCAGGAAGAGGAATTAACCAAAGGCTCAGCATGCCGTGCCGGAACCAGATTAGGGCCTGAAGCAATCCTGCGGGTTTGCGGGCAGCTCACAAGATAGCGAGTTGAAGAAAGGAGCTCAGGGGCACTGTAACTCACAAACCTGCAGAGTTATAAATGACAGCTATCGTCCAAAAAAATATTGAAGGAAGGCTGCGAAGACGACTTGTAAGCGGGGCAGAATTGCAGGAAAACGATTTCAGGGGGTAGACGGGAATTGCATTTAAAGCATAGGAAAAGAGGCAGAACGTCGACAATGATGCTCTTGGCCAAAAAGGGCGTATGCGTTTTTTCCTGAATATATTCAGGAAAAAACGCATACGCCCTTTTTGGCCAACCAAGCAAGCATGTTAAAGAAATCTGCACTAAAATGAAGTCTCACTGCCCCCCGGTCAAAAGGGCCATCTGAAAAAAGTGTAAAATCCAGAAAGGCAGCACAGGCCGTGGAGAACCGCGAGCCTTGTTATGCTGATGGGCGGGATGTAAATTGCCAACAGCCACTCTGGAGAAGTGTATGGTGTTTCCTGGAACACCTAAAAAACAAAGCAACGGAGCCTACGGCACTTCCACTTATGGTCCTATAGCTTAGGGAAATTAAAATCAAAAACACACAGCCACCCCAAAGTTTCGGACGGCTCTGTTTACAAGAACCTCGTCTACGCTACAAGTTCAATATCCCAGAATGTGAAAAATGGATAAAGAAGTTGTGGTACGTACGTACAATGGAATATCATTCAGCAATGAAATCTATGTCATCAGGCCCATCGCAGCATAATGAGTGGATTCAGGTACGATGATTCTAAGTGAAATAAGTCACACAGAAAATGAAACATCATAAGATATCACTAATACACGGAATGTAAACTTGGCTACACATGAACTGAATTACAAAACAGAACAGGGTCTCAAATTTAGAAAACCAACTTATACTTGCTTATGGGGAAAGGTGAGGTGGGCTGCTGCATAAAACCAGAGATTGAAATTAACACAGATACCTTTCCATAAGCCAAATATGTAATAGGCAAGACCTACTCCTTGCTCAACGAAATGGACTCAACACCCCATATTCAACGCCTAGGAATATACCTGACTAGTAAGAATCTTAAAACCCATGGATTTATATGTCTCCGTAAGAGAATCAAGCGTTTGTTCAGTGGCCTAAACGCAGCAGTGAAAATCCGATAAATCCCATTATCAAAATAAATTTATAAAACACAACACCATGACAGTGAAATAGAGAGCAATTCTTAAAAAATTCACTCAGGGCTTCTGATGCAACCTGGATTTACCACATCTACACCCAGAGCTGGGGAGACAAAAGGCCGGACACTTCAGCATGATAGCATTGGTGAGGTTCGGTGAGCAAATGCAGACCCTTTGAAGTCATACTTCATGGTACCCATTCCATGGGTCCCAACTCTCCAGGTTTAAGGGATTCTTCCCTCCACTAAATCATGCATGGGAAACCCAGAGTATGGTCCACCGTGTGATTGGGAAACGTTTTCAAATGCATCTCAGTTTTCATCCCTTTGTACTCGGGTTCACCATTCCAGACGCTTAACTAACACTCTCCCCACTTGGAGAGTCAATGCCTTTAACCTCCTGTTTGGCACAGTTTGCAATTTCTGCACAAGATGAAGAGGAATAGGGAGAACCAATGAGAGACTAGCTGTGGGTGTCTGCACGGGCAAATATAATGCTCATTTCCCACCAGGAAGAGGAATTAACCAAAGGCTCAGCATGCCGTGCGGGAACCAGATTAGGGCCTGAAGCAATCCTGCGGGTTTGCGGCCAGCTCACAAGAAAGCGAGTTGAAGAAAGGAGCTCAGGGGCACTGTAATTCACAAACATGCAGGGTTAAAAATGACAGCTATCGTCCAATAATATATTGAAGTAAGTCTGCGAAGAGGACTTGAAAGCGGGGCAGAATTGCAGGAAAACGATTTCAGGGGGTAGACTGGAATTGCACTTAAAGCATAGGAAAAGAGGCAGAACGGTGACAATGATGCTCTTGGCCAAAAAGGGCGTATGCGTTTTCTCCTGAATATATTCAGGAAAAAACGCATACGCCCCTTTTGGTCAATCAAGCAAGCATGTTAAAGAAATCTGCACTACAATGAAGTCTCACTTCCCCGGTCAAAAGGGCCATCTGAAAAATGTGTAAAATCCAGAAAGGCAGCACAGGCCATGGAGAACAGGGAGCCTTGTTATGCTGGTGGGCGGGATGTAAATTGCCAACAGCCACTCTGGAGAAGTATATGGTGTTTCCTGAAACACCTAGAAAACAAAGGAACAGAGCCTAGGGCACTTCCACTTATAGTCCTATAGCTTAAGGAAATTACAATCAAAAACACACAGCCACCCCAAAGTTTGGGACGGCTCTGTTGACAAGAACCTCGTCGACATTACCAGTTAAATATGCCAGAAATCGAAAAATGGATAAAGAAGTTGTGGTACGTACGTATAATGTAATATCACTCAGCAATGAAATCTATGTCATCAGGCCCGTAGCGGCATAATGTGTGGATTCAGGTATGATGATTCTAAGTGAAAACAGTCACACAGAAAAAGAAACATCATAAGATATCACTAATACACGGAATATAAACTTGGCTACACATGAACTGAATTACAAAACAGAACAGGGTCTCAAATTTAGAAAACCAACTTATGCTTGCTTACGGGGAAAGGTGAGTTGGGGTGCTGCATAAAACAAGAGATTGAACTTAGCACAGATACCTTTCCATAAGCCAAATATGTAATAGAGAAGACCTACTCCTTGCTCAACGAAATGGCCTCAACGCCCCATATTCAACGCCTAGGCATATACCTGACTAGTAAGAATCTTAAAGCCTACGGATTTATATGTCTCCGTAAGACAATCAAGTGTGTGTACAGCAGAGTAAACGCAGCAGTGAAAATCAGCTAAATCCCATTATAAAAATAAATTTCAAGAAAAAACACAATGACAGTGAAATAGAGAGCAATTCCTCAATGATTCATTCATGGCTTGTGATGAAACCTGGATTAACCACCTCTACCCCCCAGAGCTGGGTGAGACATAAGGCTGGACTCTTGGGCCTGATTGGATTGTTGAGGTACAGTGAGCAAATGCAGAGCCTTTGAAGTCATACTCCAGGGTACCCATTCCATGGGTCCCAACTCTCCAGGTATAAGAGATTCTTCCTTCAGCTAAAACATGCATGGGAAACCCAGAGTATGGTCCACCGTGTGATCTGGAAACGTTTTTAAATGCATCTCAGTTTTCGTCCCCTGGTACTCGGGTTCACCATTCCAGACGCTTTACTAACACTCTCCCCACTTGGAGAGTCAGTGCCTTTAACCTCCTGTTTGGCACAGTTTGCAATTTCTGCGGAAGATGAACAGGAATAGGGAGAACCAATGAGAGACTAGCTGTAGGTGTCTGCACGGGCAAATTTAACTCTCACTTCCCACCAGGAAGAGGAATTAACCACAGGCTCAGCATGCCGTGCCGGAACCAGATTAAGGCCTGAAGCAATTCTGTGCGTTTGCGGCTAGCTCACATGAAAGCGAGTTGAAGAAAGGAGCTCAGGGGCACTGTAATTCACAAACATGCAGAGTTATAAATGACAGCTATCGTCCAAAAATATATTGAAGGAAGGCTGCGAAGAGGACTTGAAACCGGGGCAGAATTTCAGGAAAACGATTACAGGGGGTAGACTGGAATTGCATTTTAAGCATAGGAATAGGGGCAGAACGTCGATAATGAAGCAGTTGGCCCAAAAGGGCGTATGCGTTTTTTCCTGAATATATTCAGGAAAAAACGCATACGCCCTTTTGGGCCAACCAAGCAAGCTTGTAAAGGAAATCTGCACCACAATGAAGCCTCACTGCCCACCGGTCAAAAGGGTCATCTGAAAAAAGTGTAAAATCCAGAAAGGCACGTCAGGCCATGGAGTATAGGGAGCCTTGTTATGTTGATGGGCGGTATGTAAATTGCCAACAACCACTCTGGAGAAGTGTATGGTGTTCCTGAAACACCAAAAACAAAGCAACGGAGCCTATGGCACTTTCACTTATGGTCATATAGCTTAGGGAATTTAAAATCAAAAACACAGAGCCACCCCAAATTTTCAGACGGCTCTGATTAAAAGAACTTCGTCTGCGGTACAAGTTAAATATCCCAGAAAGCGAAAAATGGATAAAGAACTTTTGGTACGTATATACAATGGAATATCACTCAGCAATGAAATCTATGGCATCAGGCCCGTCGCGGCATAATGAGTGGATTCAGGTACGATGATTCTAAGTGAAATAAGTCACACAGAAAAAGAAACCTCATAAGATATCACTAATACACAGAATGTAAACTTGGCTACACACGAAATGAACTACAAAACAGGGTCTCAAATTTAGAAAACCAACCAATGCTTCCTTAAGGGCAAAGATGAGTTCGGGTGCAGCATAAAACCAGAGATTGAAATTAGCACAGATACCATTCCATTACCCAAATATGTAATAGTCAAGACCTACACCTTGCTCAACGAAATGGACTCAACAACCCATATTCAAAGCCCAGGAATATACCTGACTAGTAAGAATCATAAAACCCATGGATTTATATGTCTACAGAAGAGAATCAAGTGTGTGTAAAGCGGCATAAATGCAGCAGTGAAAATGTGATAAATCCCATTATCAAAATAAATTAAAAAAACAAAACACAGTGACAGTGAAATAGAGAGCAATTCTTAAATAATTCATTCAGGGTTTGTGATGCAACCTGGATTTACCACATCTACACCCAGAGCCAAGTGAGACATAAGGTTGGGCACTTCGGGCTGATAGCATTGGTGACGATCGATGAGCAAATGCAGACCCTTTGAAGTCATACTCCAGGGTACCCATTCCATGGGTCCCAACTCTCCAGGTTTAAGGGAGTCTTCCTTCAGCTAAAACATGCATGGGAAACCCACAGTATGGTGCACCGTGTGACCGGGAAACGTTTTCAAATGCATCTCAGTTTTCGTCCCCTTTTACTCGGGTTCACCATTCCAGACCCTTTACTAACACTCTCCCCACTTGGAGAGTCAGTGCCTTTAACCTCCTGTTTGGCACAGTTTGCAATTTCTGCGCAAGATGAACAGGAATAGGGAGAACCAATGAGAGACTAGCTGTAGGTGTCTGCACGGGCAAATTTAACGCTCATTTTCCACCAGGAACAGGAATTAACCAAAGGCTCAGCATGCCGTGCCGGAACCAGATTAGGGCCTGAAACAATCCTGCGGGTTTGCGGGCAGCTCACAAGATAGCGAGTTGAAGAAAGGAGCTCAGGGGCACTGTAACTCACAAACCTGCAGAGTTATAAATGACAGCTATCGTCCAAAAAAATATTGAAGGAAGGCTGCGAAGACGACTTGTAAGCGGGGCAGAATTGCAGGAAAACGATTTCGGGGGTAGACGGGAATTGCATTTAAAGCATAGGAAAAGAGGCAGAACGTCGACAATGATGCTCTTGGCCAAAAAGGGCGTATGCGTTTTTTCCTGAATATATTCAGGAAAAAACGCATACGCCCTTTTTGGCCACCCAAGCAAGCATGTTAAAGAAATCTGCACTAAAATGAAGTCTCACTGCCCCCCGGTCAAAAGGGCCATCTGAAAAAAGTGTAAAATCCAGAAAGGCAGCACAGGCCATGGAGAACCGGGAGCCTTGTTATGCTGATGGGCCCGATGTAAATTGCCAACAGCCACTCTGGAGAAGTGTATGGTGTTTCCTGGAACACCTAAAAAACAAAGCAACGGAGCCTACGGCACTTCCACTTATGGTCCTATAGCTTAGGGAAATTAAAATCAAAAACACACAGCCACCCCAAAGTTTCGTACGGCTCTGTTTACAAGAACCTCGTCTATGCTACAAGTTCAATATCCCAGAATGTGAAAAATGGATAAAGAAGTTGTGGTACGTACGTACAATGGAATATCATTCAGCAATGAAATCTATGTCATCAGGCCCATCGCAGCATAATGAGTGGATTCAGGTACGATGATTCTAAGTGAAATAAGTCACACAGAAAATGAAACATCATAAGATATCACTAATACACGGAATGTAAACTTGGCTACACATGAACTGAATTACAAAACAGAACAGGGTCTCAAATTTAGAAAACCAACTTATACTTGCTTATGGGGAAAGGTGAGGTGGGCTGCTGCATAAAACCAGAGATTGAAATTAACACAGATACCTTTCCATAAGCCAAATATGTAATAGGGAAGACCTACTCCTTGCTCAACGAAATGGACTCAGCACCCCATATTCAACGCCTAGGAATATACCTGACTAGTAAGAATCTTAAAACCCATGGATTTATATGTCTCCATAAGAGAATCAAGCGTTTGTTCAGTGGCCTAAACGCAGCAGTGAAAATCCGATAAATCCCATTATCAAAATAAATTTCTAAAACACAACACCATAACAGTGAAATAGAGAGCAATTCTTAAAAAATTCACTCAGGGCTTCTGATGCAACCTGGATTTACCACATCTACGCCCAGAGCTGAGGAGACAAAAGGCCGGACACTTCAGCATGATAGCATTGGTGAGGTTCGGTGAGCAAATGCAGACCCTTTGAAGTCATACTTCATGGTACCCATTCCATGGGTCCCAACTCTCCAGGTTTAAGGGATTCTTCCTTCCACTAAATCATGAATGGGAAACTCAGAGTATGGTCCACTGTGTGATTGGGAAACGTTTTCAAATGCATCTCAGTTTTCATCCCTTTGTACTCGGGTTCACCATTCCAGACGCTTAACTAACACTCTCCCCACTTGGAGAGTCAATGCCTTTAACCTCCTGTTTGGCACAGTTTGCAATTTCTGCACAAGATGAAGAGGAATAGGGAGAACCAATGAGAGACTAGCTGTGGGTGTCTGCACGGGCAAATTTTACGCTCATTTCCCACCAGGAAGAGGAATTAACCAAAGGCTCAGCATGCCGTGCGGGAACAAGATTAGGGCCTGAAGCAATCCTGCGGGTTTGCGGCCAGCTCACAAGAAAGCGAGTTGAAGAAAGGAGCTCAGGGGCACTGTAATTCACAAACATGCAGGGTTAAAAATGACAGCTATCGTCCAATAATATATTGAAGTAAGTCTGCGAAGAGGACTTGAAAGCGGGGCAGAATTGCAGGAAAACGATTTCAGGGGGTAGACTGGAATTGCACTTAAAGCATAGGAAAAGAGGCAGAACGGCGACAATGATGCTCTTGGCCAAAAAGGGCGTATGCGTTTTCTCCTGAATATATTCAGGAAAAAACGCATACGCCCCTTTTGGTCAAACAAGCAAGCATGTTAAAGAAATCTGCACTACAATGAAGTCTCACTTCCCCGGTCAAAAGGGCCATCTGAAAAATGTGTAAAATCCAGAAAGGCAGCACAGGCCATGGAGAACAGGGAGCCTTGTTATGCTGATGGGCGGGATGTAAATTGCCAACAGCCACTCTGGAGAAGTATATGGTGTTTCCTGAAACACCTAGAAAACAAAGGAACAGAGCCTAGGGCACTTCCACTTATAGTCCTATAGCTTAAGGAAATTACAATCAAAAACACACAGCCACCCCAAAGTTTGGGACGGCTCTGTTGACAAGAACCTCGTCGACATTACCAGTTAAATATGCCAGAAATCGAAAAATGGATAAAGAAGTTGTGGTACGTACGTATAATGTAATATCACTCAGCAATGAAATCTATGTCATCAGGCCCGTAGCGGCATAATGTGTGGATTCAGGTATGATGATTCTAAGTGAAAACAGTCACACAGAAAAAGAAACATCATAAGATATCACTAATACACGGAATATAAACTTGGCTACACATGAACTGAATTACACAAAAGAACAGGGTCTCAAATTTAGAAAACCAACTTATGCTTGCTTACGGGGAAAGGTGAGTTGGGGTGCTGCATAAAACAAGAGATTGAACTTAGCACAGATACCTTTCCATAAGCCAAATATGTAATAGAGAAGACCTACTCCTTGCTCAACGAAATGGCCTCAATGCCCCATATTCAACGCCTAGGCATATACCTGACTAGTAAGAATCTTAAAGCCTACGGATTTATATGTCTCCGTAAGACAATCAAGTGTGTGTACAGCAGAGTAAACGCAGCAGTGAAAATCAGCTAAATCCCATTATAAAAATAAATTTCAAGAAAAAACACAATGACAGTGAAATAGAGAGCAATTCCTCAATGATTCATTCATGGCTTGTGATGAAACCTGGATTAACCACCTCTACCCCCCAGAGCTGGGTGAGACATAAGGCTGGACTCTTGGGCCTGATTGGATTGTTGAGGTACAGTGAGCAAATGCAGAGCCTTTGAAATCATACTCCAGGGTACCCATTCCATGGGTCCCAACTCTCCAGGTTTAAGGGATTCTTCCTTCAGCTAAAACATGCATGGGAAACCCAGAGTATGGTCCACCGTGTGATCTGGAAACGTTTTTAAATGCATCTCAGTTTTCGTCCCCTGGTACTCGGGTTCACCATTCCAGACGCTTTACTAACACTCTCCCCACTTGGAGAGTCAGTGCCTTTAACCTCCTGTTTGGCACAGTTTGCAATTTCTGCGCAACATGAACAGGAATAGGGAGAACCAATGAGAGACTAGCTGTAGGTGTCTGCACGGGCAAATTTAACTCTCACTTCCCACCAGGAAGAGCAATTAACCACAGGCTCAGCATGCCGTGCCGGAACCAGATTAAGGCCGGAAGCAATTCTGTGCGTTTGCGGCTAGCTCACATGAAAGCGAGTTGAAGAAAGGAGCTCAGGGGCTCTGTAATTCACAAACATGCAGAGTTATAAATGACAGCTATCGTCCAAAAATATATTGAAGGAAGGCTGCGAAGAGGACTTGAAACCGGGGCAGAATTTCAGGAAAACGATTACAGGGGGTAGACTGGAATTGCATTTTAAGCATAGGAATAGGGGCAGAACGTCGATAACGAAGCAGTTGGCCCAAAAGGGCGTATGCGTTATTTCCTGAATATATTCAGGAAAAAACGCATACGCCCTTTTGGGCCAACCAAGCAAGCTTGTAAAAGAAATCTGCACCAAAATGAAGCCTCACTGCCTCCCGGTCAAAAGGGTCATCTGAAAAAAGTGTAAAATCCAGAAAGGCACGTCAGGCCATGGAGTATAGGGAGCCTTGTTATGTTGATGGGCGGTATGTAAATTGCCAACAACCACTCTGGAGAAGTGTATGGTGTTCCTGAAACACCAAAAACAAAGCAACGGAGCCTATGGCACTTTCACTTATGGTCACATAGCTTAGGGAATTTAAAATCAAAAACACAGAACCACCCCAAATTTTCAGACGGCTCTGATTATAAGAACCTCGTCTGCGGTACAAGTTAAATATCCCAGAAAGCGAAAAATGGATAAAGAACTTTTGGTACGTATATACAATGGAATATCACTCAGCAATGAAATCTATGGCATCAGGCCCGTCGCGGCATAATGAGTGGATTCAGGTACGATGATTCTAAGTGAAATAAGTCACACAGATAAAGAAACCTCATAAGATATCACTAATACACAGAATGTAAACTTGGCTACACACGAAATGAACTACAAAACAGGGTCTCAAATTTAGAAAACCAACCAATGCTTCCTTAAGGGCAAAGATGAGTTCGGGTGCAGCATAAAACCAGAGATTGAAATTAGCACAGATACCATTCCATTGCCCAAATATGTAATAGTCAAGACCTACACCTTGCTCAACGAAATGGACTCAACAACCCATATTCAAAGCCCAGGAATATACCTGACTAGTAAGAATCATAAAACCTATGGATTTATATGTCTATAGAAGAGAATCAAGTGTGTGTAAAGCGGCATAAATGCAGCAGTGAAAATGTGATAAATCCCATTATCAAAATAAATTAAAAAAACAAAACACAGTGACAGTGAAATAGAGAGCAATTCTTAAATAATTCATTCAGGGTTTGTGATGCAACCTGGATTTACCACATCTACACCCAGAGCCAAGTGAGACATAAGGTTGGGCACTTCGGGCTGATAGCATTGGTGACGTTCGATGAGCAAATGCAGACCCTTTGAAGTCATACTGCATGGTACCCATTCCATGGGTCCCAACTCTCCAGGTTTAAGGGATTCTTCCTTCAGCTAAAACATGCCTGGGAAACCCACAGTATGGTGCACCGTGTGACCGGGAAACGTTTTCAAATGCATCTCAGTTTTCGTCCCGTTTTACTCGGGTTCACCATTCCAGACCCTTTACTAACACTCTCCCCACTTGGAGAGTCAGTGCCTTTAACCTCCTGTTTGGCACAGTTTGCAATTTCTGCGCAAGATGAACAGGAATAGGGAGAACCAATGAGAGACTAGCTGTAGGTGTCTGCACGGGCAAATTTAACGCTCATTTCCCACCAGGAAGAGGAATTAACCAAAGGCTCAGCATGCCGTGCCGGAACCAGATTAGGGCCTGAAGCAATCCTGCGGGTTTGCGGGCAGCTCACAAGATAGCGAGTTGAAGAAAGGAGCTCAGGGGCACTGTAACTCACAAACCTGCAGAGTTATAAATGACAGCTCTCGTCCAAAAAATTATTGAAGGAAGGCTGCGAAGACGACTTGTAAGCGGGGCAGAATTGCAGGAAAACGATTTCAGGGGGTAGACGGGAATTGCATTTAAAGCATAGGAAAAGAGGCAGAACGTCGACAATGATGCTCTTGGCCAAAAAGGGCGTATGCGTTTTTTCCTGAATATATTCAGGAAAAAACGCATACGCCCTTTTTGGCCAACCAAGCAAGCATGTTAAAGAAATCTGCACTAAAATGAAGTCTCACTGCCCCCCGGTCAAAAGGGCCATCTGAAAAAAGTATAAAATCCAGAAAGGCAGCACAGGCCATGGAGAACCGGGAGCCTTGTTATGCTGATGGGCGGGATGTAAATTGCCAACAGCCACTCTGGAGAA
The DNA here is from genome assembly GCF_059928025.1 of Delphinapterus leucas. NCBI lineage: Eukaryota > Metazoa > Chordata > Mammalia > Artiodactyla > Monodontidae > Delphinapterus > Delphinapterus leucas. Next base: position 1,837,100 of record NW_028322265.1, on the reverse strand, counting down.
GTGTATGGTGTTTCCTGGAACACCTAAAAAACAAAGCAACGGAGCCTACGGCACTTCCACTTATGGTCCTATAGCTTAGGGAAATTAAAATCAAAAACACACAGCCACCCCAAAGTTTCGGACGGCTCTGTTTACAAGAACCTCGTCTACGCTACAAGTTCAATATCCCAGAATGTGAAAAATGGATAAAGAAGTTGTGGTACGTACGTACAATGGAATATCATTCAGCAATGAAATCTATGTCATCAGGCCCATCGCAGCATAATGAGTGGATTCAGGTACGATGATTCTAAGTGAAATAAGTCACACAGAAAATGAAACATCATAAGATATCACTAATACACGGAATGTAAACTTGGCTACACATGAACTGAATTACAAAACAGAACAGGGTCTCAAATTTAGAAAACCAACTTATACTTGCTTATGGGGAAAGGTGAGGTGGGCTGCTGCATAAAACCAGAGATTGAAATTAACACAGATACCTTTCCATAAGCCAAATATGTAATAGGCAAGACCTACTCCTTGCTCAACGAAATGGACTCAACACCCCATATTCAACTTCTAGGAATATACCTGACTAGTAAGAATCTTAAAACCCATGGATTTATATGTCTCCGTAAGAGAATCAAGCGTTTGTTCAGTGGCCTAAACGCAGCAGTGAAAATCCGATACATCCCATTATCAAAATAAATTTCTAAAACACAACACCATGACAGTGAAATAGAGAGCAATTCTTAAAAAATTCACTCAGGGCTTCTGATGCAACCTGGATTTACCACATCTACACCCAGAGCTGGGGAGACAAAAGGCCAGACACCTCAGCATGATAGCATTGGTGAGGTTCGGTGAGCAAATGCAGACCCTTTGAAGTCATACTTCATGGTACCCATTCCATGGGTCCCAACTCTCCAGGTTTAAGGGAATCTTCCCTCCACTAAATCATGCATGGGAAACCCAGAGTATGCTCCACTGTGTGATTGGGAAACGTTTTCAAATGCATCTCAGTTTTCATCCCTTTGTACTCGGGTTCACCTTTCCAGACGCTTAACTAACACTCTCCCCACTTGGAGAGTCAATGCCTTTAACCTCCTGTTTGGCACAGTTTGCAATTTCTGCACAAGATGAAGAGGAATAGGGAGAACCAATGAGAGACTAGCTGTGGGTGTCTGCACGGGCAAATGTAATGCTCATTTCCCACCAGGAAGAGGAATTAACCAAAGGCTCAGCATGCCGTGCGGGAACCAGATTAGGGCCTGAAGCAATCCTGCGGGTTTGCGGCCAGCTCACAAGAAAGCGAGTTGAAGAAAGGAGCTCAGGGGCACTGTAATTCACAAACATGCAGGGTTAAAAATGACAGCTATCGTCCAATAATATATTGAAGTAAGTCTGCGAAGAGGACTTGAAAGCGGGGCAGAATTGCAGGAAAACGATTTCAGGGGGTAGACTGGAATTGCACTTAAAGCATAGGAAAAGAGGCAGAACGGCGACAATGATGCTCTTGGCCAAAAAGGGCGTATGCGTTTTCTCCTGAATATATTCAGGAAAAAACGCATACGCCCCTTTTGGTCAAACAAGCAAGCATGTTAAAGAAATCTGCACTACAATGAAGTCTCACTTCCCCGGTCAAAAGGGCCATCTGAAAAATGTGTAAAATCCAGAAAGGCAGCACAGGCCATGGAGAACAGGGAGCCTTGTTATGCTGATGGGCGGGATGTAAATTGCCAACAGCCACTCTGGAGAAGTATATGGTGTTTCCTGAAACACCTAGAAAACAAAGGAACAGAGCCTAGGGCACTTCCACTTATAGTCCTATAGCTTAAGGAAATTACAATCAAAAACACACAGCCACCCCAAAGTTTGGGACGGCTCTGTTGACAAGAACCTCGTCGACATTACCAGTTAAATATGCCAGAAATCGAAAAATGGATAAAGAAGTTGTGGTACGTACGTATAATGTAATATCACTCAGCAATGAAATCTATGTCATCAGGCCCGTAGCGGCATAATGTGTGGATTCAGGTATGATGATTCTAAGTGAAAACAGTCACACAGAAAAAGAAACATCATAAGATATCACTAATACACGGAATATAAACTTGGCTACACATGAACTGAATTACACAAAAGAACAGGGTCTCAAATTTAGAAAACCAACTTATGCTTGCTTACGGGGAAAGGTGAGTTGGGGTGCTGCATAAAACAAGAGATTGAACTTAGCACAGATACCTTTCCATAAGCCAAATATGTAAGAGAGAAGACCTACTCCTTGCTCAACGAAATGGCCTCAATGCCCCATATTCAACGCCTAGGCATATACCTGACTAGTAAGAATGTTAAAGCCTACGGATTTATATGTCTCCGTAAGACAATCAAGTGTGTGTACAGCAGAGTAAACGCAGCAGTGAAAATCAGCTAAATCCCATTATAAAAATAAATTTCAAGAAAAAACACAATGACAGTGAAATAGAGAGCAATTCCTCAATGATTCATTCATGGCTTGTGATGAAACCTGGATTAACCACCTCTACCCCCCAGAGCTGGGTGAGACATAAGGCTGGACTCTTGGGCCTGATTGGATTGTTGAGGTACAGTGAGCAAATGCAGAGCCTTTGAAGTCATACTCCAGGGTACCCATTCCATGGGTCCCAACTCTCCAGGTTTAAGGGATTCTTCCTTCAGCTAAAACATGCATGGGAAACCCAGAGTATGGTCCACCGTGTGATCTGGAAACGTTTTTAAATGCATCTCAGTTTTCGTCCCCTGGTACTCGGGTTCACCATTCCAGACGCTTTACTAACACTCTCCCCACTTGGAGAGTCAGTGCCTTTAACCTCCTGTTTGGCACAGTTTGCAATTTCTGCGCAACATGAACAGGAATAGGGAGAACCAATGAGAGACTAGCTGTAGGTGCCTGCACGGGCAAATTTAACTCTCACTTCCCACCAGGAAGAGGAATTAACCACAGGCTCAGCATGCCGTGCCGGAACCAGATTAAGGCCTGAAGCAATTCTGTGCGTTTGCGGCTAGCTCACATGAAAGCGAGTTGAAGAAAGGAGCTCAGGGGCACTGTAATTCACAAACATGCAGAGTTATAAATGACAGCTATCGTCCAAAAATATATTGAAGGAAGGCTGCGAAGAGGACTTGAAACCGGGGCAGAATTTCAGGAAAACGATTACAGGGGGTAGACTGGAATTGCATTTTAAGCATAGGAATAGGGGCAGAACGTCGATAATGAAGCAGTTGGCCCAAAAGGGCGTATGCGTTTTTTCCTGAATATATTCAGGAAAAAACGCATACGCCCTTTTGGGCCAACCAAGCAAGCTTGTAAAGGAAATCTGCACCACAATGAAGCCTCACTGCCCCCCGGTCAAAAGGGTCATCTGAAAAAAGTGTAAAATCCAGAAAGGCAGGTCAGCCCATGGAGTATAGGGAGCCTTGTTATGTTGATGGGCGGTATGTAAATTGCCAACAACCACTCTGGAGAAGTGTATGGTGTTCCTGAAACACCAAAAACAAAGCAACGGAGCCTATGGCACTTTCACTTATGGTCATATAGCTTAGGGAATTTAAAATCAAAAACACAGGGCCACCCCAAATTTTCAGACGGCTCTGATTATAAGAACCTCGTCTGCGGTACAAGTTAAATATCCCAGAAAGCGAAAAATGGATAAAGAACTTTTGGTACGTATATACAATGGAATATCACTCAGCAATGAAATCTATGGCATCAGGCCCGTCGCGGCATAATGAGTGGATTCAGGTACGATGATTCTAAGTGAAATAAGTCACACAGAAAAAGAAACCTCATAAGATATCACTAATACACAGAATGTAAACTTGGCTACACACGAAATGAACTACAAAACAGGGTCTCAAATTTAGAAAACCAACCAATGCTTCCTTAAGGGCAAAGATGAGTTCGGGTGCAGCATAAAACCAGAGATTGAAATTAGCACAGATACCATTCCATAACCCAAATATGTAATAGTCAAGACCTACACCTTGCTCAACGAAATGGACTCAACAACCCATATTCAAAGCCCAGGAATATACCTGACTAGTAAGAATCATAAAACCCATGGATTTATATGTCTACAGAAGAGAATCAAGTGTGTGTACAGCGGCATAAATGCAGCAGTGAAAATGTGATAAATCCCATTATCAAAATAAATTAAAAAAACAAAACACAGTGACAGTGAAATAGAGAGCAATTCTTAAATAATTCATTCAGGGTTTGTGATGCAACCTGGATTTACCACATCTACACCCAGAGCCAAGTGAGACATAAGGTTGGGCACTTCGGGCTGATAGCATTGGTGACGATCGATGAGCAAATGCAGACCCTTTGAAGTCATACTCCAGGGTACCCATTCCATGGGTCCCAACTCTCCAGGTTTAAGGGAGTCTTCCTTCAGCTAAAACATGCATGGGAAACCCACAGTATGGTGCACCGTGTGACCGGGAAACGTTTTCAAATGCATCTCAGTTTTCGTCCCCTTTTACTCGGGTTCACCATTCCAGACCCTTTACTAACACTCTCCCCACTTGGAGAGTCAGTGCCTTTAACCTCCTGTTTGGCACAGTTTGCAATTTCTGCGCAAGATGAACAGGAATAGGGAGAACCAATGAGAGACTAGCTGTAGGTGTCTGCACGGGCAAATTTAACGCTCATTTCCCACCAGGAAGAGGAATTAACCAAAGGCTCAGCATGCCGTGCCGGAACCAGATTAGGGCCTGAAGCAATCCTGCGGGTTTGCGGGCAGCTCACAAGATAGCGAGTTGAAGAAAGGAGCTCAGGGGCACTGTAACTCACAAACCTGCAGAGTTATAAATGACAGCTATCGTCCAAAAAAATATTGAAGGAAGGCTGCGAAGACGACTTGTAAGCGGGGCAGAATTGCAGGAAAACGATTTCAGGGGGTAGACGGGAATTGCATTTAAAGCATAGGAAAAGAGGCAGAACGTCGACAATGATGCTCTTGGCCAAAAAGGGCGTATGCGTTTTTTCCTGAATATATTCAGGAAAAAACGCATACGCCCTTTTTGGCCAACCAAGCAAGCATGTTAAAGAAATCTGCACTAAAATGAAGTCTCACTTCCCCCCGGTCAAAAGGGCCATCTGAAAAAAGTGTAAAATCCAGAAAGGCAGCACAGGCCGTGGAGAACCGCGAGCCTTGTTATGCTGATGGGCGGGATGTAAATTGCCAACAGCCACTCTGGAGAAGTGTATGGTGTTTCCTGGAACACCTAAAAAACAAAGCAACGGAGCCTACGGCACTTCCACTTATGGTCCTATAGCTTAGGGAAATTAAAATCAAAAACACACAGCCACCCCAAAGTTTCGGACGGCTCTGTTTACAAGAACCTCGTCTACGCTACAAGTTCAATATCCCAGAATGTGAAAAATGGATAAAGAAGTTGTGGTACGTACGTACAATGGAATATCATTCAGCAATGAAATCTATGTCATCAGGCCCATCGCAGCATAATGAGTGGATTCAGGTACGATGATTCTAAGTGAAATAAGTCACACAGAAAATGAAACATCATAAGATATCACTAATACACGGAATGTAAACTTGGCTACACATGAACTGAATTACAAAACAGAACAGGGTCTCAAATTTAGAAAACCAACTTATACTTGCTTATGGGGAAAGGTGAGGTGGGCTGCTGCATAAAACCAGAGATTGAAATTAACACAGATACCTTTCCATAAGCCAAATATGTAATAGGCAAGACCTACTCCTTGCTCAACGAAATGGACTCAACACCCCATATTCAACGCCTAGGAATATACCTGACTAGTAAGAATCTTAAAACCCATGGATTTATATGTCTCCGTAAGAGAATCAAGCGTTTGTTCAGTGGCCTAAACGCAGCAGTGAAAATCCGATAAATCCCATTATCAAAATAAATTTCTAAAACACAACACCATGACAGTGAAATAGAGAGCAATTCTTAAAAAATTCACTCAGGGCTTCTGATGCAACCTGGATTTACCACATCTACACCCAGAGCTGGGGAGACAAAAGGCCGGACACTTCAGCATGATAGCATTGGTGAGGTTCGGTGAGCAAATGCAGACCCTTTGAAGTCATACTTCATGGTACCCATTCCATGGGTCCCAACTCTCCAGGTTTAAGGGATTCTTCCCTCCACTAAATCATGCATGGGAAACCCAGAGTATGCTCCACTGTGTGATTGGGAAACGTTTTCAAATGCATCTCAGTTTTCATCCCTTTGTACTCGGGTTCACCATTCCAGACGCTTAACTAACACTCTCCCCACTTGGAGAGTCAATGCCTTTAACCTCCTGTTTGGCACAGTTTGCAATTTCTGCACAAGATGAAGAGGAATAGGGAGAACCAATGAGAGACTAGCTGTGGGTGTCTGCACGGGCAAATATAATGCTCATTTCCCACCAGGAAGAGGAATTAACCAAAGGCTCAGCATGCCGTGCGGGAACCAGATTAGGGCCTGAAGCAATCCTGCGGGTTTGCGGCCAGCTCACAAGAAAGCGAGTTGAAGAAAGGAGCTCAGGGGCACTGTAATTCACAAACATGCAGGGTTAAAAATGACAGCTATCGTCCAATAATATATTGAAGTAAGTCTGCGAAGAGGACTTGAAAGCGGGGCAGAATTGCAGGAAAACGATTTCAGGGGGTAGACTGGAATTGCACTTAAAGCATAGGAAACTAGGCAGAACGGTGACAATGATGCTCTTGGCCAAAAAGGGCGTATGCGTTTTCTCCTGAATATATTCAGGAAAAAACGCATACGCCCCTTTTGGTCAATCAAGCAAGCATGTTAAAGAAATCTGCACTACAATGAAGTCTCACTTCCCCGGTCAAAAGGGCCATCTGAAAAATGTGTAAAATCCAGAAAGGCAGCACAGGCCATGGAGAACAGGGAGCCTTGTTATGCTGATGGGCGGGATGTAAATTGCCAACAGCCACTCTGGAGAAGTATATGGTGTTTCCTGAAACACCTAGAAAACAAAGGAACAGAGCCTAGGGCACTTCCACTTATAGTCCTATAGCTTAAGGAAATTACAATCAAAAACACACAGCCACCCCAAAGTTTGGGACGGCTCTGTTGACAAGAACCTCGTCGACATTACCAGTTAAATATGCCAGAAATCGAAAAATGGATAAAGAAGTTGTGGTACGTACGTATAATGTAATATCACTCAGCAATGAAATCTATGTCATCAGGCCCGTAGCGGCATAATGTGTGGATTCAGGTATGATGATTCTAAGTGAAAACAGTCACACAGAAAAAGAAACATCATAAGATATCACTAATACACGGAATATAAACTTGGCTACACATGAACTGAATTACAAAACAGAACAGGGTCTCAAATTTAGAAAACCAACTTATGCTTGCTTACGGGGAAAGGTGAGTTGGGGTGCTGCATAAAACAAGAGATTGAACTTAGCACAGATACCTTTCCATAAGCCAAATATGTAATAGAGAAGACCTACTCCTTGCTCAACGAAATGGCCTCAACGCCCCATATTCAACGCCTAGGCATATACCTGACTAGTAAGAATCTTAAAGCCTACGGATTTATATGTCTCCGTAAGACAATCAAGTGTGTGTACAGCAGAGTAAACGCAGCAGTGAAAATCAGCTAAATCCCATTATAAAAATAAATTTCAAGAAAAAACACAATGACAGTGAAATAGAGAGCAATTCCTCAATGATTCATTCATGGCTTGTGATGAAACCTGGATTAACCACCTCTACCCCCCAGAGCTGGGTGAGACATAAGGCTGGACTCTTGGGCCTGATTGGATTGTTGAGGTACAGTGAGCAAATGCAGAGCCTTTGAAGTCATACTCCAGGGTACCCATTCCATGGGTCCCAACTCTCCAGGTATAAGAGATTCTTCCTTCAGCTAAAACATGCATGGGAAACCCAGAGTATGGTCCACCGTGTGATCTGGAAACGTTTTTAAATGCATCTCAGTTTTCGTCCCCTGGTACTCGGGTTCACCATTCCAGACGCTTTACTAACACTCTCCCCACTTGGAGAGTCAGTGCCTTTAACCTCCTGTTTGGCACAGTTTGCAATTTCTGCGGAAGATGAACAGGAATAGGGAGAACCAATGAGAGACTAGCTGTAGGTGTCTGCACGGGCAAATTTAACTCTCACTTCCCACCAGGAAGAGGAATTAACCACAGGCTCAGCATGCCGTGCCGGAACCAGATTAAGGCCTGAAGCAATTCTGTGCGTTTGCGGCTAGCTCACATGAAAGCGAGTTGAAGAAAGGAGCTCAGGGGCACTGTAATTCACAAACATGCAGAGTTATAAATGACAGCTATCGTCCAAAAATATATTGAAGGAAGGCTGCGAAGAGGACTTGAAACCGGGGCAGAATTTCAGGAAAACGATTACAGGGGGTAGACTGGAATTGCATTTTAAGCATAGGAATAGGGGCAGAACGTCGATAATGAAGCAGTTGGCCCAAAAGGGCGTATGCGTTTTTTCCTGAATATATTCAGGAAAAAACGCATACGCCCTTTTGGGCCAACCAAGCAAGCTTGTAAAGGAAATCTGCACCACAATGAAGCCTCACTGCCCCCCGGTCAAAAGGGTCATCTGAAAAAAGTGTAAAATCCAGAAAGGCACGTCAGGCCATGGAGTATAGGGAGCCTTGTTATGTTGATGGGCGGTATGTAAATTGCCAACAACCACTCTGGAGAAGTGTATGGTGTTCCTGAAACACCAAAAACAAAGCAACGGAGCCTATGGCACTTTCACTTATGGTCATATAGCTTAGGGAATTTAAAATCAAAAACACAGAGCCACCCCAAATTTTCAGACGGCTCTGATTATAAGAACCTCGTCTGCGGTACAAGTTAAATATCCCAGAAAGCGAAAAATGGATAAAGAACTTTTGGTACGTATATACAATGGAATATCACTCAGCAATGAAATCTATGGCATCAGGCCCGTCGCGGCATAATGAGTGGATTCAGGTACGATGATTCTAAGTGAAATAAGTCACACAGATAAAGAAACCTCATAAGATATCACTAATACACAGAATGTAAACTTGGCTACACACGAAATGAACTACAAAACAGGGTCTCAAATTTAGAAAACCAACCAATGCTTCCTTAAGGGCAAAGATGAGTTCGGGTGCAGCATAAAACCAGAGATTGAAATTAGCACAGATACCATTCCATTGCCCAAATATGTAATAGTCAAGACCTACACCTTGCTCAACGAAATGGACTCAACAACCCATATTCAAAGCCCAGGAATATACCTGACTAGTAAGAATCATAAAACCTATGGATTTATATGTCTATAGAAGAGAATCAAGTGTGTGTAAAGCGGCATAAATGCAGCAGTGAAAATGTGATAAATCCCATTATCAAAATAAATTAAAAAAACAAAACACAGTGACAGTGAAATAGAGAGCAATTCTTAAATAATTCATTCAGGGTTTGTGATGCAACCTGGATTTACCACATCTACACCCAGAGCCAAGTGAGACATAAGGTTGGGCACTTCGGGCTGATAGCATTGGTGACGTTCGATGAGCAAATGCAGACCCTTTGAAGTCATACTGCATGGTACCCATTCCATGGGTCCCAACTCTCCAGGTTTAAGGGATTCTTCCTTCAGCTAAAACATGCCTGGGAAACCCACAGTATGGTGCACCGTGTGACCGGGAAACGTTTTCAAATGCATCTCAGTTTTCGTCCCGTTTTACTCGGGTTCACCATTCCAGACCCTTTACTAACACTCTCCCCACTTGGAGAGTCAGTGCCTTTAACCTCCTGTTTGGCACAGTTTGCAATTTCTGCGCAAGATGAACAGGAATAGGGAGAACCAATGAGAGACTAGCTGTAGGTGTCTGCACGGGCAAATTTAACGCTCATTTCCCACCAGGAAGAGGAATTAACCAAAGGCTCAGCATGCCGTGCCGGAACCAGATTAGGGCCTGAAGCAATCCTGCGGGTTTGCGGGCAGCTCACAAGATAGCGAGTTGAAGAAAGGAGCTCAGGGGCACTGTAACTCACAAACCTGCAGAGTTATAAATGACAGCTCTCGTCCAAAAAATTATTGAAGGAAGGCTGCGAAGACGACTTGTAAGCGGGGCAGAATTGCAGGAAAACGATTTCAGGGGGTAGACGGGAATTGCATTTAAAGCATAGGAAAAGAGGCAGAACGTCGACAATGATGCTCTTGGCCAAAAAGGGCGTATGCGTTTTTTCCTGAATATATTCAGGAAAAAACGCATACGCCCTTTTTGGCCAACCAAGCAAGCATGTTAAAGAAATCTGCACTAAAATGAAGTCTCACTGCCCCCCGGTCAAAAGGGCCATCTGAAAAAAGTATAAAATCCAGAAAGGCAGCACAGGCCATGGAGAACCGGGAGCCTTGTTATGCTGATGGGCGGGATGTAAATTGCCAACAGCCACTCTGGAGAAGTGTATGGTGTTTCCTGGAACACCTAAAAAACAAAGCAACGGAGCCTACGGCACTTCCACTTATGGTCCTATAGCTTAGGGAAATTAAAATCAAAAACACACAGCCACCCCAAAGTTTCGGACGGCTCTGTTTACAAGAACCTCGTCTACGCTACAAGTTCAATATCCCAGAATGTGAAAAATGGATAAAGAAGTTGTGGTACGTACGTACAATGGAATATCATTCAGCAATGAAATCTATGTCATCAGGCCCATCGCAGCATAATGAGTGGATTCAGGTACGATGATTCTAAGTGAAATAAGTCACACAGAAAATGAAACATCATAAGATATCACTAATACACGGAATGTAAACTTGGCTACACATGAACTGAATTACAAAACAGAACAGGGTCTCAAATTTAGAAAACCAACTTATACTTGCTTATGGGGAAAGGTGAGGTGGGCTGCTGCATAAAACCAGAGATTGAAATTAACACAGATACCTTTCCATAAGCCAAATATGTAATAGGCAAGACCTACTCCTTGCTCAACGAAATGGACTCAACACCCCATATTCAACTTCTAGGAATATACCTGACTAGTAAGAATCTTAAAACCCATGGATTTATATGTCTCCGTAAGAGAATCAAGCGTTTGTTCAGTGGCCTAAACGCAGCAGTGAAAATCCGATACATCCCATTATCAAAATAAATTTCTAAAACACAACACCATGACAGTGAAATAGAGAGCAATTCTTAAAAAATTCACTCAGGGCTTCTGATGCAACCTGGATTTACCACATCTACACCCAGAGCTGGGGAGACAAAAGGCCAGACACCTCAGCATGATAGCATTGGTGAGGTTCGGTGAGCAAATGCAGACCCTTTGAAGTCATACTTCATGGTACCCATTCCATGGGTCCCAACTCTCCAGGTTTAAGGGAATCTTCCCTCCACTAAATCATGCATGGGAAACCCAGAGTATGCTCCACTGTGTGATTGGGAAACGTTTTCAAATGCATCTCAGTTTTCATCCCTTTGTACTCGGGTTCACCTTTCCAGACGCTTAACTAACACTCTCCCCACTTGGAGAGTCAATGCCTTTAACCTCCTGTTTGGCACAGTTTGCAATTTCTGCACAAGATGAAGAGGAATAGGGAGAACCAATGAGAGACTAGCTGTGGGTGTCTGCACGGGCAAATGTAATGCTCATTTCCCACCAGGAAGAGGAATTAACCAAAGGCTCAGCATGCCGTGCGGGAACCAGATTAGGGCCTGAAGCAATCCTGCGGGTTTGCGGCCAGCTCACAAGAAAGCGAGTTGAAGAAAGGAGCTCAGGGGCACTGTAATTCACAAACATGCAGGGTTAAAAATGACAGCTATCGTCCAATAATATATTGAAGTAAGTCTGCGAAGAGGACTTGAAAGCGGGGCAGAATTGCAGGAAAACGATTTCAGGGGGTAGACTGGAATTGCACTTAAAGCATAGGAAAAGAGGCAGAACGGCGACAATGATGCTCTTGGCCAAAAAGGGCGTATGCGTTTTCTCCTGAATATATTCAGGAAAAAACGCATACGCCCCTTTTGGTCAAACAAGCAAGCATGTTAAAGAAATCTGCACTACAATGAAGTCTCACTTCCCCGGTCAAAAGGGCCATCTGAAAAATGTGTAAAATCCAGAAAGGCAGCACAGGCCATGGAGAACAGGGAGCCTTGTTATGCTGATGGGCGGGATGTAAATTGCCAACAGCCACTCTGGAGAAGTATATGGTGTTTCCTGAAACACCTAGAAAACAAAGGAACAGAGCCTAGGGCACTTCCACTTATAGTCCTATAGCTTAAGGAAATTACAATCAAAAACACACAGCCACCCCAAAGTTTGGGACGGCTCTGTTGACAAGAACCTCGTCGACATTACCAGTTAAATATGCCAGAAATCGAAAAATGGATAAAGAAGTTGTGGTACGTACGTATAATGTAATATCACTCAGCAATGAAATCTATGTCATCAGGCCCGTAGCGGCATAATGTGTGGATTCAGGTATGATGATTCTAAGTGAAAACAGTCACACAGAAAAAGAAACATCATAAGATATCACTAATACACGGAATATAAACTTGGCTACACATGAACTGAATTACACAAAAGAACAGGGTCTCAAATTTAGAAAACCAACTTATGCTTGCTTACGGGGAAAGGTGAGTTGGGGTGCTGCATAAAACAAGAGATTGAACTTAGCACAGATACCTTTCCATAAGCCAAATATGTAAGAGAGAAGACCTACTCCTTGCTCAACGAAATGGCCTCAATGCCCCATATTCAACGCCTAGGCATATACCTGACTAGTAAGAATGTTAAAGCCTACGGATTTATATGTCTCCGTAAGACAATCAAGTGTGTGTACAGCAGAGTAAACGCAGCAGTGAAAATCAGCTAAATCCCATTATAAAAATAAATTTCAAGAAAAAACACAATGACAGTGAAATAGAGAGCAATTCCTCAATGATTCATTCATGGCTTGTGATGAAACCTGGATTAACCACCTCTACCCCCCAGAGCTGGGTGAGACATAAGGCTGGACTCTTGGGCCTGATTGGATTGTTGAGGTACAGTGAGCAAATGCAGAGCCTTTGAAGTCATACTCCAGGGTACCCATTCCATGGGTCCCAACTCTCCAGGTTTAAGGGATTCTTCCTTCAGCTAAAACATGCATGGGAAACCCAGAGTATGGTCCACCGTGTGATCTGGAAACGTTTTTAAATGCATCTCAGTTTTCGTCCCCTGGTACTCGGGTTCACCATTCCAGACGCTTTACTAACACTCTCCCCACTTGGAGAGTCAGTGCCTTTAACCTCCTGTTTGGCACAGTTTGCAATTTCTGCGCAACATGAACAGGAATAGGGAGAACCAATGAGAGACTAGCTGTAGGTGCCTGCACGGGCAAATTTAACTCTCACTTCCCACCAGGAAGAGGAATTAACCACAGGCTCAGCATGCCGTGCCGGAACCAGATTAAGGCCTGAAGCAATTCTGTGCGTTTGCGGCTAGCTCACATGAAAGCGAGTTGAAGAAAGGAGCTCAGGGGCACTGTAATTCACAAACATGCAGAGTTATAAATGACAGCTATCGTCCAAAAATATATTGAAGGAAGGCTGCGAAGAGGACTTGAAACCGGGGCAGAATTTCAGGAAAACGATTACAGGGGGTAGACTGGAATTGCATTTTAAGCATAGGAATAGGGGCAGAACGTCGATAATGAAGCAGTTGGCCCAAAAGGGCATATGCGTTTTTTCCTGAATATATTCAGGAAAAAACGCATACGCCCTTTTGGGCCAACCAAGCAAGCTTGTAAAGGAAATCTGCACCACAATGAAGCCTCACTGCCCCCCGGTCAAAAGGGTCATCTGAAAAAAGTGTAAAATCCAGAAAGGCAGGTCAGCCCATGGAGTATAGGGAGCCTTGTTATGTTGATGGGCGGTATGTAAATTGCCAACAACCACTCTGGAGAAGTGTATGGTGTTCCTGAAACACCAAAAACAAAGCAACGGAGCCTATGGCACTTTCACTTATGGTCATATAGCTTAGGGAATTTAAAATCAAAAACACAGGGCCACCCCAAATTTTCAGACGGCTCTGATTATAAGAACCTCGTCTGCGGTACAAGTTAAATATCCCAGAAAGCGAAAAATGGATAAAGAACTTTTGGTACGTATATACAATGGAATATCACTCAGCAATGAAATCTATGGCATCAGGCCCGTCGCGGCATAATGAGTGGATTCAGGTACGATGATTCTAAGTGAAATAAGTCACACAGAAAAAGAAACCTCATAAGATATCACTAATACACAGAATGTAAACTTGGCTACACACGAAATGAACTACAAAACAGGGTCTCAAATTTAGAAAACCAACCAATGCTTCCTTAAGGGCAAAGATGAGTTCGGGTGCAGCATAAAACCAGAGATTGAAATTAGCACAGATACCATTCCATAACCCAAATATGTAATAGTCAAGACCTACACCTTGCTCAACGAAATGGACTCAACAACCCATATTCAAAGCCCAGGAATATACCTGACTAGTAAGAATCATAAAACCCATGGATTTATATGTCTACAGAAGAGAATCAAGTGTGTGTACAGCGGCATAAATGCAGCAGTGAAAATGTGATAAATCCCATTATCAAAATAAATTAAAAAAACAAAACACAGTGACAGTGAAATAGAGAGCAATTCTTAAATAATTCATTCAGGGTTTGTGATGCAACCTGGATTTACCACATCTACACCCAGAGCCAAGTGAGACATAAGGTTGGGCACTTCGGGCTGATAGCATTGGTGACGATCGATGAGCAAATGCAGACCCTTTGAAGTCATACTCCAGGGTACCCATTCCATGGGTCCCAACTCTCCAGGTTTAAGGGAGTCTTCCTTCAGCTAAAACATGCATGGGAAACCCACAGTATGGTGCACCGTGTGACCGGGAAACGTTTTCAAATGCATCTCAGTTTTCGTCCCCTTTTACTCGGGTTCACCATTCCAGACCCTTTACTAACACTCTCCCCACTTGGAGAGTCAGTGCCTTTAACCTCCTGTTTGGCACAGTTTGCAATTTCTGCGCAAGATGAACAGGAATAGGGAGAACCAATGAGAGACTAGCTGTAGGTGTCTGCACGGGCAAATTTAACGCTCATTTCCCACCAGGAAGAGGAATTAACCAAAGGCTCAGCATGCCGTGCCGGAACCAGATTAGGGCCTGAAGCAATCCTGCGGGTTTGCGGGCAGCTCACAAGATAGCGAGTTGAAGAAAGGAGCTCAGGGGCACTGTAACTCACAAACCTGCAGAGTTATAAATGACAGCTATCGTCCAAAAAAATATTGAAGGAAGGCTGCGAAGACGACTTGTAAGCGGGGCAGAATTGCAGGAAAACGATTTCAGGGGGTAGACGGGAATTGCATTTAAAGCATAGGAAAAGAGGCAGAACGTCGACAATGATGCTCTTGGCCAAAAAGGGCGTATGCGTTTTTTCCTGAATATATTCAGGAAAAAACGCATACGCCCTTTTTGGCCAACCAAGCAAGCATGTTAAAGAAATCTGCACTAAAATGAAGTCTCACTTCCCCCCGGTCAAAAGGGCCATCTGAAAAAAGTGTAAAATCCAGAAAGGCAGCACAGGCCGTGGAGAACCGCGAGCCTTGTTATGCTGATGGGCGGGATGTAAATTGCCAACAGCCACTCTGGAGAAGTGTATGGTGTTTCCTGGAACACCTAAAAAACAAAGCAACGGAGCCTACGGCACTTCCACTTATGGTCCTATAGCTTAGGGAAATTAAAATCAAAAACACACAGCCACCCCAAAGTTTCGGACGGCTCTGTTTACAAGAACCTCGTCTACGCTACAAGTTCAATATCCCAGAATGTGAAAAATGGATAAAGAAGTTGTGGTACGTACGTACAATGGAATATCATTCAGCAATGAAATCTATGTCATCAGGCCCATCGCAGCATAATGAGTGGATTCAGGTACGATGATTCTAAGTGAAATAAGTCACACAGAAAATGAAACATCATAAGATATCACTAATACACGGAATGTAAACTTGGCTACACATGAACTGAATTACAAAACAGAACAGGGTCTCAAATTTAGAAAACCAACTTATACTTGCTTATGGGGAAAGGTGAGGTGGGCTGCTGCATAAAACCAGAGATTGAAATTAACACAGATACCTTTCCATAAGCCAAATATGTAATAGGCAAGACCTACTCCTTGCTCAACGAAATGGACTCAACACCCCATATTCAACGCCTAGGAATATACCTGACTAGTAAGAATCTTAAAACCCATGGATTTATATGTCTCCGTAAGAGAATCAAGCGTTTGTTCAGTGGCCTAAACGCAGCAGTGAAAATCCGATAAATCCCATTATCAAAATAAATTTCTAAAACACAACACCATGACAGTGAAATAGAGAGCAATTCTTAAAAAATTCACTCAGGGCTTCTGATGCAACCTGGATTTACCACATCTACACCCAGAGCTGGGGAGACAAAAGGCCGGACACTTCAGCATGATAGCATTGGTGAGGTTCGGTGAGCAAATGCAGACCCTTTGAAGTCATACTTCATGGTACCCATTCCATGGGTCCCAACTCTCCAGGTTTAAGGGATTCTTCCCTCCACTAAATCATGCATGGGAAACCCAGAGTATGCTCCACTGTGTGATTGGGAAACGTTTTCAAATGCATCTCAGTTTTCATCCCTTTGTACTCGGGTTCACCATTCCAGACGCTTAACTAACACTCTCCCCACTTGGAGAGTCAATGCCTTTAACCTCCTGTTTGGCACAGTTTGCAATTTCTGCACAAGATGAAGAGGAATAGGGAGAACCAATGAGAGACTAGCTGTGGGTGTCTGCACGGGCAAATATAATGCTCATTTCCCACCAGGAAGAGGAATTAACCAAAGGCTCAGCATGCCGTGCGGGAACCAGATTAGGGCCTGAAGCAATCCTGCGGGTTTGCGGCCAGCTCACAAGAAAGCGAGTTGAAGAAAGGAGCTCAGGGGCACTGTAATTCACAAACATGCAGGGTTAAAAATGACAGCTATCGTCCAATAATATATTGAAGTAAGTCTGCGAAGAGGACTTGAAAGCGGGGCAGAATTGCAGGAAAACGATTTCAGGGGGTAGACTGGAATTGCACTTAAAGCATAGGAAACTAGGCAGAACGGTGACAATGATGCTCTTGGCCAAAAAGGGCGTATGCGTTTTCTCCTGAATATATTCAGGAAAAAACGCATACGCCCCTTTTGGTCAATCAAGCAAGCATGTTAAAGAAATCTGCACTACAATGAAGTCTCACTTCCCCGGTCAAAAGGGCCATCTGAAAAATGTGTAAAATCCAGAAAGGCAGCACAGGCCATGGAGAACAGGGAGCCTTGTTATGCTGATGGGCGGGATGTAAATTGCCAACAGCCACTCTGGAGAAGTATATGGTGTTTCCTGAAACACCTAGAAAACAAAGGAACAGAGCCTAGGGCACTTCCACTTATAGTCCTATAGCTTAAGGAAATTACAATCAAAAACACACAGCCACCCCAAAGTTTGGGACGGCTCTGTTGACAAGAACCTCGTCGACATTACCAGTTAAATATGCCAGAAATCGAAAAATGGATAAAGAAGTTGTGGTACGTACGTATAATGTAATATCACTCAGCAATGAAATCTATGTCATCAGGCCCGTAGCGGCATAATGTGTGGATTCAGGTATGATGATTCTAAGTGAAAACAGTCACACAGAAAAAGAAACATCATAAGATATCACTAATACACGGAATATAAACTTGGCTACACATGAACTGAATTACAAAACAGAACAGGGTCTCAAATTTAGAAAACCAACTTATGCTTGCTTACGGGGAAAGGTGAGTTGGGGTGCTGCATAAAACAAGAGATTGAACTTAGCACAGATACCTTTCCATAAGCCAAATATGTAATAGAGAAGACCTACTCCTTGCTCAACGAAATGGCCTCAACGCCCCATATTCAACGCCTAGGCATATACCTGACTAGTAAGAATCTTAAAGCCTACGGATTTATATGTCTCCGTAAGACAATCAAGTGTGTGTACAGCAGAGTAAACGCAGCAGTGAAAATCAGCTAAATCCCATTATAAAAATAAATTTCAAGAAAAAACACAATGACAGTGAAATAGAGAGCAATTCCTCAATGATTCATTCATGGCTTGTGATGAAACCTGGATTAACCACCTCTACCCCCCAGAGCTGGGTGAGACATAAGGCTGGACTCTTGGGCCTGATTGGATTGTTGAGGTACAGTGAGCAAATGCAGAGCCTTTGAAGTCATACTCCAGGGTACCCATTCCATGGGTCCCAACTCTCCAGGTATAAGAGATTCTTCCTTCAGCTAAAACATGCATGGGAAACCCAGAGTATGGTCCACCGTGTGATCTGGAAACGTTTTTAAATGCATCTCAGTTTTCGTCCCCTGGTACTCGGGTTCACCATTCCAGACGCTTTACTAACACTCTCCCCACTTGGAGAGTCAGTGCCTTTAACCTCCTGTTTGGCACAGTTTGCAATTTCTGCGGAAGATGAACAGGAATAGGGAGAACCAATGAGAGACTAGCTGTAGGTGTCTGCACGGGCAAATTTAACTCTCACTTCCCACCAGGAAGAGGAATTAACCACAGGCTCAGCATGCCGTGCCGGAACCAGATTAAGGCCTGAAGCAATTCTGTGCGTTTGCGGCTAGCTCACATGAAAGCGAGTTGAAGAAAGGAGCTCAGGGGCACTGTAATTCACAAACATGCAGAGTTATAAATGACAGCTATCGTCCAAAAATATATTGAAGGAAGGCTGCGAAGAGGACTTGAAACCGGGGCAGAATTTCAGGAAAACGATTACAGGGGGTAGACTGGAATTGCATTTTAAGCATAGGAATAGGGGCAGAACGTCGATAATGAAGCAGTTGGCCCAAAAGGGCGTATGCGTTTTTTCCTGAATATATTCAGGAAAAAACGCATACGCCCTTTTGGGCCAACCAAGCAAGCTTGTAAAGGAAATCTGCACCACAATGAAGCCTCACTGCCCCCCGGTCAAAAGGGTCATCTGAAAAAAGTGTAAAATCCAGAAAGGCACGTCAGGCCATGGAGTATAGGGAGCCTTGTTATGTTGATGGGCGGTATGTAAATTGCCAACAACCACTCTGGAGAAGTGTATGGTGTTCCTGAAACACCAAAAACAAAGCAACGGAGCCTATGGCACTTTCACTTATGGTCATATAGCTTAGGGAATTTAAAATCAAAAACACAGAGCCACCCCAAATTTTCAGACGGCTCTGATTAAAAGAACCTCGTCTGCGGTACAAGTTAAATATCCCAGAAAGCGAAAAATGGATAAAGAACTTTTGGTACGTATATACAATGGAATATCACTCAGCAATGAAATCTATGGCATCAGGCCCGTCGCGGCCTAATGAGTGGATTCAGGTACGATGATTCTAAGTGAAATAAGTCACACAGAAAAAGAAACCTCATAAGATATCACTAATACACAGAATGTAAACTTGGCTACACACGAAATGAACTACAAAACAGGGTCTCAAATTTAGAAAACCAACCAATGCTTCCTTAAGGGCAAAGATGAGTTCGGGTGCAGCATAAAACCAGAGATTGAAATTAGCACAGATACCATTCCATTACCCAAATATGTAATAGTCAAGACCTACACCTTGCTCAACGAAATGGACTCAACAACCCATATTCAAAGCCCAGGAATATACCTGACTAGTAAGAATCATAAAACCCATGGATTTATATGTCTACAGAAGAGAATCAAGTGTGTGTACAGCGGCATAAATGCAGCAGTGAAAATGTGATAAATCCCATTATCAAAATAAATTAAAAAAACAAAACACAGTGACAGTGAAATAGAGAGCAATTCTTAAATAATTCATTCAGGGTTTGTGATGCAACCTGGATTTACCACATCTACACCCAGAGCCAAGTGAGACATAAGGTTGGGCACTTCGGGCTGATAGCATTGGTGACGTTCGATGAGCAAATGCAGACCCTTTGAAGTCATACTGCATGGTACCCATTCCATGGGTCCCAACTCTCCAGGTTTAAGGGATTCTTCCTTCAGCTAAAACATGCATGGGAAACCCACAGTATGGTGCACCGTGTGACCAGGAAACGTTTTCAAATGCATCTCAGTTTTCGTCCCGTTTTACTCGGGTTCACCATTCCAGACCCTTTACTAACACTCTCCCCACTTGGAGAGTCAGTGCCTTTAACCTCCTGTTTGGCACAGTTTGCAATTTCTGCGCAAGATGAACAGGAATAGGGAGAACCAATGAGAGACTAGCTGTAGGTGTCTGCACGGGCAAATTTAACGCTCATTTCCCACCAGGAAGAGGAATTAACCAAAGGCTCAGCATGCCGTGCCGGAACCAGATTAGGGCCTGAAGCAATCCTGCGGGTTTGCGGGCAGCTCACAAGATAGCGAGTTGAAGAAAGGAGCTCAGGGGCACTGTAACTCACAAACCTGCAGAGTTATAAATGACAGCTATCGTCCAAAAAAATATTGAAGGAAGGCTGCGAAGACGACTTGTAAGCGGGGCAGAATTGCAGGAAAACGATTTCAGGGGGTAGACGGGAATTGCATTTAAAGCATAGGAAAAGAGGCAGAACGTCGACAATGATGCTCTTGGCCAAAAAGGGCGTATGCGTTTTTTCCTGAATATATTCAGGAAAAAACGCATACGCCCTTTTTGGCCAACCAAGCAAGCATGTTAAAGAAATCTGCACTAAAATGAAGTCTCACTGCCCCCCGGTCAAAAGGGCCATCTGAAAAAAGTGTAAAATCCAGAAAGGCAGCACAGGCCGTGGAGAACCGCGAGCCTTGTTATGCTGATGGGCGGGATGTAAATTGCCAACAGCCACTCTGGAGAAGTGTATGGTGTTTCCTGGAACACCTAAAAAACAAAGCAACGGAGCCTACGGCACTTCCACTTATGGTCCTATAGCTTAGGGAAATTAAAATCAAAAACACACAGCCACCCCAAAGTTTCGGACGGCTCTGCTTACAAGAACCTCGTCTACGCTACAAGTTCAATATCACAGAATGTGAAAAATGGATAAAGAAGTTGTGGTACGTACGTACAATGGAATATCATTCAGCAATGAAATCTATGTCATCAGGCCCATCGCAGCATAATGAGTGGATTCAGGTACGATGATTCTAAGTGAAATAAGTCACACAGAAAATGAAACATCATAAGATATCACTAATACACGGAATGTAAACTTGGCTACACATGAACTGAATTACAAAACAGAACAGGGTCTCAAATTTAGAAAACCAACTTATACTTGCTTATGGGGAAAGGTGAGGTGGGCTGCTGCATAAAACCAGAGATTGAAATTAACACAGATACCTTTCCATAAGCCAAATATGTAATAGGCAAGACCTACTCCTTGCTCAACGAAATGGACTCAACACCCCATATTCAACTTCTAGGAATATACCTGACTAGTAAGAATCTTAAAACCCATGGATTTATATGTCTCCGTAAGAGAATCAAGCATTTGTTCAGTGGCCTAAACGCAGCAGTGAAAATCCGATACATCCCATTATCAAAATAAATTTCTAAAACACAACACCATGACAGTGAAATAGAGAGCAATTCTTAAAAAATTCACTCAGGGCTTCTGATGCAACCTGGATTTACCACATCTACACCCAGAGCTGGGGAGACAAAAGGCCGGACACTTCAGCATGATAGCATTGGTGAGGTTCGGTGAGCAAATGCAGACCCTTTGAAGTCATACTTCATGGTACCCATTCCATGGGTCCCAACTCTCCAGGTTTAAGGGATTCTTCCCTCCACTAAATCATGCATGGGAAACCCAGAGTATGGTCCACTGTGTGATTGGGAAACGTTTTCAAATGCATCTCAGTTTTCATCCCTTTGTACTCGGGTTCACCATTCCAGACGCTTAACTAACACTCTCCCCACTTGGAGAGTCAATGCCTTTAACCTCCTGTTTGGCACAGTTTGCAATTTCTGCACAAGATGAAGAGGAATAAGGAGAACCAATGAGAGACTAGCTGTGGGTGTCTGCACGTGCAAATGTAATGCTCATTTCCCACCAGGAAGAGGAATTAACCAAAGGCTCAGCATGCCGTGCGGGAACCAGATTAGGGCCTGAAGCAATCCTGCGGGTTTGCGGCCAGCTCACAAGAAAGCGAGTTGAAGAAAGGAGCTCAGGGGCACTGTAATTCACAAACATGCAGGGTTAAAAATGACAGCTATCGTCCAATAATATATTGAAGTAAGTCTGCGAAGAGGACTTGAAAGCGGGGCAGAATTGCAGGAAAACGATTTCAGGGGGTAGACTGGAATTGCACTTAAAGCATAGGAAAAGAGGCAGAACGGCGACAATGATGCTCTTGGCCAAAAAGGGCGTATGCGTTTTCTCCTGAATATATTCAGGAAAAAACGCATACGCCCCTTTTGGTCAAACAAGCAAGCATGTTAAAGAAATCTGCACTACAATGAAGTCTCACTTCCCCGGTCAAAAGGGCCATCTGAAAAATGTGTAAAATCCAGAAAGGCAGCACAGGCCATGGAGAACAGGGAGCCTTGTTATGCTGATGGGCGGGATGTAACTGCCAACAGCCACTCTGGAGAAGTGTATGGTGTTTCCTGAAACACGTAAGAAACAGAGCAACACAGCCTATGGCACTTCCACTTATGGTCCTATAGCTTAGGGAAATTAAAATCAAAATCACAAAGCCAACCCCAAACTTTGGAACGGCTCTGTTTACAAGAACCTCGTCTACGGTACAAGTTCAATATCCCAGAATGTGAAAAATGGATAAAGAAGTTGTGGTACGTACGTACAAAGGAATATCACTCACCAAAGAAATCTGTGTCATCAGGCCCATCGCGGCATAATGAGTGGATTCAGGTACGATGATTCTAAGTGAAATAAGTCACACAGAAAATGAAACATCATAAGATATCACTAATACACGGAATGTAAACTTGGCTACACATGAACTGAATTACAAAACAGAACAGGTTCTCAAATTTAGAAAACCAACTTATACTTGCTTATGGGGAAAGTTGAGGTGGGCTGCTGCATAAAACCAGAGATTGAAATTAACACAGATACCTTTCCATAAGCCAAATATGTAATAGGCAAGACCTACTCCTTGCTCAACGAAATGGACTCAACACCCCATATTCAACGCCTAGGAATATACCTGACTAGTAAGAATTTAAAACCCATGGATTTATATGTCTACAGAAGAGAATCAAGTGTGTGTACAGCGGCATAAATGCAGCAGTGAAAATGTGATAAATCCCATTATCAAAATAAATTAAAAAAACAAAACACAGTGACAGTGAAATAGAGAGCAATTCTTAAATAATTCATTCAGGGTTTGTGATGCAACCTGGATTTACCACATCTACACGCAGAGCCAAGTGAGACATAAGGTTGGGCACTTCGGGCTGATAGCATTGGTGACGTTCGATGAGCAAATGCAGACCCTTTGAAGTCATACTGCATGGTACCCATTCCATGGGTCCCAACTCTCCAGGTTTAAGGGATTCTTCCTTCAGCTAAAACATGCATGGGAAACCCACAGTATGGTGCACCGTGTGACCGGGAAACGTTTTCAAATGCATCTCAGTTTTCGTCCCGTTTTACTCGGGTTCACCATTCCAGACCCTTTACTAACACTCTCCCCACTTGGAGAGTCAGTGCCTTTAACCTCCTGTTTGGCACAGTTTGCAATTTCTGCGCAAGATGAACAGGAATAGGGAGAACCAATGAGAGACTAGCTGTAGGTGTCTGCACGGGCAAATTTAACGCTCATTTCCCACCAGGAAGAGGAATTAACCAAAGGCTCAGCATGCCGTGCCGGAACCAGATTGGGGCCTGAAGCAATCCTGCGGGTTTGCGGCCAGCTCACAAGATAGCGAGTTGAAGAAAGGAGCTCAGGGGCACTGTAACTCACAAACCTGCAGAGTTATAAATGACAGCTATCGTCCAAAAAATATTGAAGGAAGGCTGCGAAGACGACTTGTAAGCGGGGCAGAATTGCAGGAAAACGATTTCAGGGGGTAGACGGGAATTGCATTTAAAGCATAGGAAAAGAGGCAGAACGTCGACAATGATGCTCTTGGCCAAAGAGGGCGTATGCGTTTTTTCCTGAATATATTCAGGAAAAAACGCATACGCCCTTTTTGGCCAACCAAGCAAGCATGTTAAAGAAATCTGCACTAAAATGAAGTCTCACTGCCCCCCGGTCAAAAGGGCCATCTGAAAAAAGTGTAAAATCCAGAAAGGCAGCACAGGCCATGGAGAATCGGGAGCCTTGTTATGCTGATGGGCGGGATGTAAATTGCCAACAGCCACTCTGGAGAAGTGTATGGTGTTTCCTGGGACACCTAAAAAACAAAGCAACGGAGCCTACGGCACTTCCACTTATGGTCCTATAGCTTAGGGAAATTAAAATCAAAAACACACAGCCACCCCAAAGTTTCGGACGGCTCTGTTTACAAGAACCTTGTCTACGCTACAAGTTCAATATGCCAGAATGAGAAAAATGGATAAAGAAGTTGTGGTACGTACGTACAATGGAATATCATTCAGCAATGAAATGTATGTCATCAGGCCCATCGCAGCATAATGAGTGGATTCAGGTACGATGATTCTAAGTGAAATAAGTCACACAGAAAATGAAACATCATAAGATATCACTAATACACGGAATGTAAACTTGGCTACACATGAACTGAATTACAAAACAGAACAGGGTCTCAAATTTAGAAAACCAACTTATACTTGCTTATGGGGAAAGGTGAGGTGGGCTGCTGCATAAAACCAGAGATTGAAATTAACACAGATACCTTTCCATAAGCCAAATATGTAATAGGCAAGACCTACTCCTTGCTCAACGAAATGGACTCAACACCCCATATTCAACTTCTAGGAATATACCTGACTAGTAAGAATCTTAAAACCCATGGATTTATATGTCTCCGTAAGAGAATCAAGCGTTTGTTCAGTGGCCTAAACGCAGCAGTGAAAATACGATACATCCCATTATCAAAATAAATTTCTAAAACACAACACCATGACAGTGAAATAGAGAGCAATTCTTAAAAAATTCACTCAGGGCTTCTGATGCAACCTGGATTTACCACATCTACACCCAGAGCTGGGGAGACAAAAGGCCGGACACTTCAGCATGATAGCATTGGTGAGGTTCGGTGAGCAAATGCAGACCCTTTGAAGTCATACTTCATGGTACCCATTCCATGGGTCCCAACTCTCCAGGTTTAAGGGATTCTTCCCTCCACTAAATCATGCATGGGAAACCCAGAGTATGGTCCACTGTGTGATTGGGAAACGTTTTCAAATGCATCTCAGTTTTCATCCCTTTGTACTCGGGTTCACCATTCCAGACGCTTAACTAACACTCTCCCCACTTGGAGAGTCAATGCCTTTAACCTCCTGTTTGGCACAGTTTGCAATTTCTGCACAAGATGAAGAGGAATAAGGAGAACCAATGAGAGACTAGCTGTGGGTGTCTGCACGTGCAAATGTAATGCTCATTTCCCACCAGGAAGAGGAATTAACCAAAGGCTCAGCATGCCGTGCGGGAACCAGATTAGGGCCTGAAGCAATCCTGCGGGTTTGCGGCCAGCTCACAAGAAAGCGAGTTGAAGAAAGGAGCTCAGGGGCACTGTAATTCACAAACATGCAGGGTTAAAAATGACAGCTATCGTCCAATAATATATTGAAGTAAGTCTGCGAAGAGGACTTGAAAGCGGGGCAGAATTGCAGGAAAACGATTTCAGGGGGTAGACTGGAATTGCACTTAAAGCATAGGAAAAGAGGCAGAACGGCGACAATGATGCTCTTGGCCAAAAAGGGCGTATGCGTTTTCTCCTGAATATATTCAGGAAAAAACGCATACGCCCCTTTTGGTCAAACAAGCAAGCATGTTAAAGAAATCTGCACTACAATGAAGTCTCACTTCCCCGGTCAAAAGGGCCATCTGAAAAATGTGTAAAATCCAGAAAGGCAGCACAGGCCATGGAGAACAGGGAGCCTTGTTATGCTGATGGGCGGGATGTAACTGCCAACAGCCACTCTGGAGAAGTGTATGGTGTTTCCTGAAACACGTAAGAAACAGAGCAACACAGCCTATGGCACTTCCACTTATGGTCCTATAGCTTAGGGAAATTAAAATCAAAATCACAAAGCCAACCCCAAACTTTGGAACGGCTCTGTTTACAAGAACCTCGTCTACGGTACAAGTTCAATATCCCAGAATGTGAAAAATGGATAAAGAAGTTGTGGTACGTACGTACAAAGGAATATCACTCACCAAAGAAATCTGTGTCATCAGGCCCATCGCGGCATAATGAGTGGATTCAGGTACGATGATTCTAAGTGAAATAAGTCACACAGAAAATGAAACATCATAAGATATCACTAATACACGGAATGTAAACTTGGCTACACATGAACTGAATTACAAAACAGAACAGGTTCTCAAATTTAGAAAACCAACTTATACTTGCTTATGGGGAAAGTTGAGGTGGGCTGCTGCATAAAACCAGAGATTGAAATTAACACAGATACCTTTCCATAAGCCAAATATGTAATAGGCAAGACCTACTCCTTGCTCAACGAAATGGACTCAACACCCCATATTCAACGCCTAGGAATATACCTGACTAGTAAGAATTTAAAACCCATGGATTTATATGTCTACAGAAGAGAATCAAGTGTGTGTACAGCGGCATAAATGCAGCAGTGAAAATGTGATAAATCCCATTATCAAAATAAATTAAAAAAACAAAACACAGTGACAGTGAAATAGAGAGCAATTCTTAAATAATTCATTCAGGGTTTGTGATGCAACCTGGATTTACCACATCTACACGCAGAGCCAAGTGAGACATAAGGTTGGGCACTTCGGGCTGATAGCATTGGTGACGTTCGATGAGCAAATGCAGACCCTTTGAAGTCATACTGCATGGTACCCATTCCATGGGTCCCAACTCTCCAGGTTTAAGGGATTCTTCCTTCAGCTAAAACATGCATGGGAAACCCACAGTATGGTGCACCGTGTGACCGGGAAACGTTTTCAAATGCATCTCAGTTTTCGTCCCGTTTTACTCGGGTTCACCATTCCAGACCCTTTACTAACACTCTCCCCACTTGGAGAGTCAGTGCCTTTAACCTCCTGTTTGGCACAGTTTGCAATTTCTGCGCAAGATGAACAGGAATAGGGAGAACCAATGAGAGACTAGCTGTAGGTGTCTGCACGGGCAAATTTAACGCTCATTTCCCACCAGGAAGAGGAATTAACCAAAGGCTCAGCATGCCGTGCCGGAACCAGATTGGGGCCTGAAGCAATCCTGCGGGTTTGCGGCCAGCTCACAAGATAGCGAGTTGAAGAAAGGAGCTCAGGGGCACTGTAACTCACAAACCTGCAGAGTTATAAATGACAGCTATCGTCCAAAAAATATTGAAGGAAGGCTGCGAAGACGACTTGTAAGCGGGGCAGAATTGCAGGAAAACGATTTCAGGGGGTAGACGGGAATTGCATTTAAAGCATAGGAAAAGAGGCAGAACGTCGACAATGATGCTCTTGGCCAAAGAGGGCGTATGCGTTTTTTCCTGAATATATTCAGGAAAAAACGCATACGCCCTTTTTGGCCAACCAAGCAAGCATGTTAAAGAAATCTGCACTAAAATGAAGTCTCACTGCCCCCCGGTCAAAAGGGCCATCTGAAAAAAGTGTAAAATCCAGAAAGGCAGCACAGGCCATGGAGAATCGGGAGCCTTGTTATGCTGATGGGCGGGATGTAAATTGCCAACAGCCACTCTGGAGAAGTGTATGGTGTTTCCTGGGACACCTAAAAAACAAAGCAACGGAGCCTACGGCACTTCCACTTATGGTCCTATAGCTTAGGGAAATTAAAATCAAAAACACACAGCCACCCCAAAGTTTCGGACGGCTCTGTTTACAAGAACCTTGTCTACGCTACAAGTTCAATATGCCAGAATGAGAAAAATGGATAAAGAAGTTGTGGTACGTACGTACAATGGAATATCATTCAGCAATGAAATGTATGTCATCAGGCCCATCGCAGCATAATGAGTGGATTCAGGTACGATGATTCTAAGTGAAATAAGTCACACAGAAAATGAAACATCATAAGATATCACTAATACACGGAATGTAAACTTGGCTACACATGAACTGAATTACAAAACAGAACAGGGTCTCAAATTTAGAAAACCAACTTATACTTGCTTATGGGGAAAGGTGAGGTGGGCTGCTGCATAAAACCAGAGATTGAAATTAACACAGATACCTTTCCATAAGCCAAATATGTAATAGGCAAGACCTACTCCTTGCTCAACGAAATGGACTCAACACCCCATATTCAACTTCTAGGAATATACCTGACTAGTAAGAATCTTAAAACCCATGGATTTATATGTCTCCGTAAGAGAATCAAGCGTTTGTTCAGTGGCCTAAACGCAGCAGTGAAAATACGATACATCCCATTATCAAAATAAATTTCTAAAACACAACACCATGACAGTGAAATAGAGAGCAATTCTTAAAAAATTCACTCAGGGCTTCTGATGCAACCTGGATTTACCACATCTACACCCAGAGCTGGGGAGACAAAAGGCCGGACACTTCAGCATGATAGCATTGGTGAGGTTCGGTGAGCAAATGCAGACCCTTTGAAGTCATACTTCATGGTACCCATTCCATGGGTCCCAACTCTCCAGGTTTAAGGGATTCTTCCCTCCACTAAATCATGCATGGGAAACCCAGAGTATGGTCCACTGTGTGATTGGGAAACGTTTTCAAATGCATCTCAGTTTTCATCCCTTTGTACTCGGGTTCACCATTCCAGACGCTTAACTAACACTCTCCCCACTTGGAGAGTCAATGCCTTTAACCTCCTGTTTGGCACAGTTTGCAATTTCTGCACAAGATGAAGAGGAATAAGGAGAACCAATGAGAGACTAGCTGTGGGTGTCTGCACGTGCAAATGTAATGCTCATTTCCCACCAGGAAGAGGAATTAACCAAAGGCTCAGCATGCCGTGCGGGAACCAGATTAGGGCCTGAAGCAATCCTGCGGGTTTGCGGCCAGCTCACAAGAAAGCGAGTTGAAGAAAGGAGCTCAGGGGCACTGTAATTCACAAACATGCAGGGTTAAAAATGACAGCTATCGTCCAATAATATATTGAAGTAAGTCTGCGAAGAGGACTTGAAAGCGGGGCAGAATTGCAGGAAAACGATTTCAGGGGGTAGACTGGAATTGCACTTAAAGCATAGGAAAAGAGGCAGAACGGCGACAATGATGCTCTTGGCCAAAAAGGGCGTATGCGTTTTCTCCTGAATATATTCAGGAAAAAACGCATACGCCCCTTTTGGTCAAACAAGCAAGCATGTTAAAGAAATCTGCACTACAATGAAGTCTCACTTCCCCGGTCAAAAGGGCCATCTGAAAAATGTGTAAAATCCAGAAAGGCAGCACAGGCCATGGAGAACAGGGAGCCTTGTTATGCTGATGGGCGGGATGTAACTGCCAACAGCCACTCTGGAGAAGTGTATGGTGTTTCCTGAAACACGTAAGAAACAGAGCAACACAGCCTATGGCACTTCCACTTATGGTCCTATAGCTTAGGGAAATTAAAATCAAAATCACAAAGCCAACCCCAAACTTTGGAACGGCTCTGTTTACAAGAACCTCGTCTACGGTACAAGTTCAATATCCCAGAATGTGAAAAATGGATAAAGAAGTTGTGGTACGTACGTACAAAGGAATATCACTCACCAAAGAAATCTGTGTCATCAGGCCCATCGCGGCATAATGAGTGGATTCAGGTACGATGATTCTAAGTGAAATAAGTCACACAGAAAATGAAACATCATAAGATATCACTAATACACGGAATGTAAACTTGGCTACACATGAACTGAATTACAAAACAGAACAGGTTCTCAAATTTAGAAAACCAACTTATACTTGCTTATGGGGAAAGTTGAGGTGGGCTGCTGCATAAAACCAGAGATTGAAATTAACACAGATACCTTTCCATAAGCCAAATATGTAATAGGCAAGACCTACTCCTTGCTCAACGAAATGGACTCAACACCCCATATTCAACGCCTAGGAATATACCTGACTAGTAAGAATTTAAAACCCATGGATTTATATGTCTACAGAAGAGAATCAAGTGTGTGTACAGCGGCATAAATGCAGCAGTGAAAATGTGATAAATCCCATTATCAAAATAAATTAAAAAAACAAAACACAGTGACAGTGAAATAGAGAGCAATTCTTAAATAATTCATTCAGGGTTTGTGATGCAACCTGGATTTACCACATCTACACGCAGAGCCAAGTGAGACATAAGGTTGGGCACTTCGGGCTGATAGCATTGGTGACGTTCGATGAGCAAATGCAGACCCTTTGAAGTCATACTGCATGGTACCCATTCCATGGGTCCCAACTCTCCAGGTTTAAGGGATTCTTCCTTCAGCTAAAACATGCATGGGAAACCCACAGTATGGTGCACCGTGTGACCGGGAAACGTTTTCAAATGCATCTCAGTTTTCGTCCCGTTTTACTCGGGTTCACCATTCCAGACCCTTTACTAACACTCTCCCCACTTGGAGAGTCAGTGCCTTTAACCTCCTGTTTGGCACAGTTTGCAATTTCTGCGCAAGATGAACAGGAATAGGGAGAACCAATGAGAGACTAGCTGTAGGTGTCTGCACGGGCAAATTTAACGCTCATTTCCCACCAGGAAGAGGAATTAACCAAAGGCTCAGCATGCCGTGCCGGAACCAGATTGGGGCCTGAAGCAATCCTGCGGGTTTGCGGCCAGCTCACAAGATAGCGAGTTGAAGAAAGGAGCTCAGGGGCACTGTAACTCACAAACCTGCAGAGTTATAAATGACAGCTATCGTCCAAAAAATATTGAAGGAAGGCTGCGAAGACGACTTGTAAGCGGGGCAGAATTGCAGGAAAACGATTTCAGGGGGTAGACGGGAATTGCATTTAAAGCATAGGAAAAGAGGCAGAACGTCGACAATGATGCTCTTGGCCAAAGAGGGCGTATGCGTTTTTTCCTGAATATATTCAGGAAAAAACGCATACGCCCTTTTTGGCCAACCAAGCAAGCATGTTAAAGAAATCTGCACTAAAATGAAGTCTCACTGCCCCCCGGTCAAAAGGGCCATCTGAAAAAAGTGTAAAATCCAGAAAGGCAGCACAGGCCATGGAGAATCGGGAGCCTTGTTATGCTGATGGGCGGGATGTAAATTGCCAACAGCCACTCTGGAGAAGTGTATGGTGTTTCCTGGGACACCTAAAAAACAAAGCAACGGAGCCTACGGCACTTCCACTTATGGTCCTATAGCTTAGGGAAATTAAAATCAAAAACACACAGCCACCCCAAAGTTTCGGACGGCTCTGTTTACAAGAACCTTGTCTACGCTACAAGTTCAATATGCCAGAATGAGAAAAATGGATAAAGAAGTTGTGGTACGTACGTACAATGGAATATCATTCAGCAATGAAATGTATGTCATCAGGCCCATCGCAGCATAATGAGTGGATTCAGGTACGATGATTCTAAGTGAAATAAGTCACACAGAAAATGAAACATCATAAGATATCACTAATACACGGAATGTAAACTTGGCTACACATGAACTGAATTACAAAACAGAACAGGGTCTCAAATTTAGAAAACCAACTTATACTTGCTTATGGGGAAAGGTGAGGTGGGCTGCTGCATAAAACCAGAGATTGAAATTAACACAGATACCTTTCCATAAGCCAAATATGTAATAGGCAAGACCTACTCCTTGCTCAACGAAATGGACTCAACACCCCATATTCAACTTCTAGGAATATACCTGACTAGTAAGAATCTTAAAACCCATGGATTTATATGTCTCCGTAAGAGAATCAAGCGTTTGTTCAG
Organism: Delphinapterus leucas; assembly: GCF_059928025.1. NCBI lineage: Eukaryota > Metazoa > Chordata > Mammalia > Artiodactyla > Monodontidae > Delphinapterus > Delphinapterus leucas. Next base: position 1,805,069 of record NW_028322265.1, on the reverse strand, counting down.
TGGCCTAAACGCAGCAGTGAAAATCCGATACATCCCATTATCAAAATAAATTTCTAAAACACAACACCATGACAGTGAAATAGAGAGCAATTCTTAAAAAATTCACTCAGGGCTTCTGATGCAACCTGGATTTACCACATCTACACCCAGAGCTGGGGAGACAAAAGGCCGGACACTTCAGCATGATAGCATTGGTGAGGTTCGGTGAGCAAATGCAGACCCTTTGAAGTCATACTTCATGGTACCCATTCCATGGGTCCCAACTCTCCAGGTTTAAGGGATTCTTCCTTCCACTAAATCATGAATGGGAAACTCAGAGTATGGTCCACTGTGTGATTGGGAAACGTTTTCAAATGCATCTCAGTTTTCATCCCTTTGTACTCGGGTTCACCATTCCAGACGCTTAACTAACACTCTCCCCACTTGGAGAGTCAATGCCTTTAACCTCCTGTTTGGCACAGTTTGCAATTTCTGCACAAGATGAAGAGGAATAGGGAGAACCAATGAGAGACTAGCTGTGGGTGTCTGCACGGGCAAATGTAATGCTCATTTCCCACCAGGAAGAGGAATTAACCAAAGGCTCAGCATGCCGTGCGGGAACCAGATTAGGGCCTGAAGCAATCCTGCGGGTTTGCGGCCAGCTCACAAGAAAGCGAGTTGAAGAAAGGAGCTCAGGGGCACTGTAATTCACAAACATGCAGGGTTAAAAATGACAGCTATCGTCCAATAATATATTGAAGTAAGTCTGCGAAGAGGACTTGAAAGCGGGGCAGAATTGCAGGAAAACGATTTCAGGGGGTAGACTGGAATTGCACTTAAAGCATAGGAAAAGAGGCAGAACGGCGACAATGATGCTCTTGGCCAAAAAGGGCGTATGCGTTTTCTCCTGAATATATTCAGGAAAAAACGCATACGCCCCTTTTGGTCAAACAAGCAAGCATGTTAAAGAAATCTGCACTACAATGAAGTCTCACTTCCCCGGTCAAAAGGGCCATCTGAAAAATGTGTAAAATCCAGAAAGGCAGCACAGGCCATGGAGAACAGGGAGCCTTGTTATGCTGATGGGCGGGATGTAAATTGCCAACAGCCACTCTGGAGAAGTATATGGTGTTTCCTGAAACACCTAGAAAACAAAGGAACAGAGCCTAGGGCACTTCCACTTATAGTCCTATAGCTTAAGGAAATTACAATCAAAAACACACAGCCACCCCAAAGTTTGGGACGGCTCTGTTGACAAGAACCTCGTCGACATTACCAGTTAAATATGCCAGAAATCGAAAAATGGATAAAGAAGTTGTGGTACGTACGTATAATGTAATATCACTCAGCAATGAAATCTATGTCATCAGGCCCGTAGCGGCATAATGTGTGGATTCAGGTATGATGATTCTAAGTGAAAACAGTCACACAGAAAAAGAAACATCATAAGATATCACTAATACACGGAATATAAACTTGGCTACACATGAACTGAATTACACAAAAGAACAGGGTCTCAAATTTAGAAAACCAACTTATGCTTGCTTACGGGGAAAGGTGAGTTGGGGTGCTGCATAAAACAAGAGATTGAACTTAGCACAGATACCTTTCCATAAGCCAAATATGTAATAGAGAAGACCTACTCCTTGCTCAACGAAATGGCCTCAACGCCCCATATTCAACGCCTAGGCATATACCTGACTAGTAAGAATCTTAAAGCCTACGGATTTATATGTCTCCGTAAGACAATCAAGTGTGTGTACAGCAGAGTAAACGCAGCAGTGAAAATCAGCTAAATCCCATTATAAAAATAAATTTCAAGAAAAAACACAATGACAGTGAAATAGAGAGCAATTCCTCAATGATTCATTCATGGCTTGTGATGAAACCTGGATTAACCACCTCTACCCCCCAGAGCTGGGTGAGACATAAGGCTGGACTCTTGGGCCTGATTGGATTGTTGAGGTACAGTGAGCAAATGCAGAGCCTTTGAAGTCATACTCCAGGGTACCCATTCCATGGGTCCCAACTCTCCAGGTTTAAGGGATTCTTCCTTCAGCTAAAACATGCATGGGAAACCCAGAGTATGGTCCACCGTGTGATCTGGAAACGTTTTTAAATGCATCTCAGTTTTCGTCCCCTGGTACTCGGGTTCACCATTCCAGACGCTTTACTAACACTCTCCCCACTTGGAGAGTCAGTGCCTTTAACCTCCTGTTTGGCACAGTTTGCAATTTCTGCGCAACATGAACAGGAATAGGGAGAACCAATGAGAGACTAGCTGTAGGTGTCTGCACGGGCAAATTTAACTCTCACTTCCCACCAGGAAGAGGAATTAACCACAGGCTCAGCATGCCGTGCCGGAACCAGATTAAGGCCTGAAGCAATTCTGTGCGTTTGCGGCTAGCTCACATGAAAGCGAGTTGAAGAAAGGAGCTCAGGGGCTCTGTAATTCACAAACATGCAGAGTTATAAATGACAGCTATCGTCCAAAAATATATTGAAGGAAGGCTGCGAAGAGGACTTGAAACCGGGGCAGAATTTCAGGAAAACGATTACAGGGGGTAGACTGGAATTGCATTTTAAGCATAGGAATAGGGGCAGAACGTCGATAACGAAGCAGTTGGCCCAAAAGGGCATATGCGTTATTTCCTGAATATATTCAGGAAAAAACGCATACGCCCTTTTGGGCCAACCAAGCAAGCTTGTAAAAGAAATCTGCACCAAAATGAAGCCTCACTGCCTCCCGGTCAAAAGGGTCATCTGAAAAAAGTGTAAAATCCAGAAAGGCAGGTCAGGCCATGGAGTATAGGGAGCCTTGTTATGTTGATGGGCGGTATGTAAATTGCCAACAACCACTCTGGAGAAGTGTATGGTGTTCCTGAAACACCAAAAACAAAGCAACGGAGCCTATGGCACTTTCACTTATGGTCACATAGCTTAGGGAATTTAAAATCAAAATCACAGAGCCACCCCAAATTTTCAGACGGCTCTGATTATAAGAACCTCGCCTGCGGTACAAGTTAAATATCCCAGAAAGCGAAAAATGGATAAAGAACTTTTGGTACGTATATACAATGGAATATCACTCAGCAATGAAATCTATGGCATCAGGCCCGTCGCGGCATAATGAGTGGATTCAGGTACGATGATTCTAAGTGAAATAAGTCACACAGATAAAGAAACCTCATAAGATATCACTAATACACAGAATGTAAACTTGGCTACACACGAAATGAACTACAAAACAGGGTCTCAAATTTAGAAAACCAACCAATGCTTCCTTAAGGGCAAAGATGAGTTCGGGTGCAGCATAAAACCAGAGATTGAAATTAGCACAGATACCATTCCATTACCCAAATATGTAATAGTCAAGACCTACACCTTGCTCAACGAAATGGACTCAACAACCCATATTCAAAGCCCAGGAATATACCTGACTAGTAAGAATCATAAAACCTATGGATTTATATGTCTACAGAAGAGAATCAAGTGTGTGTAAAGCGGCATAAATGCAGCAGTGAAAATGTGATAAATCCCATTATCAAAATAAATTAAAAAAACAAAACACAGTGACAGTGAAATAGAGAGCAATTCTTAAATAATTCATTCAGGGTTTGTGATGCAACCTGGATTTACCACATCTACACCCAGAGCCAAGTGAGACATAAGGTTGGGCACTTCGGGCTGATAGCATTGGTGACGTTCGATGAGCAAATGCAGACCCTTTGAAGTCATACTGCATGGTACCCATTCCATGGGTCCCAACTCTCCAGGTTTAAGGGATTCTTCCTTCAGCTAAAACATGCCTGGGAAACCCACAGTATGGTGCACCGTGTGACCGGGAAACGTTTTCAAATGCATCTCAGTTTTCGTCCCGTTTTACTCGGGTTCACCATTCCAGACCCTTTACTAACACTCTCCCCACTTGGAGAGTCAGTGCCTTTAACCTCCTGTTTGGCACAGTTTGCAATTTCTGCGCAAGATGAACAGGAATAGGGAGAACCAATGAGAGACTAGCTGTAGGTGTCTGCACGGGCAAATTTAACGCTCATTTCCCACCAGGAAGAGGAATTAACCAAAGGCTCAGCATGCCGTGCCGGAACCAGATTAGGGCCTGAAGCAATCCTGCGGGTTTGCGGGCAGCTCACAAGATAGCGAGTTGAAGAAAGGAGCTCAGGGGCACTGTAACTCACAAACCTGCAGAGTTATAAATGACAGCTCTCGTCCAAAAAAATATTGAAGGAAGGCTGCGAAGACGACTTGTAAGCGGGGCAGAATTGCAGGAAAACGATTTCAGGGGGTAGACGGGAATTGCATTTAAAGCATAGGAAAAGAGGCAGAACGTCGACAATGATGCTCTTGGCCAAAAAGGGCGTATGCGTTTTTTCCTGAATATATTCAGGAAAAAACGCATACGCCCTTTTTGGCCAACCAAGCAAGCATGTTAAAGAAATCTGCACTAAAATGAAGTCTCACTGCCCCCCGGTCAAAAGGGCCATCTGAATAAAGTGTAAAATCCAGAAAGGCAGCACAGGCCATGGAGAACCGGGAGCCTTGTTATGCTGATGGGCGGGATGTAAATTGCCAACAGCCACTCTGGAGAAGTGTATGGTGTTTCCTGGAACACCTAAAAAACAAAGCAACGGAGCCTACGGCACTTCCACTTATGGTCCTATAGCTTAGGGAAATTAAAATCAAAAACACACAGCCACCCCAAAGTTTCGGACGGCTCTGTTTACAAGAACCTCGTCTACGCTACAAGTTCAATATCCCAGAATGTGAAAAATGGATAAAGAAGTTGTGGTACGTACGTACAATGGAATATCATTCAGCAATGAAATCTATGTCATCAGGCCCATCGCAGCATAATGAGTGGATTCAGGTACGATGATTCTAAGTGAAATAAGTCACACAGAAAATGAAACATCATAAGATATCACTAATACACGGAATGTAAACTTGGCTACACATGAACTGAATTACAAAACAGAACAGGGTCTCAAATTTAGAAAACCAACTTATACTTGCTTATGGGGAAAGGTGAGGTGGGCTGCTGCATAAAACCAGAGATTGAAATTAACACAGATACCTTTCCATAAGCCAAATATGTAATAGGCAAGACCTACTCCTTGCTCAACGAAATGGACTCAACACCCCATATTCAACTTCTAGGAATATACCTGACTAGTAAGAATCTTAAAACCCATGGATTTATATGTCTCCGTAAGAGAATCAAGCGTTTGTTCAGTGGCCTAAACGCAGCAGTGAAAATCCGATACATCCCATTATCAAAATAAATTTCTAAAACACAACACCATGACAGTGAAATAGAGAGCAATTCTTAAAAAATTCACTCAGGGCTTCTGATGCAACCTGGATTTACCACATCTACACCCAGAGCTGGGGAGACAAAAGGCCAGACACCTCAGCATGATAGCATTGGTGAGGTTCGGTGAGCAAATGCAGACCCTTTGAAGTCATACTTCATGGTACCCATTCCATGGGTCCCAACTCTCCAGGTTTAAGGGATTCTTCCCTCCACTAAATCATGCATGGGAAACCCAGAGTATGCTCCACTGTGTGATTGGGAAACGTTTTCAAATGCATCTCAGTTTTCATCCCTTTGTACTCGGGTTCACCTTTCCAGACGCTTAACTAACACTCTCCCCACTTGGAGAGTCAATGCCTTTAACCTCCTGTTTGGCACAGTTTGCAATTTCTGCACAAGATGAAGAGGAATAGGGAGAACCAATGAGAGACTAGCTGTGGGTGTCTGCACGGGCAAATGTAATGCTCATTTCCCACCAGGAAGAGGAATTAACCAAAGGCTCAGCATGCCGTGCGGGAACCAGATTAGGGCCTGAAGCAATCCTGCGGGTTTGCGGCCAGCTCACAAGAAAGCGAGTTGAAGAATGGAGCTCAAGGGCACTGTAATTCACAAACATGCAGGGTTAAAAATGACAGCTATCGTCCAATAATATATTGAAGTAAGTCTGCGAAGAGGACTTGAATGCGGGGCAGAATTGCAGGAAAACGATTTCAGGGGGTAGACTGGAATTGCACTTAAAGCATAGGAAAAGAGGCAGAACGGCGACAATGATGCTCTTGGCCAAAAAGGGCGTATGCGTTTTCTCCTGAATATATTCAGGAAAAAACGCATACGCCCCTTTTGGTCAAACAAGCAAGCATGTTAAAGAAATCTGCACTACAATGAAGTCTCACTTTCCCGGTCAAAAGAGCCATCTGAAAAATGTGTAAAATCCAGAAAGGCAGCACAGGCCATGCAGAACAGGGAGCCTTGTTATGCTGATGGGCGGGATGTAAATTGCCAACAGCCACTCTGGAGAAGTATATGGTGTTTCCTGAAACACCTAGAAAACAAAGGAACAGAGCCTAGGGCAATTCCACTTATAGTCCTATAGCTTAAGGAAATTACAATCAAAAACACACAGCCACCCCAAAGTTTGGGACGGCTCTGTTGACAAGAACCTCGTCGACATTACCAGTTAAATATGCCAGAAATCGAAAAATGGATAAAGAAGTTGTGGTACGTACGTATAATGTAATATCACTCAGCAATGAAATCTATGTCATCAGGCCCATAGCGGCATAATGTGTGGATTCAGGTATGATGATTCTAAGTGAAAACAGTCACACAGAAAAAGAAACATCATAAGATATCACTAATACACGGAATATAAACTTGGCTACACATGAACTGAATTACAAAAAAGAACAGGGTCTCAAATTTAGAAAACCAACTTATGCTTGCTTACGGGGAAAGGTGAGTTGGGGTGCTGCATAAAACAAGAGATTGAACTTAGCACAGATACCTTTCCATAAGCCAAATATGTAATAGAGAAGACCTACTCCTTGCTCAACGAAATGGCCTCAACGCCCCATATTCAACGCCTAGGCATATACCTGACTAGTAAGAATCTTAAAACCTACGGATTTATATGTCTCCGTAAGACAATCAAGTGTGTGTACAGCAGAGTAAACGCAGCAGTGAAAATCAGCTAAATCCCATTATAAAAATAAATTTCAAGAAAAAACACAATGACAGTGAAATAGAGAGCAATTCCTCAATGATTCATTCATGGCTTGTGATGAAACCTGGATTAACCACCTCTACCCCCCAGAGCTGGGTGAGACATAAGGCTGGACTCTTGGGCCTGATTGGATTGTTGAGGTACAGTGAGCAAATGCAGAGCCTTTGAAGTCATACTCCAGGGTACCCATTCCATGGGTCCCAACTCTCCAGGTTTAAGGGATTCTTCCTTCAGCTAAAACATGCATGGGAAACCCAGAGTATGGTCCACCGTGTGATCTGGAAACGTTTTTAAATGCATCTCAGTTTTCGTCCCCTGGTACTCGGGTTCACCATTCCAGACGCTTTACTAACACTCTCCCCACTTGGAGAGTCAGTGCCTTTAACCTCCTGTTTGGCACAGTTTGCAATTTCTGCGCAACATGAACAGGAATAGGGAGAACCAATGAGAGACTAGCTGTAGGTGTCTGCACGGGCAAATTTAACTCTCACTTCCCACCAGGAAGAGGAATTAACCACAGGCTCAGCATGCCGTGCCGGAACCAGATTAAGGCCTGAAGCAATTCTGTGCGTTTGCGGCTAGCTCAAATGAAAGCGAGTTGAAGAAAGGAGCTCAGGGGCACTGTAATTCACAAACATGCAGAGTTATAAATGACAGCTATCGTCCAAAAATATATTGAAGGAAGGCTGCGAAGAGGACTTGGAACTGGGGCAGAATTTCAGGAAAACGATTACAGGGGGTAGACTGGACTAGCATTTTAAGCATAGGAATTGGGGCAGAACGTCGATAATGAAGCAGTTGGCCCAAAAGGGCGTATGCGTTTTTTCCTGAATATATTCAGGAAAAAACGCATACGCCCTTTTGGGCCAACCAAGGAAGCTTGTAAAGGAAATCTGCACCACAATGAAGCCTCACTGCCCCCCGGTCAAAAGGGTCATCTGAAAAAAGTGTAAAATCCAGAAAGGCAGGTCAGGCCATGGAGTATAGGGAGCCTTGTTATGTTGATGGGCGGTATGTAAATTGCCAACAACCACTCTGGAGAAGTGTATGGTGTTCCTGAAACACCAAAAACAAAGCAACGGAGCCTATGGCATATTCACTTATGGTCATATAGCTTAGGGAATTTAAAATCAAAAACACAGAGCCACCCCAAATTTTCAGACGGCTCTGATTATAAGAACCTCGTCTGCGGTACAAGTTAAATATCCCAGAAAGCGAAAAATGGATAAAGAACTTTTGGTACGTATATACAATGGAATATCACTCAGCAATGAAATCTATGTCATCAGGCCCGTCGCGGCATAATGAGTGGATTCAGCTACGATGATTCTAAGTGAAATAAGTCACACAGAAAAAGAAACCTCATAAGATATCACTAATACACAGAATGTAAACTTGGCTACACACGAAATGAACTACAAAACAGGGTCTCAAATTTAGAAAACCAACCAATGCTTCCTTAAGGGCAAAGATGAGTTCGGGTGCAGCATAAAACCAGAGATTGAAATTAGCACCGATACCATTCCATAACCCAAATATGTAATAGTCAACACCTACACCTTGCTCATCGAAATGGACTCAACAACCCATATTCAAAGCCCAGGTATATACCTGACTAGTAAGAATCATAAAACCCATGGATTTATATGTCTACAGAAGAGAATCAAGTGTGTGTACAGCGGCATAAATGCAGCAGTGAAAATGTGATAAATCCCATTATCAAAATAAATTAAAAAAACAAAACACAGTGACAGTGAAATAGAGAGCAATTCTTAAATAATTCATTCAGGGTTTGTGATGCAACCTGGATTTACCACATCTACACCCAGAGCCAAGTGAGACATAAGGTTGGGCACTTCGGGCTGATAGCATTGGTGACGTTCGATGAGCAAATGCAGACCCTTTGAAGTCATACTGCATGGTACCCATTCCATGGGTCCCAACTCTCCAGGTTTAAGGGATTCTTCCTTCAGCTAAAACATGCATGGGAAACCCACAGTATGGTGCACCGTGTGACCGGGAAACGTTTTCAAATGCATCTCAGTTTTCGTCCCCTTTTACTCGGGTTCACCATTCCAGACCCTTTACTAACACTCTCCCCACTTGGAGAGTCAGTGCCTTTAACCTCCTGTTTGGCACAGTTTGCAATTTCTGCGCAAGATGAACAGGAATAGGGAGAACAAATGAGAGACTAGCTGTAGGTGTCTGCACGGGTAAATTTAACGCTCATTTCCCACCAGGAAGAGGAATTAACCAAAGGCTCAGCATGCCGTGCCGGAACCAGATTGGGGCCTGAAGCAATCCTGCGGGTTTGCGGGCAGCTCACAAGATAGCGAGTTGAAGAAAGGAGCTCAGGGGCACTGTAACTCACAAACCTGCAGAGTTATAAATGACAGCTCTCGTCCAAAAAAATATTGAAGGAAGGCTGCGAAGACGACTTGTAAGCGGGGCAGAATTGCAGGAAAACGATTTCAGGGGGTAGACGGGAATTGCATTTAAAGCATAGGAAAAGAGGCAGAACGTCGACAATGATGCTCTTGGCCAAAGAGGGCGTATGCTTTTTTTCCTGAATATATTCAGGAAAAAAAGCATACGCCCTCTTTGGCCAACCAAGCAAGCATGTTAAAGAAATCTGCACTAAAATGAAGTCTCACTGCCCCCCGGTCAAAAGGGCCATCTGAAAAAACTGTAAAATCCAGAAAGACAGGACAGGCCATGGAGAACAGGGAGCCTTGTTATGCTGATGGGCGGGATGTAACTGCCAACAGCCACTCTGGAGAAGTGTATGGTGTTTCCTGAAACACGTAAGAAACAGAGCAACACAGCCTATGGCACTTCCACTTATGGTCCTATAGCTTAGGGAAATTAAAATCAAAATCACAAAGCCAACCCCAAACTTTGGAACGGCACTGTTTACAAGAACTTCGTCTACGGTACAAGTTCAATATCCCAGAATGTGAAAAATGGATAAAGAAGTTGTGGTACGTACGTACAAAGGAATATCACTCACCAATGAAATCTGTGTCATCAGGCCCATCGCGGCATAATGAGTGGATTCAGGTACGATGATTCTAAGTGAAATAAGTCACACAGAAAATGAAACATCATAAGATATCACTAATACACGGAATGTAAACTTGGCTACACATGAACTGAATTACAAAACAGAACAGGGTCTCAAATTTAGAAAACCAACTTATACTTGCTTATGGGAAAGTTGAGGTGGGCTGCTGCATAAAACCAGAGATTGAAATTAACACAGATACCTTTCCATAAGCCAAATATGTAATAGGCAAGACCTACTCCTTGCTCAACGAAATGGACTCAACACCCCATATTCAACGCCTAGGAATATACCTGACTAGTAAGAATCTTAAAACCCATGGATTTATATGTCTACAGAAGAGAATCAAGTGTGTGTACAGCGGCATAAATGCAGCAGTGAAAATGTGATAAATCCCATTATCAAAATAAATTAAAAAAACAAAACACAGTGACAGTGAAATAGAGAGCAATTCTTAAATAATTCATTCAGGGTTTGTGATGCAACCTGGATTTACCACATCTACACGCAGAGCCAAGTGAGACATAAGTTTGGGCACTTTGGGCTGATAGCATTGGTGACGTTCGATGAGCAAATGCAGACCCTTTAAAGTCATACTGCATGGTACCCATTCCATGGGTCCCAACTCTCCAGGTTTAAGGGATTCTTCCTTCAGCTAAAACATGCATGGGAAACCCACAGTATGGTGCACCGTGTGACCGGGAAACGTTTTCAAATGCATCTCAGTTTTCGTCCCCTTTTACTCGGGTTCACCATTCCAGACCCTTTACTAACACTCTCCCCACTTGGAGAGTCAGTGCCTTTAACCTCCTGTTTGGCACAGTTTGCAATTTCTGCGCAAGATGAACAGGAATAGGGAGAACAAATGAGAGACTAGCTGTAGGTGTCTGCACGGGCAAATTTAACGCTCATTTCCCACCAGGAAGAGGAATTAACCAAACGCTCAGCATGCCATGCCGGAACCAGATTAGGGCCTGAAGCAATCCTGCGGGTTTGCGGGCAGCTCACAAGATAGCGAGTTGAAGAAAGGAGCTCAGGGGCACTGTAACTCACAAACCTGCAGAGTTATAAATGACAGCTATCGTCCAAAAAATATTGAAGGAAGGCTGCGAAGACGACTTGTAAGCGGGGCAGAATTGCAGGAAAACGATTTCAGGGGGTAGACGGGAATTGCATTTAAAGCATAGGAAAAGAGGCAGAACGTCGACAATGATGCTCTTGGCCAAAGAGGGCGTATGCGTTTTTTCCTGAATATATTCAGGAAAAAACGCATACGCTCTTTTTGGCCAACCAAGCAAGTATGTTAAAGAAATCTGCACTAAAATGAAGTCTCACTGCCCCCCGGTCAAAAGGGCCATCTGAAAAAAGTGTAAAATCCAGAAAGGCAGCACAGGCCATGGAGAACCGGGAGCCTTGTTATGCTGATGGTCGGGATGTAAATTGCCAACAGCCACTCTGGAGAAGTGTATGGTGTTTCCTGGAACACCTAAAAAACAAAGCAACGGAGCCTACGGCACTTCCACTTATGGTCCTATAGCTTAGGGAAATTAAAATCAAAAACACACAGCCACCCCAAAGTTTCGGACGGCTCTGTTTACAAGAACCTCGTCTACGCTACAAGTTCAATATCCCAGAATGTGAAAAATGGATAAAGAAGTTGTGGTACGTACGTACAATGGAATATCATTCAGCAATGAAATCTATGTCATCAGGCCCATCGCAGCATAATGAGTGGATTCAGGTACGATGATTCTAAGTGAAATAAGTCACACAGAAAATGAAACATCATAAGATATCACTAATACACGGAATGTAAACTTGGCTACACATGAACTGAATTACAAAACAGAACAGGGTCTCAAATTTAGAAAACCAACTTATACTTGCTTATGGGGAAAGGTGAGGTGGGCTGCTGCATAAAACCAGAGATTGAAATTAACACAGATACCTTTCCATAAGCCAAATATGTAATAGGCAAGACCTACTCCTTGCTCAACGAAATGGACTCAACACCCCATATTCAACGCCTAGGAATATACCTGACTAGTAAGAATCTTAAAACCCATGGATTTATATGTCTCCGTAAGAGAATCAAGCGTTTGTTCAGTGGCCTAAACGCAGCAGTGAAAATCCGATAAATCCCATTATCAAAATAAATTTCTAAAACACAACACCATGACAGTGAAATAGAGAGCAATTCTTAAAAAATTCACTCAGGGCTTCTGATGCAACCTGGATTTACCACATCTACACCCAGAGCTGGGGAGACAAAAGGCCGGACACTTCAGCATGATAGCATTGGTGAGGTTCGGTGAGCAAATGCAGACCCTTTGAAGTCATACTTCATGGTACCCATTCCATGGGTCCCAACTCTCCAGGTTTAAGGGATTCTTCCCTCCACTAAATCATGCATGGGAAACCCAGAGTATGGTCCACTGTGTGATTGGGAAACGTTTTCAAATGCATCTCAGTTTTCATCCCTTTGTACTCGGGTTCACCATTCCAGACGCTTAACTAACACTCTCCCCACTTGGAGAGTCAATGCCTTTAACCTCCTGTTTGGCACAGTTTGCAATTTCTGCACAAGATGAAGAGGAATAGGGAGAACCAATGAGAGACTAGCTGTGGGTGTCTGCACGGGCAAATGTAATGCTCATTTCCCACCAGGAAGAGGAATTAACCAAAGGCTCAGCATGCCGTGCGGGAACCAGATTAGGGCCTGAAGCAATCCTGCGGGTTTGCGGCCAGCTCACAAGAAAGCGAGTTGAAGAAAGGAGCTCAGGGGCACTGTAATTCACAAACATGCAGGGTTAAAAATGACAGCTATCGTCCAATAATATATTGAAGTAAGTCTGCGAAGAGGACTTGAAAGCGGGGCAGAATTGCAGGAAAACGATTTCAGGGGGTAGACTGGAATTGCACTTAAAGCATAGGAAAAGAGGCAGAACGGCGACAATGATGCTCTTGCCCAAAAAGGGCATATGCGTTTTCTCCTGAATATATTCAGGAAAAAACGCATACGCCCCATTTGGTCAAACAAGCAAGCATGTTAAAGAAATCTGCACTACAATGAAGTCTCACTTCCCCGGTCAAAAGGGCCATCTGAAAAATGTGTAAAATCCAGAAAGGCAGCACAGGCCATGGAGAACAGGGAGCCTTGTTATGCTGATGGGCGGGATGTAAATTGCCAACAGCCACTCTGGAGAAGTATATGGTGTTTCCTGAAACACCTAGAAAACAAAGGAACAGAGCCTAGGGCACTTCCACTTATAGTCCTATAGCTTAAGGAAATTACAATCAAAAACACACAGCCACCCCAAAGTTTGGGACGGCTCTGTTGACAAGAACCTCGTCGACATTACCAGTTAAATATGCCAGAAATCGAAAAATGGATAAAGAAGTTGTGGTACGTACGTATAATGTAATATCACTCAGCAATGAAATCTATGTCATCAGGCCCGTAGCGGCATAATGTGTGGATTCAGGTATGATGATTCTAAGTGAAAACAGTCACACAGAAAAAGAAACATCATAAGATATCACTAATACACGGAATATAAACTTGGCTACACATGAACTGAATTACACAAAAGAACAGGGTCTCAAATTTAGAAAACCAACTTATGCTTGCTTACGGGGAAAGGTGAGTTGGGGTGCTGCATAAAACAAGAGATTGAACTTAGCACAGATACCTTTCCATAAGCCAAATATGTAATAGAGAAGACCTACTCCTTGCTCAACGAAATGGCCTCAACGCCCCATATTCAACGCCTAGGCATATACCTGACTAGTAAGAATCTTAAAGCCTACGGATTTATATGTCTCCGTAAGACAATCAAGTGTGTGTACAGCAGAGTAAACGCAGCAGTGAAAATCAGCTAAATCCCATTATAAAAATAAATTTCAAGAAAAAACACAATGACAGTGAAATAGAGAGCAATTCCTCAATGATTCATTCATGGCTTGTGATGAAACCTGGATTAACCACCTCTACCCCCCAGAGCTGGGTGAGACATAAGGCTGGACTCTTGGGCCTGATTGGATTGTTGAGGTACAGTGAGCAAATGCAGAGCCTTTGAAGTCATACTCCAGGGTACCCATTCCATGGGTCCCAACTCTCCAGGTTTAAGGGATTCTTCCTTCAGCTAAAACATGCATGGGAAACCCAGAGTATGGTCCACCGTGTGATCTGGAAACGTTTTTAAATGCATCTCAGTTTTCGTCCCCTGGTACTCGGGTTCACCATTCCAGACGCTTTACTAACACTCTCCCCACTTGGAGAGTCAGTGCCTTTAACCTCCTGTTTGGCACAGTTTGCAATTTCTGCGCAACATGAACAGGAATAGGGAGAACCAATGAGAGACTAGCTGTAGGTGTCTGCACGGGCAAATTTAACTCTCACTTCCCACCAGGAAGAGGAATTAACCACAGGCTCAGCATGCCGTGCCGGAACCAGATTAAGGCCTGAAGCAATTCTGTGCGTTTGCGGCTAGCTCACATGAAAGCGAGTTGAAGAAAGGAGCTCAGGGGCTCTGTAATTCACAAACATGCAGAGTTATAAATGACAGCTATCGTCCAAAAATATATTGAAGGAAGGCTGCGAAGAGGACTTGAAACCGGGGCAGAATTTCAGGAAAACGATTACAGGGGGTAGACTGGAATTGCATTTTAAGCATAGGAATAGGGGCAGAACGTCGATAACGAAGCAGTTGGCCCAAAAGGGCATATGCGTTATTTCCTGAATATATTCAGGAAAAAACGCATACGCCCTTTTGGGCCAACCAAGCAAGCTTGTAAAAGAAATCTGCACCAAAATGAAGCCTCACTGCCTCCCGGTCAAAAGGGTCATCTGAAAAAAGTGTAAAATCCAGAAAGGCAGGTCAGGCCATGGAGTATAGGGAGCCTTGTTATGTTGATGGGCGGTATGTAAATTGCCAACAACCACTCTGGAGAAGTGTATGGTGTTCCTGAAACACCAAAAACAAAGCAACGGAGCCTATGGCACTTTCACTTATGGTCACATAGCTTAGGGAATTTAAAATCAAAAACACAGAGCCACCCCAAATTTTCAGACGGCTCTGATTATAAGAACCTCGTCTGCGGTACAAGTTAAATATCCCAGAAAGCGAAAAATGGATAAAGAACTTTTGGTACGTATATACAATGGAATATCACTCAGCAATGAAATCTATGGCATCAGGCCCGTCGCGGCATAATGAGTGGATTCAGGTACGATGATTCTAAGTGAAATAAGTCACACAGATAAAGAAACCTCATAAGATATCACTAATACACAGAATGTAAACTTGGCTACACACGAAATGAACTACAAAACAGGGTCTCAAATTTAGAAAACCAACCAATGCTTCCTTAAGGGCAAAGATGAGTTCGGGTGCAGCATAAAACCAGAGATTGAAATTAGCACAGATACCATTCCATTACCCAAATATGTAATAGTCAAGACCTACACCTTGCTCAACGAAATGGACTCAACAACCCATATTCAAAGCCCAGGAATATACCTGACTAGTAAGAATCATAAAACCTATGGATTTATATGTCTACAGAAGAGAATCAAGTGTGTGTAAAGCGGCATAAATGCAGCAGTGAAAATGTGATAAATCCCATTATCAAAATAAATTAAAAAAACAAAACACAGTGACAGTGAAATAGAGAGCAATTCTTAAATAATTCATTCAGGGTTTGTGATGCAACCTGGATTTACCACATCTACACCCAGAGCCAAGTGAGACATAAGGTTGGGCACTTCGGGCTGATAGCATTGGTGACGTTCGATGAGCAAATGCAGACCCTTTGAAGTCATACTGCATGGTACCCATTCCATGGGTCCCAACTCTCCAGGTTTAAGGGATTCTTCCTTCAGCTAAAACATGCCTGGGAAACCCACAGTATGGTGCACCGTGTGACCGGGAAACGTTTTCAAATGCATCTCAGTTTTCGTCCCGTTTTACTCGGGTTCACCATTCCAGACCCTTTACTAACACTCTCCCCACTTGGAGAGTCAGTGCCTTTAACCTCCTGTTTGGCACAGTTTGCAATTTCTGCGCAAGATGAACAGGAATAGGGAGAACCAATGAGAGACTAGCTGTAGGTGTCTGCACGGGCAAATTTAACGCTCATTTCCCACCAGGAAGAGGAATTAACCAAAGGCTCAGCATGCCGTGCCGGAACCAGATTAGGGCCTGAAGCAATCCTGCGGGTTTGCGGGCAGCTCACAAGATAGCGAGTTGAAGAAAGGAGCTCAGGGGCACTGTAACTCACAAACCTGCAGAGTTATAAATGACAGCTCTCGTCCAAAAAAATATTGAAGGAAGGCTGCGAAGACGACTTGTAAGCGGGGCAGAATTGCAGGAAAACGATTTCAGGGGGTAGACGGGAATTGCATTTAAAGCATAGGAAAAGAGGCAGAACGTCGACAATGATGCTCTTGGCCAAAAAGGGCGTATGCGTTTTTTCCTGAATATATTCAGGAAAAAACGCATACGCCCTTTTTGGCCAACCAAGCAAGCATGTTAAAGAAATCTGCACTAAAATGAAGTCTCACTGCCCCCCGGTCAAAAGGGCCATCTGAATAAAGTGTAAAATCCAGAAAGGCAGCACAGGCCATGGAGAACCGGGAGCCTTGTTATGCTGATGGGCGGGATGTAAATTGCCAACAGCCACTCTGGAGAAGTGTATGGTGTTTCCTGGAACACCTAAAAAACAAAGCAACGGAGCCTACGGCACTTCCACTTATGGTCCTATAGCTTAGGGAAATTAAAATCAAAAACACACAGCCACCCCAAAGTTTCGGACGGCTCTGTTTACAAGAACCTCGTCTACGCTACAAGTTCAATATCCCAGAATGTGAAAAATGGATAAAGAAGTTGTGGTACGTACGTACAATGGAATATCATTCAGCAATGAAATCTATGTCATCAGGCCCATCGCAGCATAATGAGTGGATTCAGGTACGATGATTCTAAGTGAAATAAGTCACACAGAAAATGAAACATCATAAGATATCACTAATACACGGAATGTAAACTTGGCTACACATGAACTGAATTACAAAACAGAACAGGGTCTCAAATTTAGAAAACCAACTTATACTTGCTTATGGGGAAAGGTGAGGTGGGCTGCTGCATAAAACCAGAGATTGAAATTAACACAGATACCTTTCCATAAGCCAAATATGTAATAGGCAAGACCTACTCCTTGCTCAACGAAATGGACTCAACACCCCATATTCAACTTCTAGGAATATACCTGACTAGTAAGAATCTTAAAACCCATGGATTTATATGTCTCCGTAAGAGAATCAAGCGTTTGTTCAGTGGCCTAAACGCAGCAGTGAAAATCCGATACATCCCATTATCAAAATAAATTTCTAAAACACAACACCATGACAGTGAAATAGAGAGCAATTCTTAAAAAATTCACTCAGGGCTTCTGATGCAACCTGGATTTACCACATCTACACCCAGAGCTGGGGAGACAAAAGGCCGGACACCTCAGCATGATAGCATTGGTGAGGTTCGGTGAGCAAATGCAGACCCTTTGAAGTCATACTTCATGGTACCCATTCCATGGGTCCCAACTCTCCAGGTTTAAGGGATTCTTCCCTCCACTAAATCATGCATGGGAAACCCAGAGTATGCTCCACTGTGTGATTGGGAAACGTTTTCAAATGCATCTCAGTTTTCATCCCTTTGTACTCGGGTTCACCTTTCCAGACGCTTAACTAACACTCTCCCCACTTGGAGAGTCAATGCCTTTAACCTCCTGTTTGGCACAGTTTGCAATTTCTGCACAAGATGAAGAGGAATAGGGAGAACCAATGAGAGACTAGCTGTGGGTGTCTGCACGGGCAAATGTAATGCTCATTTCCCACCAGGAAGAGGAATTAACCAAAGGCTCAGCATGCCGTGCGGGAACCAGATTAGGGCCTGAAGCAATCCTGCGGGTTTGCGGCCAGCTCACAAGAAAGCGAGTTGAAGAATGGAGCTCAAGGGCACTGTAATTCACAAACATGCAGGGTTAAAAATGACAGCTATCGTCCAATAATATATTGAAGTAAGTCTGCGAAGAGGACTTGAATGCGGGGCAGAATTGCAGGAAAACGATTTCAGGGGGTAGACTGGAATTGCACTTAAAGCATAGGAAAAGAGGCAGAACGGCGACAATGATGCTCTTGGCCAAAAAGGGCGTATGCGTTTTCTCCTGAATATATTCAGGAAAAAACGCATACGCCCCTTTTGGTCAAACAAGCAAGCATGTTAAAGAAATCTGCACTACAATGAAGTCTCACTTTCCCGGTCAAAAGAGCCATCTGAAAAATGTGTAAAATCCAGAAAGGCAGCACAGGCCATGCAGAACAGGGAGCCTTGTTATGCTGATGGGCGGGATGTAAATTGCCAACAGCCACTCTGGAGAAGTATATGGTGTTTCCTGAAACACCTAGAAAACAAAGGAACAGAGCCTAGGGCAATTCCACTTATAGTCCTATAGCTTAAGGAAATTACAATCAAAAACACACAGCCACCCCAAAGTTTGGGACGGCTCTGTTGACAAGAACCTCGTCGACATTACCAGTTAAATATGCCAGAAATCGAAAAATGGATAAAGAAGTTGTGGTACGTACGTATAATGTAATATCACTCAGCAATGAAATCTATGTCATCAGGCCCATAGCGGCATAATGTGTGGATTCAGGTATGATGATTCTAAGTGAAAACAGTCACACAGAAAAAGAAACATCATAAGATATCACTAATACACGGAATATAAACTTGGCTACACATGAACTGAATTACAAAAAAGAACAGGGTCTCAAATTTAGAAAACCAACTTATGCTTGCTTACGGGGAAAGGTGAGTTGGGGTGCTGCATAAAACAAGAGATTGAACTTAGCACAGATACCTTTCCATAAGCCAAATATGTAATAGAGAAGACCTACTCCTTGCTCAACGAAATGGCCTCAACGCCCCATATTCAACGCCTAGGCATATACCTGACTAGTAAGAATCTTAAAACCTACGGATTTATATGTCTCCGTAAGACAATCAAGTGTGTGTACAGCAGAGTAAACGCAGCAGTGAAAATCAGCTAAATCCCATTATAAAAATAAATTTCAAGAAAAAACACAATGACAGTGAAATAGAGAGCAATTCCTCAATGATTCATTCATGGCTTGTGATGAAACCTGGATTAACCACCTCTACCCCCCAGAGCTGGGTGAGACATAAGGCTGGACTCTTGGGCCTGATTGGATTGTTGAGGTACAGTGAGCAAATGCAGAGCCTTTGAAGTCATACTCCAGGGTACCCATTCCATGGGTCCCAACTCTCCAGGTTTAAGGGATTCTTCCTTCAGCTAAAACATGCATGGGAAACCCAGAGTATGGTCCACCGTGTGATCTGGAAACGTTTTTAAATGCATCTCAGTTTTCGTCCCCTGGTACTCGGGTTCACCATTCCAGACGCTTTACTAACACTCTCCCCACTTGGAGAGTCAGTGCCTTTAACCTCCTGTTTGGCACAGTTTGCAATTTCTGCGCAACATGAACAGGAATAGGGAGAACCAATGAGAGACTAGCTGTAGGTGTCTGCACGGGCAAATTTAACTCTCACTTCCCACCAGGAAGAGGAATTAACCACAGGCTCAGCATGCCGTGCCGGAACCAGATTAAGGCCTGAAGCAATTCTGTGCGTTTGCGGCTAGCTCAAATGAAAGCGAGTTGAAGAAAGGAGCTCAGGGGCACTGTAATTCACAAACATGCAGAGTTATAAATGACAGCTATCGTCCAAAAATATATTGAAGGAAGGCTGCGAAGAGGACTTGGAACTGGGGCAGAATTTCAGGAAAACGATTACAGGGGGTAGACTGGACTAGCATTTTAAGCATAGGAATTGGGGCAGAACGTCGATAATGAAGCAGTTGGCCCAAAAGGGCGTATGCGTTTTTTCCTGAATATATTCAGGAAAAAACGCATACGCCCTTTTGGGCCAACCAAGGAAGCTTGTAAAGGAAATCTGCACCACAATGAAGCCTCACTGCCCCCCGGTCAAAAGGGTCATCTGAAAAAAGTGTAAAATCCAGAAAGGCAGGTCAGGCCATGGAGTATAGGGAGCCTTGTTATGTTGATGGGCGGTATGTAAATTGCCAACAACCACTCTGGAGAAGTGTATGGTGTTCCTGAAACACCAAAAACAAAGCAACGGAGCCTATGGCACTTTCACTTATGGTCATATAGCTTAGGGAATTTAAAATCAAAAACACAGAGCCACCCCAAATTTTCAGACGGCTCTGATTATAAGAACCTCGTCTGCGGTACAAGTTAAATATCCCAGAAAGCGAAAAATGGATAAAGAACTTTTGGTACGTATATACAATGGAATATCACTCAGCAATGAAATCTATGTCATCAGGCCCGTCGCGGCATAATGAGTGGATTCAGCTACGATGATTCTAAGTGAAATAAGTCACACAGAAAAAGAAACCTCATAAGATATCACTAATACACAGAATGTAAACTTGGCTACACACGAAATGAACTACAAAACAGGGTCTCAAATTTAGAAAACCAACCAATGCTTCCTTAAGGGCAAAGATGAGTTCGGGTGCAGCATAAAACCAGAGATTGAAATTAGCACCGATACCATTCCATAACCCAAATATGTAATAGTCAACACCTACACCTTGCTCATCGAAATGGACTCAACAACCCATATTCAAAGCCCAGGAATATACCTGACTAGTAAGAATCATAAAACCCATGGATTTATATGTCTACAGAAGAGAATCAAGTGTGTGTACAGCGGCATAAATGCAGCAGTGAAAATGTGATAAATCCCATTATCAAAATAAATTAAAAAAACAAAACACAGTGACAGTGAAATAGAGAGCAATTCTTAAATAATTCATTCAGGGTTTGTGATGCAACCTGGATTTACCACATCTACACCCAGAGCCAAGTGAGACATAAGGTTGGGCACTTCGGGCTGATAGCATTGGTGACGTTCGATGAGCAAATGCAGACCCTTTGAAGTCATACTGCATGGTACCCATTCCATGGGTCCCAACTCTCCAGGTTTAAGGGATTCTTCCTTCAGCTAAAACATGCATGGGAAACCCACAGTATGGTGCACCGTGTGACCGGGAAACGTTTTCAAATGCATCTCAGTTTTCGTCCCCTTTTACTCGGGTTCACCATTCCAGACCCTTTACTAACACTCTCCCCACTTGGAGAGTCAGTGCCTTTAACCTCCTGTTTGGCACAGTTTGCAATTTCTGCGCAAGATGAACAGGAATAGGGAGAACAAATGAGAGACTAGCTGTAGGTGTCTGCACGGGTAAATTTAACGCTCATTTCCCACCAGGAAGAGGAATTAACCAAAGGCTCAGCATGCCGTGCCGGAACCAGATTGGGGCCTGAAGCAATCCTGCGGGTTTGCGGGCAGCTCACAAGATAGCGAGTTGAAGAAAGGAGCTCAGGGGCACTGTAACTCACAAATCTGCAGAGTTATAAATGACAGCTCTCGTCCAAAAAAATATTGAAGGAAGGCTGCGAAGACGACTTGTAAGCGGGGCAGAATTGCAGGAAAACGATTTCAGGGGGTAGACGGGAATTGCATTTAAAGCATAGGAAAAGAGGCAGAACGTCGACAATGATGCTCTTGGCCAAAGAGGGCGTATGCTTTTTTTCCTGAATATATTCAGGAAAAAAAGCATACGCCCTCTTTGGCCAACCAAGCAAGCATGTTAAAGAAATCTGCACTAAAATGAAGTCTCACTGCCCCCCGGTCAAAAGGGCCATCTGAAAAAACTGTAAAATCCAGAAAGACAGGACAGGCCATGGAGAACAGGGAGCCTTGTTATGCTGATGGGCGGGATGTAACTGCCAACAGCCACTCTGGAGAAGTGTATGGTGTTTCCTGAAACACGTAAGAAACAGAGCAACACAGCCTATGGCACTTCCACTTATGGTCCTATAGCTTAGGGAAATTAAAATCAAAATCACAAAGCCAACCCCAAACTTTGGAACGGCACTGTTTACAAGAACTTCGTCTACGGTACAAGTTCAATATCCCAGAATGTGAAAAATGGATAAAGAAGTTGTGGTACGTACGTACAAAGGAATATCACTCACCAATGAAATCTGTGTCATCAGGCCCATCGCGGCATAATGAGTGGATTCAGGTACGATGATTCTAAGTGAAATAAGTCACACAGAAAATGAAACATCATAAGATATCACTAATACACGGAATGTAAACTTGGCTACACATGAACTGAATTACAAAACAGAACAGGGTCTCAAATTTAGAAAACCAACTTATACTTGCTTATGGGAAAGTTGAGGTGGGCTGCTGCATAAAACCAGAGATTGAAATTAACACAGATACCTTTCCATAAGCCAAATATGTAATAGGCAAGACCTACTCCTTGCTCAACGAAATGGACTCAACACCCCATATTCAACGCCTAGGAATATACCTGACTAGTAAGAATCTTAAAACCCATGGATTTATATGTCTACAGAAGAGAATCAAGTGTGTGTACAGCGGCATAAATGCAGCAGTGAAAATGTGATAAATCCCATTATCAAAATAAATTAAAAAAACAAAACACAGTGACAGTGAAATAGAGAGCAATTCTTAAATAATTCATTCAGGGTTTGTGATGCAACCTGGATTTACCACATCTACACGCAGAGCCAAGTGAGACATAAGTTTGGGCACTTTGGGCTGATAGCATTGGTGACGTTCGATGAGCAAATGCAGACCCTTTAAAGTCATACTGCATGGTACCCATTCCATGGGTCCCAACTCTCCAGGTTTAAGGGATTCTTCCTTCAGCTAAAACATGCATGGGAAACCCACAGTATGGTGCACCGTGTGACCGGGAAACGTTTTCAAATGCATCTCAGTTTTCGTCCCCTTTTACTCGGGTTCACCATTCCAGACCCTTTACTAACACTCTCCCCACTTGGAGAGTCAGTGCCTTTAACCTCCTGTTTGGCACAGTTTGCAATTTCTGCGCAAGATGAACAGGAATAGGGAGAACAAATGAGAGACTAGCTGTAGGTGTCTGCACGGGCAAATTTAACGCTCATTTCCCACCAGGAAGAGGAATTAACCAAACGCTCAGCATGCCATGCCGGAACCAGATTAGGGCCTGAAGCAATCCTGCGGGTTTGCGGGCAGCTCACAAGATAGCGAGTTGAAGAAAGGAGCTCAGGGGCACTGTAACTCACAAACCTGCAGAGTTATAAATGACAGCTATCGTCCAAAAAATATTGAAGGAAGGCTGCGAAGACGACTTGTAAGCGGGTCAGAATTGCAGGAAAACGATTTCAGGGGGTAGACGGGAATTGCATTTAAAGCATAGGAAAAGAGGCAGAACGTCGACAATGATGCTCTTGGCCAAAGAGGGCGTATGCGTTTTTTCCTGAATATATTCAGGAAAAAACGCATACGCTCTTTTTGGCCAACCAAGCAAGTATGTTAAAGAAATCTGCACTAAAATGAAGTCTCACTGCCCCCCGGTCAAAAGGGCCATCTGAAAAAAGTGTAAAATCCAGAAAGGCAGCACAGGCCATGGAGAACCGGGAGCCTTGTTATGCTGATGGTCGGGATGTAAATTGCCAACAGCCACTCTGGAGAAGTGTATGGTGTTTCCTGGAACACCTAAAAAACAAAGCAACGGAGCCTACGGCACTTCCACTTATGGTCCTATAGCTTAGGGAAATTAAAATCAAAAACACACAGCCACCCCAAAGTTTCGGACGGCTCTGTTTACAAGAACCTCGTCTACGCTACAAGTTCAATATCCCAGAATGTGAAAAATGGATAAAGAAGTTGTGGTACGTACGTACAATGGAATATCATTCAGCAATGAAATCTATGTCATCAGGCCCATCGCAGCATAATGAGTGGATTCAGGTACGATGATTCTAAGTGAAATAAGTCACACAGAAAATGAAACATCATAAGATATCACTAATACACGGAATGTAAACTTGGCTACACATGAACTGAATTACAAAACAGAACAGGGTCTCAAATTTAGAAAACCAACTTATACTTGCTTATGGGGAAAGGTGAGGTGGGCTGCTGCATAAAACCAGAGATTGAAATTAACACAGATACCTTTCCATAAGCCAAATATGTAATAGGCAAGACCTACTCCTTGCTCAACGAAATGGACTCAACACCCCATATTCAACGCCTAGGAATATACCTGACTAGTAAGAATCTTAAAACCCATGGATTTATATGTCTCCGTAAGAGAATCAAGCGTTTGTTCAGTGGCCTAAACGCAGCAGTGAAAATCCGATAAATCCCATTATCAAAATAAATTTCTAAAACACAACACCATGACAGTGAAATAGAGAGCAATTCTTAAAAAATTCACTCAGGGCTTCTGATGCAACCTGGATTTACCACATCTACACCCAGAGCTGGGGAGACAAAAGGCCGGACACTTCAGCATGATAGCATTGGTGAGGTTCGGTGAGCAAATGCAGACCCTTTGAAGTCATACTTCATGGTACCCATTCCATGGGTCCCAACTCTCCAGGTTTAAGGGATTCTTCCTTCCACTAAATCATGCATGGGAAACTCAGAGTATGGTCCACTGTGTGATTGGGAAACGTTTTCAAATGCATCTCAGTTTTCATCCCTTTGTACTCGGGTTCACCATTCCAGACGCTTAACTAACACTCTCCCCACTTGGAGAGTCAATGCCTTTAACCTCCTGTTTGGCACAGTTTGCAATTTCTGCACAAGATGAAGAGGAATAGGGAGAACCAATGAGAGACTAGCTGTGGGTGTCTGCACGGGCAAATGTAATGCTCATTTCCCACCAGGAAGAGGAATTAACCAAAGGCTCAGCATGCCGTGCGGGAACCAGATTAGGGCCTGAAGCAATCCTGCGGGTTTGCGGCCAGCTCACAAGAAAGCGAGTTGAAGAAAGGAGCTCAGGGGCACTGTAATTCACAAACATGCAGGGTTAAAAATGACAGCTATCGTCCAATAATATATTGAAGTAAGTCTGCGAAGAGGACTTGAAAGCGGGGCAGAATTGCAGGAAAACGATTTCAGGGGGTAGACTGGAATTGCACTTAAAGCATAGGAAAAGAGGCAGAACGGCGACAATGATGCTCTTGGCCAAAAAGGGCGTATGCGTTTTCTCCTGAATATATTCAGGAAAAAACGCATACGCCCCTTTTGGTCAAACAAGCAAGCATGTTAAAGAAATCTGCACTACAATGAAGTCTCACTTCCCCGGTCAAAAGGGCCATCTGAAAAATGTGTAAAATCCAGAAAGGCAGCACAGGCCATGGAGAACAGGGAGCCTTGTTATGCTGATGGGCGGGATGTAAATTGCCAACAGCCACTCTGGAGAAGTATATGGTGTTTCCTGAAACACCTAGAAAACAAAGGAACAGAGCCTAGGGCACTTCCACTTATAGTCCTATAGCTTAAGGAAATTACAATCAAAAACACACAGCCACCCCAAAGTTTGGGACGGCTCTGTTGACAAGAATCTCGTCGACATTACCAGTTAAATATGCCAGAAATCGAAAAATGGATAAAGAAGTTGTGGTACGTACGTATAATGTAATATCACTCAGCAATGAAATCTATGTCATCAGGCCCGTAGCGGCATAATGTGTGGATTCAGGTATGATGATTCTAAGTGAAAACAGTCACACAGAAAAAGAAACATCATAAGATATCACTAATACACGGAATATAAACTTGGCTACACATGAACTGAATTACACAAAAGAACAGGGTCTCAAATTTAGAAAACCAACTTATGCTTGCTTACGGGGAAAGGTGAGTTGGGGTGCTGCATAAAACAAGAGATTGAACTTAGCACAGATACCTTTCCATAAGCCAAATATGTAATAGAGAAGACCTACTCCTTGCTCAACGAAATGGCCTCAACGCCCCATATTCAACGCCTAGGCATATACCTGACTAGTAAGCATCTTAAAGCCTATGGATTTATATGTCTCCGTAAGACAATCAAGTGTGTGTACAGCAGAGTAAACGCAGCAGTGAAAATCAGCTAAATCCCATTATAAAAATAAATTTCAAGAAAAAACACAATGACAGTGAAATAGAGAGCAATTCCTCAATGATTCATTCATGGCTTGTGATGAAACCTGGATTAACCACCTCTACCCCCCAGAGCTGGGTGAGACATAAGGCTGGACTCTTGGGCCTGATTGGATTGTTGAGGTACAGTGAGCAAATGCAGAGCCTTTGAAGTCATACTCCAGGGTACCCATTCCATGGGTCCCAACTCTCCAGGTTTAAGGGATTCTTCCTTCAGCTAAAACATGCATGGGAAACCCAGAGTATGGTCCACCGTGTGATCTGGAAACGTTTTTAAATGCATCTCAGTTTTCGTCCCCTGGTACTCGGGTTCACCATTCCAGACGCTTTACTAACACTCTCCCCACTTGGAGAGTCAGTGCCTTTAACCTCCTGTTTGGCACAGTTTGCAATTTCTGCGCAACATGAACAGGAATAGGGAGAACCAATGAGAGACTAGCTGTAGGTGTCTGCACGGGCAAATTTAACTCTCACTTCCCACCAGGAAGAGGAATTAACCACAGGCTCAGCATGCCGTGCCGGAACCAGATTAAGGCCTGAAGCAATTCTGTGCGTTTGCGGCTAGCTCACATGAAAGCGAGTTGAAGAAAGGAGCTCAGGGGCACTGTAATTCACAAACATGCAGAGTTATAAATGACAGCTATCGTCCAAAAATATATTGAAGGAAGGCTGCGAAGAGGACTTGAAACCGGGGCAGAATTTCAGGAAAACGATTACAGGGGGTAGACTGGAATTGCATTTTAAGCATAGGAATAGGGGCAGAACGTCGATAATGAAGCAGTTGGCCCAAAAGGGCGTATGCGTTTTTTCCTGAATATATTCAGGAAAAAACGCATACGCCCTTTTGGGCCAACCAAGCAAGCTTGTAAAGGAAATCTGCACCACAATGAAGCCTCACTGCCCCCCGGTCAAAAGGGTCATCTGAAAAAAGTGTAAAATCCAGAAAGGCAGGTCAGGCCATGGAGTATAGGGAGCCTTGTTATGTTGATGGGCGGTATGTAAATTGCCAACAACCACTCTGGAGAAGTGTATGGTGTTCCTGAAACACCAAAAACAAAGCAACGGAGCCTATGGCACTTTCACTTATGGTCATATAGCTTAGGGAATTTAAAATCAAAAACACAGAGCCATCCCAAATTTTCAGACGGCTCTGATTATAAGAACCTCGTCTGTGGTACAAGTTAAATATCCAAGAAAGCGAAAAATGGATAAAGAACTTTTGGTACGTATATACAATGGAATATCACTCAGCAATGAAATCTATGTCATCAGGCCCGTCGCGGCATAATGAGTGGATTCAGCTACGATGATTCTAAGTGAAATAAGTCACACAGAAAAAGAAACCTCATAAGATATCACTAATACACAGAATGTAAACTTGGGTACACACGAAATGAACTACAAAACAGGGTCTCAAATTTAGAAAACCAACCAATGCTTCCTTAAGGGCAAAGATGAGTTCGGGTGCAGCATAAAACCAGAGATTGAAATTAGCACAGATACCATTCCATAACCCAAATATGTAATAGTCAACACCTACACCTTGCTCATCGAAATGGACTCAACAACCCATATTCAAAGCCCAGGAATATACCTGACTAGTAAGAATCATAAAACCCATGGATTTATATGTCTACAGAAGAGAATCAAGTGTGTGTACAGCGGCATAAATGCAGCAGTGAAAATGTGATAAATCCCATTATCAAAATAAATTAAAAAAACAAAACACAGTGACAGTGAAATAGAGAGCAATTCTTAAATAATTCATTCAGGGTTTGTGATGCAACCTGGATTTACCACATCTACACGCAGAGCCAAGTGAGACATAAGGTTGGGCACTTCGGGCTGATAGCATTGGTGACGTTCGATGAGCAAATGCAGACCTTTTGAAGTCATACTGCATGGTACCCATTCCATGGGTCCCAACTCTCCAGGTTTAAGGGATTCTTCCTTCAGCTAAAACATGCATGGGAAACCCACAGTATGGTGCACCGTGTGACCGGGAAACGTTTTCAAATGCATCTCAGTTTTCGTCCCCTTTTACTCGGGTTCACCATTCCAGACCCTTTACTAACACTCTCCCCACTTGGAGAGTCAGTGCCTTTAACCTCCTGTTTGGCACAGTTTGCAATTTCTGCGCAAGATGAACAGAAATAGGGAGAACAAATGAGAGACTAGCTGTAGGTGTCTGCACGGGCAAATTTAATGCTCATTTCCCACCAGGAAGAGGAATTAACCAAAGGCTCAGCATGCCGTGCCGGAACCAGATTGGGGCCTGAAGCAATCCTGCGGGTTTGCGGGCAGCTCACAAGATAGCGAGTTGAAGAAAGGAGCTCAGGGGCACTGTAACTCACAAACCTGCAGAGTTATAAATGACAGCTCTCGTCCAAAAAAATATTGAAGGAAGGCTGCGAAGACGACTTGTAAGCGGGGCAGAATTGCAGGAAAACGATTTCAGGGGGTAGACGGGAATTGCATTTAAAGCATAGGAAAAGAGGCAGAACGTCGACAATGATGCTCTTGGCCAAAGAGGGCGTATGCTTTTTTTCCTGAATATATTCAGGAAAAAGAGCAAACGCCCTCTTTGGCCAACCAAGCAAGCATGTTAAAGAAATCTGCACTAAAATGAAGTCTCACTGCCCCCCGGTCAAAAGGGCCATCTGAAAAAACTGTAAAATCCAGAAAGACAGGACAGGCCATGGAGAACAGGGAGCCTTGTTATGCTGATGGGCGGGATGTAACTGCCAACAGCCACTCTGGAGAAGTGTATGGTGTTTCCTGAAACACGTAAGAAACAGAGCAACACAGCCTATGGCACTTCCACTTATGGTCCTATAGCTTAGGGAAATTAAAATCAAAATCACAAAGCCAACCCCAAACTTTGGAACGGCTCTGTTTACAAGAAACTCGTCTACGCTACAAGTTCAATATCCCAGAATGTGAAAAATGGATAAAGAAGTTGTGGTACGTACGTACAAAGGAATATCACTCACCAATGAAATCTGTGTCATCAGGCCCATCGCGGCATAATGAGTGGATTCAGGTACGATGATTCTAAGTGAAATAAGTCACACAGAAAATGAAACATCATAAGATATCACTAATACACGGAATGTAAACTTGGCTACACATGAACTGAATTACAAAACAGAACAGGGTCTCAAATTTAGAAAACCAACTTATACTTGCTTATGGGGAAAGTTGAGGTGGGCTGCTGCATAAAACCAGAGATTGAAATTAACACAGATACCTTTCCATAAGCCAAATATGTAATAGGCAAGACCTACTCCTTGCTCAACGAAATGGACTCAACACCCCATATTCAACGCCTAGGAATATACCTGACTAGTAAGAATCTTAAAACCCATGGATTTATATGTCTACAGAAGAGAATCAAGTGTGTGTACAGCGGCATAAATGCAGCAGTGAAAATGTGATAAATCCCATTATCAAAATAAATTAAAAAAACAAAACACAGTGACAGTGAAATAGAGAGCAATTCTTAAATAATTCATTCAGGGTTTGTGATGCAACCTGGATTTACCACATCTACACGCAGAGCCAAGTGAGACATAAGGTTGGGCACTTCGGGCTGATAGCATTGGTGACGTTCGATGAGCAAATGCAGACCCTTTGAAGTCATACTGCATGGTACCCATTCCATGGGTCCCAACTCTCCAGGTTTAAGGGATTCTTCCTTCAGCTAAAACATGCATGGGAAACCCACAGTATGGTGCACCGTGTGACCGGGAAACGTTTTCAAATGCATCTCAGTTTTCGTCCCCTTTTACTCGGGTTCACCATTCCAGACCCTTTACTAACACTCTCCCCACTTGGAGAGTCAGTGCCTTTAACCTCCTGTTTGGCACAGTTTGCAATTTCTGCGCAAGATGAACAGGAATAGGGAGAACAAATGAGAGACTAGCTGTAGGTGTCTGCACGGGCAAATTTAATGCTCATTTCCCACCAGGAAGAGGAATTAATCAAAGGCTCAGCATGCCGTGCCGGAACCAGATTGGGGCCTGAAGCAATCCTGCGGGTTTGCGGCCAGCTCACAAGATAGCGAGTTGAAGAAAGGAGCTCAGGGGCACTGTAACTCACAAACCTGCAGAGTTATAAATGACAGCTATCGTCCAAAAAATATTGAAGGAAGGCTGCGAAGACGACTTGTAAGCGGGGCAGAATTGCAGGAAAACGATTTCAGGGGGTAGACGGGAATTGCATTTAAAGCATAGGAAAAGAGGCAGAACGTCGACAATGATGCTCTTGGCCAAAGAGGGCGTATGCGTTTTTTCCTGAATATATTCAGGAAAAAAAGCATACGCCCTCTTTGGCCAACCAAGCAAGCATGTTAAAGAAATCTGCACTAAAATGAAGTCTCACTGCCCCCCGGTCAAAAGGGCCATCTGAAAAAAGTGTAAAATCCAGAAAGGCAGCACAGGCCATGGAGAATCGGGAGCCTTGTTATGCTGATGGGCGGGATGTAAATTGCCAACAGCCACTCTGGAGAAGTGTATGGTGTTTCCTGGGACACCTAAAAAACAAAGCAACGGAGCCTACGGCACTTCCACTTATGGTCCTATAGCTTAGGGAAATTAAAATCAAAAACACACAGCCACCCCAAAGTTTCGGACGGCTCTGTTTACAAGAACCTCGTCTACGCTACAAGTTCAATATCCCAGAATGAGAAAAATGGATAAAGAAGTTGTGGTACGTACGTACAATGGAATATCATTCAGCAATGAAATGTATGTCATCAGGCCCATCGCAGCATAATGAGTGGATTCAGGTACGATGATTCTAAGTGAAATAAGTCACACAGAAAATGAAACATCATAAGATATCACTAATACACGGAATGTAAACTTGGCTACACATGAACTGAATTACAAAACAGAACAGGGTCTCAAGTTTAGAAAACCAACTTATACTTGCTTATGGGGAAAGGTGAGCTGGGCTGCTGCATAAAACCAGAGATTGAAATTAACACAGATACCTTTCCATAAGCCAAATATGTAATAGGCAAGACCTACTCCTTGCTCAACGAAATGGACTCAACACCCCATATTCAACGCCTAGGAATATACCTGACTAGTAAGAATCTTAAAACCCATGGATTTATATGTCTCCGTAAGAGAATCAAGCGTTTGTTCTGTGGCCTAAACGCAGCAGTGAAAATCCGATACATCCCATTATCAAAATAAATTTCTAAAACACAACACCATGACAGTGAAATAGAGAGCAATTCTTAAAAAATTCACTCAGGGCTTCTGATGCAACCTGGATTTACCACATCTACACCCAGAGCTGGGGAGACAAAAGGCCGGACACTTCAGCATGATAGCATTGGTGAGGTTCGGTGAGCAAATGCAGACCCTTTGAAGTCATACTTCATGGTACCCATTCCATGGGTCCCAACTCTCCAGGTTTAAGGGATTCTTCCTTCCACTAAATCATGCATGGGAAACTCAGAGTATGGTCCACTGTGTGATTGGGAAACGTTTTCAAATGCATCTCAGTTTTCATCCCTTTGTACTCGGGTTCACCATTCCAGACGCTTAACTAACACTCTCCCCACTTGGAGAGTCAATGCCTTTAACCTCCTGTTTGGCACAGTTTGCAATTTCTGCACAAGATGAAGAGGAATAGGGAGAACCAATGAGAGACTAGCTGTGGGTGTCTGCACGGGCAAATGTAATGCTCATTTCCCACCAGGAAGAGGAATTAACCAAAGGCTCAGCATGCCGTGCGGGAACCAGATTAGGGCCTGAAGCAATCCTGCGGGTTTGCGGCCAGCTCACAAGAAAGCGAGTTGAAGAAAGGAGCTCAGGGGCACTGTAATTCACAAACATGCAGGGTTAAAAATGACAGCTATCGTCCAATAATATATTGAAGTAAGTCTGCGAAGAGGACTTGAAAGCGGGGCAGAATTGCAGGAAAACGATTTCAGGGGGTAGACTGGAATTGCACTTAAAGCATAGGAAAAGAGGCAGAACGGCGACAATGATGCTCTTGGCCAAAAAGGGCGTATGCGTTTTCTCCTGAATATATTCAGGAAAAAACGCATACGCCCCTTTTGGTCAAACAAGCAAGCATGTTAAAGAAATCTGCACTACAATGAAGTCTCACTTCCCCGGTCAAAAGGGCCATCTGAAAAATGTGTAAAATCCAGAAAGGCAGCACAGGCCATGGAGAACAGGGAGCCTTGTTATGCTGATGGGCGGGATGTAAATTGCCAACAGCCACTCTGGAGAAGTATATGGTGTTTCCTGAAACACCTAGAAAACAAAGGAACAGAGCCTAGGGCACTTCCACTTATAGTCCTATAGCTTAAGGAAATTACAATCAAAAACACACAGCCACCCCAAAGTTTGGGACGGCTCTGTTGACAAGAATCTCGTCGACATTACCAGTTAAATATGCCAGAAATCGAAAAATGGATAAAGAAGTTGTGGTACGTACGTATAATGTAATATCACTCAGCAATGAAATCTATGTCATCAGGCCCGTAGCGGCATAATGTGTGGATTCAGGTATGATGATTCTAAGTGAAAACAGTCACACAGAAAAAGAAACATCATAAGATATCACTAATACACGGAATATAAACTTGGCTACACATGAACTGAATTACACAAAAGAACAGGGTCTCAAATTTAGAAAACCAACTTATGCTTGCTTACGGGGAAAGGTGAGTTGGGGTGCTGCATAAAACAAGAGATTGAACTTAGCACAGATACCTTTCCATAAGCCAAATATGTAATAGAGAAGACCTACTCCTTGCTCAACGAAATGGCCTCAACGCCCCATATTCAACGCCTAGGCATATACCTGACTAGTAAGCATCTTAAAGCCTATGGATTTATATGTCTCCGTAAGACAATCAAGTGTGTGTACAGCAGAGTAAACGCAGCAGTGAAAATCAGCTAAATCCCATTATAAAAATAAATTTCAAGAAAAAACACAATGACAGTGAAATAGAGAGCAATTCCTCAATGATTCATTCATGGCTTGTGATGAAACCTGGATTAACCACCTCTACCCCCCAGAGCTGGGTGAGACATAAGGCTGGACTCTTGGGCCTGATTGGATTGTTGAGGTACAGTGAGCAAATGCAGAGCCTTTGAAGTCATACTCCAGGGTACCCATTCCATGGGTCCCAACTCTCCAGGTTTAAGGGATTCTTCCTTCAGCTAAAACATGCATGGGAAACCCAGAGTATGGTCCACCGTGTGATCTGGAAACGTTTTTAAATGCATCTCAGTTTTCGTCCCCTGGTACTCGGGTTCACCATTCCAGACGCTTTACTAACACTCTCCCCACTTGGAGAGTCAGTGCCTTTAACCTCCTGTTTGGCACAGTTTGCAATTTCTGCGCAACATGAACAGGAATAGGGAGAACCAATGAGAGACTAGCTGTAGGTGTCTGCACGGGCAAATTTAACTCTCACTTCCCACCAGGAAGAGGAATTAACCACAGGCTCAGCATGCCGTGCCGGAACCAGATTAAGGCCTGAAGCAATTCTGTGCGTTTGCGGCTAGCTCACATGAAAGCGAGTTGAAGAAAGGAGCTCAGGGGCACTGTAATTCACAAACATGCAGAGTTATAAATGACAGCTATCGTCCAAAAATATATTGAAGGAAGGCTGCGAAGAGGACTTGAAACCGGGGCAGAATTTCAGGAAAACGATTACAGGGGGTAGACTGGAATTGCATTTTAAGCATAGGAATAGGGGCAGAACGTCGATAATGAAGCAGTTGGCCCAAAAGGGCGTATGCGTTTTTTCCTGAATATATTCAGGAAAAAACGCATATGCCCTTTTGGGCCAACCAAGCAAGCTTGTAAAGGAAATCTGCACCACAATGAAGCCTCACTGCCCCCCGGTCAAAAGGGTCATCTGAAAAAAGTGTAAAATCCAGAAAGGCAGGTCAGGCCATGGAGTATAGGGAGCCTTGTTATGTTGATGGGCGGTATGTAAATTGCCAACAACCACTCTGGAGAAGTGTATGGTGTTCCTGAAACACCAAAAACAAAGCAACGGAGCCTATGGCACTTTCACTTATGGTCATATAGCTTAGGGAATTTAAAATCAAAAACACAGAGCCACCCCAAATTTTCAGACGGCTCTGATTATAAGAACCTCGTCTGTGGTACAAGTTAAATATCCAAGAAAGCGGAAAATGGATAAAGAACTTTTGGTACGTATATACAATGGAATATCACTCAGCAATGAAATCTATGTCATCAGGCCCGTCGCGGCATAATGAGTGGATTCAGCTACGATGATTCTAAGTGAAATAAGTCACACAGAAAAAGAAACCTCATAAGATATCACTAATACACAGAATGTAAACTTGGGTACACACGAAATGAACTACAAAACAGGGTCTCAAATTTAGAAAACCAACCAATGCTTCCTTAAGGGCAAAGATGAGTTCGGGTGCAGCATAAAACCAGAGATTGAAATTAGCACAGATACCATTCCATAACCCAAATATGTAATAGTCAACACCTACACCTTGCTCATCAAAATGGACTCAACAACCCATATTCAAAGCCCAGGAATATACCTGACTAGTAAGAATCATAAAACCCATGGATTTATATGTCTACAGAAGAGAATCAAGTGTGTGTACAGCGGCATAAATGCAGCAGTGAAAATGTGATAAATCCCATTATCAAAATAAATTAAAAAAACAAAACACAGTGACAGTGAAATAGAGAGCAATTCTTAAATAATTCATTCAGGGTTTGTGATGCAACCTGGATTTACCACATCTACACGCAGAGCCAAGTGAGACATAAGGTTGGGCACTTCGGGCTGATAGCATTGGTGACGTTCGATGAGCAAATGCAGACCCTTTGAAGTCATACTGCATGGTACCCATTCCATGGGTCCCAACTCTCCAGGTTTAAGGGATTCTTCCTTCAGCTAAAACATGCATGGGAAACCCACAGTATGGTGCACCGTGTGACCGGGAAACGTTTTCAAATGCATCTCAGTTTTCGTCCCCTTTTACTCGGGTTCACCATTCCAGACCCTTTACTAACACTCTCCCCACTTGGAGAGTCAGTGCCTTTAACCTCCTGTTTGGCACAGTTTGCAATTTCTGCGCAAGATGAACAGGAATAGGGAGAACAAATGAGAGACTAGCTGTAGGTGTCTGCACGGGCAAATTTAATGCTCATTTCCCACCAGGAAGAGGAATTAACCAAAGGCTCAGCATGCCGTGCCGGAACCAGATTGGGGCCTGAAGCAATCCTGCGGGTTTGCGGCCAGCTCACAAGATAGCGAGTTGAAGAAAGGAGCTCAGGGGCACTGTAACTCACAAACCTGCAGAGTTATAAATGACAGCTCTCGTCCAAAAATATATTGAAGGAAGGCTGCGAAGACGACTTGTAAGCGGGGCAGAATTGCAGGAAAACGATTTCAGGGGGTAGACGGGAATTGCATTTAAAGCATAGGAAAAGAGGCAGAACGTCGACAATGATGCTCTTGGCCAAAGAGGGCGTATGCTTTTTTTCCTGAATATATTCAGGAAAAAAAGCATACGCCCTCTTTGGCCAACCAAGCAAGCATGTTAAAGAAATCTGCACTAAAATGAAGTCTCACTGCCCCCCGGTCAAAAGGGCCATCTGAAAAAACTGTAAAATCCAGAAAGACAGGACAGGCCATGGAGAACAGGGAGCCTTGTTATGCTGATGGGCGGGATGTAACTGCCAACAGCCACTCTGGAGAAGTGTATGGTGTTTCCTGAAACACGTAAGAAACAGAGCAACACAGCCTATGGCACTTCCACTTATGGTCCTATAGCTTAGGGAAATTAAAATCAAAATCACAAAGCCAACCCCAAACTTTGGAACGGCACTGTTTACAAGAACTTCGTCTACGGTACAAGTTCAATATCCCAGAATGTGAAAAATGGATAAAGAAGTTGTGGTACGTACGTACAAAGGAATATCACTCACCAATGAAATCTGTGTCATCAGGCCCATCGCGGCATAATGAGTGGATTCAGGTACGATGATTCTAAGTGAAATAAGTCACACAGAAAATGAAACATCATAAGATATCACTAATACACGGAATGTAAACTTGGCTACACATGAACTGAATTACAAAACAGAACAGGGTCTCAAATTTAGAAAACCAACTTATACTTGCTTATGGGAAAGTTGAGGTGGGCTGCTGCATAAAACCAGAGATTGAAATTAACACAGATACCTTTCCATAAGCCAAATATGTAATAGGCAAGACCTACTCCTTGCTCAACGAAATGGACTCAACACCCCATATTCAACGCCTAGGAATATACCTGACTAGTAAGAATCTTAAAACCCATGGATTTATATGTCTACAGAAGAGAATCAAGTGTGTGTACAGCGGCATAAATGCAGCAGTGAAAATGTGATAAATCCCATTATCAAAATAAATTAAAAAAACAAAACACAGTGACAGTGAAATAGAGAGCAATTCTTAAATAATTCATTCAGGGTTTGTGATGCAACCTGGATTTACCACATCTACACGCAGAGCCAAGTGAGACATAAGTTTGGGCACTTTGGGCTGATAGCATTGGTGACGTTCGATGAGCAAATGCAGACCCTTTAAAGTCATACTGCATGGTACCCATTCCATGGGTCCCAACTCTCCAGGTTTAAGGGATTCTTCCTTCAGCTAAAACATGCATGGGAAACCCACAGTATGGTGCACCGTGTGACCGGGAAACGTTTTCAAATGCATCTCAGTTTTCGTCCCCTTTTACTCGGGTTCACCATTCCAGACCCTTTACTAACACTCTCCCC
Organism: Delphinapterus leucas; assembly: GCF_059928025.1. Classification (NCBI taxonomy): domain Eukaryota; kingdom Metazoa; phylum Chordata; class Mammalia; order Artiodactyla; family Monodontidae; genus Delphinapterus; species Delphinapterus leucas. The sequence continues at coordinate 1,768,032 of NW_028322265.1, read as the reverse complement.
ACTTGGAGAGTCAGTGCCTTTAACCTCCTGTTTGGCACAGTTTGCAATTTCTGCGCAAGATGAACAGGAATAGGGAGAACAAATGAGAGACTAGCTGTAGGTGTCTGCACGGGCAAATTTAACGCTCATTTCCCACCAGGAAGAGGAATTAACCAAACGCTCAGCATGCCATGCCGGAACCAGATTAGGGCCTGAAGCAATCCTGCGGGTTTGCGGGCAGCTCACAAGATAGCGAGTTGAAGAAAGGAGCTCAGGGGCACTGTAACTCACAAACCTGCAGAGTTATAAATGACAGCTATCGTCCAAAAAATATTGAAGGAAGGCTGCGAAGACGACTTGTAAGCGGGTCAGAATTGCAGGAAAACGATTTCAGGGGGTAGACGGGAATTGCATTTAAAGCATAGGAAAAGAGGCAGAACGTCGACAATGATGCTCTTGGCCAAAGAGGGCGTATGCGTTTTTTCCTGAATATATTCAGGAAAAAACGCATACGCTCTTTTTGGCCAACCAAGCAAGTATGTTAAAGAAATCTGCACTAAAATGAAGTCTCACTGCCCCCCGGTCAAAAGGGCCATCTGAAAAAAGTGTAAAATCCAGAAAGGCAGCACAGGCCATGGAGAACCGGGAGCCTTGTTATGCTGATGGTCGGGATGTAAATTGCCAACAGCCACTCTGGAGAAGTGTATGGTGTTTCCTGGAACACCTAAAAAACAAAGCAACGGAGCCTACGGCACTTCCACTTATGGTCCTATAGCTTAGGGAAATTAAAATCAAAAACACACAGCCACCCCAAAGTTTCGGACGGCTCTGTTTACAAGAACCTCGTCTACGCTACAAGTTCAATATCCCAGAATGAGAAAAATGGATAAAGAAGTTGTGGTACGTACGTACAATGGAATATCATTCAGCAATGAAATCTATGTCATCAGGCCCATCGCAGCATAATGAGTGGATTCAGGTACGATGATTCTAAGTGAAATAAGTCACACAGAAAATGAAACATCATAAGATATCACTAATACACGGAATGTAAACTTGGCTACACATGAACTGAATTACAAAACAGAACAGGGTCTCAAATTTAGAAAACCAACTTATACTTGCTTATGGGGAAAGGTGAGGTGGGCTGCTGCATAAAACCAGAGATTGAAATTAACACAGATACCTTTCCATAAGCCAAATATGTAATAGGCAAGACCTACTCCTTGCTCAACGAAATGGACTCAACACCCCATATTCAACGCCTAGGAATATACCTGACTAGTAAGAATCTTAAAACCCATGGATTTATATGTCTCCGTAAGAGAATCAAGCGTTTGTTCAGTGGCCTAAACGCAGCAGTGAAAATCCGATAAATCCCATTATCAAAATAAATTTCTAAAACACAACACCATGACAGTGAAATAGAGAGCAATTCTTAAAAAATTCACTCAGGGCTTCTGATGCAACCTGGATTTACCACATCTACACCCAGAGCTGGGGAGACAAAAGGCCGGACACTTCAGCATGATAGCATTGGTGAGGTTCGGTGAGCAAATGCAGACCCTTTGAAGTCATACTTCATGGTACCCATTCCATGGGTCCCAACTCTCCAGGTTTAAGGGATTCTTCCTTCCACTAAATCATGCATGGGAAACTCAGAGTATGGTCCACTGTGTGATTGGGAAACGTTTTCAAATGCATCTCAGTTTTCATCCCTTTGTACTCGGGTTCACCATTCCAGACGCTTAACTAACACTCTCCCCACTTGGAGAGTCAATGCCTTTAACCTCCTGTTTGGCACAGTTTGCAATTTCTGCACAAGATGAAGAGGAATAGGGAGAACCAATGAGAGACTAGCTGTGGGTGTCTGCACGGGCAAATGTAATGCTCATTTCCCACCAGGAAGAGGAATTAACCAAAGGCTCAGCATGCCGTGCGGGAACCAGATTAGGGCCTGAAGCAATCCTGCGGGTTTGCGGCCAGCTCACAAGAAAGCGAGTTGAAGAAAGGAGCTCAGGGGCACTGTAATTCACAAACATGCAGGGTTAAAAATGACAGCTATCGTCCAATAATATATTGAAGTAAGTCTGCGAAGAGGACTTGAAAGCGGGGCAGAATTGCAGGAAAACGATTTCAGGGGGTAGACTGGAATTGCACTTAAAGCATAGGAAAAGAGGCAGAACGGCGACAATGATGCTCTTGGCCAAAAAGGGCGTATGCGTTTTCTCCTGAATATATTCAGGAAAAAACGCATACGCCCCTTTTGGTCAAACAAGCAAGCATGTTAAAGAAATCTGCACTACAATGAAGTCTCACTTCCCCGGTCAAAAGGGCCATCTGAAAAATGTGTAAAATCCAGAAAGGCAGCACAGGCCATGGAGAACAGGGAGCCTTGTTATGCTGATGGGCGGGATGTAAATTGCCAACAGCCACTCTGGAGAAGTATATGGTGTTTCCTGAAACACCTAGAAAACAAAGGAACAGAGCCTAGGGCACTTCCACTTATAGTCCTATAGCTTAAGGAAATTACAATCAAAAACACACAGCCACCCCAAAGTTTGGGACGGCTCTGTTGACAAGAATCTCGTCGACATTACCAGTTAAATATGCCAGAAATCGAAAAATGGATAAAGAAGTTGTGGTACGTACGTATAATGTAATATCACTCAGCAATGAAATCTATGTCATCAGGCCCGTAGCGGCATAATGTGTGGATTCAGGTATGATGATTCTAAGTGAAAACAGTCACACAGAAAAAGAAACATCATAAGATATCACTAATACACGGAATATAAACTTGGCTACACATGAACTGAATTACACAAAAGAACAGGGTCTCAAATTTAGAAAACCAACTTATGCTTGCTTACGGGGAAAGGTGAGTTGGGGTGCTGCATAAAACAAGAGATTGAACTTAGCACAGATACCTTTCCATAAGCCAAATATGTAATAGAGAAGACCTACTCCTTGCTCAACGAAATGGCCTCAACGCCCCATATTCAACGCCTAGGCATATACCTGACTAGTAAGCATCTTAAAGCCTATGGATTTATATGTCTCCGTAAGACAATCAAGTGTGTGTACAGCAGAGTAAACGCAGCAGTGAAAATCAGCTAAATCCCATTATAAAAATAAATTTCAAGAAAAAACACAATGACAGTGAAATAGAGAGCAATTCCTCAATGATTCATTCATGGCTTGTGATGAAACCTGGATTAACCACCTCTACCCCCCAGAGCTGGGTGAGACATAAGGCTGGACTCTTGGGCCTGATTGGATTGTTGAGGTACAGTGAGCAAATGCAGAGCCTTTGAAGTCATACTCCAGGGTACCCATTCCATGGGTCCCAACTCTCCAGGTTTAAGGGATTCTTCCTTCAGCTAAAACATGCATGGGAAACCCAGAGTATGGTCCACCGTGTGATCTGGAAACGTTTTTAAATGCATCTCAGTTTTCGTCCCCTGGTACTCGGGTTCACCATTCCAGACGCTTTACTAACACTCTCCCCACTTGGAGAGTCAGTGCCTTTAACCTCCTGTTTGGCACAGTTTGCAATTTCTGCGCAACATGAACAGGAATAGGGAGAACCAATGAGAGACTAGCTGTAGGTGTCTGCACGGGCAAATTTAACTCTCACTTCCCACCAGGAAGAGGAATTAACCACAGGCTCAGCATGCCGTGCCGGAACCAGATTAAGGCCTGAAGCAATTCTGTGCGTTTGCGGCTAGCTCACATGAAAGCGAGTTGAAGAAAGGAGCTCAGGGGCACTGTAATTCACAAACATGCAGAGTTATAAATGACAGCTATCGTCCAAAAATATATTGAAGGAAGGCTGCGAAGAGGACTTGAAACCGGGGCAGAATTTCAGGAAAACGATTACAGGGGGTAGACTGGAATTGCATTTTAAGCATAGGAATAGGGGCAGAACGTCGATAATGAAGCAGTTGGCCCAAAAGGGCGTATGCGTTTTTTCCTGAATATATTCAGGAAAAAACGCATACGCCCTTTTGGGCCAACCAAGCAAGCTTGTAAAGGAAATCTGCACCACAATGAAGCCTCACTGCCCCCCGGTCAAAAGGGTCATCTGAAAAAAGTGTAAAATCCAGAAAGGCAGGTCAGGCCATGGAGTATAGGGAGCCTTGTTATGTTGATGGGCGGTATGTAAATTGCCAACAACCACTCTGGAGAAGTGTATGGTGTTCCTGAAACACCAAAAACAAAGCAACGGAGCCTATGGCACTTTCACTTATGGTCATATAGCTTAGGGAATTTAAAATCAAAAACACAGAGCCATCCCAAATTTTCAGACGGCTCTGATTATAAGAACCTCGTCTGTGGTACAAGTTAAATATCCAAGAAAGCGAAAAATGGATAAAGAACTTTTGGTACGTATATACAATGGAATATCACTCAGCAATGAAATCTATGTCATCAGGCCCGTCGCGGCATAATGAGTGGATTCAGCTACGATGATTCTAAGTGAAATAAGTCACACAGAAAAAGAAACCTCATAAGATATCACTAATACACAGAATGTAAACTTGGGTACACACGAAATGAACTACAAAACAGGGTCTCAAATTTAGAAAACCAACCAATGCTTCCTTAAGGGCAAAGATGAGTTCGGGTGCAGCATAAAACCAGAGATTGAAATTAGCACAGATACCATTCCATAACCCAAATATGTAATAGTCAACACCTACACCTTGCTCATCGAAATGGACTCAACAACCCATATTCAAAGCCCAGGAATATACCTGACTAGTAAGAATCATAAAACCCATGGATTTATATGTCTACAGAAGAGAATCAAGTGTGTGTACAGCGGCATAAATGCAGCAGTGAAAATGTGATAAATCCCATTATCAAAATAAATTAAAAAAACAAAACACAGTGACAGTGAAATAGAGAGCAATTCTTAAATAATTCATTCAGGGTTTGTGATGCAACCTGGATTTACCACATCTACACGCAGAGCCAAGTGAGACATAAGGTTGGGCACTTCGGGCTGATAGCATTGGTGACGTTCGATGAGCAAATGCAGACCTTTTGAAGTCATACTGCATGGTACCCATTCCATGGGTCCCAACTCTCCAGGTTTAAGGGATTCTTCCTTCAGCTAAAACATGCATGGGAAACCCACAGTATGGTGCACCGTGTGACCGGGAAACGTTTTCAAATGCATCTCAGTTTTCGTCCCCTTTTACTCGGGTTCACCATTCCAGACCCTTTACTAACACTCTCCCCACTTGGAGAGTCAGTGCCTTTAACCTCCTGTTTGGCACAGTTTGCAATTTCTGCGCAAGATGAACAGAAATAGGGAGAACAAATGAGAGACTAGCTGTAGGTGTCTGCACGGGCAAATTTAATGCTCATTTCCCACCAGGAAGAGGAATTAACCAAAGGCTCAGCATGCCGTGCCGGAACCAGATTGGGGCCTGAAGCAATCCTGCGGGTTTGCGGGCAGCTCACAAGATAGCGAGTTGAAGAAAGGAGCTCAGGGGCACTGTAACTCACAAACCTGCAGAGTTATAAATGACAGCTCTCGTCCAAAAAAATATTGAAGGAAGGCTGCGAAGACGACTTGTAAGCGGGGCAGAATTGCAGGAAAACGATTTCAGGGGGTAGACGGGAATTGCATTTAAAGCATAGGAAAAGAGGCAGAACGTCGACAATGATGCTCTTGGCCAAAGAGGGCGTATGCTTTTTTTCCTGAATATATTCAGGAAAAAGAGCAAACGCCCTCTTTGGCCAACCAAGCAAGCATGTTAAAGAAATCTGCACTAAAATGAAGTCTCACTGCCCCCCGGTCAAAAGGGCCATCTGAAAAAACTGTAAAATCCAGAAAGACAGGACAGGCCATGGAGAACAGGGAGCCTTGTTATGCTGATGGGCGGGATGTAACTGCCAACAGCCACTCTGGAGAAGTGTATGGTGTTTCCTGAAACACGTAAGAAACAGAGCAACACAGCCTATGGCACTTCCACTTATGGTCCTATAGCTTAGGGAAATTAAAATCAAAATCACAAAGCCAACCCCAAACTTTGGAACGGCTCTGTTTACAAGAAACTCGTCTACGCTACAAGTTCAATATCCCAGAATGTGAAAAATGGATAAAGAAGTTGTGGTACGTACGTACAAAGGAATATCACTCACCAATGAAATCTGTGTCATCAGGCCCATCGCGGCATAATGAGTGGATTCAGGTACGATGATTCTAAGTGAAATAAGTCACACAGAAAATGAAACATCATAAGATATCACTAATACACGGAATGTAAACTTGGCTACACATGAACTGAATTACAAAACAGAACAGGGTCTCAAATTTAGAAAACCAACTTATACTTGCTTATGGGGAAAGTTGAGGTGGGCTGCTGCATAAAACCAGAGATTGAAATTAACACAGATACCTTTCCATAAGCCAAATATGTAATAGGCAAGACCTACTCCTTGCTCAACGAAATGGACTCAACACCCCATATTCAACGCCTAGGAATATACCTGACTAGTAAGAATCTTAAAACCCATGGATTTATATGTCTACAGAAGAGAATCAAGTGTGTGTACAGCGGCATAAATGCAGCAGTGAAAATGTGATAAATCCCATTATCAAAATAAATTAAAAAAACAAAACACAGTGACAGTGAAATAGAGAGCAATTCTTAAATAATTCATTCAGGGTTTGTGATGCAACCTGGATTTACCACATCTACACGCAGAGCCAAGTGAGACATAAGGTTGGGCACTTCGGGCTGATAGCATTGGTGACGTTCGATGAGCAAATGCAGACCCTTTGAAGTCATACTGCATGGTACCCATTCCATGGGTCCCAACTCTCCAGGTTTAAGGGATTCTTCCTTCAGCTAAAACATGCATGGGAAACCCACAGTATGGTGCACCGTGTGACCGGGAAACGTTTTCAAATGCATCTCAGTTTTCGTCCCCTTTTACTCGGGTTCACCATTCCAGACCCTTTACTAACACTCTCCCCACTTGGAGAGTCAGTGCCTTTAACCTCCTGTTTGGCACAGTTTGCAATTTCTGCGCAAGATGAACAGGAATAGGGAGAACAAATGAGAGACTAGCTGTAGGTGTCTGCACGGGCAAATTTAATGCTCATTTCCCACCAGGAAGAGGAATTAATCAAAGGCTCAGCATGCCGTGCCGGAACCAGATTGGGGCCTGAAGCAATCCTGCGGGTTTGCGGCCAGCTCACAAGATAGCGAGTTGAAGAAAGGAGCTCAGGGGCACTGTAACTCACAAACCTGCAGAGTTATAAATGACAGCTATCGTCCAAAAAATATTGAAGGAAGGCTGCGAAGACGACTTGTAAGCGGGGCAGAATTGCAGGAAAACGATTTCAGGGGGTAGACGGGAATTGCATTTAAAGCATAGGAAAAGAGGCAGAACGTCGACAATGATGCTCTTGGCCAAAGAGGGCGTATGCGTTTTTTCCTGAATATATTCAGGAAAAAAAGCATACGCCCTCTTTGGCCAACCAAGCAAGCATGTTAAAGAAATCTGCACTAAAATGAAGTCTCACTGCCCCCCGGTCAAAAGGGCCATCTGAAAAAAGTGTAAAATCCAGAAAGGCAGCACAGGCCATGGAGAATCGGGAGCCTTGTTATGCTGATGGGCGGGATGTAAATTGCCAACAGCCACTCTGGAGAAGTGTATGGTGTTTCCTGGGACACCTAAAAAACAAAGCAACGGAGCCTACGGCACTTCCACTTATGGTCCTATAGCTTAGGGAAATTAAAATCAAAAACACACAGCCACCCCAAAGTTTCGGACGGCTCTGTTTACAAGAACCTCGTCTACGCTACAAGTTCAATATCCCAGAATGAGAAAAATGGATAAAGAAGTTGTGGTACGTACGTACAATGGAATATCATTCAGCAATGAAATGTATGTCATCAGGCCCATCGCAGCATAATGAGTGGATTCAGGTACGATGATTCTAAGTGAAATAAGTCACACAGAAAATGAAACATCATAAGATATCACTAATACACGGAATGTAAACTTGGCTACACATGAACTGAATTACAAAACAGAACAGGGTCTCAAGTTTAGAAAACCAACTTATACTTGCTTATGGGGAAAGGTGAGCTGGGCTGCTGCATAAAACCAGAGATTGAAATTAACACAGATACCTTTCCATAAGCCAAATATGTAATAGGCAAGACCTACTCCTTGCTCAACGAAATGGACTCAACACCCCATATTCAACGCCTAGGAATATACCTGACTAGTAAGAATCTTAAAACCCATGGATTTATATGTCTCCGTAAGAGAATCAAGCGTTTGTTCTGTGGCCTAAACGCAGCAGTGAAAATCCGATACATCCCATTATCAAAATAAATTTCTAAAACACAACACCATGACAGTGAAATAGAGAGCAATTCTTAAAAAATTCACTCAGGGCTTCTGATGCAACCTGGATTTACCACATCTACACCCAGAGCTGGGGAGACAAAAGGCCGGACACTTCAGCATGATAGCATTGGTGAGGTTCGGTGAGCAAATGCAGACCCTTTGAAGTCATACTTCATGGTACCCATTCCATGGGTCCCAACTCTCCAGGTTTAAGGGATTCTTCCTTCCACTAAATCATGCATGGGAAACTCAGAGTATGGTCCACTGTGTGATTGGGAAACGTTTTCAAATGCATCTCAGTTTTCATCCCTTTGTACTCGGGTTCACCATTCCAGACGCTTAACTAACACTCTCCCCACTTGGAGAGTCAATGCCTTTAACCTCCTGTTTGGCACAGTTTGCAATTTCTGCACAAGATGAAGAGGAATAGGGAGAACCAATGAGAGACTAGCTGTGGGTGTCTGCACGGGCAAATGTAATGCTCATTTCCCACCAGGAAGAGGAATTAACCAAAGGCTCAGCATGCCGTGCGGGAACCAGATTAGGGCCTGAAGCAATCCTGCGGGTTTGCGGCCAGCTCACAAGAAAGCGAGTTGAAGAAAGGAGCTCAGGGGCACTGTAATTCACAAACATGCAGGGTTAAAAATGACAGCTATCGTCCAATAATATATTGAAGTAAGTCTGCGAAGAGGACTTGAAAGCGGGGCAGAATTGCAGGAAAACGATTTCAGGGGGTAGACTGGAATTGCACTTAAAGCATAGGAAAAGAGGCAGAACGGCGACAATGATGCTCTTGGCCAAAAAGGGCGTATGCGTTTTCTCCTGAATATATTCAGGAAAAAACGCATACGCCCCTTTTGGTCAAACAAGCAAGCATGTTAAAGAAATCTGCACTACAATGAAGTCTCACTTCCCCGGTCAAAAGGGCCATCTGAAAAATGTGTAAAATCCAGAAAGGCAGCACAGGCCATGGAGAACAGGGAGCCTTGTTATGCTGATGGGCGGGATGTAAATTGCCAACAGCCACTCTGGAGAAGTATATGGTGTTTCCTGAAACACCTAGAAAACAAAGGAACAGAGCCTAGGGCACTTCCACTTATAGTCCTATAGCTTAAGGAAATTACAATCAAAAACACACAGCCACCCCAAAGTTTGGGACGGCTCTGTTGACAAGAATCTCGTCGACATTACCAGTTAAATATGCCAGAAATCGAAAAATGGATAAAGAAGTTGTGGTACGTACGTATAATGTAATATCACTCAGCAATGAAATCTATGTCATCAGGCCCGTAGCGGCATAATGTGTGGATTCAGGTATGATGATTCTAAGTGAAAACAGTCACACAGAAAAAGAAACATCATAAGATATCACTAATACACGGAATATAAACTTGGCTACACATGAACTGAATTACACAAAAGAACAGGGTCTCAAATTTAGAAAACCAACTTATGCTTGCTTACGGGGAAAGGTGAGTTGGGGTGCTGCATAAAACAAGAGATTGAACTTAGCACAGATACCTTTCCATAAGCCAAATATGTAATAGAGAAGACCTACTCCTTGCTCAACGAAATGGCCTCAACGCCCCATATTCAACGCCTAGGCATATACCTGACTAGTAAGCATCTTAAAGCCTATGGATTTATATGTCTCCGTAAGACAATCAAGTGTGTGTACAGCAGAGTAAACGCAGCAGTGAAAATCAGCTAAATCCCATTATAAAAATAAATTTCAAGAAAAAACACAATGACAGTGAAATAGAGAGCAATTCCTCAATGATTCATTCATGGCTTGTGATGAAACCTGGATTAACCACCTCTACCCCCCAGAGCTGGGTGAGACATAAGGCTGGACTCTTGGGCCTGATTGGATTGTTGAGGTACAGTGAGCAAATGCAGAGCCTTTGAAGTCATACTCCAGGGTACCCATTCCATGGGTCCCAACTCTCCAGGTTTAAGGGATTCTTCCTTCAGCTAAAACATGCATGGGAAACCCAGAGTATGGTCCACCGTGTGATCTGGAAACGTTTTTAAATGCATCTCAGTTTTCGTCCCCTGGTACTCGGGTTCACCATTCCAGACGCTTTACTAACACTCTCCCCACTTGGAGAGTCAGTGCCTTTAACCTCCTGTTTGGCACAGTTTGCAATTTCTGCGCAACATGAACAGGAATAGGGAGAACCAATGAGAGACTAGCTGTAGGTGTCTGCACGGGCAAATTTAACTCTCACTTCCCACCAGGAAGAGGAATTAACCACAGGCTCAGCATGCCGTGCCGGAACCAGATTAAGGCCTGAAGCAATTCTGTGCGTTTGCGGCTAGCTCACATGAAAGCGAGTTGAAGAAAGGAGCTCAGGGGCACTGTAATTCACAAACATGCAGAGTTATAAATGACAGCTATCGTCCAAAAATATATTGAAGGAAGGCTGCGAAGAGGACTTGAAACCGGGGCAGAATTTCAGGAAAACGATTACAGGGGGTAGACTGGAATTGCATTTTAAGCATAGGAATAGGGGCAGAACGTCGATAATGAAGCAGTTGGCCCAAAAGGGCGTATGCGTTTTTTCCTGAATATATTCAGGAAAAAACGCATATGCCCTTTTGGGCCAACCAAGCAAGCTTGTAAAGGAAATCTGCACCACAATGAAGCCTCACTGCCCCCCGGTCAAAAGGGTCATCTGAAAAAAGTGTAAAATCCAGAAAGGCAGGTCAGGCCATGGAGTATAGGGAGCCTTGTTATGTTGATGGGCGGTATGTAAATTGCCAACAACCACTCTGGAGAAGTGTATGGTGTTCCTGAAACACCAAAAACAAAGCAACGGAGCCTATGGCACTTTCACTTATGGTCATATAGCTTAGGGAATTTAAAATCAAAAACACAGAGCCACCCCAAATTTTCAGACGGCTCTGATTATAAGAACCTCGTCTGTGGTACAAGTTAAATATCCAAGAAAGCGGAAAATGGATAAAGAACTTTTGGTACGTATATACAATGGAATATCACTCAGCAATGAAATCTATGTCATCAGGCCCGTCGCGGCATAATGAGTGGATTCAGCTACGATGATTCTAAGTGAAATAAGTCACACAGAAAAAGAAACCTCATAAGATATCACTAATACACAGAATGTAAACTTGGGTACACACGAAATGAACTACAAAACAGGGTCTCAAATTTAGAAAACCAACCAATGCTTCCTTAAGGGCAAAGATGAGTTCGGGTGCAGCATAAAACCAGAGATTGAAATTAGCACAGATACCATTCCATAACCCAAATATGTAATAGTCAACACCTACACCTTGCTCATCAAAATGGACTCAACAACCCATATTCAAAGCCCAGGAATATACCTGACTAGTAAGAATCATAAAACCCATGGATTTATATGTCTACAGAAGAGAATCAAGTGTGTGTACAGCGGCATAAATGCAGCAGTGAAAATGTGATAAATCCCATTATCAAAATAAATTAAAAAAACAAAACACAGTGACAGTGAAATAGAGAGCAATTCTTAAATAATTCATTCAGGGTTTGTGATGCAACCTGGATTTACCACATCTACACGCAGAGCCAAGTGAGACATAAGGTTGGGCACTTCGGGCTGATAGCATTGGTGACGTTCGATGAGCAAATGCAGACCCTTTGAAGTCATACTGCATGGTACCCATTCCATGGGTCCCAACTCTCCAGGTTTAAGGGATTCTTCCTTCAGCTAAAACATGCATGGGAAACCCACAGTATGGTGCACCGTGTGACCGGGAAACGTTTTCAAATGCATCTCAGTTTTCGTCCCCTTTTACTCGGGTTCACCATTCCAGACCCTTTACTAACACTCTCCCCACTTGGAGAGTCAGTGCCTTTAACCTCCTGTTTGGCACAGTTTGCAATTTCTGCGCAAGATGAACAGGAATAGGGAGAACAAATGAGAGACTAGCTGTAGGTGTCTGCACGGGCAAATTTAATGCTCATTTCCCACCAGGAAGAGGAATTAACCAAAGGCTCAGCATGCCGTGCCGGAACCAGATTGGGGCCTGAAGCAATCCTGCGGGTTTGCGGCCAGCTCACAAGATAGCGAGTTGAAGAAAGGAGCTCAGGGGCACTGTAACTCACAAACCTGCAGAGTTATAAATGACAGCTCTCGTCCAAAAATATATTGAAGGAAGGCTGCGAAGACGACTTGTAAGCGGGGCAGAATTGCAGGAAAACGATTTCAGGGGGTAGACGGGAATTGCATTTAAAGCATAGGAAAAGAGGCAGAACGTCGACAATGATGCTCTTGGCCAAAGAGGGCGTATGCTTTTTTTCCTGAATATATTCAGGAAAAAGAGCAAACGCCCTCTTTGGCCAACCAAGCAAGCATGTTAAAGAAATCTGCACTAAAATGAAGTCTCACTGCCCCCCGGTCAAAAGGGCCATCTGAAAAAACTGTAAAATCCAGAAAGACAGGACAGGCCATGGAGAACAGGGAGCCTTGTTATGCTGATGGGCGGGATGTAACTGCCAACAGCCACTCTGGAGAAGTGTATGGTGTTTCCTGAAACACGTAAGAAACAGAGCAACACAGCCTATGGCACTTCCACTTATGGTCCTATAGCTTAGGGAAATTAAAATCAAAATCACAAAGCCAACCCCAAACTTTGGAACGGCTCTGTTTACAAGAAACTCGTCTACGCTACAAGTTCAATATCCCAGAATGTGAAAAATGGATAAAGAAGTTGTGGTACGTACGTACAAAGGAATATCACTCACCAATGAAATCTGTGTCATCAGGCCCATCGCGGCATAATGAGTGGATTCAGGTACGATGATTCTAAGTGAAATAAGTCACACAGAAAATGAAACATCATAAGATATCACTAATACACGGAATGTAAACTTGGCTACACATGAACTGAATTACAAAACAGAACAGGGTCTCAAATTTAGAAAACCAACTTATACTTGCTTATGGGGAAAGTTGAGGTGGGCTGCTGCATAAAACCAGAGATTGAAATTAACACAGATACCTTTCCATAAGCCAAATATGTAATAGGCAAGACCTACTCCTTGCTCAACGAAATGGACTCAACACCCCATATTCAACGCCTAGGAATATACCTGACTAGTAAGAATCTTAAAACCCATGGATTTATATGTCTACAGAAGAGAATCAAGTGTGTGTACAGCGGCATAAATGCAGCAGTGAAAATGTGATAAATCCCATTATCAAAATAAATTAAAAAAACAAAACACAGTGACAGTGAAATAGAGAGCAATTCTTAAATAATTCATTCAGGGTTTGTGATGCAACCTGGATTTACCACATCTACACGCAGAGCCAAGTGAGACATAAGGTTGGGCACTTCGGGCTGATAGCATTGGTGACGTTCGATGAGCAAATGCAGACCCTTTGAAGTCATACTGCATGGTACCCATTCCATGGGTCCCAACTCTCCAGGTTTAAGGGATTCTTCCTTCAGCTAAAACATGCATGGGAAACCCACAGTATGGTGCACCGTGTGACCGGGAAACGTTTTCAAATGCATCTCAGTTTTCGTCCCCTTTTACTCGGGTTCACCATTCCAGACCCTTTACTAACACTCTCCCCACTTGGAGAGTCAGTGCCTTTAACCTCCTGTTTGGCACAGTTTGCAATTTCTGCGCAAGATGAACAGGAATAGGGAGAACAAATGAGAGACTAGCTGTAGGTGTCTGCACGGGCAAATTTAATGCTCATTTCCCACCAGGAAGAGGAATTAATCAAAGGCTCAGCATGCCGTGCCGGAACCAGATTGGGGCCTGAAGCAATCCTGCGGGTTTGCGGCCAGCTCACAAGATAGCGAGTTGAAGAAAGGAGCTCAGGGGCACTGTAACTCACAAACCTGCAGAGTTATAAATGACAGCTATCGTCCAAAAAATATTGAAGGAAGGCTGCGAAGACGACTTGTAAGCGGGGCAGAATTGCAGGAAAACGATTTCAGGGGGTAGACGGGAATTGCATTTAAAGCATAGGAAAAGAGGCAGAACGTCGACAATGATGCTCTTGGCCAAAGAGGGCGTATGCGTTTTTTCCTGAATATATTCAGGAAAAAAAGCATACGCCCTCTTTGGCCAACCAAGCAAGCATGTTAAAGAAATCTGCACTAAAATGAAGTCTCACTGCCCCCCGGTCAAAAGGGCCATCTGAAAAAAGTGTAAAATCCAGAAAGGCAGCACAGGCCATGGAGAATCGGGAGCCTTGTTATGCTGATGGGCGGGATGTAAATTGCCAACAGCCACTCTGGAGAAGTGTATGGTGTTTCCTGGGACACCTAAAAAACAAAGCAACGGAGCCTACGGCACTTCCACTTATGGTCCTATAGCTTAGGGAAATTAAAATCAAAAACACACAGCCACCCCAAAGTTTCGGACGGCTCTGTTTACAAGAACCTCGTCTACGCTACAAGTTCAATATCCCAGAATGAGAAAAATGGATAAAGAAGTTGTGGTACGTACGTACAATGGAATATCATTCAGCAATGAAATGTATGTCATCAGGCCCATCGCAGCATAATGAGTGGATTCAGGTACGATGATTCTAAGTGAAATAAGTCACACAGAAAATGAAACATCATAAGATATCACTAATACACGGAATGTAAACTTGGCTACACATGAACTGAATTACAAAACAGAACAGGGTCTCAAGTTTAGAAAACCAACTTATACTTGCTTATGGGGAAAGGTGAGCTGGGCTGCTGCATAAAACCAGAGATTGAAATTAACACAGATACCTTTCCATAAGCCAAATATGTAATAGGCAAGACCTACTCCTTGCTCAACGAAATGGACTCAACACCCCATATTCAACGCCTAGGAATATACCTGACTAGTAAGAATCTTAAAACCCATGGATTTATATGTCTCCGTAAGAGAATCAAGCGTTTGTTCTGTGGCCTAAACGCAGCAGTGAAAATCCGATACATCCCATTATCAAAATAAATTTCTAAAACACAACACCATGACAGTGAAATAGAGAGCAATTCTTAAAAAATTCACTCAGGGCTTCTGATGCAACCTGGATTTACCACATCTACACCCAGAGCTGGGGAGACAAAAGGCCGGACACTTCAGCATGATAGCATTGGTGAGGTTCGGTGAGCAAATGCAGACCCTTTGAAGTCATACTTCATGGTACCCATTCCATGGGTCCCAACTCTCCAGGTTTAAGGGATTCTTCCTTCCACTAAATCATGCATGGGAAACTCAGAGTATGGTCCACTGTGTGATTGGGAAACGTTTTCAAATGCATCTCAGTTTTCATCCCTTTGTACTCGGGTTCACCATTCCAGACGCTTAACTAACACTCTCCCCACTTGGAGAGTCAATGCCTTTAACCTCCTGTTTGGCACAGTTTGCAATTTCTGCACAAGATGAAGAGGAATAGGGAGAACCAATGAGAGACTAGCTGTGGGTGTCTGCACGGGCAAATGTAATGCTCATTTCCCACCAGGAAGAGGAATTAACCAAAGGCTCAGCATGCCGTGCGGGAACCAGATTAGGGCCTGAAGCAATCCTGCGGGTTTGCGGCCAGCTCACAAGAAAGCGAGTTGAAGAAAGGAGCTCAGGGGCACTGTAATTCACAAACATGCAGGGTTAAAAATGACAGCTATCGTCCAATAATATATTGAAGTAAGTCTGCGAAGAGGACTTGAAAGCGGGGCAGAATTGCAGGAAAACGATTTCAGGGGGTAGACTGGAATTGCACTTAAAGCATAGGAAAAGAGGCAGAACGGCGACAATGATGCTCTTGGCCAAAAAGGGCGTATGCGTTTTCTCCTGAATATATTCAGGAAAAAACGCATACGCCCCTTTTGGTCAAACAAGCAAGCATGTTAAAGAAATCTGCACTACAATGAAGTCTCACTTCCCCGGTCAAAAGGGCCATCTGAAAAATGTGTAAAATCCAGAAAGGCAGCACAGGCCATGGAGAACAGGGAGCCTTGTTATGCTGATGGGCGGGATGTAAATTGCCAACAGCCACTCTGGAGAAGTATATGGTGTTTCCTGAAACACCTAGAAAACAAAGGAACAGAGCCTAGGGCACTTCCACTTATAGTCCTATAGCTTAAGGAAATTACAATCAAAAACACACAGCCACCCCAAAGTTTGGGACGGCTCTGTTGACAAGAACCTCGTCGACATTACCAGTTAAATATGCCAGAAATCGAAAAATGGATAAAGAAGTTGTGGTACGTACGTATAATGTAATATCACTCAGCAATGAAATCTATGTCATCAGGCCCGTAGCGGCATAATGTGTGGATTCAGGTATGATGATTCTAAGTGAAAACAGTCACACAGAAAAAGAAACATCATAAGATATCACTAATACACGGAATATAAACTTGGCTACACATGAACTGAATTACAAAACAGAACAGGGTCTCAAATTTAGAAAACCAACTTATGCTTGCTTACAGGGAAAGGTGAGTTGGGGTGCTGCATAAAACAAGAGATTGAACTTAGCACAGATACCTTTCCATAAGCCAAATATGTAATAGAGAAGACCTACTCCTTGCTCAACGAAATGGCCTCAACGCCCCATATTCAACGCCTAGGCATATACCTGACTAGTAAGAATCTTAAAGCCTACGGATTTATATGTCTCTGTAAGACAATCAAGTGTGTGTACAGCAGAGTAAACGCAGCAGTGAAAATCAGCTAAATCCCATTATAAAAATAAATTTCAAGAAAAAACACAATGACAGTGAAATAGAGAGCAATTCCTCAATGATTCATTCATGGCTTGTGATGAAACCTGGATTAACCACCTCTACCCCCCAGAGCTGGGTGAGACATAAGGCTGGACTCTTGGGCCTGATTGGATTGTTGAGGTACAGTGAGCAAATGCAGAGCCTTTGAAGTCATACTCCAGGGTACCCATTCCATGGGTCCCAACTCTCCAGGTTTAAGGGATTCTTCCTTCAGCTAAAACATGCATGGGAAACCCAGAGTATGGTCCACCGTGTGATCTGGAAACGTTTTTAAATGCATCTCAGTTTTCGTCCCCTGGTACTCGGGTTCACCATTCCAGACGCTTTACTAACATTCTCCCCACTTGGAGAGTCAGTGCCTTTAACCTCCTGTTTGGCACAGTTTGCAATTTCTGCGCAACATGAACAGGAATAGGGAGAACCAATGAGAGACTAGCTGTAGGTGTCTGCACGGGCAAATTTAACTCTCACTTCCCACCAGGAAGAGGAATTAACCACAGGCTCAGCATGCCGTGCCGGAACCAGATTAAGGCCTGAAGCAATTCTGTGCGTTTGCGGCTAGCTCACATGAAAGCGAGTTGAAGAAAGGAGCTCAGGGGCACTGTAATTCACAAACATGCAGAGTTATAAATGACAGCTATCGTCCAAAAATATATTGAAGGAAGGCTGCGAAGAGGACTTGAAACCGGGGCAGAATTTCAGGAAAACGATTACAGGGGGTAGACTGGAATTGCATTTTAAGCATAGGAATAGGGGCAGAACGTCGATAACGAAGCAGTTGGCCCAAAAGGGCGTATGCGTTATTTCCTGAATATATTCAGGAAAAAACGCATATGCCCTTTTGGGCAAACCAAGCAAGCTTGTAAAAGAAATCTGCACCAAAATGAAGCCTCACTGCCTCCCGGTCAAAAGGGTCATCTGAAAAAAGTGTAAAATCCAGAAAGGCAGGTCAGGCCATGGAGTATAGGGAGCCTTGTTATGTTGATGGGCGGTATGTAAATTGCCAACAACCACTCTGGAGAAGTGTATGGTGTTCCTGAAACACCAAAAACAAAGCAACGGAGCCTATGGCACTTTCACTTATGGTCATATAGCTTAGGGAATTTAAAATCAAAAACACAGAGCCACCCCAAATTTTCAGACGGCTCTGATTATAAGAACCTCGTCTGCGGTACAAGTTAAATATCCCAGAAAGCGAAAAATGGATAAAGAACTTTTGGTACGTATATACAATGGAATATCACTCAGCAATGAAATCTATGGCATCAGGCCCGTCGCGGCATAATGAGTGGATTCAGCTACGATGATTCTAAGTGAAATAAGTCACACAGAAAAAGAAACCTCATAAGATATCACTAATACACAGAATGTAAACTTGGGTACACACGAAATGAACTACAAAACAGGGTCTCAAATTTAGAAAACGAACCAATGCTTCCTTAAGGGCAAAGATGAGTTCGGGTGCAGCATAAAACCAGAGATTGAAGTTAGCACAGATACCATTCCATTACCCAAATATGTAATAGTCAAGACCTACACCTTGCTCAACGAAATGGACTCAACAACCCATATTCAAAGCCCAGGAATATACCTGACTAGTAAGAATCATAAAACCCATGGATTTATATGTCTACAGAAGAGAATCAAGTGTGTGTACAGCGGCATAAATGCAGCAGTGAAAATGTGATAAATCCCATTATCAAAATAAATTAAAAAAACAAAACACAGTGACAGTGAAATAGAGAGCAATTCTTAAATAATTCATTCAGAGTTTGTGATGCAACCTGGATTTACCACATCTACACCCAGGGCCAAGTGAGACATAAGGTTGGGCACTTCGGGCTGATAGCATTGGTGACGTTCGATGAGCAAATGCAGACCCTTTGAAGTCATACTGCATGGTACCCATTCCATGGGTCCCAACTCTCCAGGTTTAAGGGATTCTTCCTTCAGCTAAAACATGCATGGGAAACCCACAGTATGGTGCACCGTGTGACCGGGAAACGTTTTCAAATGCATCTCAGTTTTCGTCCCCTTTTACTCGGGTTCACCATTCCAGACCCTTTACTAACACTCTCCCCACTTGGAGAGTCAGTGCCTTTAACCTCCTGTTTGGCACAGTTTGCAATTTCTGCGCAAGATGAACAGGAATAGGGAGAACCAATGAGAGACTAGCTGTAGGTGTCTGCACGGGCAAATTTAACGCTCATTTCCCACCAGGAAGAGGAATTAACCAAAGGCTCAGCATGCCGTGCCGGAACCAGATTAGGGCCTGAAGCAATCCTGCGGGTTTGCGGGCAGCTCACAAGATAGCGAGTTGAAGAAAGGAGCTCAGGGGCACTGTAACTCACAAACCTGCAGAGTTATAAATGACAGCTCTCGTCCAAAAAAATATTGAAGGAAGGCTGCGAAGACGACTTGTAAGCGGGGCAGAATTGCAGGAAAACGATTTCAGGGGGTAGACGGGAATTGCATTTAAAGCATAGGAAAAGAGGCAGAACGTCGACAATGATGCTCTTGGCCAAAAAGGGCGTATGCGTTTTTTCCTGAATATATTCAGAAAAAAACGCATACGCCCTTTTTGGCCAACCAAGCAAGCATGTTAAAGAAATCTGCACTAAAATGAAGTCTCACTGCCCCCCGGTCAAAAGGGCCATCTGAAAAAAGTGTAAAATCCAGAAAGGCAGCACAGGCCATGGAGAACCGGGAGCCTTGTTATGCTGATGGGCGGGATGTAAATTGCCAACAGCCACTCTGGAGAAGTGTATGGTGTTTCCTGGAACACCTAAAAAACAAAGCAACGGAGCCTACGGCACTTCCACTTATGGTCCTATAGCTTAGGGAAATTTAAATCAAAAACACACAGCCACCCCAAAGTTTCGGACGGCTCTGTTTACAAGAACCTCGTCTACGCTACAAGTTCAATATCCCAGAATGTGAAAAATGGATAAAGAAGTTGTGGTACGTACGTACAATGGAATATCATTCAGCAATGAAATCTATGTCATCAGGCCCATCGCAGCATAATGAGTGGATTCAGGTACGATGATTCTAAGTGAAATAAGTCACACAGAAAATGAAACATCATAAGATATCACTAATACACGGAATGTAAACTTGGCTACACATGAACTGAATTACAAAACAGAACAGGGTCTCAAATTTAGAAAACCAACTTATACTTGCTTATGGGGAAAGGTGAGGTGGGCTGCTGCATAAAACCAGAGATTGAAATTAACACAGATACCTTTCCATAAGCCAAATATGTAATAGGCAAGACCTACTCCTTGCTCAACGAAATGGACTCAACACCCCATATTCAACGCCTAGGAATATACCTGACTAGTAAGAATCTTAAAACCCATGGATTTATATGTCTCCATAAGAGAATCAAGCGTTTGTTCAGTGGCCTAAACGCAGCAGTGAAAATCCGATACATCCCATTATCAAAATAAATTTCTAAAACACAACACCATGACAGTGAAATAGAGAGCAATTCTTAAAAAATTCACTCAGGGCTTCTGATGCAACCTGGATTTACCACATCTACACCCAGAGCTGGGGAGACAAAAGGCCGGACACTTCAGCATGATAGCATTGGTGAGGTTCGGTGAGCAAATGCAGACCCTTTGAAGTCATACTTCATGGTACCCATTCCATGGGTCCCAACTCTCCAGGTTTAAGGGATTCTTCCTTCCACTAAATCATGCATGGGAAACCCAGAGTATGGTCCACTGTGTGATTGGGAAACGTTTTCAAATGCATCTCAGTTTTCATCCCTTTGTACTCGGGTTCACCATTCCAGACGCTTAACTAACACTCTCCCCATTTGGAGAGTCAATGCCTTTAACCTCCTGTTAGGCACAGTTTGCAATTTCTGCACAAGATGAAGAGGAATAGGGAGAACCAATGAGAGACTAGCTGTGGGTGTCTGCACGGGCAAATGTAACGCTCATTTCCCACCAGGAAGAGGAATTAACCAAAGGCTCAGCATGCCGTGCAGGAACCAGATTAGGGCCTGAAGCAATCCTGCGGGTTTGCGGCCAGCTCACAAGAAAGCGAGTTGAAGAAAGGAGCTCAAGGGCACTGTAATTCACAAACATGCAGGGTTAAAAATGACAGCTATCGTCCAATAATATATTGAAGTAAGTCTGCGAAGAGGACTTGAAAGCGGGGCAGAATTGCAGGAAAACGATTTCAGGGGGTAGACTGGAATTGCACTTAAAGCATAGGAAAAGAGGCAGAACGGCGACAATGATGCTCTTGGCCAAAAAGGGCGTATGCGTTTTCTCCTGAATATATTCAGGAAAAAACGCATACGCCCCTTTTGGTCAAACAAGCAAGCATGATAAAGAAATCTGCACTACAATGAAGTCTCACTTTCCCGGTCAAAAGAGCCATCTGAAAAATGTGTAAAATCCAGAAAGGCAGCACAGGCCATGCAGAACAGGGAGCCTTGTTATGCTGATGGGCGGGATGTAAATTGCCAACAGCCACTCTGGAGAAGTATATGGTGTTTCCTGAAACACCTAGAAAACAAAGGAACAGAGCCTAGGGCACTTCCACTTATAGTCCTATAGCTTAAGGAAATTACAATCAAAAACACACAGCCACCCCAAAGTTTGGGACGGCTCTGTTGACAAGAACCTCGTCGACATTACCAGTTAAATATGCCAGAAATCGAAAAATGGATAAAGAAGTTGTGGTACGTACGTATAATGTAATATCACTCAGCAATGAAATCTATGTCATCAGGCCCGTAGCGGCATAATGTGTGGATTCAGGTATGATGATTCTAAGTGAAAACAGTCACACAGAAAAAGAAACATCATAAGATATCACTAATACACGGAATATAAACTTGGCTACACATGAACTGAATTACACAAAAGAACAGGGTCTCAAATTTAGAAAACCAACTTATGCTTGCTTACGGGGAAAGGTGAGTTGGGGTGCTGCATAAAACAAGAGATTGAACTTAGCACAGATACCTTTCCATAAGCCAAATATGTAATAGAGAAGACCTACTCCTTGCTCAACGAAATGGCCTCAACGCCCCATATTCAACGCCTAGGCATATACCTGACTAGTAAGAATCTTAAAGCCTACGGATTTATATGTCTCCGTAAGACAATCAAGTGTGTGTACAGCAGAGTAAACGCAGCAGTGAAAATCAGCTAAATCCCATTATAAAAATAAATTTCAAGAAAAAACACAATGACAGTGAAATAGAGAGCAATTCCTCAATGATTCATTCATGGCTTGTGATGAAACCTGGATTAACCACCTCTACCCCCCAGAGCTGGGTGAGACATAAGGCTGGACTCTTGGGCCTGATTGGATTGTTGAGGTACAGTGAGCAAATGCAGAGCCTTTGAAGTCATACTCCAGGGTACCCATTCCATGGGTCCCAACTCTCCAGGTTTAAGGGATTCTTCCTTCAGCTAAAACATGCATGGGAAACCCAGAGTATGGTCCACCGTGTGATCTGGAAACGTTTTTAAATGCATCTCAGTTTTCGTCCCCTGGTACTCGGGTTCACCATTCCAGACGCTTTACTAACACTCTCCCCACTTGGAGAGTCAGTGCCTTTAACCTCCTGTTTGGCACAGTTTGCAATTTCTGCGCAACATGAACAGGAATAGGGAGAACCAATGAGAGACTAGCTGTAGGTGTCTGCACGGGCAAATTTAACTCTCACTTCCCACCAGGAAGAGGAATTAACCACAGGCTCAGCATGCCGTGCCGGAACCAGATTAAGGCCTGAAGCAATTCTGTGCGTTTGCGGCTAGCTCACATGAAAGCGAGTTGAAGAAAGGAGCTCAGGGGCACTGTAATTCACAAACATGCAGAGTTATAAATGACAGCTATCGTCCAAAAATATATTGAAGGAAGGCTGCGAAGAGGACTTGAAACCGGGGCAGAATTTCAGGAAAACGATTACAGGGGGTAGACTGGAATTGCATTTTAAGCATAGGAATAGGGGCAGAACGTCGATAACGAAGCAGTTGGCCCAAAAGGGCGTATGCGTTATTTCCTGAATATATTCAGGAAAAAACGCATACGCCCTTTTGGGCCAACCAAGCAAGCTTGTAAAGGAAATCTGCACCACAATGAAGCCTCACTGCCTCCCGGTCAAAAGGGTCATCTGAAAAAAGTGTAAAATCCAGAAAGGCAGGTCAGGCCATGGAGTATAGGGAGCCTTGTTATGTTGATGGGCGGTATGTAAATTGCCAACAACCACTCTGGAGAAGTGTATGGTGTTCCTGAAACACCAAAAACAAAGCAACGGAGCCTATGGCACTTTCACTTATGGTCATATAGCTTAGGGAATTTAAAATCAAAAACACAGAGCCACCCCAAATTTTCAGACGGCTCTGATTATAAGAACCTCGTCTGCGGTACAAGTTAAATATCCCAGAAAGCGAAAAATGGATAAAGAACTTTTGGTACGTATATACAATGGAATATCACTCAGCAATGAAATCTATGGCATCAGGCCCGTCGCGGCATAATGAGTGGATTCAGGTACGATGATTCTAAGTGAAATAAGTCCCACAGAAAAAGAAACCTCATAAGATATCACTAATACACAGAATGTAAACTTGGCTACACACGAAATGAACTACAAAACAGGGTCTCAAATTTAGAAAACCAACCAATGCTTCCTTAAGGGCAAAGATGAGTTCGGGTGCAGCATAAAACCAGAGATTGAAATTAGCACAGATACCATTCCATTACCCAAATATGTAATAGTCAAGACCTACACCTTGCTCAACGAAATGGACTCAACAACCCATATTCAAAGCCCAGGAATATACCTGACTAGTAAGAATAATAAAACCCATGGATTTATATGTCTACAGAAGAGAATCAAGTGTGTGTACAGCGGCATAAATGCAGCAGTGAAAATGTGATAAATCCCATTATCAAAATAAATTAAAAAAACAAAACACAGTGACAGTGAAATAGAGAGCAATTCTTAAATAATTCATTCAGGGTTTGTGATGCAACCTGGATTTACCACATCTACACCCAGAGCCAAGTGAGACATAAGGTTGGGCACTTCGGGCTGATAGCATTGTTGACGTTCGATGAGCAAATGCAGACCCTTTGAAGTCATACTGCATGGTACCCATTCCATGGGTCCCAACTCTCCAGGTTTAAAGGATTCTTCCTTCAGCTAAAACATGCATGGGAAACCCACAGTATGGTGCACCGTGTGACCGGGAAACGTTTTCAAATGCATCTCAGTTTTCGTCCCGCTTTACTCGGGTTCACCATTCCAGACCCTTTACTAACACTCTCCCCACTTGGAGAGTCAGTGCCTTTAACCTCCTGTTTGGCACAGTTTGCAATTTCTGCGCAAGATGAACAGGAATAGGGAGAACCAATGAGAGACTAGCTGTAGGTGTCTGCACGGGCAAATTTAACGCTCATTTCCCACCAGGAAGAGGAATTAACCAAAGGCTCAGCATGCTGTGCCGGAACCAGATTAGGGCCTGAAGCAATCCTGCGGGTTTGCGGGCAGCTCACAAGATAGCGAGTTGAAGAAAGGAGCTCAGGGGCACTGTAACTCACAAACCTGCAGAGTTATAAATGACAGCTCTCGTCCAAAAAAATATTGAAGGAAGGCTGCGAAGACGACTTGTAAGCGGGGCAGAATTGCAGGAAAACGATTTCAGGGGGTAGACGGGAATTGCATTTAAAGCATAGGAAAAGAGGCAGAACGTCGACAATGATGCTCTTGGCCAAAAAGGGCGTATGCGTTTTTCCCTGAATATATTCAGGAAAAAACGCATACGCCCTTTTTGGCCAACCAAGCAAGCATGTTAAAGAAATCTGCACTAAAATGAAGTCTCACTGCCCCCCGGTCAAAAGGGCCATCTGAAAAATGTGTAAAATCCAGAAAGGCAGCACAGGCCGTGGAGAACCGGGAGCCTTGTTATGCTGATGGGCGGGATGTAAATTGCCAACAGCCACTCTGGAGAAGTGTATGGTGTTTCCTGGAACACCTAAAAAACAAAGCAACAGAGCCTACGGCACTTCCACTTATGGTCCTATAGCTTAGGGAAATTAAAATCAAAAACACACAGCCACCCCAAAGTTTCGGACGGCTCTGTTTACAAGAACCTCGTCTACGCTACAAGTTCAATATCCCAGAATGTGAAAAATGGATAAAGAAGTTGTGGTACGTACGTACAATGGAATATCATTCAGCAATGAAATCTATGTCATCAGGCCCATCGCAGCATAATGAGTGGATTCAGGTACGATGATTCTAAGTGAAATAAGTCACACAGAAAATGAAACATCATAAGATATCACTAA
The DNA here is from genome assembly GCF_059928025.1 of Delphinapterus leucas. Classification (NCBI taxonomy): domain Eukaryota; kingdom Metazoa; phylum Chordata; class Mammalia; order Artiodactyla; family Monodontidae; genus Delphinapterus; species Delphinapterus leucas. Next base: position 1,742,601 of record NW_028322265.1, on the reverse strand, counting down.
TACACGGAATGTAAACTTGGCTACACATGAACTGAATTACAAAACAGAACAGGGTCTCAAATTTAGAAAACCAACTTATACTTGCTTATGGGGAAAGGTGAGGTGGGCTGCTGCATAAAACCAGAGATTGAAATTAACACAGATACCTTTCCATAAGCCAAATATGTAATAGGCAAGACCTACTCCTTGCTCAACGAAATGGACTCAACACCCCATATTCAACGCCTAGGAATATACCTGACTAGTAAGAATCTTAAAACCCATGGATTTATATGTCTCCGTAAGAGAATCAAGAGTTTGTTCAGTGACCTAAACGCAGCAGTGAAAATACGATACATCCCATTATCAAAATAAATTTCTAAAACACAACACCATGACAGTGAAATAGAGAGCAATTCTTAAAAAATTCACTCAGGGCTTCTGATGCAACCTGGATTTACCACATCTACACCCAGAGCTGGGGAGACAAAAGGCCGGACACTTCAGCATGATAGCATTGGTGAGGTTCGGTGAGCAAATGCAGACCCTTTGAAGTCATACTTCATAGTACCCATTCCATGGGTCCCAACTCTCCAGGTTTAAGGGATTCTTCCCTCCACTAAATCATGCATGGGAAACCCAGAGTATGGTCCACTGTGTGATTGGGAAACGTTTTCAAATGCATCTCAGTTTTCATCCCTTTGTACTCGGGTTCACCATTCCAGACGCTTAACTAACACTCTCCCCACTTGGAGAGTCAATGCCTTTAACCTCCTGTTTGGCACAGTTTGCAATTTCTGCACAAGATGAAGAGGAATAGGGAGAACCAATGAGAGACTAGCTGTGGGTGTCTGCACGGGCAAATGTAATGCTCATTTCCCACCAGGAAGAGGAATTAACCAAAGGCTCAGCATGCCGTGCGGGAACCAGATTAGGGCCTGAAGCAATCCTGCGGGTTTGCGGCCAGCTCACAAGAAAGCGAGTTGAAGAAAGGAGCTCAGGGGCACTGTAATTCACAAACATGCAGGGTTAAAAATGACAGCTATCGTCCAATAATATATTGAAGTAAGTCTGCGAAGAGGACTTGAAAGCGGGGCAGAATTACAGGAAAACGATTTCAGGGGGTAGACTGGAATTGCACTTAAAGCATAGGAAAAGAGGCAGAACGGCGACAATGATGCTCTTGGCCAAAAAGGGCGTATGCGTTTTCTCCTGAATATATTCAGGAGAAAACGCATACGCCCCTTTTGGTCAAACAAGCAAGCATGTTAAAGAAATCTGCACTACAATGAAGTCTCACTTCCCCGGTCAAAAGGGCCATCTGAAAAATGTGTAAAATCCAGAAAGGCAGCACAGGCCATGGAGAACAGGGAGCCTTGTTATGCTGATGGGCGGGATGTAAATTGCCAACAGCCACTCTGGAGAAGTATATGGTGTTTCCTGAAACACCTAGAAAACAAAGGAACAGAGCCTAGGGCACTTCCACTTATAGTCCTATAGCTTAAGGAAATTACAATCAAAAACACACAGCCACCCCAAAGTTTGGGACGGCTCTGTTGACAAGAACCTCGTCGACATTACCAGTTAAATATGCCAGAAATCGAAAAATGGATAAAGAAGTTGTGGTACGTACGTATAATGTAATATCACTCAGCAATGAAATCTATGTCATCAGGCCCGTAGCGGCATAATGTGTGGATTCAGGTATGATGATTCTAAGTGAAAACAGTCACACAGAAAAAGAAACATCATAAGATATCACTAATACACGGAATATAAACTTGGCTACACATGAACTGAATTACACAAAAGAACAGGGTCTCAAATTTAGAAAACCAACTTATGCTTGCTTACGGGGAAAGGTGAGTTGGGGTGCTGCATAAAACAAGAGATTGAACTTAGCACAGATACCTTTCCATAAGCCAAATATGTAATAGAGAAGACCTACTCCTTGCTCAACGAAATGGCCTCAACGCCCCATATTCAATGCCTAGGCATATACCTGACTAGTAAGAATCTTAAAGCCTACGGATTTATATGTCTCCGTAAGACAATCAAGTGTGTGTACAGCAGAGTAAACGCAGCAGTGAAAATCAGCTAAATCCCATTATAAAAATAAATTTCAAGAAAAAACACAATGACAGTGAAATAGAGAGCAATTCCTCAATGATTCATTCATGACTTGTGATGAAACCTGGATTAACCACCTCTACCCCCCAGAGCTGGGTGAGACATAAGGCTGGACTCTTGGGTCTGATTGGATTGTTGAGGTACAGTGAGCAAATGCAGAGCCTTTGAAGTCATACTCCAGGGTACCCATTCCATGGGTCCCAACTCTCCAGGTTTAAGGGATTCTTCCTTCATCTAAAACATGCATGGGAAACCCAGAGTATGGTCCACCGTGTGATCTGGAAACGTTTTTAAATGCATCTCAGTTTTCGTCCCCTGGTACTCGGGTTCACCATTCCAGACGCTTTACTAACACTCTCCCCACTTGGAGAGTCAGTGCCTTTAACCTCCTGTTTGGCACAGTTTGCAATTTCTGCGCAACATGAACAGGAATAGGGAGAACCAATGAGAGACTAGCTGTAGGTGTCTGCACGGGCAAATTTAACTCTCACTTCCCACCAGGAAGAGGAATTAACCACAGGCTCAGCATGCCGTGCCGGAACCAGATTAAGGCCTGAAGCAATTCTGTGCGTTTGCGGCTAGCTCACATGAAAGCGAGTTGAAGAAAGGAGCTCAGGGGCACTGTAATTCACAAACATGCAGAGTTATAAATGACAGCTATCGTCCAAAAATATATTGAAGGAAGGCTGCGAAGAGGACTTGAAACCGGGGCAGAATTTCAGGAAAACGATTACAGGGGGTAGACTGGAATTGCATTTTAAGCATAGGAATAGGGGCAGAACGTCGATAATGAAGCAGTTGGCCCAAAAGGGCGTATGCGTTTTTTCCTGAATATATTCAGGAAAAAACGCATACGCCCTTTTGGGCCAACCAAGCAAGCTTGTAAAGGAAATCTGCACCACAATGAAGCCTCACTGCCCCCCGGTCAAAAGGGTCATCTGAAAAAAGTGTAAAATCCAGAAAGGCACGTCAGGCCATGGAGAACCGGGAGCCTTGTTATGTTGATGGGCGGTATGTAAATTGCCAACAACCACTCTGGAGAAGTGTATGGTGTTCCTGAAACACCAAAAACAAAGCAACGGAGCCTATGGCACTTTCACTTATGGTCATATAGCTTAGGGAATTTAAAATCAAAAACACAGAGCCACCCCAAATTTTCAGACGGCTCTGATTATAAGAACCTCGTCTGCGGTACAAGTTAAATATCCCAGAAAGCGAAAAATGGATAAAGAACTTTTGGTACGTATATACAATGGAATATCACTCAGCAATGAAATTTATGTCATCAGGCCCGTCGCGGCATAATGAGTGGATTCAGCTACGATGATTCTAAGTGAAATAAGTCACACAGAAAAAGAAACCTCATAAGATATCACTAATACACAGAATGTAAACTTGGCTACACACGAAATGAACTACAAAACAGGGTCTCAAATTTAGAAAACCAACCAATGCTTCCTTAAGGGCAAAGATGAGTTCGGGTGCAGCATAAAACCAGAGATTGAAATTAGCACAGATACCATTCCATAACCCAAATATGTAATAGTCAAGACCTACACCTTGCTCAATGAAATGGACTCAACACCCCATATTCAAAGCCTAGGAATATACCTGACTAGTAAGAATCATAAAACCCATGGATTTATAGGTCTACAGAAGAGAATCAAGTGTGTGTACAGCGGCATAAATGCAGCAGTGAAAATGTGATAAATCCCATTATCAAAATAAATTAAAAAAACAAAACACAGTGACAGTGAAATAGAGAGCAATTCTTAAATAATTCATTCAGGGTTTGTGATGCAACCTGGATTTACCACATCTACACCCAGAGCCAAGTGAGACATAAGGTTGGGCACTTCGGGCTGATAGCATTGGTGACGTTCGATGAGCAAATGCAGACCCTTTGAAGTCATACTGCATGGTACCCATTCCATGGGTCCCAACTCTCCAGGTTTAAGGGATTCTTCCTTCAGCTAAAACATGCATGGGAAACCCACAGTATGGTGCACCGTGTGACCGGCAAACGTTTTCAAATTCATCTCAGTTTTCGTCCCATTTTACTCGGGTTCACCATTCCAGACCCTTTACTAACACTCTCCCCACTTGGAGAGTCAGTGCCTTTAACCTCCTGTTTGGCACAGTTTGCAATTTCTGCGCAAGATGAACAGGAATAGGGAGAACCAATGAGAGACTAGCTGTAGGTGTCTGCACGGGCAAATTTAACGCTCATTTCCCACCAGGAAGAGGAATTAACCAAAGGCTCAGCATGCCGTGCCGGAACCAGATTAGGGCCTGAAGCAATCCTGCGGGTTTGCGGGCAGCTCACAAGATAGCGAGTTGAAGAAAGGAACTCAGGGGCACTGTAACTCACAAACCTGCAGAGTTATAAATGACAGCTATCGTCCAAAAAAATATTGAAGGAAGGCTGCGAAGACGACTTGTAAGCGGGGCAGAATTGCAGGAAAACGATTTCAGGGGGTAGACGGGAATTGCATTTAAAGCATAGGAAAAGAGGCAGCAGGTCGACAATTATGCTCTTGGCCAAAAAGGGCGTATGCGTTTTTTCCTGAATATATTCAGGAAAAAACGCATACGCCCTTTTTGGCCAACCAAGCAAGCATGTTAAAGAAATCTGCACTAAAATGAAGTCTCACTGCCCCCCGGTCAAAAGGGCCATCTGAAAAAAGTGTAAAATCCAGAAAGGCAGCACAGGCCATGGAGAACCGGGAGCCTTGTTATGCTGATGGGCGGGATGTAAATTGCCAACAGCCACTCTGGAGAAGTGTATGGTGTTTCCTGGAACACCTAAAAAACAAAGCAACGGAGCCTACGGCACTTCCACTTATGGTCCTATAGCTTAGGGAAATTTAAATGAAAAACACACAGCCACCCCAAAGTTTCGGACGGCTCTGTTTACAAGAACCTCGTCTACGCTACAAGTTCAATATCCCAGAATGTGAAAAATGGATAAGGAAATTGTGGTACGTACGTACAATGGAATATCATTCAGCAATGAAATCTATGTCATCAGGCCCATCGCAGCATAATGAGTGGATTCAGGTACGATGATTCTAAGTGAAATAAGTCACACAGAAAATGAAACATCATAAGATATCACTAATACACGGAATGTAAACTTGGCTACACATGAACTGAATTACAAAACAGAACAGGGTCTCAAATTTAGAAAACCAACTTATACTTGCTTATGGGGAAAGGTGAGGTGGGCTGCTGCATAAAACCAGAGATTGAAATTAACACAGATACCTTTCCATAAGCCAAATATGTAATAGGCAAGACCTACTCCTTGCTCAACGAAATGGACTCAACACCCCATATTCAACGCCTAGGAATATACCTGACTAGTAAGAATCTTAAAACCCATGGATTTATATGTCTCCGTAAGAGAATCAAGCGTTTGTTCAGTGGCCTAAACGCAGCAGTGAAAATCCGATAAATCCCATTATCAAAATAAATTTCTAAAACACAACACCATGACAGTGAAATAGAGAGCAATTCTTAAAAAATTCACTCAGGGCTTCTGATGCAACCTGGATTTACCTCATCTACACCCAGAGCTGGGGAGACAAAAGGCCGGACACTTCAGCATGATAGCATTGGTGAGGTTCGGTGAGCAAATGCAGACCCTTTGAAGTCATACTGCATGGTACCCATTCCATGGGTCCCAACTCTCCAGGTTTAAGGGATTCTTCCTTCCACTAAATCATGCATGGGAAACCCAGAGTATGGTCCACTGTGTGATTGGGAAACGTTTTCAAATGCATCTCAGTTTTCATCCCTTTGTACTCGGGTTCACCATTCCAGACGCTTAACTAACACTCTCCCCACTTGGAGAGTCAATGCCTTTAACCTCCTGTTTGGCACAGTTTGCAATTTCTGCACAAGATGAAGAGGAATAGGGAGAACCAATGAGAGACTAGCTGTGGGTGTCTGCACGGGCAAATGTAATGCTCATTTCCCACCAGGAAGAGGAATTAACCAAAGGCTCAGCATGCGGTGCGGGAACCAGATTAGGGCCTGAAGCAATCCTGCGGGTTTGCGGCCAGCTCACAAGAAAGCGAGTTGAAGAAAGGAGCTCAGGGGCACTGTAATTCACAAACATGCAGGGTTAAAAATGACAGCTATCGTCCAATAATATATTGAAGTAAGTCTGTGAAGAGGACTTGAAAGCGGGGCAGAATTGCAGGAAAACGATTTCAGGGGGTAGACTGGAATTGCACTTAAAGCATAGGAAAAGAGGCAGAACGGCGACAATGATGCTCTTGGCCAAAAAGGGCGTATGCGTTTTCTCCTGAATATATTCAGGAAAAATCGCATACGCCCCTTTTGGTCAAACAAGCAAGCATGTTAAAGAAATCTGCACTACAATGAAGTCTCACTTCCCCGGTTAAAAGGGCCATCTGAAAAATGTGTAAAATCCAGAAAGGCAGCACAGGCCATGGAGAACAGGGAGCCTTGTTATGCTGATGGGCGGGATGTAAATTGCCAACAGCCACTCTGGAGAAGTATATGGTGTTTCCTGAAACACCTAGAAAACAAAGGAACAGAGCCTAGGGCACTTCCACTTATAGTCCTATAGCTTAAGGAAATTACAATCAAAAACACACAGCCACCCAAAGTTTGGGATGGCTCTGTTGACAAGAATCTCGTCGACATTACCAGTTAAATATGCCAGAAATCGAAAAATGGATAAAGAAGTTGTGGTACGTACGTATAATGTAATATCACTCAGCAATGAAATCTATGTCATCAGGCCCGTAGCGGCATAATGTGTGGATTCAGGTATGATGATTCTAAGTGAAAACAGTCACACAGAAAAAGAAACATCATAAGATATCACTAATACACGGAATATAAACTTGGCTACACATGAACTGAATTACAAAAAAGAACAGGGTCTCAAATTTAGAAAACCAACTTATGCTTGCTTACGGGGAAAGGTGAGTTGGGGTGCTGCATAAAACAAGAGATTGAACTTAGCACAGATACCTTTCCATAAGCCAAATATGTAATAGAGAAGACCTACTCCTTGCTCAACGAAAAGGCCTCAACGCCCCATATTCAACGCCTAGGCATATACCTGACTAGTAAGAATCTTAAAGCCTACGGATTTATATGTCTCCGTAAGACAATCAAGTGTGTGTACAGCAGAGGAAACGCAGCAGTGAAAATCAGCTAAATCCCATTATAAAAATAAATTTCAAGAAAAAACACAATGATAGTGAAATAGAGAGCAATTCCTCAATGATTCATTCATGGCTTGTGATGAAACCTGGATTAACCACCTCTATCCCCCAGAGCTGGGTGAGACATAAGGCTGGATTCTTGGGCCTGATTGGATTGTTGAGGTACAGTGAGCAAATGCAGAGCCTTTGAAGTCATACTCCAGGGTACCCATTCCATGGGTCCCAACTCTCCAGGTTTAAGGGATTCTTCCTTCAGCTAAAACATGCATGGGAAACCCAGAGTATGGTCCACCGTGTGATCTGGAAACGTTTTTAAATGCATCTCAGTTTTCGTCCCCTGGTACCCGGGTTCACCATTCCAGACGCTTTACTAACACTCTCCCCACTTGGAGAGTCAGTGCCTTTAACCTCCTGTTTGGCACAGTTTGCAATTTCTGCGCAACATGAACAGGAATAGGGAGAACCAATGAGAGACTAGCTGTAGGTGTCTGCACGGGCAAATTTAACTCTCACTTCCCACCAGGAAGAGGAATTAACCACAGGCTCAGCATGCCGTGCCGGAACCAGATTAAGGCCTGAAGCAATTCTGTGCGTTTGCGGCCAGCTCACATGAAAGCGAGTTGAAGAAAGGAGCTCAGGGGCACTGTAATTCACAAACATGCAGAGTTATAAATGACAGCTATCGTCCAAAAATATATTGAAGGAAGGCTGCGAAGAGGACTTGAAACCGGGGCAGAATTTCAGGAAAACAATTACAGGGGGTAGACTGGAATTGCATTTTAAGCATAGGAATAGGGGCAGAACGTCGATAATGAAGCAGTTGGCCCAAAAGGGCGTATGCGTTTTTTCCTGAATATATTCAGGAAAAAACGCATACGCCCTTTTGGGCCAACCAAGCAAGCTTGTAATGGAATTCTGCACCACAATGAAGCCTCACTGCCCCCCGGTCAAAAGGGTCATCTGAAAAAAGTGTAAAATCCAGAAAGGCACGTCAGGCCATGGAGTATAGGGAGCCTTGTTATGTTGATGGGCGGTATGTAAATTGCCAACAACCACTCTGGAGAAGTGTATGGTGTTCCTGAAACACCAAAAACAAAGCAACGGAGCCTATGGCACTTTCACTTATGGTCATATAGCTTAGGGAATTTAAAATCAAAAACACAGAGCCACCCCAAATTTTCAGACGGCTCTGATTATAAGAACCTCGTCTGCGGTACAAGTTAAATATCCCAGAAAGCGAAAAATGGATAAAGAACTTTTGGTACGTATATACAATGGAATATCACTCAGCAATGAAATTTATGTCATCAGGCCCATCGCGGCATAATGAGTGGATTCAGGTACGATGATTGTAAGTGAAATAAGTCACACAGAAAAAGAAACCTCATAAGATATCACTAATACACAGAATGTAAACTTGGCTACACACGAAATGAACTACAAAACAGGGTCTCAAATTTAGAAAACCAACCAATGCTTCCTTAAGGGCAAAGATGAGTTCGGGTGCAGCATAAAACCAGAGATTGAAATTAGCACAGATACAATTCCATAACCCAAATATGTAATAGTCAAGACCTACACCTTGCTCAACGAAATGGACTCAACACCCCATATTCAAAGCCCAGGAATATACCTGACTAGTAAGAATCATAAAACCCATGGATTTATATGTCTACAGAAGAGAATCAAGTGTGTGTACAGCGGCATAAATGCAGCACTGAAAATGTGATAAATCCCATTATCAAAATAAATTAAAAAAACAAAACACAGTGACAGTGAAATAGAGAGCAATTCTTAAATAATTCATTCAGGGTTTGTGATACAACCTGGATTTACCACATCTACACCCAGAGCCTAGTGAGACATAAGGTTGGGCACTTCGGGCTGATAGCATTGGTGACGTTCGATGAGCAAATGCAGACCCTTTGAAGTCATACTGCATGGTACCCATTCCATGGGTCCCAACTCTCCAGGTTTAAGGGATTCTTCCTTCAGCTAAAACATGCATGGGAAACCCACAGTATGGTGCACCGTTAGACCGGCAAAAGTTTTCAAATGCATCTCAGTTTTCGTCCCCTTTTACTCGGGTTCACCATTCCAGACCCTTTACTAACACTCTCCCCACTTGGAGAGTCAGTGCCTTTAACCTCCTGTTTGGCACAGTTTGCAATTTCTGCGCAAGATGAACAGGAATAGGGAGAACCAATGAGAGACTAGCTGTAGGTGTCTGCACGGGCAAATTTAATGCTCATTTCCCACCAGGAAGAGGAATTAACCAAAGGCTCAGCATGCCGTGCCGGAACCAGATTAGGGCCTGAAGCAATCCTGCGGGTTTGCGGGCAGCTCACAAGATAGCGAGTTGAAGAAAGGAGCTCAGGGGCACTGTAACTCACAAACCTGCAGAGTTATAAATGACAGCTCTCGTCCAAAAAAATATTGAAGGAAGGCTGCGAAGACGACTTGTAAGCGGGGCAGAATTGCAGGAAAACGATTTCAGGGGGTAGACGGGAATTGCATTTAAAGCATAGGAAAAGAGGCAGAACGTCGACAATGATGCTCTTGGCCAAAAAGGGCGTATGCGTTTTTTCCTGAATATATTCAGGAAAAAACGCATACGCCCTTTTTGGCCAACCAAGCAAGCATGTTAAAGAAATCTGCACTAAAATGAAGTCTCACTGCCCCCCAGTCAAAAGGGCCATCTGAAAAAAGTGTAAAATCCAGAAAGGCAGCACAGGCCATGGAGAACCGGGAGCCTTGTTATGCTGATGGGCCAGATGTAAATTGCCAACAGCCACTCTGGAGAAGTGTATGGTGTTTCCTGGAACACCTAAAAAACAAAGCAACGGAGCCTACGGCACTTTCACTTATGGTCCTATAGCTTAGGGAAATTTAAATGAAAAACACACAGCCACCCCAAAGTTTCGGACGGCTCTGTTTACAAGAACCTCGTCTACGCTACAAGTTCAATATCCCAGAATGTGAAAAATGGATAAAGAAGTTGTGGTATGTACGTACAATGGAATATCATTCAGCAATGAAATCTATGTCATCAGGCATATCGCAGCATAATGAGTGGATTCAGGTACGATGATTCTAAGTGAAATAAGTCACACAGAAAATGAAACATCATAATATATCACTAATACACGGAATGTAAACTTGGCTACACATGAACTGAATTACAAAACAGAACAGGGTCTCAAATTTAGAAAACCAACTTATACTTGCTTATGGGGAAAGGTGAGGTGGGCTGCTGCATAAAACCAGAGATTGAAATTAACACAGATACCTTTCAATAAGCCAAATATGTAATAGGCAAGACCTACTCCTTGCTCAACGAAATGGACTCAACACCCCATATTCAACGCCTAGGAATATACCTGACTAGTAAGAATCTTAAAACCCATGGATTTATATGTCTCCGTAAGAGAATCAAGCGTTTGTTCAGTGGCCTAAACGCAGCAGTGAAAATCCAATAAATCCCATTATCAAAATAAATTTCTAAAACACAACACCATGACAGTGAAATAGAGAGCAATTCTTAAAAAATTCACTCAGGGCTTCTGATGCAACCTGGATTTACCACATCTACACCCAGAGCTGGGGAGACAAAAGGCCGGACACGTCAGCATGATACCATTGGTGAGGTTCGGTGAGCAAATGCAGACCCTTTGAAGTCATACTTCATGGTACCCATTCCATGGGTCCCAACTCTCCAGGTTTAAGGGATTCTTCCTTCCACTAAATCATGCATGGGAAACCCAGAGTATGGTCCACTGTGTGATTGGGAAACGTTTTCAAATGCATCTCAGTTTTCATCCCTTTGTACTCGGGTTCACCTTTCCAGACGCTTAACTAACACTCTCCCCACTTGGAGAGTCAATGCCTTTAACCTCCTGTTTGGCACAGTTTGCAATTTCTGCACAAGATGAAGAGGAATAGGGAGAACCAATGAGAGACTAGCTGTGGGTGTCTGCACGGGCAAATGTAATGCTCATTTCCCACCAGGAAGAGGAATTAACCAAAGGCTCAGCATGCCGTGCGGGAACCAGATTAGGGCCTGAAGCAATCCTGCGGGTTTGCGGCCAACTCACAAGAAAGCGAGTTGAAGAAAGGAGCTCAGGGACACTGTAATTCACAAACATGCAGGGTTTAAAATGACAGCTATCGTCCAATAATATATTGAAGTAAGTCTGCGAAGAGGACTTGAAAGCGGGGCAGAATTGCAGGAAAACGATTTCAGGGGGTAGACTGGAATTGCGCTTAAAGCATAGGAAAAGAGGCAGAACGGCGACAATGATGCTCTTGGCCAAAAAGGGCGTATGCGTTTTCTCCTGAATATATTCAGGAGAAAACGCATACGCCCCTTTTGGTCAAACAAGCAAGCATGTTAAAAAAATCTGCACTGCAATGAAGTCTCACTTCCCCGGTCAAAAGGGCCATCTGAAAAATGTGTAAAATCCAGAAAGGCAGCACAGGCCATGGAGAACAGGGAGCCTTGTTATGCTGATGGGCGAGATGTAAATTGCCAACAGCCACTCTGGAGAAGTATATGGTGTTTCCTGAAACACCTAGAAAACAAAGGAACAGAGCCTAGGGCACTTCCACTTATAGTCCTATAGCTTAAGGAAATTACAATCAAAAACACACAGCCACCCCAAAGTTTGGGACGGCTCTGTTGACAAGAACCTCGTCGACATTACCAGTTAAATATGCCAGAAATCGAAAAATGGATAAAGAAGTTGTGGTACGTACGCATAATGTAATATCACTCAGCAATGAAATCTATGTCATCAGGCCCGTAGCGGCATAATGTGTGGATTCAGGTATGATGATTCTAAGTGAAAACAGTCACACAGAAAAAGAAACATCATAAGATATCACTAATACACGGAATATAACCTTGGCTACACATTAACTGAATTACAAAAAGAACAGGGTCTCAAATTTAGAAAACCAACTTATGCTTGCTTACGGGGAAAGGTGAGTTGGGGTGCTGCATAAAACAAGAGATTGAACTTAGCACAGATACCTTTCCATAAGCCAAATATGTAATAGAGAAGACCTACACCTTGCTCAACGAAATGGCCTCAACGCCCCATATTCAACGCCTAGGCATATACCTGACTAGTAAGAATCTTAAAGCCTACGGATTTATATGTCTCCGTAAGACAATCAAGTGTGTGTACAGCAGAGTAAACGCAGCAGTGAAAATCAGCTAAATCCCATTATAAAAATAAATTTCAAGAAAAAACACAATGACAGTGAAATAGAGAGCAATTCCTCAATGATTCATTCATGGCTTGGGATGAAACCTGGATTAACCACCTCTACCCCCCAGAGCTGGGTGAGACATAAGGCTGGACTCTTGGGCCTGATTGGATTGTTGAGGTACAGTGAGCAAATGCAGAGCCTTTGAAGTCATACTCCAGGGTACCCATTCCATGGGTCCCAACTCTCCAGGTTTAAGGGATTCTTCCTTCAGCTAAAACATGCATGGGAAACCCAGAGTATGGTCCACCGTGTGATCTGGAAACGTTTTTAAATGCATCTCAGTTTTCGTCCCCTGGTACTCGGGTTCACCATTCCAGACGCTTTACTAACACTCTCCCCACTTGGAGAGTCAGTGCCTTTAACCTCCTGTTTGGCACAGTTTGCAATTTCTGCGCAACATGAACAGGAATAGGGAGAACCAATGAGAGACTAGCTGTAGGTGTCTGCACGGGCAAATTTAACTCTCACTTCCCACCAGGAAGAGGAATTAACCACAGGCTCAGCATGCCGTGCCGGAACCAGATTAAGGCCTGAAGCAATTCTGTGCGTTTGCGGCTAGCTCACATGAAAGCGAGTTAAAGAAAGGAGCTCAGGGTCACTGTAATTCACAAACATGCAGAGTTATAAATGACAGCTATCGTCCAAAAATATGTTGAAGGAAGTGTGCGAAGAGGACTTGAACCCGGGGCAGAATTTCAGGAAAACGATTACAGGGGGTAGACTGGAATTGCATTTTAAGCATAGGAATAGGGGCAGAACGTCGATAATGAAGGAGTTGGCACAAAAGGGCGTATGCGTTTTTTCCTGAATATATTCAGGAAAAAACGCATACGCCCTTTTGGGCCAACCAAGCAAGCTTGTAAAGGAAATCTCCACCACAATGAAGCCTCACTGCCCCCCGGTCAAAAGGGTCATCTGAAAAAAGTGTAAAATCCAGAAAGGAAGGTCAGGCCATGGAGTATAGGGAGCCTTGTTATGTTGATGGGCGGTATGTAAATTGCCAACAACCACTCTGGAGAAGTGTATGGTGTTCCTGAAACACCAAAAAGAAAGCAACAGAGCCTATGGCACTTTCACTTATGGTCATATAGCTTAGGGAATTTAAAATCAAAAACACAGAGCCACCCCAAATTTTCAGAGGCTCTGATTATAAGAACCTCGTCTGCGGTACAAGTTAAATATCCCAGAAAGCGAAAAATGGATAAAGAACTTTTGGTACGTATATACAATGGAATATCACTCAGCAATGAAATCTATGTCATCAGGCCCGTCGCGGCATAATGAGTGGATTCAGGTACGATGATTCTAAGTGAAATAAGTCACACAGAAAAAGAAACCTCATAAGATATCACTAATACACAGAATGTAAACTTGGCTACACACGAAATGAACTACAAAACAGGGTCTCAAATTTAGAAAACCAACCAATGCTTCCTTAAGGGCAAAGATGAGTTCGGGTGCAGCATAAAACCAGAGATTGAAATTAGCACAGATACCATTCCATAACCCAAATATGTAATAGACAAGACCTACACCTTCCTCAACGAAATGGACTCAACACCCCATATTCAAAGCCCAGGAATATACCTGACTAGTAAGAATCATAAAACCCATGGATTTATAGGTCTACAGAAGAGAATCAAGTGTGTGTACAGCGGCATAAATGCAGCAGTGAAAATGTGATAAATCCCATTATCAAAATAAATTAAAAAAACAAAACACAGTGACAGTGAAATAGAGAGCAATTCTTAAATAATTCATTCAGTGTTGTGATGCAACCTGGATTTACCACATCTACACCCAGAGCCAAGTGAGACATAAGGTTGGGCACTTCGGGCTGATAGCATTGGTGACGTTCGATGAGCAAATGCAGACCCTTTGAAGTCATACTGCATAGTACCCATTCCATGGGTCCCAACTCTCCAGGTTTAAGGGATTCTTCCTTCAGCTAAAACATGCATGGGAAACCCACAGTATGGTGCACCGTGTGACCGGGAAACCTTTTCAAATGCATCTCAGTTTTCGTCCCCTTTTACTCGGGTTCACCATTCCAGACCCTTTACTAACACTCTCCCCACTTGGAGAGTCAGTGCCTTTAACCTCCTGTTTGGCACAGTTTGCAATTTCTGCGCAAGATGAACAGGAATAGGGAGAACCAATGAGAGACTAGCTGTAGGTGTCTGCACGGGCAAATTTAACGCTCATTTCCCACCAGGAAGAGGAATTAACCAAAGGCTCAGCATGCCGTGCCGGAACCAGATTAGGGCCTGAAGCAATCCTGCGGGTTTGCGGGCATCTCACAAGATAGCGAGTTGAAGAATGGAGCTCAGGGGCACTGTAACTCACAAACCTGCAGAGTTATAAATGACAGCTATCGTCCAAAAAATATTGAAGGAAGGCTGTGAAGACGACTTGTAAGCGGGGCAGAATTGCAGGAAAACGATTTCAGGGGGTAGACGGGAATTGCATTTAAAGCATAGGAAAAGAGGCAGAACGTCGACAATGATGCTCTTGGCCAAAAAGGGCGTATGCGTTTTTTCCTGAATATATTCAGGAAAAAACGCATACGCCCTTTTTGGCCAACCAAGCAAGCATGTTAAAGAAATCTGCACTAAAATGAAGTCTCACTGCCCCCCGGTCAAAAGGGCCATCTGAAAAAAGTGTAAAATCCAGAAAGGCAGCACAGGCCATGGAGAACCGGGAGCCTTGTTATGCTGATGGGCGGGATGTAAATTGCCAACAGCCACTCTGGAGAAGTGTATGGTGTTTCCTGGAACACCTAAAAAACAAAGCAACGGAGCCTACGGCACTTCCACTTATGGTCCTATAGCTTAGGGAAATTTAAATCAAAAACACACAGCCACCCCAAAGTTTCGGACGGCTCTGTTTACAAGAACCTCGTCTACGCTACAAGTTCAATATCCCAGAATGTGAAAAATGGATAAAGAAGTTGTGGTACGTACGTACAATGGAATATCATTCAGCAATGAAATCTATGTCATCAGGCCCATCGCAGCATAATGAGTGGATTCAGGTACGATGATTCTAAGTGAAATAAGTCACACAGAAAATGAAACATCATAAGATATCACTAATACACGGAATGTAAACTTGGCTACACATGAACTGAATTACAAAACAGAACAGGGTCTCAAATTTAGAAAACCAACTTATACTTGCTTATGGGGAAAGGTGAGGTGGGCTGCTGCATAAAACCAGAGATTGAAATTAACACAGATACCTTTCCATAAGCCAAATATGTAATAGGCAAGACCTACTCCTTGCTCAACGAAATGGACTCAACACCCCATATTCAACGCCTAGGAATATACCTGACTAGTAAGAATCTTAAAACCCATGGATTTATATGTCTCCGTAAGAGAATCAAGCGTTTGTTCAGTGGCCTAAACGCAGCAGTGAAAATCCGATAAATCCCATTATCAAAATAAATTTCTAAAACACAACACCATGACAGTGAAATAGAGAGCAATTCTTAAAAAATTCACTCAGGGCTTCTGATGCAACCTGGATTTACCTCATCTACACCCAGAGCTGGGGAGACAAAAGGACGGACACTTCAGCATGATAGCATTGGTGAGGTTCGGTGAGCAAATGCAGACCCTTTGAAGTCATACTTCATGGTACCCATTCCATGGGTCCCAACTCTCCAGGTTTAAGGGATTCTTCCTTCCACTAAATCATGCATGGGAAACCCAGAGTATGGTCCACTGTGTGATTGGGAAACGTTTTCAAATGCATCTCAGTTTTCATCCCTTTGTACTGGGGTTCACCATTCCAGACGCTTAACTAACACTCTCCCCACTTGGAGAGTCAATGCCTTTAACCTCCTGTTTGGCACAGTTTGCAATTTCTGCACAAGATGAAGAGGAATAGGGAGAACCAATGAGAGACTAGCTGTGGGTGTCTGCACGGGCAAATGTAATGCTCATTTCCCACCAGGAAGAGGAATTAACCAAAGGCTCAGCATGCGGTGCGGGAACCAGATTAGGGCCTGAAGCAATCCTGCAGGTTTGCGGCCAGCTCACAAGAAAGCGAGTTGAAGAAAGGAGCTCAGGGGCTCCGTAATTCACAAACATGCAGGGTTAAAAATGACAGCTATCGTCCAATAATATATTGAAGTAAGTCTGCGAAGAGGACTTGAAAGCGGGGCAGAATTGCAGGAAAACGATTTCAGGGGGTAGACTGGAATTGCACTTAAAGCATAGGAAAAGAGGCAGAACGGCGACAATGATGCTCTTGGCCAAAAAGGGCGTATGCGTTTTCTCCTGAATATATTCAGGAAAAAACGCATACGCCCCTTTTGGTCAAACAAGCAAGCATGTTAAAGAAATCTGCACTACAATGAAGTCTCACTTCCCCGGTCAAAAGGGCCATCTGAAAAATGTGTAAAATCCAGAAAGGCAGCACAGGCCATGGAGAACAGGGAGCCTTGTTATGCTGATGGGCGGGATGTAAATTGCCAACAGCCACTCTGGAGAAGTATATGGTGTTTCCTGAAACACCTAGAAAACAAAGGAACAGAGCCTAGGGCACTTCCACTTATAGTCCTATAGCTTAAGGAAATTACAATCAAAAACACACAGCCACCCCAAAGTTTGGGACGGCTCTGTTGACAAGAACCTCGTCGACATTACCAGTTAAATATGCCAGAAATCGAAAAATGGATAAAGAAGTTGTGGTACGTACGTATAATGTAATATCACTCAGCAATGAAATCTATGTCATCAGGCCCGTAGCGGCATAATGTGTGGATTCAGGTATGATGATTCTAAGTGAAAACAGTCACACAGAAAAAGAAACATCATAAGATATCACTAATACACGGAATATAAACTTGGCTACACATGAACTGAATTACACAAAAGAACAGGGTCTCAAATTTAGAAAACCAACTTATGCTTGCTTACGGGGAAAGGTGAGTTGGGGTGCTGCATAAAACAAGAGATTGAACTTAGCACAGATACCTTTCCATAAGCCAAATATGTAATAGAGAAGACCTACTCCTTGCTCAACGAAATGGCCTCAACGCCCCATATTCAACGCCTAGGCATATACCTGACTAGTAAGAATCTTAAAGCCTACGGATTTATATGTCTCCGTAAGACAATCAAGTGTGTGTACAGCAGAGTAAACGCAGCAGTGAAAATCAGCTAAATCCCATTATAAAAATAAATTTCAAGAAAAAACACAATGACAGTGAAATAGAGAGCAATTCCTCAATGATTCATTCATGGCTTGTGATGAAACCTGGATTAACCACCTCTACCCCCCAGAGCTGGGTGAGACATAAGGCTGGACTCTTGGGCCTGATTGGATTGTTGAGGTACAGTGAGCAAATGCAGAGCCTTTGAAGTCATACTCCAGGGTACCCATTCCATGGGTCCCAACTCTCCAGGTTTAAGGGATTCTTCCTTCAGCTAAAACATGCATGGGAAACCCAGAGTATGGTCCACCGTGTGATCTGGAAACGTTTTTAAATGCATCTCAGTTTTCGTCCCCTGGTACTCGGGTTCACCATTCCAGACGCTTTACTAACACTCTCCCCACTTGGAGAGTCAGTGCCTTTAACCTCCTGTTTGGCACAGTTTGCAATTTCTGCGCAACATGAACAGGAATAGGGAGAACCAATGAGAGACTAGCTGTAGGTGTCTGCACGGGCAAATTTAACTCTCACTTCCCACCAGGAAGAGGAATTAACCACAGGCTCAGCATGCCGTGCCGGAACCAGATTAAGGCCTGAAGCAATTCTGTGCGTTTGCGGCTAGCTCACATGAAAGCGAGTTGAAGAAAGGAGCTCAGGGGCACTGTAATTCACAAACATGCAGAGTTATAAATGACAGCTATCGTCCAAAAATATGTTGAAGGAAGGCTGCGAAGAGGACTTGAAACCGGGGCAGAATTTCAGGAAAACGATTACAGGGGGTAGACTGGAATTGCATTTTAAGCATAGGAATAGGGGCAGAACGTCGATAATGAAGCAGTTGGCCCAAAAGGGCGTATGCGTTTTTTCCTGAATATATTCAGGAAAAAACGCATACGCCCTTTTGGGCCAACCAAGCAAGCTTGTAAAGGAAATCTGCACCACAATGAAGTCTCACTGCTCCCCGGTCAAAAGGGCCATCTGAAAAAAGTGTAAAATCCAGAAAGTCACGACACGTCATGGAGAACAGGGAGCCTTGTTATGCTGACGTGCGGGATATAAATTGCCAACAGCCACTCTGGAGAAGTGTATAGTGTTTCCTGAAACACGTAGGAAACAAAGCAACAGAGCCTATGGCACTTCCACTTATGGTCCTATAGATTAGGGAAATTAAAATAAAAATCACACAGCCACCCCAAAATTTGGGACGGCTCTGTTTACAGGAACCTCGTCTATGGTACAAGTGAAATATCCGAGAAAGCAAAAAATGGATAAAGAAGTTGTGATACACACGTACAATGGAATATCACTCAGCAATGAAATCTACGTCATCAGGCCCGAAGCGCCATAATGAGTGGATTCAGGTACGATGATTCTACGAGAAATAAGTCACACAGAAAAAGAAACATCATAAGATATGACTAATACACGGAATGTAAACATGGCTACACATGAACTGAATTACAAAACAGAAAATGGTCTCAAATTGAGAAAATCAACTTATGCTTGCTTATGCGGAAAGGTGAGTTGGGGTGCTGCATAAAACCAGAGATTGAAATTAGCACAGATACCGTTCCATAAGCCAAATATATAATAGACAAGACCTACTCCTTGCTCAACGAAACGGACGCAACGCCTGGGAATATACCTGACAAGTAAGAATCTTAAACCCATGGATTTATATGTCTCCATAAGGAAATCAAGCGTGTGTACAGCGGCCTAAACGCAGCAGTGAAAATCTGATAAATCCCATTATCAAAATAAATTTCAAAAACAAAACACAATGACAGTGAAATAGAGAATAATTCTTAAATAATTCATTCAGGGCTTGTGATGCAACCTGGATTTTCCACATCTACACGCAGAGCTCGGTGAGACATAAGGCTGGATACTTCGGGCTGACAGCATTGGTGAGGTTCGGTGAGCAAACACAGACCCTTTGAAGTCATACTGCATGGTACCCATTCCATGGGTCCCAAATCTCCAGGTATAAGGGATTCTTCCTTCAGCTAAAACATGCATGGGAAACCCAGAGTATGGTCCACTGTGTGATTGGGAAACGATTCCAAATGCATCTCAGTTTTCGTCCCGTGGTACTCGGGTTCACCATTCCAGACACTTTACTAACACTCTCCCCACTTTGAGAGTCAGGGACTTTAACCTACTGTTTGGCACAGTTTGCAATTTCTGCGCAAGATGAACAGGAATAGGGGGGACCAATGAGAGACTAGCTGTAGGTGTCTGCACGGGCAAATGGAACGCTCATTTCCCACCAGGAAGAGGAATTAACCAAAGGCTCAGCGTGCCCTGCCATAAACAGATTAGGTCCTGAAGCAATCCTGCGGTTTTGCGGCCAGCTCACAAGAAAGCGAGTTGAAGAAAGGAGCTCAGGGGCACTGTAATTCACAAACCTGCAGAGTTATGAATGACAGGTATCGTCGGAAAATGTACTGAAGTAAGTCTTCGAAGAGGACTTGAAAGCGGGGCAGAATTGCAGGAAAACGATTTCAGGGGGTAGACTGGAATTGCACTTAAAGCATAGGAAAAGAGGCAGAATGTCGACAATGATGCACTTGGCCAAAAAGGGCGTATGCGTTTTTTCCTGAATATATTCAGGAAAAAACGCATACGCCCTTTTTGGTCAACCAAGCATGCCTGTAAAGGAAATCTGCACTACAATGGAGTCTCACTGCCCCCCGGTCAAAAGGGCCATCTGAAAAAAGTGTAAAATCCAGAAAGGCAGGACAGGTCATGGAGAACAGGGAGCCTTGTTATGCTGCTGGGCAGGATGTAAATTGCCAACAGCCACTCTGGAGAAGTGTATGGTGTTTCCTGAAACACGTAGGAAACAAAGCAACACAGCCTATTGCACTTCCACTTATGGTCCTATAGCTTATGGAAATTAAAATCAAAAACACACAGCCACCCCAAAGTTTGGGATGGCTCTGTTTACAAGAACCTCGTCTACGGTACAAGTTAAATATCCGAGAAAGCAAAAAATGGATAAAGAAGTTGTGGTACGCACGTACAATGGAATATCACTCAGCAATGAAATCTACGTCATGAGGCCCATAGCGGCATAATGAGTGGATTCAGGTACGATGATTCTACGAGAAATAAGTCCCACAGAAAAAGAAACACCATAAGATATCACTAATACACGGAATGTAAACTTGGCTACACATGAACTGAATTACAAAACAGAACAGGGTCTCAAATTTAGAAAACCAACTTATGCTTGCTTATGGGGAAAGGTGAGTTGGGGTGCTGCATAAAACCAGAGATTGAAATTAGCACAGATACCATTCCATAAGCCAAATATATAATAGACAAGACCTACTCCTTGCTCAACGAAATGGACTCAACACCGCATATTCAACGCCTGGCAAGATACTTGACAAGTAAGAATCTTAAAACCCATGGATTTATATGACTCCATAAGGAAATCAAGCATGTGTACAGCGGCCTAAACGCAGCAGTGAACATCCGATAAATCCCATTATCAAAATAAATTTCAAAAAGAAAACACAATGACAGTGAAATAGAGAGCAATTCTTAAATAATTCTTTCAGGGCTTGTGATGCAACCTGGATTTACCACATCTACACCCAGAGCTGGGTGAGACATAAGGCTGGACACTTCGGGCTGATAGCATTGGTGAGGTTCGGTGAGCAAACGCAGACCCTTGGAAGTCATAATGCATGGTACCCATTCCATGGGTCCCAACTCTCCAGGTTTAAGGGATTCTTCCTTCAGCTAAAACATGCATGGGAAACCCAGACTATCGTCCGCCGTGTGATTGGGAAACGTTTTCAAATGCATCTCAGTTTTCGAACCCTGGTACTCGGGTTCACCATCCAGAAGCTTTACTAACACTCTCCCCACTTGGAGAGTCAGTGCCTTTAACCTCCTGTTTGGCACAGTTTGCAATTTCTGCGCAAGATGAACAGGAATTGGGAGAACCAATGAGAGACTAGCTGTAGGTGTCTGCAAGGGCAAATGGAACGCTCATTTCCCACCAGGAAGAGGAATTAACCAAAGGCTCAGCATGCCCTGCCAGAAACATATTAGGGCCTGAAGCAATCCTGCGGTTTTGCGTCCAGCTCACAAGAAAGCGAGTTGAAGAAAGGAGCTCAGGGGCACTGTAATTCACAAACATGCAGAGTTATGAATGACAGACTGTCGTCCTAAAATGTATTGAAGTAAGTCGTCGAAGAGGACTTGAAAGCGGGGCAAAATTTCAGGAAAAAGATTTCAGGGGGTAGACTGGAATTGCACTTAAAGCATAGGAAAAGAGGCAGAATGTCGACAATGATGCACTTGGCCAAATAGGGCATATGCGTTTTTTCTTGAATATATTCAGGATAAAACGCATACGCACTTTTTGGCCAACCAAGCAAACGTGTAAAGAAATCTGCACTACAATGAAGTCTCACTGCTCCCCGGTCAAAAGGGCCATCTGAAAAAAGTGTAAAATCCAGAAAGGCAGGACAGGTCATGGAGAACAGGGAGCCTTGTTATGCTGATGGGCGGGATGTAAATTGCCAACAGCCACTCTGGAGAAGTGTATGGTGTATCCTGAAACACGTAGGAAACAAAGCAACACAGCCTATGGCACTTCCACTTATGGTCCTATAGCTTAGGGAAATTAAAATCAAAAACACACAGCCAGCCGAAAGTTTGGGACGGCTATGTTTACAAGAACCTCGTCTATGGTTCAAGTTAAATATGCGAGAAAGCAAAAAATGGATAAAGAAGTTGTGGTACGCACGTACAATGGAATATCACTCAGCAATGAAATCTACATCATCAGGCCCGTAGCGGCATAATGAGTGGATTCAGGTACGATGATTCTACGAGAAATAAGTCACACAGAAAAAGAAACATTATAAGATATCAATAATACACGGAATGTAAATTTGGCTACACATAAACTGAATTACAAAACAGCACAGGGTCTCAAATTTAGAAAACCAACTTATGTTTGCTTATGGGGAAAGGTGAGTTGGGGTGCTGCATAAAACCAGAGATTGAAATTAGCACAGATACCGTTCCATAAGCCAAATATATAATAGACAAGCACTACTCCTTGCTCAACGAAATGGACTCAACACCCCATATTCAACGCCTGGCAAGATACCTGACAAGTAAGAATCTTAAAACCCATGGATTTATATGTCACCATCACGAAATCAAGCGTGTGTACAGCGGCCTAAACGCAGCAGTGAACATCCGATAAATCCCATTATCAAAATAAATTTCAAAAAGAAAACACAATGACAGTGAAATAGAGAGCAATTCTTAAATAATTCTTTCAGGGCTTGTGATGCAACCTGGATTTACCACATCTACACCCAGAGCTGGGTGAGACATAAGGCTGGACACTTCGGGCTGATAGCATTGGTGAGGTTCGGTGAGCAAACGCAGACCCTTGGAAGTCATAATGCATGGTACCCATTCCATGGGTCCCAACTCTCCAGGTTTAAGGGATTCTTCCTTCAGCTAAAACATGCATGGGAAACCCAGACTATCGTCCGCCGTGTGATTGGGAAACGTTTTCAAATGCATCTCAGTTTTCGAACCCTGGTACTCGGGTTCACCATCCAGAAGCTTTACTAACACTCTCCCCACTTGGAGAGTCAGTGCCTTTAACCTCCTGTTTGGCACAGTTTGCAATTTCTGCGCAAGATGAACAGGAATTGGGAGAACCAATGAGAGACTAGCTGTAGGTGTCTGCAAGGGCAAATGGAACGCTCATTTCCCACCAGGAAGAGGAATTAACCAAAGGCTCAGCATGCCCTGCCAGAAACATATTAGGGCCTGAAGCAATCCTGCGGTTTTGCGGCCAGCTCACAAGAAAGCGAGTTGAAGAAAGGAGCTCAGGGGCACTGTAATTCACAAACATGCAGAGTTATGAATGACAGACTGTCGTCCTAAAATGTATTGAAGTAAGTCGTCGAAGAGGACTTGAAAGCGGGGCAAAATTTCAGGAAAAAGATTTCAGGGGGTAGACTGGAATTGCACTTAAAGCATAGGAAAAGAGGCAGAATGTCGACAATGATGCACTTGGCCAAATAGGGCATATGCGTTTTTTCTTGAATATATTCAGGATAAAACGCATACGCACTTTTTGGCCAACCAAGCAAACGTGTAAAGAAATCTGCACTACAATGAAGTCTCACTGCTCCCCGGTCAAAAGGGCCATCTGAAAAAAGTGTAAAATCCAGAAAGGCAGGACAGGTCATGGAGAACAGGGAGCCTTGTTATGCTGATGGGCGGGATGTAAATTGCCAACAGCCACTCTGGAGAAGTGTATGGTGTATCCTGAAACACGTAGGAAACAAAGCAACACAGCCTATGGCACTTCCACTTATGGTCCTATAGCTTAGGGAAATTAAAATCAAAAACACACAGCCAGCCGAAAGTTTGGGACGGCTATGTTTACAAGAACCTCGTCTATGGTTCAAGTTAAATATGCGAGAAAGCAAAAAATGGATAAAGAACTTGTGGTACGCACGTACAATGGAATATCACTCAGCAATGAAATCTACGTCATCAGGCCCGTAGCGGCATAATGAGTGGATTCAGGTACGATGATTCTACGAGAAATAAGTCACACAGAAAAAGAAACATTATAAGATATCAATAATACACGGAATGTAAATTTGGCTACACATAAACTGATTTACAAAACAGAACAGGGTCTCAAATTTAGAAAACCAACTTATGCTTGCTTATGGGGAAAGGTGAGTTGGGGTGCTGCATAAAACCGGAGATTGAAATTAGCACAGATACCGTTCCATAAGCCAAATATATAATAGACAAGCACTACTCCTTGCTCAACGAAATGGACTCAACACCCCATATTCAACGCCTGGCAAGATACCTGAGAAGTAAGAATCTTAAAACCCATGGATTTATATGTCTCCATAAGGAAATCAAGCATGTGTACAGCGGCCTAAACGCAGCAGTGAAAATCCGATAAATCCCATTATCTAAATAAATTTCAAAAACAAAACACAATGACAGTGAAATAGAGAGCAATTCTTAAATCATTCATTCAGGGCTTGTGATGTAACCTGGATTTACCACAACTACACCCAGAGCTGGGTGAGACATAAGGCTGGGCACTTCGGGCTGATAGCATTGGTGAGGTTCGGTGAGCAAACGCAGACCCTTTGAAGTCATACTGCATGGTACCCATTCCATGGGTCCCAACTCTCCAGGTTTAAGGGATTCTTCCTTCAGCTAAAACATGCATTGGAAACCCAGACTATCGTTCGCCGTGTGATTGGGAAACGTTTTCAAATGCATCTCAGTTTTCGTCCCCTGGTACTCGGGTTCACCATTCCAGACGCTTACTAACACTCTCCCCACTTGGAGAGTCAGTGCCTTTAACCTCCTGTTTGGCACAGTTTGCAATTTCTGCGCAAGATGAACAGGCATAGGGAGAAGCAATGAGAGACTAGCTGTTGGTATCTGCACGGGCAAATTGAACGATCATTTCCCACCAGGAAGAGGAATTAAACAAAGGCTCAGCGTGCCAGGCCGGAAACATATTAGGGCCTGAAGCAATCCTGCGATTTTGCGGCCAGCTCACAAGAAAAGGAGTTGAAGAAAGGAGCTCAGGGGCACTGTAATTCACAAACCTGCAGAGTTATGAATGACAGCTATCGTCCAAAAATGTATTGAAGTAAGCCTTCAAAGAGGACTTGAAAGCGGGGCAGAATTTCAGGAAAACGATTTCAGGGTGTAGACTGGAATTGCACTTAAAGCATAGGAAAAGAGGCAGAATGTCGACAATGATGCACTTGGCCAAAAAGGGCGTATGCGTTTTTTCCTGAATATATTCAGGAAAAAACGCATACGCCCTTTTTGGCCAACCAAGCAAGCGTGTAAAGGAAATCTGCACTACAATGAAGTCTCACTGCCCCCCGGTCAAAAGGGCCATCTGAAAAAAGTGTAAAATCCAGAAAGGCAGGACAGGTCTTGGAGAACAGGGAGCCTTGTTATGCTGATGGGCGGGATGTAAATTGCCAACAGCCACTCTGGAGAAATGTATGGTGTATCCTGAAACACGTAGGAAACAAAGCAACACAGCCTATGTCACTTCCACTTATGGTCCTATAGCTTAGGGAAATTAAAATCACAAACACACAGCCACCCCAAAGTTTGGGATGGCTCTGTTTACAAGAACATTGTCTATGGTACAAGTTAAATATCCGAGAAAGCAAAAAATGGATAAAGAAGTTCTGGTACGCACGTACAATGGAATATCACTCAGCAATGAAATCTACGTCATCAGGCCCGTAGCGGCATAATGAGTGGATTCAGGTATGATGATTCTACGAGAAATAAGTCACACAGAAAAAGAAACATCATAAGATATCACTAATACACGGAATGTAAACTTGGCTACCCATGAACTGAATTACAAAACAGAACAGGGTCGCAAATTTAGAAAACCAACTTATGCTTGCTTATGGGGAAAGGTGAGTTGGGGTGCTGCATAAAACCAGAGATTGAAATTAGCACAGATAACGTTCCATAAGCCAAATATATAATAGACCAGGCCTACTCCATGCTCAACGAAATGGACTCAACACCCCATATTCAACGCCTGGGAAGATACCTGACAAGTAAGAATCTTAAAACCTATGGATTTATATGTCTCCATAAGGAAATCAAGCGTGTGTACAGCGGCCTAAACGCAGCAGTGAAAATCCGATAAATCCCATTATCAAAATAAATTTCAAAAACAAAACAAAATGACAGTGAAAGAGAGAGCAATTCTTAAATAATTCATTCAGGGCTTGTGATGCAACCTGGATTTCCCAAATCTACACCCCGAGCTGGGTGAGACATAAGGCTGGACACTTCGGGCTGATAGCATTGGTGAGGTTCGGTGAGCAAACGCAGACCCTTTGAAGTCATACTGCATGGTTCCCATTCCATGGGTCCCAAATTTCCAGGTTTAAGGGATTCTTCCTTCAGCTAAAACATGCATGGGAAACCCAGAGTATGGTCCACCGTGTGATTGGGAAACGTTTCCAAATGCATCTCAGTTTTCGAACCCTGGTACTCGGGTTCACCATTCCAGACGCTTTACTAAAACTCTCCCCACTTGGAGAGTCAGTGCATTTAACCTCCTGTTTGGCACAGTTTGCAATTTCTGCGCAAGATGAACAAGAATAGGGAGAACCAATGAGAGACTACCTGTAGGTGTCTGCACGGGCAAATGCAGTGCTCATTTCCCACCAGGAAGAGGAATTAACCAAAGGCTCAGCGTGCCATGCCGGGAACAGATTAGGGCCTGAAACAATCCTGCGGTTTTGCGGCCAGTTCACATGAAAGCGAGTTGAGGAAAGGAGTTCTGGGGCACTGTAATTCACAAACATGCAGAGTTATGAATGACAGCTATCGTCCAAAAATGTATTGAAGTAAGTCTTCGAAGAGGACTTGAAAGCGGGGCAGAATTTCAGGAAAACGGTTTCAGGGGGTAGACTGGAATTGCACTTAAAGCATAGGAAAAGAGGCAGAATGTCGACAATGATGCACTTGGCCAAAAAGGGCGTATGCGTTTTTTCCTGAATATATTCAGGAAAAAACGCATACGCCCTTTTTGGCCAACCAAGCATGCGTGTAAAGAAATCTGCACTACAATGGAGTCTCACTGCCCCCCGGTCAAAAGGGCCATCTGAAAAAAGTGTAAAATCCAGAAAGGCAGGACAGGTCATGGAGAACAGGGAGCCTTGTTATGCTGATGGGCAGGATGTAAATTGCCAACAGCCACTCTGGAGAAGTGTATGGTGTTTCCTGAAACACATAGGAAACAAAGCAACACAGCCTATGGCAATTCCACTTATGGTCCTATAGCTTATGGAAATTAAAATCAAAAACACACAGCCACCCCAATGTTTGGGACGTCTCTGTTTACAAGAACCTCTTCTACGGTACAAGTTAAATATCCGAGAAAGCAAAAAATGGATAAAGAAGTAGTGCTACATACGTACAATGGAATATCACACAGCAATGAAATCTACGTCATCAGGCCCGTAGCGCCATAATGAGTGGATTCAGTTACGATGATTTTACGAGAAATAAGTCACACAGAAAAAGAAACATCATAAGGTATGACTAATACACGGAATGAAAACTTGGCTACACATGAACTGAATTACAAAACAGAAAAGGGTCTCAAATTGAGACAACCAACTTATGCTTGCTTATGGGGAAAGGTGAGTTGGGGTGCTGCATAAAAACAGAGATTGAAATTAGCACAGATACCGTTCCATAAGCCAAATATATAATAGACAAGACCTACTCCTTGCTCAGCGAAATAGACTCAACACCCCATATTCAACGCCTGGGAATATACCTGACAAGTAAGAATCTTAAAACCCATGGATTTATATGTCTCCATAAGGAAATCAAATGTCTGTACATCGGCCTAAACGCAGCAGTGAAAATCCGATAAATCCCATTATCAAAATAAATTTCAAAAACAAAACACAATGACAGTGAAATAGAGAGCAATTCTTAAAAAATTCATTCAGGGCTTGTGATGCAACCTGGATTTACCACATCTACACCCAGAGCTGGGTGAGACATAAGGCTGGGCACTTCGGGCTGATAGCATTGGTGAGGTTCGGTGAGCAAACGCAGACCCTTTGAAGTCATACTGCATGGTACTCATTCCATGGGTCCCAAATCTCCAGGTTTAAGGGATTCTTCCTTCAGCTAAAACATGCATGGGAAACACAGAGTATGGTCCACCGTGTGATTGGGAAACGTTTCCAAATGCATCTCAGTTTTCGAACCCTGGTACTCGGGTTCACCATTCCAGACGCTTTACTAAAACTCTCCCCACTTGGAGAGTCAGTGCCTTTAACCTCCTGTTTGGCACAGTTTGCATTTTCTGCGCAAGATGAACAGGAATAGAGAGAACCAATGAGAGACTACCTGTAGGTGTCTGCACGGGCAAATGGAATGCTCATTTCCCACCAGGAAGAGGAATTAACCAAAGGCTCAGCGTGCCATGCCGGAAACAGATTAGGGCCTGAAGCAATCCTGCGATTTTGCGGCCAGTTCACATGAAAGCGAGTTGAGGAAAGGAGTTCTGGGGCACTGTAATTCAAAAATCTGCAGAGTTATGAATGACAGCTATCGTCCAAAAATGTATTGAAGTAAGTCTTCGAAGAGGACTTGAAAGCGGGGCAGAATTTCAGGAAAACGATTTCAGGGGGTAGACTGGAATTGCACTTAAAGCATAGGAAAAGAGGCAGAATGTCGACAATGATGCACTTGGCCAAAAAGGGCGTATGCGTTTTTTCCTGAATATATTCAGGAAAAAACGCATACGCCCTTTTTGGCCAACCAAGCATGCCTGTAAAGGAAATCTGCACTACAATGGAGTCTCACTGCCCCCCGGTCAAAAGGGCCATCTGAAAAAAGTGTAAAATCCAGAAAGGCAGGACAGGTCATGGAGAACAGGGAGCCTTGTTATGCTGCTGGGCAGGATGTAAATTGCCAACAGCCACTCTGGAGAAGTGTATGGTGTTTCCTGAAACACGTAGGAAACAAAGCAACACAGCCTATTGCACTTCCACTTATGGTCCTATAGCTTATGGAAATTAAAATCAAAAACACACAGCCACCCCAAAGTTTGGGATGGCTCTGTTTACAAGAACCTCGTCTACGGTACAAGTTAAATATCCGAGAAAGCAAAAAATGGATAAAGAAGTAGTGCTACGTACGTACAATGGAATATCACACAGCAATGAAATCTACGTCATCAGGCCCGTAGCGCCATAATGAGTGGATTCAGGTACGATGATTCTACGAGAAATAAGTCACACAGAAAAAGAAACATCATAAGTTATGACTAATACACGGAATGTAAACTTGGCTACCCATGAACTGAATTACAAAACAGAACAGGGTCGCAAATTTAGAAAACCAACTTATGCTTGCTTATGGGGAAAGGTGAGTTGGGGTGCTGCATAAAACCAGAGATTGAAATTAGCACAGATAACGTTCCATAAGCCAAATATATAATAGACCAGGCCTACTCCATGCTCAACGAAATGGACTCAACACCCCATATTCAACGCCTGGGAAGATACCTGACAAGTAAGAATCTTAAAACCTATGGATTTATATGTCTCCATAAGGAAATCAAGCGTGTGTACAGCGGCCTAAACGCAGCAGTGAAAATCCGATAAATCCCATTATCAAAATAAATTTCAAAAACAAAACAAAATGACAGTGAAAGAGAGAGCAATTCTTAAATAATTCATTCAGGGCTTGTGATGCAACCTGGATTTCCCAAATCTACACCCCGAGCTGGGTGAGACATAAGGCTGGACACTTCGGGCTGATAGCATTGGTGAGGTTCGGTGAGCAAACGCAGACCCTTTGAAGTCATACTGCATGGTTCCCATTCCATGGGTCCCAAATTTCCAGGTTTAAGGGATTCTTCCTTCAGCTAAAACATGCATGGGAAACCCAGAGTATGGTCCACCGTGTGATTGGGAAACGTTTCCAAATGCATCTCAGTTTTCGAACCCTGGTACTCGGGTTCACCATTCCAGACGCTTTACTAAAACTCTCCCCACTTGGAGAGTCAGTGCATTTAACCTCCTGTTTGGCACAGTTTGCAATTTCTGCGCAAGATGAACAAGAATAGGGAGAACCAATGAGAGACTACCTGTAGGTGTCTGCACGGGCAAATGCAGTGCTCATTTCCCACCAGGAAGAGGAATTAACCAAAGGCTCAGCGTGCCATGCCGGGAACAGATTAGGGCCTGAAACAATCCTGCGGTTTTGCGGCCAGTTCACATGAAAGCGAGTTGAGGAAAGGAGTTCTGGGGCACTGTAATTCACAAACATGCAGAGTTATGAATGACAGCTATCGTCCAAAAATGTATTGAAGTAAGTCTTCGAAGAGGACTTGAAAGCGGGGCAGAATTTCAGGAAAACGGTTTCAGGGGGTAGACTGGAATTGCACTTAAAGCATAGGAAAAGAGGCAGAATGTCGACAATGATGCACTTGGCCAAAAAGGGCGTATGCGTTTTTTCCTGAATATATTCAGGAAAAAACGCATACGCCCTTTTTGGCCAACCAAGCATGCGTGTAAAGAAATCTGCACTACAATGGAGTCTCACTGCCCCCCGGTCAAAAGGGCCATCTGAAAAAAGTGTAAAATCCAGAAAGGCAGGACAGGTCATGGAGAACAGGGAGCCTTGTTATGCTGATGGGCAGGATGTAAATTGCCAACAGCCACTCTGGAGAAGTGTATGGTGTTTCCTGAAACACATAGGAAACAAAGCAACACAGCCTATGGCAATTCCACTTATGGTCCTATAGCTTATGGAAATTAAAATCAAAAACACACAGCCACCCCAATGTTTGGGACGTCTCTGTTTACAAGAACCTCTTCTACGGTACAAGTTAAATATCCGAGAAAGCAAAAAATGGATAAAGAAGTAGTGCTACATACGTACAATGGAATATCACACAGCAATGAAATCTACGTCATCAGGCCCGTAGCGCCATAATGAGTGGATTCAGTTACGATGATTTTACGAGAAATAAGTCACACAGAAAAAGAAACATCATAAGGTATGACTAATACACGGAATGAAAACTTGGCTACACATGAACTGAATTACAAAACAGAAAAGGGTCTCAAATTGAGACAACCAACTTATGCTTGCTTATGGGGAAAGGTGAGTTGGGGTGCTGCATAAAAACAGAGATTGAAATTAGCACAGATACCGTTCCATAAGCCAAATATATAATAGACAAGACCTACTCCTTGCTCAGCGAAATAGACTCAACACCCCATATTCAACGCCTGGGAATATACCTGACAAGTAAGAATCTTAAAACCCATGGATTTATATGTCTCCATAAGGAAATCAAATGTCTGTACATCGGCCTAAACGCAGCAGTGAAAATCCGATAAATCCCATTATCAAAATAAATTTCAAAAACAAAACACAATGACAGTGAAATAGAGAGCAATTCTTAAAAAATTCATTCAGGGCTTGTGATGCAACCTGGATTTACCACATCTACACCCAGAGCTGGGTGAGACATAAGGCTGGGCACTTCGGGCTGATAGCATTGGTGAGGTTCGGTGAGCAAACGCAGACCCTTTGAAGTCATACTGCATGGTACTCATTCCATGGGTCCCAAATCTCCAGGTTTAAGGGATTCTTCCTTCAGCTAAAACATGCATGGGAAACACAGAGTATGGTCCACCGTGTGATTGGGAAACGTTTCCAAATGCATCTCAGTTTTCGAACCCTGGTACTCGGGTTCACCATTCCAGACGCTTTACTAAAACTCTCCCCACTTGGAGAGTCAGTGCCTTTAACCTCCTGTTTGGCACAGTTTGCATTTTCTGCGCAAGATGAACAGGAATAGAGAGAACCAATGAGAGACTACCTGTAGGTGTCTGCACGGGCAAATGGAATGCTCATTTCCCACCAGGAAGAGGAATTAACCAAAGGCTCAGCGTGCCATGCCGGAAACAGATTAGGGCCTGAAGCAATCCTGCGATTTTGCGGCCAGTTCACATGAAAGCGAGTTGAGGAAAGGAGTTCTGGGGCACTGTAATTCAAAAATCTGCAGAGTTATGAATGACAGCTATCGTCCAAAAATGTATTGAAGTAAGTCTTCGAAGAGGACTTGAAAGCGGGGCAGAATTTCAGGAAAACGATTTCAGGGGGTAGACTGGAATTGCACTTAAAGCATAGGAAAAGAGGCAGAATGTCGACAATGATGCACTTGGCCAAAAAGGGCGTATGCGTTTTTTCCTGAATATATTCAGGAAAAAACGCATACGCCCTTTTTGGCCAACCAAGCATGCCTGTAAAGGAAATCTGCACTACAATGGAGTCTCACTGCCCCCCGGTCAAAAGGGCCATCTGAAAAAAGTGTAAAATCCAGAAAGGCAGGACAGGTCATGGAGAACAGGGAGCCTTGTTATGCTGCTGGGCAGGATGTAAATTGCCAACAGCCACTCTGGAGAAGTGTATGGTGTTTCCTGAAACACGTAGGAAACAAAGCAACACAGCCTATTGCACTTC
Source organism: Delphinapterus leucas (assembly GCF_059928025.1). NCBI lineage: Eukaryota > Metazoa > Chordata > Mammalia > Artiodactyla > Monodontidae > Delphinapterus > Delphinapterus leucas. The sequence goes on along the minus strand of NW_028322265.1, from coordinate 1,709,751 downwards.
CACTTATGGTCCTATAGCTTATGGAAATTAAAATCAAAAACACACAGCCACCCCAAAGTTTGGGATGGCTCTGTTTACAAGAACCTCGTCTACGGTACAAGTTAAATATCCGAGAAAGCAAAAAATGGATAAAGAAGTAGTGCTACGTACGTACAATGGAATATCACACAGCAATGAAATCTACGTCATCAGGCCCGTAGCGCCATAATGAGTGGATTCAGGTACGATGATTCTACGAGAAATAAGTCACACAGAAAAAGAAACATCATAAGTTATGACTAATACACGGAATGTAAACTTGGCTACACATGAACTGAATTACAAAACAGAAAAGGGTGTCAAATTGAGACAACCAACTTATGCTTGCTTATGGGGAAAGGTGAGTTGGGGTGCTGCATAAAAACAGAGATTGAAATTAGCACAGATACCGTTCCATAAGCCAAATATATAATAGACAAGACCTACTCCTTGCTCATCGAAATAGACTCAACACCCCATATTCAACGCCTGGGAATATACCTGACAAGTAAAAATCTTAAAACCCATGGCTTTATATGTCTCCATAAGGAAATCAAATGTCTGTACATCGGCCTAAATGCAGCAGTGAAAATCTGATAAATCCCATTATCAAAATAAATTTCAAAAACAAAACACAATGACAGTGAAATAGAGAGCAATTCTTAAATAATTGATTCAGGGCTTGTGATGCAACCTGGATTTACCACATCTACACCCAGAGCTGGGTGAGACATAAGGCTGGGCACTTCAGGCTGATAGCATTGGTGAGGTTCGGTGAGCAAACGCAGACCCTTTGAAGTCATACTGCATGGTACTCATTCCATGGGTCCCAACTCTCCAGGTTTAAGGGATTCTTCCTTCAGCTAAAACATGCATGGGAAACCCAGAGTATGGTCCACCGTGTGATTGGGAAACGTTTCCAAATGCATCTCAGTTTTCGAACCCTGGTACCCGGGTTCACCATTCCAGACGCTTTACTAAAACTCTCCCCACTTGGAGACTCAGTGCCTTTAACCTCCTGTTTGGCACAGTTTGCAATTTCTGCGCAAGATGAACAGGAATAGGAAAAACCAATGAGAGACTACCTGTAGGTGTCTGCACGGGCAAATGGAATGCTCATTTCCCACCAGGAAGAGGAATTAACAAAAGGCTCAGCGTGCCATGCCGGAAACAGATTAGGGCCTGAAACAATCTTGCGGTTTTGCGGCCAGTTCACATGAAAGCGAGTTGAGGAAAGGAGATCTGTGGCACTGTAATTCACAAACCTGCAGAGTTATGAATGACAGCTATCGTCCAAAAATGTATTGAAGTAAGTCTTCGAAGAGGACTTGAAAGCGGGGCAGAATTTCAGGAAAACGATTTCAGGGGGTAGACTGGAATTGCACTTAAAGCATAGCAAAAGAGGCAGAATGTCGACAATCATGCACTTGGCCAAAAAGGGCGTATGTGTTTTTTCCTGAATATATTCAGGAAAAAACGCATACGCCCTTTTTGGCCAAACAAGCATGCGTGTAAAGGAAATCTGCACTACAATGGAGTCTCATTCCCCCCCGGTCAAAAGGGCCATCTGAAAAAAGTGTAAAATCCAGAAAGGCAGACAGGTCATGGAGAACAGGGAGCCTTGTTATGCTGCTGGGCAGGATGTAAATTGCCAACAGCCACTCTGGAGATGTGTATGGTGTTTCCTGAAACACGTAGGAAACAAAGCAACACAGCCTATGGCACTTCCACTTATGGTCCTATAGCTAAGGGAAATTAAAATCAAAAACACACAGCCACCCCAAAGTTTGGGACGGCTCTGGTTACAAGAACCTCATCTATGGTGCAAGTTAAATATCCGAGAAAGCAAAAAATGGATAAAGAAGTTGTGGTACGCACGTACAATGGAATATCACTCAGCAATGAAATCTCCGTCATCAGGCCCGTAGCGGCATAATGAGTGGATCCAAGTACGATGATTCTATGGGAAATAAGTCACACAGAATAAGAAACATCATAAGATATCACTAATACACGGAATGTCAACTTGACTACACATGAACTGAATTACAAAACAGAACAGGGTCTCAAATTTAGAAAACCAACTTATGCTTGCTTATGGGGAAAGGTGAATTTGGGTGCTGTATAAAACCAGAGATTGAAATTAGCACAGATACCATTCCATAAGCCAAATATATAATAGACAAGACCTACTACTTGCTCAGCGAAATGGACTCAACAGCCCATATTCAACGCCTGGGAACATACCTGACAAGGAAGAATCTTAAAACCCATGGATTTATATGTCTCCATAAGGAAATCAAGCATGTGTACAGCGGCCTAAACGCAGCAGTGAAAATCAGATAAATCCCAATATCAAGATAAATTTCGAAAACAAAACACAATGAGAGTGAAATAGAGAGCAGTTCTTAAATAATTCATTCAGGGCTTGTGATGCAACCTGGATTTACCACATCTACACCCAGAGCTGTGTGAGACATAAGGCTGGACACTTCAGGCTGATAGCATTGGTGAGGTTCGGTGAGCAAACGCAGACCCTTTGAAATCATACTGCCTGGTACCCATTCCATGGGTCCCAAATTTCCAGGTTTAAGGGATTCTTCCTTCAGCTAAATCATGCATGGGAAACCCAGAGTATGGTCCACCGTGTGATTGGGAAACGTTTTCAAATGCATCTCAGTTTTCGAACCCTGGTACTCGTGTTCACCATTCCAGAGGCTTTACTAACATTCTCCCCACTTGGAGAGTCAGTGCCTTTAACCTCCTGTTTGGCACAGTTTGCAATTTCTGCGCAAGATGAACAGGCATAGGGAGAACCAATGAGAGACTACCTGTAGGTGTCTGCACGGGCAAATGGAATGCTCATTTCCCACCAGGAAGAGGAATTAACCAAATGGTCAGCGTGCCCTGCTGGAAACAGATTAGGGCCTGAAGCAATCCTGCGGTTTTGCGGCCAGCTCACAAGAAAGCGAGTTTGGGAAAGGAGATCAGGGGCACTGTAATTCACAAACATGCAGAGTTATGAATGACAGTTATCGTCCAAAAATGTATTAAAGTAAGTCTTCGAAGAGGACTTGAACGCGGGGCAGAATTTCAGGAAAACGATTTCAGGGGGTAGACTGGAATTGCACTTAAAGCATAGGAAAAGAGGCAGAATGTCGACAATGATGCACTTGGCCAAAAAGGGCGTATGCGTTTTATCCTGAATATATTCAGGATAAAACGCATACGCCCTTTTTGGCCAACCAAGCCGGCATGTAAAGGAAATCTGCACTACAGTGAAGTCTCACTGCCCCCCGGTCAAAAGGGCCATCTGAAAAAAGTGTAAAATCCAGAAAGGCAGGGCAGGTCATGGAGAACAGTGAGCCTTGTTATGCTGATGGGCGGGATGTAAATTGCCAACAGCCACTCTGGAGAAGTGTATGGTGTTTCCTGAAACACGTAGGAAACAAAGCAACACAGCCTATGGCACTTCCAATTATGGTCCTATAGCTTAGGGAAATTAAAATCAAATACAGAGAGCCACCTCAAAGTTTGGGACGGCTCTGTTTATAAGAACCTCGTCTACTGTACAACTTAAATATCCGAGAAAGCAAAAAATTCATAAAGATGTTGTGGTACGCAAGTACAATGGAATATCACTCAGCAAAGAAATCTACGTCATCAGGCCCGTAGCGGCATAATGAGTGGATTCAGGTATGATGATTCTACTAGAAATAAGTCACACAGAAAAAGAAACCTCATAAGATATCACTAAAACACAGAATTTAAACTTGGCTACACATGAACTGAATACCAACAGAACAGGGTCTCAAATTTAGAAAACCAACTTATGCTTGCTTATGGGGAAAGGTGAGTTGGGATGCTGCATAAAACCAGAGATTGAAATTAGCACAGATACCGTTCCATAAGCCAAATATATAATAGACAAGACCTACACCTTGCTCAACGAAACGGACTCAACGCCTGGGAATATACCTGACAAGTAAGAATCTTAAAACCCATGGATTTATATGTCTCCATAACGAAATCAAGCGTGTGTACAGCGGCCTAAACGCAGCAGTGAAAATCCGATAAATCCCATTATCAAAATAAATTTCAAAAACAAAACACAATGACAGTGAAATAGAGAGCAATTCTTAAATAATTCATTCAGGGCTTGTGATGCAACCTGGATTTACCACATCTACACCCAGAGCTGGGTGAGACATAAGGCTGGACACTTCGGGCTGATAGCATTGGTGAGGTTCAGTGAGCAAACGCAGACCCTTTGAAGTCATACAGCATGGTACTCATTCCAAGGGTCCCAACTCTCCACGTTTAAGGGATTCTTCCTTCAGCTAAAACATGCATGGGAAACCCAGAGTATGGTCCACCGTGTGATTGGGAAACGTTTTCAAATGCATCTCAGTTTTCGAACCCTGGTACTCGGGTTCACCATTCCAGACGCTTTACTAACACTCTCCCCACTTGGAGAGTCAGGGACTTTAACCTCCTGTTTGGCACAGTTTGCAATTTCTGCGCAAGATGAACAGGAATAGGGAGAACCAATGAGAGACTAGCTGTAGGTGTCTGCACGGGCAAATGGAACGCTCATTTCCCACCAGGAAGAGGAATTAACCAAAGGCTCAGCGTGCCCTGCCGGAAAGAGATTAGGGCCTGAAGCAATCCTGCGGTTTTGCGGCCAGCTCACAAGAAAGCGAGTTGAAGAAAGGAGCTCAGGGGCACTGTAAATCACAAACCTGCAGAGTTATGAATGACAGCTATCGTCCAAAAATGTACCGAAGTAAGTCTTCGAAGAGGACTTGAAAGCGGGGCAGAATTTCAGGAAAACGATTTCAGGGGGTAGGCTGGAATTGCACTTAAAGCATAGGAATAGAGGCAGAATGTCGACAATGATGCACTGGCCAAAAAGGGCGTATGCGTTCTTTCCTGAATATATTCAGGAAAAAACGCATACGCCTTTTTGGCCAAGCAAGCAAGCATGTAAATGAAATCTGCACTACAATGAAGTCTCACTGCCCCCCGGTCAAAAGGGCCATCTGAAAAAGTGTAAAATCCAGAAAGGCAGGACAGGTCATGGAGAACAGGGAGCCTTGTTATGCTGATGGGCGGGATGTAAATTGCCAACAGCCACTCTGGAGAAGTGTATGGGGTTTCCTGAAACACGTAGGAAACAAAGCAACAGAGCCTATGGCACTTCCACTTATGGTCCTATAGCTTAGGGAAATTAAAATCAAAAACACACAGCCACCCCAAAGTTTGGGACGGCTCTGTTTACAAGAACCTCGTCTACGGTACAAGTTAAATATCCCAGAATGTGAAAAATGGTTAAAGAATTTGTGGTACGTACGTACAATGGAATATCACTCACCAATGAAATCTATGTCATCAGGCCCGTCGCGGCATATTGACTGGATCCAGGTACGATGATTCTAAGTGAAATAAGTCACACAGAAAATGAAACATCATAAGATATCACTAATACACGGAATGTAAACTTGGCTACACATGAACTGAAATACAAAGCAGAACAGGGTCTCAAATTTAGAAAACCAACTTATGCTTGCTTATGGGGAAAGGTGAGTTTGGGTGCTGCATAAAACCAGAGATAGAAATTAGCACACATACCTTTCCATAAGCCAAATATGTAATAGTCAAGACCTACACCTTGCTCAACGAAATGGACTAAACGCACCATATTCAACTCCTAGGATTACACATGACTAGTAAAAATCTTCAAACCCATGGATTTATATGTCTCCGTAAGAGAATCAAGTGTGTGTACAGCTGCATGAACGCAGCAGAGAAAATCCGATAAATCCCATTATCAAAATAAAATACAAAAACAAACACAATGACAGTGAAATAGAGAGCAATTCTTAAATAATTCATTCAGGTCTTGTGATGCAACCTGGATTTACCACATCTACACCTAGAGCTGAGTGAGACATAAGGTTCGACACTTTGGGCTGATAGCATTGGTGAGGTTCGGTGAGAAAATGCAGGCCCTTTGAAGTCATACTGCATGGTACCCATTCCATGGGTCCCACCTCTCCAGGTTTAAGGGATTCTTCCTTCAGGTAAAACACGCATGGAAAACCCAGAATATGGTCCACCGTGTGACCGGGAAACCTTTTTAAATGCATCTCAGTTTTCGTCCCCTCATACTCGGTTTTACCATTCCAGACGCTTTACTAACTCTTTCCCCACTTGGAGAGTCAGTGCCTTTAACCTCCTGTTTGGCACAGTTTGCATTTTCTGCGCAAGATGAACAGGAATAGGGAGAACCAATGAGAGATTAGCTGTAGGTGTCTGCACGAGCAAATTTAACGCTCATTTCCCATCAGGAAGAGGAATTAGCCAAAGGCTCAACATGCCGTGCCGGAACCAGATTAGGGCCTGAAGCAATCCTGCGGTTTTGCGGCCAGCTCACAAGAAAGCGAGTTGAAGAATGGAGCTCAGGGGCACTGTAATTCACAAACCTGCAGAGTTATAAATGACAGCTATCGTCCAAAAATATATTGAAGTAAGGCTGCAAAGAGGACTTGAACGCGGGGCAGAATTCCAGGAATACGATTTCAGGAGGTAGACGGGAAGTCCTCTGAAAGTATAGGAGAAGAGGCAGAACCTCGACAATGATGCACTTGTTCAAAAAGGGCATATGCGTTTCTTCCAGGGCCCTCATTAAAGAGAGTAGGAGGCTCCCAGCATGCTTCAGTGGCCAACAGAGGGCCTACGTCGCCAAGGCGACGTGAGCCATCCAGGCAGGAGTGACCTCACATCAGAGCGCCCACCTCACAGAAGGGTAAGGAACCCAGTCATGATCAGACACTCACCAGAGTGCCCACATAAGCAAGGGGCTGGGAATCAGGCACGAGTGTCCTCACACCTGTGGGGCCACATCATCGAAAGTTGAGGTACCCAGCACATGTGGCCTCAAACCAGAAGACCCACATCACCATGGGTCTCAGAGCGAGGCAGGCAGGATTAACCTCAAAACACATGGCCCATTGTATAAAAAGGTGAGGAATCCAGCAGTTGGAACATCCCAGCAGGCGGCCCAGAGCACCGAGGCTATGGGATCCAGGCAGTGATGAACTCACAACAGAGGGCCCTCATCATGATACTGTAAGCAACCCAGCCGTTGTGACCTCAGAGCACAAGGCCCACATCCCCATGGAGAAGGGAACCAAGCAGGAGTGTCATCGCACCAGTGGGCACACAACAGAAAATGTGGGGAGCCCAGCAGTTAGGGCCGGACGCCAGAGGACCCTCAGCACTGAGGAGAGGAGGCTCCCAGCAAGCTCCAACTGCTACCAGAGGGCCGACGTCGCCAATGCGTGGTGGGCCAGCCAGGCAGGAGTGACCTCAGAGCAGAGGGCCAACCACACAAAAGTGTGAGGAACCCAAAGAGGATCAGACTCTCACCAGAGGGCCCACATCACCAGGGGAATGGAAACCAGGCAGGAGTGTCCTCACACCAGTGGGGCCACATCACCGAAATGTGACGGACCCAGCACACGTGGCCTCAAACTATAGGACACACATCACCAAGGGGCTGGGAGTGAGGCAGGCAGGAGGAGCCTCAAAACAGAGGGCCCATTGCGTAAAAAAGGTGAGGAATCCCGCAGTTGGAACCTCCCAGCAGGCGGCCAGGAGCAGCGAGGCTATGGGATCCAGGCCTGACTGAACTCAAAACAGAGGGCCCTCATCATTAAACTGTGAGCAACCCAGCCGTTGGGACCTTAGAGCAGAAGGCCCACATTCCCATGTGGTTGGGAACTTGGCAGAAGTGTACTCGCACCACAGGGCGCACATCAGAGAATTTTGGGAACCCAGAAATTAGGGCCTGATGCCAGAGGGCCCTCATTACCAAGGGGAGGAGACCCCAAGCAGGCACCAACTCCCTACGGAGGGACCATGTCGCCAAGGTGACGTGCAACAGCCAGGCAGGAGTGACCTCACAGCTGAGGGCCTACCTCACAGAATGGTGAGGAACCCAGCCAGGATAAGACTCTCACCAGAGGGCCCACATCACCAAGGGCATCAGAACCAGGCAGGACTGTCTTCACACCAGGGTGACCACATCATAGAAAGGTGAGGAACCCAGAACATGTGGCCTAAACCAGAGGACCCAGATCTCCAAGGGGTTCGGAGTGAGGCAGGCATGAGTAGCCTCACAACACAGGGCGAATAGAATAAAAAAGCTGAGGAATCCTGCAGTGGGAACCTCCCAGCAGGCGGCCCAGAGCACCGAGTCTATGCGATCCAGGCCACAGTGAACTCACAGCAGAGGGCCCACATCATGAAACTGTGAGCAACCCAGCCGTTTGGACCTCAGAGCAGAAGGCCCACATCACCATGGGGTTGGGAACATGGCACGAGTGTCCTCGCACAACTTAGCACGTATCAGAAAATGTGGGTACCCAGCAGTTAGGGCCTGACGCCAGAGGGCCCTCATCACCGAGGGGAGGAGGCTCCCAGTAGGCTCCAACTGCCACAAGAGGGCCGACATTGCCAAGGCGGGGTGTGCCAGCCAGGCAGGAGTGACCTCACAGCAGAGGGCCCACCTCACAGAAGTGTGAGGAACCCAGCCAGGATCAGACTCTCACCAGAGGGCCCACATCACCAAGGGGATAGGAACCAGGCAGGAGTGTCCTCACACCAGTGGGGCCACATCACCGAAAGGTGAGGGACCCAGCACACGTGGCCTCAAACCAGAGGACACACATCACCAAGGGGCTGGGAGTGAGGCAGGCAGGAGGAGTCTCAAAACAGAGGGCCCATAGAAGGAAAAAGGTGAGGAATCCCGCAGTTGGAACTTCCCCGCAGGTGGCCAGGAGCAGCGAGGCTATGGGATCCATGCTGGAGTGAACTCACACCAGAGGGCCCTCATCAAGAAACTGAGCAACCCACGGTTGGGACCTCCGAGCAGAAGGCCCACATTCCCATGGGGTTGGGAACCTGGCAGGAGTGTACTAGCACCACAGGGCGCACAACAGAAAATTTTGGGAGCCAAGGAGTTAGGGTCTGACGCCAGAGGGCCCTCATTACCGAGGGGAGGAGACTCCCAGCAGGCACCAACTCCCAACTGAGGGCCCATGTCGCCAAGGTGACGTGGGCCAGCCAGGCAGGAGTGACCTCACAGCAGAGGGCCCACCTCCCAGATGTGTGAGGAATCCAGACAGGATCAGACTCTCACCAGAGGGCCCCCATCACCAAGGGGATGGGAACCAGGCAGGAGTGTCCTCACACCAGTGGGGCCACATCAATAAAGGTGAGGAAACCAGTACATGTGGCCTTAAACCAGAGGACCTACATCACAAAGGGGCTGGGAGTGAGTCAGGAAGTAGGAGCATAAAAACACAGGACCCAAAGAATAAAAAAGGTAAGGAATCCAGCAGTAGGAACCTCCCAGCAGTCGGCTCAGAGCACAGAGTCTATGGGATCTAGGCCTGAGTGAACTAACACCAGAGAGACAACATCATGAAACGGTGAACAACACAGGTGTTGGGACCTTAGAGCAGAAGGCCCACATGCCCATGGGGATGGGAAGCTCGCAAGAGTGTCCTCGCACCACTTAGCACGTATCAGAAAATGTGGGTACCCAGCAGTTAGGGCCTGACGCTAGAGGGCCCCCATCACCGAGGGGAGGAGGCTCCCAGCAGGCTCCAAGTGCCACAAGAGGGCCGATGTTGCCCAGGTGGGGTGTGCCAGCCAGGCAGGAGTGACCTCACAGCAGAGGGCCCACCTCACAGAAGGGTGAGGAACCCAGCCAGGATCAGACTCTCACCAGAGGGCCCACATCATCAAGGGGATAGGAAGCAGGCAGGAGTGTCCTCACACCAGTGGGGCCACATCATCGAAAGGCGAGGGACCCAGCACACGTGGCCTCACACCAGAGGACACACATCACCAAGGGACTGGGAGTGAGGCAGGCAGGAGGAGTCTCAAAACAGAGGGTCCATAGAAGAAAAAAGGTGAGGAATCCCGCAGTTGGAACCTCCCAGCAGGTGGCCAGGAGCAGCGAGGCTATGGGATCCAGGCCGGAGAGAACTCACAGCAGAGGGCCCTCATCATGAAACTGAGCAACCCACGGTTGGGACCTCCGAGCAGAAGGCCCACATTCCCATGGGGTTGGGAACCTGGCAGGAGTGTACTCGAACCACAGGGCGCATATCAGAAAATATTGGGAGCCCAGGAATTAGGGCCTGACGCCAGAGGGCCCTCATTACCGAGGGCAGGAGACACCCAGCAGGCACCAAATCCCACCAGAGGGCCGACTTCGCCAAGGCGGGGTGTGCCAGCCAGGCAGGAGTGACGTCAGAGAAGAGGGCCCACCTCACAGAAGTGTGAGGAACCCAACCAGGATCAGACTCTCACCGGATGGCCCACATCACCAAGGGGATGGGAACCAGGCAGGAGTGTCCTCACACCAGTGGGGCCACATCAGCCAAAGGTGAGGAACCCAGCACATGTGGCCTCAAACCACAGGACACACATCACCAAGGGGCTGGGAGTGAGGCAGGTGTCCGGAGGGGCACATTTAACTCTAATTTCCCACCAGGAAGAGGAATTAACCAAAGGCTCAGAGTGCCGTGCCAGACCCTGATTATGGCCTAAAGCAAACCTGCGGTTCTGTGGCCAGCTTTCAAGGAAACGAGTTAAGAAAGGAAATCACGGGCACTGTAATTCACAAACCTGCAGAGTTATAAATGACAGCTATTGGCAAAAATATACTGAAGTAAGTCTGCAAAGAGGACTTCAAAACGAGGCAGAATTGCAGGAATCATATTTCAGGAGGTAGATTGGAATTGCATTTAAAGCATGTGAAAAGCGGCAGATCTTTGACAGTGATGCACTTGGACAAAAGTGCGTAAACATTTTTTCCTGAGTATATTCAGGAAAAAACACATATGCCCTTTTTGGCCAACCAAGCACTCGAGCAATGGAAATCCGCACTACAATGAAGTCTCATTTCCCATTCGTCAAAAGGGCCATCTGAAAAAAGTGTAAAAACCAGAAACACAGGACAGGCCATGGAGAACAGGGAGCCTTGTTATGCTGATGGGCGGGATGTAAATTGCCAACAGACACTCTGGAGATGTTTATGGTGTATCCTGAAACATCTGAAAAACAAAGCTACAGACCCTAGGGCACTTCCACTTTTGGCCCTATAGCTTAGGAAAATTAAAATCAACAAGACACAGCCAACACAAAATTTAGGGCTGCTGTGTTTACAAGAACCTTGAGTCCAGTACAAATTAAATATCCCAGAAAGAAAAATATGGATAAAGGAGTTGTGCTACTTACGTACAACGGAATATCACTCAGCAATGAAATCAATGTCATCAGGCCTGTAGCAGCAAATTGAGTGGATTTAAGTATGATGATTCTAAGAGAAATAGGTCACACAGAGAAAGATAATTATCATAAGATATCACTAATAGAGAGAGTGTAAACTTGGCTACACATAAACTGAATTCCAAAACCGAACAGAGTCTCACATTTAGATAAAAACTTATGCTTGCTTAAGGGGAAAGTTGAGTTGCGGTGCTGTATAAAACCAGAGATTGAAATTAGCACACATACCGTTCCATAAGCCAAATATGTAATAGACAAGACCTACTCTTTGCTCAACGAAATAGACTCATCCATGGTGTATCACCTCACACCTGTTAGAATGGGCATCATCAGAAAATCTACAAACAACAAATGCTGGAAAGGGTGTGGAGATAAGGAACCCTCTTCCGCTATTGTTGGGAATGAAATTGATACAGTCACTGTGGAGAACGTTATGGAGTTTCTTATAAAACTAAGAATAGAATTACCATATGATACAGCAATCCCACTACTGGGCATATACCCAGACAAAACCATAAATCAAAAAGAGACATTCACCGCAATGTTCATTGCATCACTATTTACAATATCCAGGTAATGGAAGCAACCTAAATGCCCACAGACAGACGAATGCATAAAGACGTGGTACATATATAAAATGGAATATTACTAAGCCATAAAAAGGAATGAAATTGGGTCATTTGTAGAGACGTTGATGGATCTAGAGACTGTCATACAGAGTGAAGTAAGTCAGAAAGAGAAAAACAAATCTTGTCTATTAATGCCTATATGTGGAACCTAGACAAATTGTACAGATGAACCGTTTTGCAAGGCAGAAATAGAGCAACAGATGTAGACAACAAACGTATGGACACCAAGGGGGGAAAGCTGTTGGGGGGTGGTGGAGGGAGGAGTTGAGTGATTGGGATTGGCATGTATACATTTATATGTATAAAATAGATAACCAAAAAGAACCTGCTGTATAAAAAAATAAAATTCAAATTACAAAAAGTAAAACAGAAAAAATATTCTTCCCTTCACATACATGTATTTATATGAATAAATTATTTCCATGCTTATATCTGTAAATACAAAAAAGAGGAATAAAATCTACCTTGAACCAAAAAAGAAAAAAAGAAAAAAAAAAAACAGAACCCACCAGCTACACAGGGGAAATCCGTATCAGGGCACTTGCTCCAGTTGTAAACAATTCTGAAGTTGGTCAGTGGTGGGGAATCATCTCCCATTCAGCCAGCAGGCCCCACGCAACAAGCGTCCTCATTGCAAAGCTGGGGGACCGTGCCGAGGCATCTGTGAGTAAACGTGGGCTGAGCCCCAGGCCAGCTGCTGCTGAAATGTTCCCACCCTTCCCAGGTAAAACACCTGAATATGTACAAGGACTTGAAAGCCTAGAGGAAGGGCCATGGAGCAACATGAGCGACAGCATGCCAGCCGACTTGGTGCCTGCAGGCCAGCCAGGATGGTCCTGGTCCTGGGTGCTCTTCTGGAAGCTTTCCATTTCCCTGCCTGAGATACCCCTGCTGTCCCGGCCCCCACTGCTTTCTTCCTCACTCACCTCTGCCCAGGGAGAAATTCCAGCGGCAGGTATGGGTGACACATCCTCTTCTTTAGCAGGTGGCATCTTGGCAACTGCTGCAGAAAGTCCAGCAGAGCCCCACTCACACTGGGCCACCCACAAAGCCGTGGCCTCTCACTCCCTCCCACCAGTCCAGCCCCAAGACTGCTGACAGGGCAGAGAAAATGGCGTCAGGCACAGCTGCAGGGGCTCTTGCTGCCTGGAGCGGTGTTTATATTGATCTGAACCCAGGCACACCTGGGGAGGGCTGGCCGGCATGGTCAGGCTTCCCAGGCCAGCCAATAATCACCCCTCAGGGGCTCACAGTTGCAGAAACTGGAACTTGCTGAATCGGCCAGGTCCAAGGAACAGGTGTGGGCTCCTGAGAGTCAGGATAGACAAGGGGCTGCAGCTCTGGCTTGTTTTCTAATTATATTATCTGGCCCATGAGTGGGAGACAACTTCAAGAAAACCCTCTCCTAATGAGAGGAACCCAGGAGTCAGGGAGAGGAGGGGTGGCTGGTGGGTGGAGACAGAGGCCTGGTGCCCCGGGTGCAGTGGAAGTCTCTGGAAGACCAGGTGGAGGGAGGCCACACAGAGTGATGCCCAGGGTCACAGACCTGTCGGAGCTGCTGTTTGTTAGTTCAAGTCCTGCTCTGAGGTGCTCTGTGTCAGATCTGAGTGACAGGTGAGCTGGGAGTGCTCTGCAATGAGGGCGATATGCACGGTTCCTGTGTTCCCAGCCCTGCCATGGTACCTGCAAGGGTAGCTCTGTATCCTGGGAGGAGCCTGACCACGAGAGCCCCATGGGCTGCAGGGGGACCTGCCCAGGGAACCCCATATCCTGGGAGGGTCCTGAACACGAGAGCCCCGTGGGCTGGGGTGGGGTACCTGCCCAGGTGAGCTCCATATCCTGGGATTGGCCTGACCTCGAGAGCCCCATGGGCTGCTGGAGTCCTGGTAAAGGATGTCAGGACAGTCAGTGAAGCCACCGAGGATATACCTCCAGTAGTTCCTAAATCCTACACCCTGCTGGTCATTCTACCAACCACCAGGACATGGTATTCTGTATTAGTCTTCAATGATGCCTTCTTTTGTATTCTATTAGTCCCAGAGTCACAAGAAATTTTGGCTTGTGAGTGGCAGGACTCAACATACAACTAAAACAATACTTCCGGACCGTGTTGCCCCAAGGGTTCAAAAATTCCCACACCATCTTTGGGGAAAGCTCAGCTAAAGAACTAAAAGTTCTACCTCTGGAAAAGGAAACACTCCTTCAATATGCAGACGACATTCTGATCGCCAGCCCTACTAAGGAGACCTCTGAACTACGAAGCCAATAAAGGATACAAGTTGTCCAAGAAAAAGCTCAAATATCACAGACTACGGTGACCTGCCTGGGCTTCATTCTCACAGAAGGTCGGAGAAGCCCATCCCAGGAAAGGGAAGAAACAATTTACTGCCTTACCCATTTCTAAAACTAGAAGACAGCTTAGGGGTTCCTGGGGAGGCCAGGGTTTGCTGCTTCTGGATCCCTAACTACAGTCTACTAGCTGGGCCTCTATATGAAACACTGAAAGGAAAAGATGATGATCCTTTTGAATAGAATGCAGAAGAGGCCTTTCAAGAATGGAAAGAGCAGTCAATTCAGACCCTTGCCCTGGAACTCCCTAATTTAGCTAAACCCTTTGACCTTTACATTCCTGGTGAATGGTGAATCGCCTTTGGAGTATTAGTGCAAAACCTGGGACCACTTGAAATGGAACAATGCAAGAATGCGATTAAGGTAGGATAAACTACGGTCACCAAGGGGCTTGGCCCACCGCCACATCTGGCCAAGATACTGGCAGTATCTGATAACCTGGAAATCAGCAGCCCAAAAGGCCACCTCCCTCCTAAGGGAAAAGGAACCCTCGTGGTGATCCTAACCCCCAACCATGCCCTGAAGTTGCAGGGTTGGCTCCGTGGGCACACTGATCTTGAGTGAGGAGGCCCTCCAACTCCAACCTCCATAGAGATAACCGGGGCAAAGGGGCACCATGACGACTCATGTGAAGGTGTCTGCAGGTGCAAATTTAACGCTCATTTCCCACCAGGAAGAGGAATTATCCAAAGGCTCAGCATGCCATGCCGGAACCAGATTAGGGACTGAAGCAATCCTGCGGTTTTGCGGCCAGCTCACAAGAAAGCGAGTTGAAGAAAGGAGCTCACGGGCACTGTAATTCACAAACCTGCAGAGTAATGAATGACAGCTATCGTCCAAAAATGTTTTGAAGTAAGTCTTCGAAGAGAACTTGAAATCAGGGCAGAATTTCAGGAAAACGATTTCAGGGGGTAGACTGGAATTGCACTTAAAGAATAGGATCAGAGGCAGAATGTCGACAATGATGCACTTGGCCAAAAAGGGCGTATGCGTTTTTTCCTGAATATATTCAGGAAAAAACGCATACGCACTTTTTGGCCAACCAAGCAACCGTGTAAAGAAAATGTGCACTACAATGAAGTCTCACTGCCCCTGGGTCAAAAGGGCCATCTGAAAAAAGTGTAAAATCCAGAAAGGCAGGACAGTTCATGGAGAACAGGGAGCCTTGTTATGCTGATGGGCGGGATGTAAATTGCCAACAGCCACTCTGGAGAAGTGTATGGTGTTTCCTGAAACACATAGGAAACAAAGCAACAGAGCCTATGGCACTTCCACTTATGGTCCTATAGCTTAGGGAAATTAAAATCAAAAACACACAGCCACCCCAGAGTTTGGGACGGCTCTGTTTACAAGAACCTCGTCTACGGTACAAGTTAAATATCCGAGAAAGCAAAAAAATGGATAAAGAAGTTGTGGTACGCACGTACAATGGAATATCACTCAGCCATGAAATCTACGTCATCAGGCCCGTAGGGGCATAATGAATGGATTCAGGTACGATGATTCTACGAGAAATAAGTCACACAGAAAAAGAAACATCATAAGATATCACTAATACACGGAATGTAAACTTGGCTACACATGAACTGAATTACAAAACAGAACAGGGTCTCAAATTTAGAAAACCAACTTATGCTTGCTTATGGGGAAAGGTGAGTTGAGGTGCTGCATAAAAGCAGAGATTGAAATTAGCACAGATACCTTTCCATAAGCCAAATATATAATAGACAAGACCTACTCCTTGCTCAACGAAATGGACTCAACACCACATATTCAAGGCCTGGCAAGATACCTGACAAGTAAGAATCTTAAAACCCATGGATTTATATGTCTCCATAAGGAAATCATGCGTGTGTACAGCGGCCTAAACGCAGCAGTGAAAATCCGATAAATCCCATTATCAAAATGAATTTCAAAAACAAAACAAAATGACAGTGAAATAGAGAGCAATTCTTAAATAATTCATTCAGGGCTTGTGATGCAACCTGGATTTACCACATCTACACCCAGAGCTGGGTGAGACATAAGGCTGGACCCTTCGGGCTGATAGCATTGGTGAGGTTCGGTGAGCAAACGCAGACCCTTTGAAGTCATACTGCATGGTACCCATTCCATGGGTCCCAAATTTCCAGGTTTAAGGGATTCTTCCTTCAGCTAGAACATGCATGGGAAACCCATAATATGGTCCACCGTGTGATTGGGAAACATTTTCAAATGCATCTCAGTTTTCGTCCCCTGGTACTCGGGTTCACCATTCCAGACACTTTACTAACACTCTCCCCACTTGGAGAGTCAGTGCATTTAACCTCCTGTTTGGGACACTTTGCAATTTCTGCGCAAGATGAACAGGAATAGGGAGAAGCAATGAGAGACTAGCTGTAGGTGTCTGCACGGGCAAATTGAACGCTCATTTCCTACCAGGAAGAGGAATTAACCAAAGGCTCAGCGTGCCCTGCCAGAAACAGATTAGCGCCTTAAGCAATCCTGCGGTTTTGCAGCCAGCTCACAAGAAAGTGAGTTGAAGAAAGGAGCTCAGGGCCACTGAAATTCACAAACCTGCAGAGTTATGAATGACAGCTATCGTCCAAAAATGTATTGAATTAAGTCTTCCAAGAGGACTTGAAAGCGGGGCAGAATTTCAGGAAAACGATTTCAGGGGATAGGCTGGAATTGCACTTAAAGCATAGGAAAAGAGGCAGAATGTCGACAATGATGCACTTGGCCAAAAAGGGCGTATGCGTTTTTTCCTGAATATATTCAGGAAAAAACGCATACGCCCTTTTTGGCCAACCAAGCAGGCGTGTAAAGGAAATCTGCACTACAATGAAGTCTCACTGCTCCCCGGTCAAAAGGGCCATCTGAAAAAAGTGTAAAATCCAGAAAGGCAGGACAGGTCATGGAGAACAGTGAGCCTTGTTATGCTGATGTGCGGGATATAAATTGCCAACAGCCACTCTGGAGAAGTGTATAGTGTTTCCTGAAACACGTAGGAAACAAAGCAACACAGCCTATGGCTCTTCCACTTATGGTCCTATAGCTTATGGAAATTAAAATCAAAAACACACAGCCACCCCAAAATTTGGGACGGCTCTGTTTACAAGGACCTCGTCTACGGTACAAGTTAAATATCCGAGAAAGCAAAAAATGGATAAAGAAGTTGTGGTACGCACGTACAATGGAATATCACTCAGCAATGAAATCTACGTCATCAGGCCCGTAGCGTCATAACCAGTGGATCCAAGTACGATGATTCTACGAGAAATAAGTCACACAGAAAAAGAAACCTCATAAGATATCACTAATACACGGAA
Source organism: Delphinapterus leucas (assembly GCF_059928025.1). Lineage (NCBI taxonomy): Eukaryota > Metazoa > Chordata > Mammalia > Artiodactyla > Monodontidae > Delphinapterus > Delphinapterus leucas. The sequence continues at coordinate 1,692,077 of NW_028322265.1, read as the reverse complement.
TGTAAACTTGGCCACACATGAATTGAATTACAAAACAGAACAGGGTCTCAAATTTAGAAAACCATCTTATGCTTGCATATGGGGAAAGGTGAGTTGGGGTGCTGCATAAAACCAGAGATTGAAATTAGCACAGATACCGTTCCATTAGCCAAATATATAATAGACAAGACCTATTCCTTGATCAACGAAACGGACTCAACGAATGGGAAGATACCTGACAAGTAAGAATCTTAAAACCCATGGATTTATATGTCTCCATAAGGAAATCATGCGTGTGTACAGCGGCCTAAACGCAGCAGTGAAAATCCGATAAATCCCATTATCAAAATAAATTTCAAAAACAAAACACAATGACAGTGAAATAGAGAGCAATTCTTAAAAAATTCATTCAGGGCTTGTGATGCAACCTGGATTTACCACATCTACACCCAGAGCTGGGTGAGACATAAGGTAGGACACTTCGGGCTAATAGCATTGGTGAGGTTCGGTGAGCAAACGCAGACCCTTTGAAGTCATAGTGCATGGTACCCATTCCATGGGTCCCAACTCTCCAGGTTTAAGGGATTCTTCCTTCAGCTAAAACATGCATGGGAAACCCAGAGTATGGTCCACCGTGTGATTGGGAAACGTTTCCAAATGCATCTCAGTTTTCAAACCCTGGTACTCGGGTTCACCATTTCAGACGCTTTACTAACACTCTCCCCACTTGGAGAGTCAGGGACTTTAACCTCCTGTTAGGCACAGTTTGCAATTTCTGCGCAAGATGAACAGTAATAGGGAGAACCAATGAGAGACTAGCTGTAGGTGTCTCCACGGGCAAATGGAACGCTCATTTCCCACCAGGAAGAGGAATTAACCAAAGGCTCAGCGTGCCATGCCGGAAACAGATTAGGGCCTGAAGCAATCCTGCGGTTTTGCGGCCAGCTCACAAGAAAGCGAGTTGAGGAAAGGAGCTCAGGGACACTGTAATTCACACACCTGCAGAGTTATGAATGACAGCTATCGTCCGAAAATGTACTGAAGTAAGTCTTCGAAGAGGACTTGAAAGCGGGACAGAATTTCAGGAAAACTGTTTCAAGGGGTAGGCTGGAATTGCACTTAAAGCATAGGAAAAGAGGCAGAATGTCGACAATGATGCACTTGGCCAAAAAGGGCGTATGCGTTTTTTCCTGAATATATTCAGGAAAAAATGCATACGCACTTTTTGGCCAACCAAGCAAGCGTGTAAAAGAAATCTGCACTAAAATGAAGTCTCACTTCCCCCCGGTCAAAAGGGCCATCTGAAAAACTTGTAAAATCCAGAAAGGCAGGACAGGTCATGGATAACAGGGAGCCTTGTTATGCTGATGGGCGGGATGAAAATTGCCAACAGCCACTCTGGAGAAGTGTATGGTGTTTCCTGAAACACACAGGAAACAAAGCATCACAGCCTATGGCACTTCCACTTATGGTCCTATAGCTTAGGGAAACTAAAATCAAAAACACACAGCCACCCCAAAGTTTGGGACGGCTCTGTTTACAAGAACCTCGTCTACGGTACAAGTTAAATATCTGAGAAAGCAAAAACTGGATAAAGAAGTTGTGGTATGCACGTACAATGGAATATCACTCAGCAATGAAATCTACGTCATCAGGCCCATAGCGGCATAATGACTGGATTCAGGTATGATGATTCTACGAGAAATAAGTCACACAGAAAAAGAAACATCATAAGATATCACTAATACACGGAATGTAAACTTGGCTACACATGAAGTGAATTACAAAACAGAACAGGGTCTCAAATTTAGAAAACCAACTTATGCTTGCTTATGGGGAAAGTTAAGTTGGGGTGCTGCACAAAACCAGAGATTGAAATTAGCACAGATACCGTTTCATAAGGCAAATATATAATAGACAAGACCTACTCCTTGCTCAACGAAATGGACTCAACACCCCATATTCAACGCCTGGGAAGATACCTGACAAGTAAGAATCTTAAAACCCATGGATTTATATGTCTCCATAAGGAAATCAAGCGTGTGTACAGCGGCCTAAACGCAGCAGTGAACATCCGATAAATTGCATTACCAAAATAAATTTCAAAAACAAAAAAAAATGACAGTGAAATACAGAGCAATTCTTAAATAATTCATTCAGGGCTTGTGAGGCAACCTGGATTTACCACATCTACACCCAGAGCTGGGTGAGACATAAGGCTGGACACTTCGGGCTGATAGCATTGGTGAGGTTCGGTGAGCAAATGCAGACCCTTTGAAGTCATACTGCATGGTACCCATTCCATGGGTCCCAACTCTCCAGGTTTAAGGGATTCTTCCTTCAGCTAAAACATGCATGGGAAACCCACAGTACAGTGCACTGTGTGACCAGGAAACGTTTTCAAATGCATCTCAGTTTTCGTCCCCTGGTACTCGGGTTCACCATTCCAGACGCTTTACTAACACTCTCCTCACTTGGAGAGTCAGTGCCTTTCACCTCCTGTTTGGCACAGTTTGCAATTTCTGCGCAAGATGAACAGGAATAGGGAGAACCAATGAGAGACTAGCTGTAGGTGTCTGCACGGGCAAATGGAACGCTCATTTCCCACCAGGAAGAGGAATTATCCAAAAGCTCAGCGTGCCCTGCCGGAAACAGATTAGGGCCTGAAGCAATCCTGCGGTTTGGCGGCCAGCTCACAAGGAAGCGAGTTGAAGAAAGGAGCTCAGGGGGACTGTAATTCACAAACCTGCAGAGTTATGAATGACAGCTATCGTCCAAAATGTACTGATGTAAGTCTTCGAAGAGGACTTGAAAGCGGGGCAGAATTTCAGGAAAACGATTTCCGGGGGTAGACTGGAATTGTACTAAAAGCATAGGAAAAGAGGCAGAATGTCGACAACGATGCACTTGGCCAAAAAGTGCGTATGCGTTTTTTCCTGAATATATTCAGGAAAAAACGCATACGCACTTTTTGGCCAACCAAGCAAGCGTGTAAAGGAAATCTGCACTACAATGAAGTCTCACTGCCCCCCGGGTCAAAAGGGAAATCTGAAAAAAGTGTAAAATCCAGAAAGGCAGGACAGGTCATGGAGAACAGGGAGCCTTGTCATGCTGATGGGCGGGATGTAAATTGCCAACAGCCACTCTGGAGAAGTGTATGGTGTTTCCAGAAACAAGTAGGAAACAAAGCAACACAGCCTATGGCACTTCCACTTATGGTCCTATAGCTTAGGGAAATTAAAATCAAAAACACACAGCCACCCCAGAGTTCGGGACGGCTCTGTTTACAAGAACCTCGTCTACGGAACAAGTAAAATATCCCAGAAAGTAAAAAATGGATAAAGAAGTTGTGGTACGCACGTACAATGTAATATCACTCAGCAATGAAATCTACGTCATCAGGCCCGTAGCAGCATAATGAGTGGATTCAGGTATGATGATTCTACGAGAAATAAGTCACACAGAAAAAGAAACATCATAAGATATCACTAATACACGGAATGTAAACTTGGCTACCCATGAACTGAATTACAAAACAGAACAGGGTCTCAAATTTAGAAAACCAACTTATGCTTGCTTATGGGGAAAGGTGAGTTGGGGTGCTGCATAAAACCAGAGATTGAAATTAGCACAGATACCATTCCATAAGCCAAATATATAATAGACAAGACCTACTCCTTGCTCAACGAAATGGACTCAACACCCCATATTCAACGCCTGGCAAGATACCTGACAAGTAAGAATCTTAAAACCCATGGATTTATATGTCTCCATAAGCAAATCAAGCGTGTGTACAGCGGCCTAAACGCAGCAGTGAACATCCGATAAATCCCATTATCAAAATGAATTTCAAAAACAAAACAAAATGACAGTGAAATAGAGAGCAATTCTTAAATAATTCATTCAGGTCTTGTGATGCAACCTGGATTTACCACATCTACACCTAGAGCTGAGTGAGACATAAGGTTCGACACTTTGGGCTGATAGCATTGGTGAGGTTCGGTGAGAAAATGCAGGCCCTTTGAAGTCATACTGCATGGTACCCATTCCATGGGTCCCACCTCTCCAGGTTTAAGGGATTCTTCCTTCAGGTAAAACACGCATGGGAAACCCAGAATATGGTCCACCGTGTGACCGGGAAACCTTTTTAAATGCATCTCAGTTTTCGTCCCCTCATACTCGGTTTTACCATTCCAGACGCTTTACTAACTCTTTCCCCACTTGGAGAGTCAGTGCCTTTAACCTCCTGTTTGGCACAGTTTGCATTTTCTGCGCAAGATGAACAGGAATAGGGAGAACCAATGAGAGATTAGCTGTAGGTGTCTGCACGAGCAAATTTAACGCTCATTTCCCATCAGGAAGAGGAATTAGCCAAAGGCTCAACATGCCGTGCTGGAACCAGATTAGGGCCTGAAGCAATCCTGCGGTTTTGCGGCCAGCTCACAAGAAAGCGAGTTGAAGAATGGAGCTCAGGGGCACTGTAATTCACAAACCTGCAGAGTTATAAATGACAGCTATCGTCCAAAAATATATTGAAGTAAGGCTGCAAAGAGGACTTGAACGCGGGGCAGAATTCCAGGAATACGATTTCAGGAGGTAGACGGGAAGTCCTCTGAAAGTATAGGAGAAGAGGCAGAACCTCGACAATGATGCACTTGGTCAAAAAGGGCATATGCGTTTCTTCCAGGGCCCTCATTAAAGAGGGTAGGAGGCTCCCAGCATGCTTCAGTGGCCAACAGAGGGCCTACGTCGCCAAGGCGACGTGAGCCATCCAGGCAGGAGTGACCTCACATCAGAGCGCCCACCTCACAGAAGGGTAAGGAACCCAGTCATGATCAGACACTCACCAGAGTGCCCACATAAGCAAGGGGCTGGGAATCAGGCACGAGTGTCCTCACACACGTGGGGCCACATCATCGAAAGTTGAGGTACCCAGCACATGTGGCCTCAAACCAGAAGACCCACATCACCATGGGTCTCAGAGCGAGGCAGGCAGGATTAACCTCAAAACACATGGCCCATTGTATAAAAAGGTGAGGAATCCAGCAGTTGGAACATCCCAGCAGGCGGCCCAGAGCACCGAGGCTATGGGATCCAGGCAGTGATGAACTCACAACAGAGGGCCCTCATCATGATACTGTAAGCAACCCAGCCGTTGTGACCTCAGAGCACAAGGCCCACATCCCCATGGGGAAGGGAACCAAGCAGGAGTGTCATCGCACCAGTGGGCACACAACAGAAAATGTGGGGAGCCCAGCAGTTAGGGCCGGACGCCAGAGGGCCCTCAGCACTGCGGAGAGGAGGCTCCCAGCAAGCTCCAACTGCTACCAGAGGGCCGACGTCGCCAATGCGGGGTGGGCCAGCCAGGCAGGAGTGACCTCAGAGCAGAGGGCCAACCACACAAAAGTGTGAGGAACCCAAAGAGGATCAGACTCTCACCAGAGGGCCCACATCACCAGGGGAATGGAAACCAGGCAGGAGTGTCCTCACACCAGTGGGGCCACATCACCGAAATGTGACGGACCCAGCACACGTGGCCTCAAACTATAGGACACACATCACCAAGGGGCTGGGAGTGAGGCAGGCAGGAGGAGCCTCAAAACAGAGGGCCCATTGCGTAAAAAAGGTGAGGAATCCCGCAGTTGGAACCTCCCAGCAGGCGGCCAGGAGCAGCGAGGCTATGGGATCCAGGCCTGACTGAACTCAAAACAGAGGGCCCTCATCATGAAACTGTGAGCAACCCAGCCGTTGGGACCTTAGAGCAGAAGGCCCACATTCCCATGTGGTTGGGAACTTGGCAGAAGTGTACTCGCACCACAGGGCGCACATCAGAGAATTTTGGGAACCCAGAAATTAGGGCCTGATGCCAGAGGGCCCTCATTACCAAGGGGAGGAGACCCCAAGCAGGCACCAACTCCCTACGGAGGGACCATGTCGCCAAGGTGACGTGCAACAGCCAGGCAGGAGTGACCTCACAGCTGAGGGCCTACCTCACAGAATGGTGAGGAACCCAGCCAGGATAAGACTCTCACCAGAGGGCCCACATCACCAAGGGCATCAGAACCAGGCAGGACTGTCTTCACACCAGGGTGACCACATCATAGAAAGGTGAGGAACCCAGCACATGTGGCCTAAACCAGAGGACCCAGATCTCCAAGGGGTTCGGAGTGAGGCAGGCATGAGTAGCCTCACAACACAGGGCGAATAGAATAAAAAAGCTGAGGAATCCTGCAGTGGGAACCTCCCAGCAGGCGGCCCAGAGCACCGAGTCTATGCGATCCAGGCCACAGTGAACTCACAGCAGAGGGCCCACATCATGAAACTGTGAGCAACCCAGCCGTTTGGACCTCAGAGCAGAAGGCCCACATCACCATGGGGTTGGGAACATGGCACGAGTGTCCTCGCACAACTTAGCACGTATCAGAAAAAGTGGGTACCCAGCAGTTAGGGCCTGACGCCAGAGGGCCCTCATCACCGAGGGGAGGAGGCTCCCAGTAGGCTCCAACTGCCACAAGAGGGCCGACATTGCCAAGGCGGGGTGTGCCAGCCAGGCAGGAGTGACCTCACAGCAGAGGGCCCACCTCACAGAAGGGTGAGGAACCCAGCCAGGATCAGACTCTCACCAGAGGGCCCACATCATCAAGGGGATAGGAAGCAGGCAGGAGTGTCCTCACACCAGTGGGGCCACATCATCGAAAGGCGAGGGACCCAGCACACGTGGCCTCACACCAGAGGACACACATCACCAAGGGACTGGGAGTGAGGCAGGCAGGAGGAGTCTCAAAACAGAGGGTCCATAGAAGAAAAAAGGTGAGGAATCCCGCAGTTGGAACCTCCCAGCAGGTGGCCAGGAGCAGCGAGGCTATGGGATCCAGGCCGGAGAGAACTCACAGCAGAGGGCCCTCATCATGAAACTGAGCAACCCACGGTTGGGACCTCCGAGCAGAAGGCCCACATTCCCATGGGGTTGGGAACCTGGCAGGAGTGTACTCGAACCACAGGGCGCATATCAGAAAATATTGGGAGCCCAGGAATTAGGGCCTGACGCCAGAGGGCCCTCATTACCGAGGGCAGGAGACACCCAGCAGGCACCAAATCCCACCAGAGGGCCGACTTCACCAAGGCGGGGTGTGCCAGCCAGGCAGGAGTGACGTCAGAGAAGAGGGCCCACCTCACAGAAGTGTGAGGAACCCAACCAGGATCAGACTCTCACCGGATGGCCCACATCACCAAGGGGATGGGAACCAGGCAGGAGTGTCCTCACACCAGTGGGGCCACATCAGCCAAAGGTGAGGAACCCAGCACATGTGGCCTCAAACCACAGGACACACATCACCAAGGGGCTGGGAGTGAGGCAGGTGTCCGGAGGGGCACATTTAACTCTAATTTCCCACCAGGAAGAGGAATTAACCAAAGGCTCAGAGTGCCGTGCCAGACCCTGATTATGGCCTAAAGCAAACCTGCGGTTCTGTGGCCAGCTTTCAAGGAAACGAGTTAAGAAAGGAAATCACGGGCACTGTAATTCACAAACCTGCAGAGTTATAAATGACAGCTATTGGCAAAAATATACTGAAGTAAGTCTGCAAAGAGGACTTCAAAACGAGGCAGAATTGCAGGAATCATATTTCAGGAGGTAGATTGGAATTGCATTTAAAGCATGTGAAAAGCGGCAGATCTTTGACAGTGATGCACTTGGACAAAAGTGCGTAAACATTTTTTCCTGAGTATATTCAGGAAAAAACACATATGCCCTTTTTGGCCAACCAAGCACTCGAGCAATGGAAATCCGCACTACAATGAAGTCTCATTTCCCATTCGTCAAAAGGGCCATCTGAAAAAAGTGTAAAAACCAGAAACACAGGACAGGCCATGGAGAACAGGGAGCCTTGTTATGCTGATGGGCGGGATGTAAATTGCCAACAGACACTCTGGAGATGTTTATGGTGTATCCTGAAACATCTGAAAAACAAAGCTACAGACCCTAGGGCACTTCCACTTTTGGCCCTATAGCTTAGGAAAATTAAAATCAACAAGACACAGCCAACACAAAATTTAGGGCTGCTGTGTTTACAAGAACCTTGAGTCCAGTACAAATTAAATATCCCAGAAAGAAAAATATGGATAAAGGAGTTGTGCTACTTACGTACAACGGAATATCACTCAGCAATGAAATCAATGTCATCAGGCCTGTAGCAGCAAATTGAGTGGATTTAAGTATGATGATTCTAAGAGAAATAGGTCACACAGAGAAAGATAATTATCATAAGATATCACTAATAGAGAGAGTGTAAACTTGGCTACACATAAACTGAATTCCAAAACCGAACAGAGTCTCACATTTAGATAAAAACTTATGCTTGCTTAAGGGGAAAGTTGAGTTGCGGTGCTGTATAAAACCAGAGATTGAAATTAGCACACATACCGTTCCATAAGCCAAATATGTAATAGACAAGACCTACTCTTTGCTCAACGAAATAGACTCATCCATGGTGTATCACCTCACACCTGTTAGAATGGGCATCATCAGAAAATCTACAAACAACAAATGCTGGAAAGGGTGTGGAGATAAGGAACCCTCTTCCGCTATTGTTGGGAATGAAATTGATACAGTCACTGTGGAGAACGTTATGGAGTTTCTTATAAAACTAAGAATAGAATTACCATATGATACAGCAGTCCCACTACTGGGCATATACCCAGACAAAACCATAAATCAAAAAGAGACATTCACCGCAATGTTCATTGCATCACTATTTACAATATCCAGGTAATGGAAGCAACCTAAATGCCCACAGACAGACGAATGCATAAAGATGTGGTACATATATAAAATGGAATATTACTAAGCCATAAAAAGGAATGAAATTGGGTCATTTGTAGAGACGTTGATGGATCTAGAGACTGTCATACAGAGTGAAGTAAGTCAGAAAGAGAAAAAGAAATCTTGTCTATTAATGCCTATATGTGGAACCTAGACAAATTGTACAGATGAACCGTTTTGCAAGGCAGAAATAGAGCAACAGATGTAGACAACAAACGTATGGACACCAAGGGGGGAAAGCTGTTGGGGGGTGGTGGAGGGAGGAGTTGAGTGATTGGGATTGGCATGTATACATTTATATGTATAAAATAGATAACCAAAAAGAACCTGCTGTATAAAAAAATAAAATTCAAATTACAAAAAGTAAAACAGAAAAAATATTCTTCCCTTCACATACATGTATTTATATGAATAAATTATTTCCATGCTTATATCTGTAAATACAAAAAAGAGGAATAAAATCTACCTTGAACCAAAAAAGAAAAAAAGAAAAAAAAAACAGAACCCACCAGCTACACAGGGGAAAACCGTATCAGGGCACTTGCTCCAGTTGTAAACAATTCTGAAGTTGGTCAGTGGTGGGGAATCATCTCCCATTCAGCCAGCAGGCCCCACGCAACAAGCGTCCTCATTGCAAAGCTGGGGGACCGTGCCGAGGCATCTGTGAGTAAACGTGGGCTGAGCCCCAGGCCAGCTGCTGCTGAAATGTTCCCACCCTTCCCAGGTAAAACACCTGAATATGTACAAGGACTTGAAAGCCTAGAGGAAGGGCCATGGAGCCACATGAGCGACAGCATGCCAGCCGACTTGGTGCCTGCAGGCCAGCCAGGATGGTCCTGGTCCTGGGTGCTCTTCTGGAAGCTTTCCATTTCCCTGCCTGAGATACCCCTGCTGTCCCGGCCCCCACTGCTTTCTTCCTCACTCACCTCTGCCCAGGGAGAAATTCCAGCGGCAGGTATGGGTGACACATCCTCTTCTTTAGCAGGTGGCATCTTGGCAACTGCTGCAGAAAGTCCAGCAGAGCCCCACTCACACTGGGCCACCCACAAAGCCGTGGCCTCTCACTCCCTCCCACCAGTCCAGCCCCAAGACTGCTGACAGAGCAGAGAAAATGGCGTCAGGCACAGCTGCAGGGGCTCTTGCTGCCTGGAGCGGTGTTTATATTGATCTGAACCCAGGCACACCTGGGGAGGGCTGGCCGGCACGGTCAGGCTTCCCAGGCCAGCCAATAATCACCCCTCAGGGGCTCACAGTTGCAGAAACTGGAACTTGCTGAATCGGCCAGGTCCAAGGAACAGGTGTGGGCTCCTGAGAGTCAGGATAGACAAGGGGCTGCAGCTCTGGCTTGTTTTCTAATTATATTATCTGGCCCATGAGTGGGAGACAACTTCAAGAAAACCCTCTCCTAATGAGAGGAACCCAGGAGTCAGGGAGAGGAGGGGTGGCTGGTGGGTGGAGACAGAGGCCTGGTGCCCCGGGTGCAGTGGAAGTCTCTGGAAGACCAGGTGGAGGGAGGCCACACAGAGTGATGCCCAGGGTCACAGACCTGTCGGAGCTGCTGTTTGTTAGTTCAAGTCCTGCTCTGAGGTGCTCTGTGTCAGATCTGAGTGACAGGTGAGCTGGGAGTGCTCTGCAATGAGGGCGATATGCACGGTTCCTGTGTTCCCAGCCCTGCCATGGTACCTGCAAGGGTAGCTCTGTATCCTGGGAGGAGCCTGACCACGAGAGCCCCATGGGCTGCAGGGGGACCTGCCCAGGGAACCCCATATCCTGGGAGGGTCCTGAACACGAGAGCCCCGTGGGCTGGGGTGGGGTACCTGCCCAGGTGAGCTCCATATCCTGGGATTGGCCTGACCTCGAGAGCCCCATGGGCTGCTGGAGTCCTGGTAAAGGATGTCAGGACAGTCAGTGAAGCCACCGAGGATATACCTCCAGTAGTTCCTAAACCCTACACCCTGCTGGTCATTCTACCAACCACCAGGACATGGTATTCTGTATTAGTCTTCAATGATGCCTTCTTTTGTATTCTATTAGTCCCAGAGTCACAAGAAATTTTGGCTTGTGAGTGGCAGGACTCAACATACAACTAAAACAATACTTCCGGACCGTGTTGCCCCAAGGGTTCAAAAATTCCCACACCATCTTTGGGGAAAGCTCAGCTAAAGAACTAAAAGTTCTACCTCTGGAAAAGGAAACACTCCTTCAATATGCAGACGACATTCTGATCGCCAGCCCTACTAAGGAGACCTCTGAACTACGAAGCCAATAAAGGATACAAGTTGTCCAAGAAAAAGCTCAAATATCACAGACTACGGTGACCTGCCTGGGCTTCATTCTCACAGAAGGTCGGAGAAGCCCATCCCAGGAAAGGGAAGAAACAATTTACTGCCTTACCCATTTCTAAAACTAGAAGACAGCTTAGGGGTTCCTGGGGAGGCCAGGGTTTGCTGCTTCTGGATCCCTAACTACAGTCTACTAGCTCGGCCTCTATATGAAACACTGAAAGGAAAAGGTGATGATCCTTTTGAATAGAATACAGAAGTGGCCTTTCAAGAATGGAAAGAGCAGTCAATTCAGACCCTTGCCCTGGAACTCCCTAATTTAGCTAAACCCTTTGACCTTTACATTCCTGGTGAACGGTGAATCGCCATTGGAGTATTAGTGCAAAACCTGGGACCACTTGAAATGGAACAATGCAAGAATGCGATCCAGGTAGGATAAACTACGGTCACCAAGGGGCTTGGCCCACCGCCACATCTGGCCAAGATACTGGCAGTATCTGATAACCTGGAAATCAGCAGCCCAAAAGGCCACCTCCCTCCTAAGGGAAAAGGAACCCTCGTGGTGATCCTAACCCCCAACCATGCCCTGAAGTTGCAGGGTTGGCTCCGTGGGCACACTGATCTTGAGTGAGGAGGCCCTCCAACTCCAACCTCCATAGAGATAACCGGGGCAAAGGGGCACCATGACGACTCATGTGAAGGTGTCTGCACGTGCAAATTTAACGCTCATTTCCCACCAGGAAGAGGAAGTAACCAAAGGCTCAGCATTCCATGCCGGAACCAGATTAGGGCTTGAAGCAATCCTGCGGTTTTGCGGCCAGCTCACAAGAAAGCGAGTTGAAGAAAGGAGCTCAGGGGCACTGTAATTCACAAACCTGCAGAGTAATGAATTCAGCTATCGTCCAAAAATGTTTTGAAGTAAGTCTTCGAAGAGAACTTGAAATCAGGGCAGAATTTCAGGAAAACGATTTCAGGGGGTAGACTGGAATTGCACTTAAAGAATAGGATCAGAGGCAGAATGTCGACAATGATGCACTTGGCCAAAAAGGGCGTATGCGTTTTTTCCTGAATATATTCAGGAAAAAACGCATACGCACTTTTTGGCCAACCAAGCAACCGTGTAAAGGAAATGTGCACTACAATGAAGTCTCACTGCCCCCCGGTCAAAAAGGCCATCTGAAAAAAGTGTAAATTCCAGAAAGGCACGACAGGTCATGGAGAACAGGGAGCCTTGTTATGCTGATGGGCGGGATGTAAATTGCCAACAGCCACTCTGGAGAAGTGTATGGTGTTTCCTGAAACACGTAGGAAAAAAAGCAACACAGCCTATGGCACTTCCACTTATGGTCCTATAGCTTAGAGAAATTAAAATCAAAAACACACAGCCACCCCAAAATTTGGGACGGCTCTGTTTACAAGAACCTCGTCTATGGTACAAGTTAAATATCCGAGAAAGCAAAAAATGGATAAAGAAGTTGTGGTACGCACGTACAATGGAATATCACTCAGCAATGAAATCTACGTCATCAGGCCCGTAGCGGCATAATGAGTGGATTCAGGTACGATGATTCTACGAGAAATAAGTCACACAGAAAAAGAAACATCATAAGATATCACTAATACACGGAATGTAAACTTGGCCACACATGAACTGAATTACAAAACAGAACAGGGTCTCAAATTTAGAAAACCAACTTATGCTTGCTTATGGGGAAAGGTGAGTTGGGGTGCTGCATAAAACCAGAGATTGAAATTAGCACAGATACCTTTCCATAAGCCAAATATATAATAGACAAGACCTACTCCTTGCTGAAAGAAATGGACTCAACACCCCATATTCAACGCCTGGCAAGATACCTGACAAGTAAGAATCTTAAAACCCATGGATTTATATGTCTCCATAAGGAAATCAAGCGTGTGTACAGCGGCCTAAACGCAGCAGTGAAAATCCGATAAATCCCATTATCAAAATGAATTTCAAAAACAAAGCACAATGACAGTGAAATAGAGAGGAATTCTTAAATAATTCATTCAGGGCTTGTGATGCAACCTGGATTTACCACATCTACACCCAGAGCTGGGTGAGACATAAGGCTGGGCACTTCGGGCTGATAGCATTGGTGAGGTTCGGTGAGCAAACGCAGACCCTTTGAAGTCATACTGCATGGTACCCATTCCATGGGTCCCAACAATCAAGGTTTAAGGGATTCTTCCTTCAGCTAAAACATGCATGGGAAACCCACAGTACAGTGCACTGTGAGACTGGGAAACGTTTTCAAATGCATCTCAGTTTTCGTCCCCTGGTACTCGGGTTCACCATTCCAGACGCTTTACTAACACTCTCCTCACTTGGAGAGGCAGTGCCTTTCACCTCCTGTTTGGCACAGTTTGCAATTTCTGCGCAAGGTGAAGAGGAATAGGGAGAACCAATGAGAGACTAGCTGTAGGTGTCTGCACGGGCAAATGGAACACTCATTTCCCACCAGGAAGAGGAATTAACCAAAGGCTCAGTGTGCCCTGCCGGAAAGAGATTAGGGCCTGAAGCAATCCTGCGGTTTGGCGGCCAGCTCACAAGAAAGCGAGTTGAAGAAAGGAGCTCAGGGGCACTGTAATTCACAAACCTGCAGAGTTATGAATGACAGCTATCGTCCAAAATGTACTGAAGTAAGTCTTTGAAGAGGACTTGAAAGCGGGGCAGAATTTCAGGAACACGATTTCAGGGGGTAGACTGGAATTGCGCTTAAAGCATAGGAACAGAGGCAGAATGTCGACAATGCTGCACTTGGCTAAAAAGGGCATATGCGTTTTTTCCTGAATATATTCAGGAAAAAACGCAAACGCACTTTTTGGCCAACCAAGCAAGCGTGTAAATGAAATCGGCACTACAATGAAGTCTCACTGCCCCGTGGTCAAAAGGGCCATCTGAAAAAAGTGTAAAATCCGGAGAGGCAGGACAGGTCATGGAGAACAGGGAGCCTTGTTATGCTGATGAGCGGGATGTAAATTGCCAACAGCCACTCTGGAGAAGTGTATGGTGTTTCCTGAAACACGTAGGAAACAAAGCAACACAGCCTATGGCACTTCCACTTATGGTCCTATAGCTTAGGGAAATTAAAATCAAAAACACACAGCCACCCCAAAGTTTGGGACGGCTCTGTTTACAAGAACCTCGTCTACGGTACAAGTTAAATATCCAAGAAAGCAAAAAATGCATAAAGAAGTTGTGGTACGCACGTACAGTGGAATATCACTCAGCAATGAAATCTACGTCATCACGTCCTATCGGCATAATCAGTGGATTCAGGTACGATGATTCTACGAGAAATAAGTCACACAGAAAAAGAAACATCATAAGATATCACTAATACACGGAATGTAACCTTGGCTACACATGAACTGAATTAGAAAACAGAATAGGGTCTCAAATTTAGAAAAGCAACATATGCTTGCTTATGGCGAAAAGTGAGTTGGGGTGCTGCATAAAACCAGACATTGAAATTAGCACAGATACCGTTCCATAAGCCAAATATATAATAGACTAGACCTACTCCTTGCTCAACGAAATGGACTCAACACCCCATATACAACGCCTGGGAAGATACCTGACAAGTAAGAATCTTAAAACCCATGGATTTATATGTCTCCATATGGAAAACAAGCGTGTGTACAGCGGCCTAAACGCAGCAGTGAACATCCGATAAAACCCATTATCAAAATGAATTTCAAAAACAAAACACAATGACAGTGAAATAGAGAGCAATTCTTAAATAATTCATTCAGGGCTTGTGATGCAACCTGGATTTACCACATCTACACCCAGAGCTGGGTGAGACATAAGGCTGGACACTTCGGGCTGATAGCATTGGTGAGGTTCGGTGACCAAACGCAGACCCTTTGAAGTCATACTGCATGGTACACATTCCATGGATCCCAACTCTCCAGGTTTAAGGGATACTTCCTTCAGCTAAAACATGCATGTGAAACCCACAGTACAGTGCACTGTGTGACCGGGAAACGTTTTCAAATGCATCTCAGGTTTCGTCCCCTGGTGCTCGGGTTCACCATTCCAGATACTTTACTAACACTATCCCCACTTGGAGAGTCAGTGCCTTTAACCTCCTGTTTGGCACAGTTTGCAATTTCTGCGCAAGATGAACAGGAATAGGGAGAACCAATGAGAGACTAGCTGTAGGTGTCTGCACGGGCAAATGGAACGCTCATTTCCCACCAAGAAGAGGAATTAACCAAAGGCTCAGCGTGCCCTGCCCTAAAGACATTATGGCCTGAAGCAATCCTGCGGTTTTGTGGCCAGCTCACAAGAAAGCTAGTTGAAGAAAGGAGCTCAGGGGCAGTGTAATTCAGAAACCTGCATAGTTATGAATGACAGCTATTGTACAAAAATGTATTGAAGTAAGTCTTCAAAGAGGACTTGAAAGCGGGGCAGAATTTCAGGAAAACGATTTCACGGGGTAGACTGGAATTGCACTTAAAGCATAGGAAAAGAGGCAGAATGTCGACAATGATGCACTTGGCCAAAAAGGGCGTATGCGTTTTTTCCTGAATATATTCAGGAAAAAACGCATATGCACTTTTTCGCCAACCAACAAGCGTGTAAAGGAAATCTGCACTACAATGAAGTCTCACTGCCCCCCGGTCAAAAGGGCCATCTGAAAAAAGTGTAAAATCCAGAAAGGCAGGACAGGTCATGGAGAACAGGGAGCCTTGTTATGCTGATGGGCGGGATGTAAACTGCCAACAACCACTCTGGAGAAGTGTATGGTGTTTCCTGAAACACGTAGGAAACAAAGCAACACAGAGTATGGCACTTCCACTTATGGTCCTATAGCTTAGGGAAATTAAAATCAAAAAGATACAGCCACCCCAAAATTTTTGACGGCTCTGTTTACAACAACCTCGTCTACGGTACAAGTTAAATATCCGAGAAAGCAAAAAATGGATAAAGAATTTGTGGTATGCACGTACAATGGAATATCACTCAGCAATGAAATCTACGTCATCAGGTCCCTATCGGCATAATGAGTGGATTCAGGTACGATGATTCTACGAGAAATAATTCACACAGAAAAAGAAACATCATAAGATATCACTAATACACGGAATGTAAACTTGGCTACACATGAACTGAATTACAAAACAGAACAGGGTCTCAAATTTAGAAAACCAACTTATGCTTGCTTATGGGGAAAGGTGAGTTGGGATGCTGCATAAAACCAGAGATTGAAATTAGCACAGATACAGTTCCATAAGCCAAATATATAATAGACAAGACCTACTCCTTGCTCAACGAAATGGACTCAACACCCCATATTCAACGCCTGGGAAGATACCTGACAAGTAAGAATCTTAAAACCCATGGATTTATATGTCTCCATAAGCAAATCAAGCGTGTGTACAGCGGCCTGAATGCAGCAGTGAACATCCGATAAATCCCATTATCAAAATGAATTTCAAAAACGAAACACAATGACAGTGAAATAGAGAGCAATTCTTAAATAATTCATTCATGGCTTGTGATGCAACCTGGATTTACCACATCTACACCCAGACCTGGGTGAGACATAAGGCTGGACACTTCGGGCTGATAGCATTGGTGAGGTTCGGTGAGCAAACGCAGACCCTTTGAAGTCATACTGCATGGTACCCATTCCATGGGTCCCAAATTTCCAGGTTTAAGGGATTCTTCCTTCAGCTAAAACATGCATGGGAAACCCAGACCATCGTCCGCCGTGTGATTGGGAAACGTTTTAAAATGCATCTGTTTTCGTCCCCTGGTACTCGGGTTCACCATTCCAGACGCTTTACTAACACTCTCCCCACTTGGAGAGTCAGTGCCTTTAACCTCCTGTTTGGCACAGTTTGCAATTTCTGCGCAAGATGAACAGGCATAGGGAGAACCAATGAGAGACTAGCTGTAGGTGTCTGCACGGGCAAATTGAAAGCCCATTTCCCAGCAGGAAGAGGAATTAACCAAAGGCTCAGCGTGCCCTGCCAGAAAGAGATTAGGGCCTGAAGCAATCCTGCGGTTTTGCGGCCAGCTCACAAGGAAGCGAGTTGAAGAAAGGAGCTCAGGGGCACTGTAATTCACAAACCTGCAGAGTTATGAATGACAGCTATCGTCCAAAAATGTATTGAAGTAAGTCTTCGAAGAGGACTTGAAAGCGGGGCAGAATTTCAGGAAAACGATTTCAGGGGGTAGACTGGAATTTTACTAAAAGCATAGGAAAAGAGGCAGAATGTCGACAACGATGCACTTGGCCAAAAAGTGCGTATGCGTTTTTTCCTGAATATATTCATGAAAAAACGCATACGCCCTTTTTGGCCAACCAAGCAAGCGTGTAAAGGAAATCTGCACTACAATGAAGTCTCACTGCCCCCCGGGTCAAAAGAGATATCTGAAAAAAGTGTAAAATCCAGAAAGGCAGGACAGGTCATGGAGAACAGGGAGCCTTGTCATGCTGATGGGCGGGATGTAAATTGCCAACAGCCACTCTGGAGAAGTGTATGGTGTTTCCAGAAACAAGTAGGAAACAAAGCAACACAGCCTATGGCACTTCCACTTATGGTCCTATAGATTAGGGAAATTAAAATAAAAAACACACAGCCACCCCAGAGTTCGGGACGGCTCTGTTTACAAGAACCTCACCTACGGAACAAGTAAAATATCCCAGAAAGTAAAAAATGGATAAAGAAGTTGTGGTATGCACGTACAATGGAATATCACTCAGCAATGAAATCTACGTCATCAGGCCCGTAGCAGCATAATGAGTGGATTCAGGTATGATGATTCTACGAGAAATAAGTCACACAGAAAAAGAAACATCATAAGATATCACTAATACACGGAATGTAAACTTGGCTACCCATGAACTGAATTACAAAACAGAACAGGGTCTCAAATTTAGAAAACCAACTTATGCTTGCTTATGGGGAAAGGTGAGTTGGGGTGCTGCATAAAACCAGAGATTGAAATTAGCACAGATACCATTCCATAAGGCAAATATATAATAAACAAGACCTACTCCTTGCTCAACGAAATGGACTCAACACCCCATATTCAACGCCTGGCAAGATACATGACAAGTAAGAATCTTAAAACCCATGGTTTTATTTGTCTCCATAAGCAAATCAAGCGTGTGTACAGCGGCCTAAACGCAGCAGTGAACATCCGATAAATCCCATTATCAAAATGAATTTCAAAAACAAAACAAAATGACAGTGAAATAGAGAGCAATTCTTAAATAATTCATTCAGGTCTTGTGATGCAACCTGGATTTACCACATCTACACCTAGAGCTGAGTGAGACATAAGGTTCGACACTTTGGGCTGATAGCATTGGTGAGGTTCGGTGAGAAAATGCAGGCCCTGTGAAGTCATACTGCATGGTACCCATTCCATGGGTCCCACCTCTCCAGGTTTAAGGGATTCTTCCTTCAGGTAAAACACGCATGGGAAACCCAGAATATGGTCCACCGTGTGACCGGGAAACCTTTTTAAATGCATCTCAGTTTTCGTCCCCTCATACTCGGTTTTACCATTCCAGACGCTTTACTAACTCTTTCCCCACTTGGAGAGTCAGTGCCTTTAACCTCCTGTTTGGCACAGTTTGGAATTTCTGCGCAAGATGAACAGGAATAGGGAGTACCAATGAGAGATTAGCTGTAGGTGTCTGCACGAGCAAATTTAACGCTCATTTCCCATCAGGAAGAGGAATTAGCCAAAGGCTCAACATGCCGTGCCGGAACCAGATTAGGGCCTGAAGCAATCCTGCGGTTTTGCGGCCAGCTCACAAGAAAGCGAGTTGAAGAATGGAGCTCAGAGGCACTGTAATTCACAAACCTGCAGAGTTATAAATGACAGCTATCGTCCAAAAATATATTGAAGTAAGGCTGCAAAGAGGACTTGAACGCGGGGCAGAATTCCAGGAATACGATTTCAGGAGGTAGACGGGAAGTCCTCTGAAAGTATAGGAGAAGAGGCAGAACTTCGACAATGATGCACTTGGTCAAAAAGGGCATATGCGTTTCTTCCAGGGCCCTCATTAAAGAGGGTAGGAGGCTCCCAGCATGCTTCAGTGGCCAACAGAGGGCCTACGTCGCCAAGGCGACGTGAGCCATCCAGGCAGGAGTGACCTCACATCAGAGCGCCCACCGCACAGAAGGGTAAGGAACCCAGTCATGATCAGACTCTCACCAGAGTGCCCACATAAGCAAGGGGCTGGGAATCAGCCACGAGTGTCCTCACACCCGTGGGGCCACATCATCGAAAGTTGAGGTACCCAGCACATGTGGCCTCAAACCAGAAGACCCACATCACCATGGGTCTCAGAGCGAGGCAGGCAGGATTAACCTCAAAACACATGGCCCATTGTATAAAAAGGTGAGGAATCCAGCATTTGGAACATCCCAGCAGGCAGCCCAGAGCACCGAGGCTATGGGATCCAGGCAGTGATGAACTCACAACAGAGGGCCCTCATCATGATACTGTAAGCAACCCAGCCGTTGTGACCTCAGAGCACAAGGCCCACATCCCCATGGGGAAGGGAACCAAGCAGGAGTGTCATCGCACCAGTGGGCACACAACAGAAAATGTGGGGAGCCCAGCAGTTAGGGCCGGACGCCAGAGGGCCCTCATCACTGAGGAGAGGAGGCTCCCAGCAAGCTCCAACTGCTACCAGAGGGCCGACGTCGCCAATGCGGGGTGGGCCAGCCAGGCAGGAGTGACCTCAGAGCAGAGGGCCAACCACACAAAAGTGTGAGGAACCCAAAGAGGATCAGACTCTCACCAGAGGGCCCACATCACCAAGGGAATGGAAACCAGGCAGGAGTGTCCTCACACCAGTGGGGCCACATCACCGAAATGTGATGGACCCAGCACACGTGGCCTCAAACTATAGGACACACATCACCAAGGGGCTGGGAGTGAGGCAGGCAGGAGGAGCCTCAAAACAGAGGGCCCATTGCGTAAAAAAGGTGAGGAATCCCGCAGTTGGAACCTCCCAGCAGGCGGCCAGGAGCAGCGAGGCTATGGGATCCAGGCCTGACTGAACTCAAAACAGAGGGCCCTCATCATGAAACTGTGAGCAACCCAGCCGTTGGGACCTTAGAGCAGAAGGCCCACATTCCCATGTGGTTGGGAACTTGGCAGAAGTGTACTCGCACCACAGGGCGCACATCAGAGAATTTTGGGAACCCAGAAATTAGGGCCTGATGCCAGAGGGCCCTCATTACCAAGGGGAGGAGACCCCAAGCAGGCACCAACTCCCTACGGAGGGACCATGTCGCCAAGGTGACGTGCAACAGCCAGGCAGGAGTGACCTCACAGCTGAGGGCCTACCTCACAGAATGGTGAGGAACCCAGCCAGGATAAGACTCTCACCAGAGGGCCCACATCACCAAGGGCATCAGAACCAGGCAGGACTGTCTTCACACCAGGGTGACCACATCATAGAAAGGTGAGGAACCCAGCACATGTGGCCTAAACCAGAGGACCCAGATCTCCAAGGGGTTCGGAGTGAGGCAGGCATGAGTAGCCTCACAACACAGGGCGAATAGAATAAAAAAGCTGAGGAATCCTGCAGTGGGAACCTCCCAGCAGGCGGCCCAGAGCACCGAGTCTATGCGATCCAGGCCACAGTGAACTCACAGCAGAGGGCCCACATCATGAAACTGTGAGCAACCCAGCCGTTTGGACCTCAGAGCAGAAGGCCCACATCACCATGGGGTTGGGAACATGGCACGAGTGTCCTCGCACAACTTAGCACGTATCAGAAAATGTGGGTACCCAGCAGTTAGGGCCTGACGCCAGAGGGCCCTCATCACCGAGGGGAGGAGGCTCCCAGTAGGCTCCAACTGCCACAAGAGGGCCGACATTGCCAAGGCGGGGTGTGCCAGCCAGGCAGGAGTGACCTCACAGCAGAGGGCCCACCTCACAGAAGTGTGAGGAACCCAGCCAGGATCAGACTCTCACCAGAGGGCCCACATCACCAAGGGGATAGGAACCAGGCAGGAGTGTCCTCACACCAGTGGGGCCACATCACCGAAAGGTGAGGGACCCAGCACACGTGGCCTCAAACCAGAGGACACACATCACCAAGGGGCTGGGAGTGAGGCAGGCAGGAGGAGTCTCAAAACAGAGGGCCCATAGAAGGAAAAAGGTGAGGAATCCCGCAGTTGGAACTTCCCCGCAGGTGGCCAGGAGCAGCGAGGCTTTGGGATCCATGCTGGAGTGAACTCACACCAGAGGGCCCTCATCAAGAAACTGAGCAACCCACGGTTGGGACCTCAGAGCAGAAGGCCCACATTCCCATGGGGTTGGGAACCTGGCAGGAGTGTACTAGCACCACAGGGCGCACAACAGAAAATTTTGGGAGCCAAGGAGTTAGGGTCTGACGCCAGAGGGCCCTCATTACCGAGGGGAGGAGACTCCCAGCAGGCACCAACTCCCAACTGAGGGCCCACGTCGCCAAGGTGACGTGGGCCAGCCAGGCAGGAGTGACCTCACAGCAGAGGGCCCACCTCCCAGATGTGTGAGGAATCCAGACAGGATCAGACTCTCACCAGAGGGCCCCCATCACCAAGGGGATGGGAACCAGGCAGGAGTGTCCTCACACCAGTGGGGCCACATCAATAAAGGTGAGGAAACCAGTACATGTGGCCTTAAACCAGAGGACCTACATCACAAAGGGGCTGGGAGTGAGTCAGGAAGTAGGAGCATAAAAACACAGGATCCAAAGAATAAAAAAGGTAAGGAATCCAGCAGTAGGAACCTCCCAGCAGTCGGCTCAGAGCACAGAGTCTATGGGATCTAGGCCTGAGTGAACTAACACCAGAGAGACAACATCATGAAACGGTGAACAACACAGGTGTTGGGACCTTAGAGCAGAAGGCCCACATGCCCATGGGGATGGGAACCTCGCAGGAGTGTCCTCGCACCACTTAGCACGTATCAGAAAATGTGGGTACCCAGCAGTTAGGGCCTGACGCTAGAGGGCCCCCATCACCGAGGGGAGGAGGCTCCCAGCAGGCTCCAAGTGCCACAAGAGGGCCGATGTTGCCCAGGTGGGGTGTGCCAGCCAGGCAGGAGTGACCTCACAGCAGAGGGCCCACCTCACAGAAGGGTGAGGAACCCAGCCAGGATCAGACTCTCACCAGAGGGCCCACATCATCAAGGGGATAGGAAGCAGGCAGGAGTGTCCTCACACCAGTGGGGCCACATCATCGAAAGGCGAGGGACCCAGCACAAGTGGCCTCACACCAGAGGACACACATCACCAAGGGACTGGGAGTGAGGCAGGCAGGAGGAGTCTCAAAACAGAGGGTCCATAGAAGAAAAAAGGTGAGGAATCCCGCAGTTGGAACCTCCCAGCAGGTGGCCAGGAGCAGCGAGGCTATGGGATCCAGGCCGGAGAGAACTCACAGCAGAGGGCCCTCATCATGAAACTGAGCAACCCACGGTTGGGACCTCCGAGCAGAAGGCCCACATTCCCATGGGGTTGGGAACCTGGCAGGAGTGTACTCGAACCACAGGGCGCATATCAGAAAATATTGGGAGCCCAGGAATTAGGGCCTGACGCCAGAGGGCCCTCATTACCGAGGGCAGGAGACACCCAGCAGGCACCAAATCCCACCAGAGGGCCGACTTCGCCAAGGCGGGGTGTGCCAGCCAGGCAGGAGTGACGTCAGAGAAGAGGGCCCACCTCACAGAAGTGTGAGGAACCCAACCAGGATCAGACTCTCACCGGATGGCCCACATCACCAAGGGGATGGGAACCAGGCAGGAGTGTCCTCACACCAGTGGGGCCACATCAGCCAAAGGTGAGGAACCCAGCACATGTGGCCTCAAACCACAGGACACACATCACCAAGGGGCTGGGAGTGAGGCAGGTGTCCGGAGGGGCACATTTAACTCTCATTTCCCACCAGGAAGAGGAATTAACCAAAGGCTCAGAGTGCCCTGCCAGACCCTGATTATGGCCTAAAGCAAACCTGCGGTTCTGTGGCCAGCTTTCAAGGAAACGAGTTAAGAAAGGAAATCACGGGCACTGTAATTCACAAACCTGCAGAGTTATAAATGACAGCTATTGGCAAAAATATATGGAAGTAAGTCTGCAAAGAGGACTTCAAAACGAGGCAGAATTGCAGGAATCATATTTCAGGAGGTAGATTGGAATTGCATTTAAAGCATGTGAAAAACGGCAGATCTTTGACAGTGATGCACTTGGACAAAAGTGCGTAAACATTTTTTCCTGAATATATTCAGGAAAAAACACATATGCCCTTTTTGGCCAACCAAGCACTCGAGCAATGGAAATCCGCACTACAATGAAGTCTCATTTCCCATTCGTCAAAAGGGCCATCTGAAAAAAGTGTAAAAACCAGAAACACAGGACAGGCCATGGAGAACAGAGAGCCTTGTTATGCTGATGGGCGGGATGTAAATTGCCAACAGACACTCTGGAGATGTATATGGTGTATCCTGAAACATCTGAAAAACAAAGCTACAGACCCTAGGGCACTTCCACTTTTGGCCCTATAGCTTAGGAAAATTAAAATCAACAAGACACAGCCAACACAAAATTTAGGGCTGCTGTGTTTACAAGAACCTTGAGTCCAGTACAAATTAAATATCCCAGAAAGAAAAATATGGATAAAGCAGTTGTGCTACTGACGTACAACGGAATATCACTCAGCAATGAAATCAATGTCATCAGGCCTGTAGCAGCAAATTGAGTGGATTTAAGTATGATGATTCTAAGAGAAATAGGTCACACAGAGAAAGAGAATTATCATAAGATATCACTAATAGAGAGAGTGTAAACTTGGCTACACATAAACTGAATTCCAAAACCGAACAGAGTCTCACATTTAGATAAAAACTTATGCTTGCTTAAGGGGAAAGTTGAGTTGCGTTGCTGTATAAAACCAGAGATTGAAATTAGCACACATACCGTTCCATAAGCCAAATATGTAATAGACAAGACCTACTCTTTGCTCAACGAAATAGACTCATCCATGGTGTATCACCTCACACCTGTTAGAATGGGCATCATCAGAAAATCTACAAACAACAAATGCTGGAAAGGGTGTGGAGATAAGGAACCCTCTTCCGCTATTGTTGGGAATGAAATTGATACAGTCACTGTGGAGAACGTTATGGAGTTTCTTATAAAACTAAGAATAGAATTACCATATGATACAGCAGTCCCACTACTGGGCATATACCCAGACAAAACCATAAATCAAAAAGAGACATTCACCGCAATGTTCATTGCATCACTATTTACAATATCCAGGTAATGGAAGCAACCTAAATGCCCACAGACAGACGAATGCATAAAGACGTGGTACATATATAAAATGGAATATTACTAAGCCATAAAAAGGAATGAAATTGGGTCATTTGTAGAGACGTTGATGGATCTAGAGACTGACATACAGAGTGAAGTAAGTCAGAAAGAGAAAAAGAAATCTTGTCTATTAATGCCTATATGTGGAACCTAGACAAATTGTACAGATGAACCGTTTTGCAAGGCAGAAATAGAGCAACAGATGTAGACAACAAACGTATGGACACCAAGGGGGGAAAGCTGTTGGGGGGTGGTGGTGGGAGGAGTTGAGAGATTGGGATTGGCATGTATACATTTATATGTATAAAATAGATAACCAAAAAGAACCTGCTGTATAAAAAAATAAAATAAAATTCAAATTACAAAAAGTAAAACAGAAAAAATATTCTTCCCTTCACATACATGTATTTATATGAATAAATTATTTCCATGCTTATATCTGTAAATACAAAAAAGAGGAATAAAATCTACCTTGAACCAAAAAAGAAAAAAAGAAAAAAAAACAGAACCCACCAGCTACACAGAGGAAAACCGTATCAGGGCACTTGCTCCAGTTGTAAACAATTCTGAAGTTGGTCAGTGGTGGGGAATCATCTCCCATTCAGCCAGCAGGCCCCACGCAACAAGCGTCCTCATTGCAAAGCTGGGGGACCGTGCCGAGGCATCTGTGAGTAAACGTGGGCTGAGCCCCAGGCCAGCTGCTGCTGAAATGTTCCCACCCTTCCCAGGTAAAACACCTGAATATGTACAAGGACTTGAAAGCCTAGAGGAAGGGCCATGGAGCCACATGAGCGACAGCATGCCAGCCGACTTGGTGCCTGCAGGCCAGCCAGGATGGTCCTGGTCCTGGGTGCTCTTCTGGAAGCTTTCCATTTCCCTGCCTGAGATACCCCTGCTGTCCCGGCCCCCACTGCTTTCTTCCTCACTCACGTCTGCCCAGGGAAAAATTCCAGCGGCAGGTATGGGTGACACATCCTCTTCTTTAGCAGGTGGCATCTTGGCAACTGCTGCAGAAAGTCCAGCAGAGCCCCACTCACACTGGGCCACCCACAAAGCCGTGGCCTCTCACTCCCTCCCACCAGTCCAGCCCCAAGACTGCTGACAGGGCAGAGAAAATGGCGTCAGGCACAGCTGCAGGGGCTCTTGCTGCCTGGAGCGGTGTTTATATTGATCTGAACCCAGGCACACCTGGGGAGGGCTGGCCGGCACGGTCGGGCTTCCCAGGCCAGCCAATAATCACCCCTCAGGGGCTCACAGTTGCAGAAACTGGAACTTGCTGAATCGGCCAGGTCCAAGGAACAGGTGTGGGCTCCTGAGAGTCAGGATAGACAAGGGGCTGCAGCTCTGGCTTGTTTTCTAATTATATTATCTGGCCCATGAGTGGGAGACAACTTCAAGAAAACCCTCTCCTAATGAGAGGAACCCAGGAGTCAGGGAGAGGAGGGGTGGCTGGTGGGTGGAGACAGAGGCCTGGTGCCCCGGGTGCAGTGGAAGTCTCTGGAAGACCAGGTGGAGGGAGGCCACACAGAGTGATGCCCAGGGTCACAGACCTGTCGGAGCTGCTGTTTGTTAGTTCAAGTCCTGCTCTGAGGTGCTCTGTGTCAGATCTGAGTGACAGGTGAGCTGGGAGTGCTCTGCAATGAGGGCGATATGCACGGTTCCTGTGTTCCCAGCCCTGCCATGGTACCTGCAAGGGTAGCTCTGTATCCTGGGAGGGGCCTGACCACGAGAGCCCCATGGGCTGCAGGGGGACCTGCCCAGGGAACCCCATATACTGGGAGGGTCCTGAACACGAGAGCCCCGTGGGCTGGGGTGGGGTACCTGCCCAGGTGAGCTCCATATCCTGGGATTGGCCTGACCTCGAGAGCCCCATGGGCTGCTGGAGTCCTGGTAAAGGATGTCAGGACAGTCAGTGAAGCCACCGAGGATATACCTCCAGTAGTTCCTAAACCCTACACCCTGCTGGTCATTCTACCAACCACCAGGACATGGTATTCTGTATTAGTCTTCAATGATGCCTTCTTTTGTATTCTATTAGTCCCAGAGTCACAAGAAATTTTGGCTTGTGAGTGGCAGGACTCAACATACAACTAAAACAATACTTCCGGGCCGTGTTGCCCCAAGGGTTCAAAAATTCCCACACCATCTTTGGGGAAAGCTCAGCTAAAGAACTAAAAGTTCTACCTCTGGAAAAGGAAACACTCCTTCAATATGCAGACGACATTCTGATCGCCAGCCCTACTAAGGAGACCTCTGAACTACGAAGCCAATAAAGGATACAAGTTGTCCAAGAAAAAGCTCAAATATCACAGACTACGGTGACCTGCCTGGGCTTCATTCTCACAGAAGGTCGGAGAAGCCCATCCCAGGAAAGGGAAGAAACAATTTGCAGCCTTACCCATTTCTGAAACTAGAAGACAGCTTAGGGGTTCCTGGGGAGGCCAGGGTTTGCTGCTTCTGGATCCCTAACTACAGTCTACTAGCTCGGCCTCTATATGAAACACTGAAAGGAAAAGGTGATGATCCTTTTGAATAGAATGCAGAAGTGGCCTTTCAAGAATGGAAAGAGCAGTCAATTCAGACCCTTGCCCTGGAACTCCCTAATTTAGCTAAACCCTTTGACCTTTACATTCCTGGTGAATGGTGAATCGCCATTGGAGTATTAGTGCAAAACCTGGGACCACTTGAAATGGAACAATGCAAGAATGCGATCCAGGTAAGATAAACTACGGTCACCAAGGGGCTTGGCCCACAGCCACATCTGGCCAAGATACTGGCAGTATCTGATAACCTGGAAATCAGCAGCCCGAAAGGCCACCTCCCTCCTAAGGGAAAAGGAACCCTCGTGGTGATCCTAACCCCCAACCATGCCCTGAAGTTGCAGGGTTGGCTCCGTGGGCACACTGATCTTGAGTGAGGAGGCCCTCCAACACCAACCTCCATAGAGATAACCGGGGCAAAGGGGCACCATGACGACTCATGTGAAGGTGTCTGCAGGTGCAAATTTAACGCTCATTTTCCACCAGGAAGAGGAATTAACCAAAGGCTCAGAGTGCCCGGCCGGAAACATATTAGGGCCTGAAGCAATCCTGCGATTTTGCGGCCAGCTCACAAGAAAGCGAGTTGAAGAAAGGAGCTCACGGGCACTGTAATTCACAAACCTGCAGAGTAATGAATTCAGCTATCGTCCAAAAATGTTTTGAAGTAAGTCTTCGAAGAGAACTTGAAATCAGGGCAGAATTTCAGGAAAACGATTTCAGGGGGTAGACTGGAATTGCACTTAAAGAATAGGATCAGAGGCAGAATGTCGACAATGATGCACTTGGCCAAAAAGGGTGTATGCGTTTTTTCCTGAATATATTCAGGAAAAAACGCATACGCACTTTTTGGCCAACCAAGCAACCGTGTAAAGGAAATGTGCACTACAATGAAGTCTCACTGCCCCCGGGTCAAAAGGGCCATCTGAAAAAAGTGTAAAATCCAGAAAGGCAGGACAGTTCATGGAGAACAGGGAGCCTTGTTATGCTGATGGGCCGGATGTAAATTGCCAACAGCCACTCTGGAGAAGTGTATGGTGTTTCCTGAAACACATAGGAAACAAAGCAACAGAGCCTATGGCACTTCCACTTATGGTCCTATAGCTTAGGGAAATTAAAATCAAAAACACACAGCCACCCCAGAGTTTGGGACGGCTCTGTTTACAAGAACCTCGTCTACGGTACAAGTTAAATATCCGAGAAAGCAAAAAAATGGATAAAGAAGTTGTGGTACGCACGTACAATGGAATATCACTCAGCAATGAAATCTATGTCATCAGGCCCGTAGCGGCATAATGAGTGGATTCAGGTACGATGATTTTACGAGAAATATGTCACACAGAAAAAGAAATATCATAAGATATCACTAATACACGGAATGTAAACTTGGCTACACATGAACTGAATTACAAAACAGAACAGGGTCTCAAATTTAGAAAACCAACTTATGCTTGCATATGGGGAAAGGTGAGTTGGGGTGCTGCATAAAACCAGAGATTGAAATTAGCACAGATACCTTTCCATAAGCCAAATATATAATAGACAAGACCTACTCCTTGCTCAACGAAATGGACTCAACACCCATATTCAACGCCTGGGAAGATACCTGACAAGTAAGAATCTTAAAACCCATGGATTTATATGTCTCCATAAGGAAATCAAGCGTTTGTACAGCGGCCTAAACGCAGCAGTGAAAATCCAATAAATCCCATTATCAAAATAAATTTCAAAAACAAAACACAATGACAGTGAAATAGAGAGCAATTCTTAAATAATTCATTCAGGGCTTGTGATGCAACCTGGATTTACCACATCTACACCCAGAGCTGGGTGAGACATAAGGCTGGACACCTCGGGCTGATAGCATTGGTGAGGTTCGGTGAGCAAACGCAGACCCTTTGAAGTCATACTGCATGGTACCCATTCCATGGGTCCCAACTCTCCACGTTTAAGGGATTCTTCCTTCAGCTAAAACATGCATGGGAAACCCAGAGTATGGTCCACCGTGTGATTGGGAAACGTTTTCCAATGCATCTCAGTTTTCGAACCCTGGTGCTCGCGTTCACCATTCCAGACGCTTTACTAACACTCTCCCCACTTGGAGAGTCAGGGACTTTAAACTCCTGTTAGGCACAGTTTGCAATTTCTGCGCAAGATGAACAGGAATTGGGAGAACCAATGAGAGACTAGCTGTAGGTGTCTGCACTGGCAAATGGAACGCTCATTTCCCACCAGGAAGTGGAATTAACCAAAGGCTCAGCGTGCCCTGCCGAAAAGAGATTAGGGCCTGAAGCAATCCTGTGGTTTTGCGGCCAGCTCACAAGAAAGGGTGTTGAGGAAAGGAGCTCAGGGGCACTGTAATTCACAAACCTGCAGACTTATGAATGACAGCTATCGTCCAAAAATGTATTGAAGTAAGTCTTCGAAGAGGACTTGAAAGCGGGGAAGAATTTCAGGAAAACGATTTCAGGAAGTAGACAGGAATTGCACTTAAAGCATAGGAAAAGAGGCAGAATGTCGACAATGATGCACTTGGCCAAAAAGGGCGTATGTGTTTTTTCCTGAATATATTCAGGAAAAAACGCATACGCCCTTTTTGGCCAACCAAGCAAGCGTGTAAAGGAAATCTGCACTACAATGAAGTCTCACTGCGCCCCGGTCAAAAGGGCCATCTGAACAAAGTGTAAAATCCAGGAAGGCAGGACAGGTCTTGGAGAACAGGGAGCCTTGTTATGCTGATGGGCGGGATGTAAATTGCCAACAGCCACTCTGGAGAAGTGTATGGTGTTTCCTGAAACACGTAGGAAACAAAGCAACACAGCCTATGGCGTTTCCACTTATGGTCCTATAGCTTACGGAAATTAAAATCAAAAACACACAGCCACCCCAAAGTTTCGGACGGCTCTGTTTAGAAGAACCTTATCTACGGTATAAGTTAACTATCCGAGAAAGCAAAAAATGGATAAAGAAGTTGTGGTACGCACGTACAATGGAATATCACTCAGCAATGAAATCTACGTCATCAGGTCCGTAGCGGCATAATGAGTGGATTAAGGAACGATGATTCTACGAGAAATAAGTCACAGAGAAAAAGAAACATCATAAGATATCACTAATACACGGAATGTAAAGTTGGCTATACATGAACTGAATTACAAAACAGAACAGGGTCTCAAATTTAGAAAACCAAATTATGCTTGCTTATGGGGAAAGGTGAGTTGGGGTGCTGCATAAAACCAGAGATTGAAATTAGCACAGATACCGTTCCATAAGCCAAATATATAATAGACAAACCTACTCCTTGCGCAATGAAATGTACTCAACACCCCATATTCAACGCCTGGGAACATACCTGACAAGTAA
Source organism: Delphinapterus leucas (assembly GCF_059928025.1). Lineage (NCBI taxonomy): Eukaryota > Metazoa > Chordata > Mammalia > Artiodactyla > Monodontidae > Delphinapterus > Delphinapterus leucas. Next base: position 1,661,728 of record NW_028322265.1, on the reverse strand, counting down.
GAATCTTAAAACCCATGGATATATATGTCTCCATAAGGAAATCAAGCGTGTGTACAGCGGCCTAAACGCAGCAGGGAAATCCGATAAATTCAATTATCAAAATAAATTTCAAAAACAAAACACAATGACAGTGAAATAGAGAGCAATTCTTAAATAATTCATTCAGGGCTTGTGATGCAACCTGGATTTACCACATCTACACGCAGAGCTCGGTGAGACATACGGCTGGCCACTTCAGGCTGATAGCATTGCTGAGGTTCGGTGAGCAAACGCAGACCCTTTGAAGCCATACTGCCTGGTATCCATTCCATGGGTCCCAACTTTCCAGGTTTAAGGGATTCTTCCTTCAGCTAAATCATGCATGGGAAACCCAGAGTATGGTCCACCGTGTGATTGGGAAACGTTTTCAAATGCATCTTAATTTTCGAACCCTGGTACTCGGGTTCACCATTCCAGACGCTTTACTAACATTCTCCCAACTTGGAGAGTCAGTGCCTTTAACCTCCTGTTTGGCACAGTTTGCAATTTCTGCGCAAGATGAACAGGAATAGGGAGAACCAATGATAGACTAGCTGTAGGTGTCTGCACGGGCAAATGGAACGCTCATTTCCCACCAGGAAGAGGAATTAAACAAAGGCTCAGCGTGCCCTGCAGGAAACAGATTAGGGCCTGAAGCAATCCTGCGGTTTTGCAGCCAGCTCACGAGAAAGCGAGTTGAGGAAAGGAGCTCAGGGGCACTGTAATTCACAAACCTGCAGAGTTATGAATGACAGCTATCGTCCAAAAATGTACTGAAGTAAGTCTTCGAAAAGGACTTGAAAGCGGGGCAGAATTTCAGGAAAACGATTTCAGGGGGTAGACTGGAATTGCACTTAAAGCATAGGAAAAGAGGCAGAATGTCGACAATGATGCACTTGGCCAAAAAGGGCGTATGCGTTTTTTCCTGAATATATTCAGGAAAAAACGTATATGCCATTTTTGGCCAACCAAGCAGGCGTGTAAAGGAAATCTGCACTACAATGAAGTCTCACTGCCCCCGGGTCAAAAGGGCCATCTGAAAAAAGTGTAAAATCGAGAAAGGCAGGACAGGTCATGGAGAACAGGGAGTCATGTTATGCTGATGGGCGGGATGTAACTTGCCAACAGCCACTCTGGAGAAGTGTATGGTGTTTCCTGAAACACATAGGAAACAAAGCAACACAGCCTATGGCACTTCCACTTATGGTCCTATAGCTTATGGAAATTCAAATCAAAAACACACAGCCACCCCAATATTTGGGACGTCTCTGTTTACAAAAACCTCATCTACGGTACAAGTTAAATATCCGAGAAAGCAAAAAATGGATAAAGAAGTCGTGGTATGCACGTACAATGGAATATCACTCAGCAATGAAATCGACGTCATCAGGCCCGTATTGGCATAATGAGTGCGTTCAGGTACGATGATTCTATGAGAAATAAGTCACACAGAAAAAGAAACATCATAAGATATCACTAATACACGGAATGTAAATTTGACTACACATGAACTGAATTACAAACAGAACATGGTATCAAATTTAGAAAACCAACTTATGTTTGCTTATGGGGAAAGGTGAGTTGGGGTGCTGCATAAAATCAGAGATTGAAATTAGCACAGATACCTTTCCATAAGCCAAATATATAATAGACAAGTCCTACTCCTTGCTCAACGAAATGGACTCAACTCTCCATATTCAACGCCTGGGAATATACCTGACAAGTAAGAATCTTAAAACCCATGGATTTATATGTCTCCACAAGGAAATCAAGCGTGTGTACAGCGGCATAAACGCAGCAGTGAAAATCCAATAAATCTCATTATCAAAATATATTTCAAAAACAAAACACAATGACAGTGAAATAGAGAGCAATTCTTAAATAATTCATTCAGGGCTTGTGATGAAACCTGGATTTACCACATCTACACCCAGAGCTGGGTGAGACATAAGGCTGGACACTTCGGGCTGATAGCTTTGGTGAGGTTCGGTGAGCAAACGCAGACCCTTTGAAGTCATACTGCATGGTACCCATTACTTGGGTCCCAACTCTCCAAGTTTAAGGGATTCTTCCTTCAGCTAAAACATGCATGGGAAACCCAGAGTATGGTCCACCGTGTGATTGGGAAACGTTTTCAAAGGCATCTCAGTTTTCGAACGCTGGTACTCGGGTTCACCATTCCAGAAGCTTTACTAACCCTCTCCCCACTTGGAGAGTCAGTGCCTTTAAACTCCTGTTTGGCACAGTTTGCAATTTCTGCGCAAGATGAACAGGAATAGGGAGAACCAATGAGAGACTAGCTGTAGGTGTCTGCACGGGCAAATGGAACGCTCATTTCCCACCAGGAAGACGAATTATCCAAAGGTTCAGCGTGCCCTGCCGGAACCAGATTAGGGCCTGAAGCAATCCTGCGGTTTTGCAGCAGCTCACAAAAAAGTGAGTTGAAGAAAGGAGCTCAGGGCCACTGAAATTCAGAAACCTGCAGGGTTATGAATGACAGCTATCGTCCAAAAATGTATTGAAGTAAGTCTTCGAAGAGGACTTGAAAGCGGGGCAGAATTTCTGGAAAACGATTTCAGGGGGTAGACTGGAATTGCACTTAAAGCATAGGAAATGAGGCAGAATGTCGACAATGATGCACTTGGCCAAAAAGGGCGTAATTGTTTTATCCTGAATATATTCAGGAAAAAATGCATATGCACTTTTTGGTCAACCAAGCAAGCGTGTAAAGGAAATCGACCCTACAATGAAGTCTCACTGCCCCCCGGTCAAAAGGGCCATCTGAGAAAAGTGTAAAATCCAGAAAGGCAGGACAGGTCATGGAGAACAGGGAGCCTTGTTATGCTGATGGGCGGGATGTCAATTGCCAAAAGCCACTCTGGAGAAGTGTATGGTGTTTCCTGAAACACGTAGGAAACAAAACAACACAGCCTATGGCACTTCCACTTATGGATCTATAGCTTAGGGAAATTAAATTCAAAAACACACATCCACCCCAAAGTTTGGGACGGCTCTGTTTACAAGAACCTCGTCTACGGTACAAGTTAAATATCTGAGAAAGCAAAAAATGGATAAAGAATTTCTGGTACGCACGTACAATGGAATATCACTCAGCAATGAAATCTACGTCATCAGGCCCGTAGCGGCATAATGAGTGGATACAGGTACGATGATTCTACGAGAAATAAGTCACACAGAAAAAGAAACATCATAAGATATCACTAATACACGGAATGTAAACTTGGCTACACATGAACTGAATTACAAAACAGAACAGGGTCTCAAATTTAGAAAACCATCTTATGCTTGCTTATGGGGAAAGGTGAGTTGCGGTGCTGCATAAAACCGGAGATTGAAATTAGCACAGATACCATTCCATAAGCCAAATATATAATAGACAAGACCTACTCCTTGCTCAACGAAATGGACTCAACACCCCATATTCAACGCCTGGCAAGATACTTGACAAGTAAGAATCTTAAAACCCATGGATTTATATGTCTCCATAAGGAAATCAAGCATGTGTACAGCGGCCTAAACGCAGCAGTGAACATCCGATAAATCCCATTATCAAAATAAATTTCAAAAAGAAAACACAATGACAGTGAAATAGAGAGCAATTCTTAAATAATTCATTCAGGGCTTGTGATGCAACCTGGATTTACCACATCTACACCCAGAGCTGGGTGAGACATAAGGCTGGACACTTCGGGCTGATAGCATTGGTGAGGTTCGGTGAGCAAACGCAGACCCTTGGAAGTCATAATGCATGGTACCCATTCCATGGGTCCCAACTCTCCAGGTTTAAGGGATTCTTCCTTCAGCTAAAACATGCATGGGAAACCCAGACTATCGTCCGCCGTGGATTGGGAAACGTTTTCAAATGCATCTCAGTTTTCGAACCCTGGTACTCGGGTTCACCATTCCAGAAGCTTTACTAACACTCTCCCCACTTGGAGAGTCAGTGCCTTTAACCTCCTGTTTGCCAAAGTTTGCAATTTCTGCGCAAGATGAACAGGAATTGGGAGAACCAATGAGAGACTAGCTGTAGGTGTCTGCAAGGGCAAATGGAACGCTCATTTCCCACCAGGAAGAGGAATTAACCAAAGGCTCAGCATGCCCTGCCGGAAACATATTAGGGCCTGAAGCAATCCGGCGGTTTTGCGGCCAGCTCACAAGAAAGCGAGTTGAAGAAAGGAGCTCAGGGGCACTGTAATTCACAAACAGGCAGAGTTATGAATGACAGACTGTCGTCCAAAAATGTATTGAAGTAAGTCATCGAAGAGGACTTGAAAGCGGGGCAAAATTTCAGGAAAAAGATGTCAGGGGGTAGACTGGAAAAGCACTTAAAGCATAGGAAAAGAGGCAGAATGTCGACAATGATGCACTTGGCCAAATAGGGCATATGCGTTTTTTCTTGAATATATTCAGGATAAAACGCATACGCACTTTTTGGCCAACCAAGCAAGCGTGTAAAGAAATCTGCACTACAATGAAGTCTCACTGCTCCCCGGTCAAAAGGGCCATCTGAAAAAAGTGTAAAATCCAGAAAGGCAGGACAGGTCATGGAGAACAGGGAGACTTGTTATGCTGATGGGCGGGATGTAAATTGCCAACAGCCACTCTGGAGAAGTGTATGGTGTATCCTGAAACACGTAGGAAACAAAGCAACACAGCCTATGGCACTTCCATTTATGGTCCTATAGCTTAGGGAAATTAACATCAAAAACACACAGCCAGCCGAAAGTTTGGGACGGCTATGTTTACAAGAACCTCGTCTATGGTTCAAGTTAAATATGCAAGAAAGCAAAAAATGGATAAAGAAGTTGTGGTACGCACGTACAATGGAATATCACTCAGCAATGAAATCTACGTCATCAGGCCCGTAGCGGCATAATGAGTGGATTCAGGTACGATGATTCTACGAGAAATAAGTCACACAGAAAAAAAAACATCATAAGATATCACTAATACACGGAATGTAAAGTTGGCTACACATAAACTGAATTACAAAACAGAACAGGGTCTCAAATTTAGAAAACCAACTTATGCTTGCTTATGGGAAAAGGTGAGTTGGGGTGCTGCATAAAACCAGAGATTGAAATTAGCACAGATACAGTTCCATAAGCCAAATATATAATAGACAAGACCTACTCCTTGCTCAACGAAATGGACTCAACACCCCATATTCAAGGCCTGGCAAGATACCTGACAAGTAAGAATCTTAAAACCCATGGATTTATATGTCTCCATAAGGAAATCAAGCGTGTGTACAGCGGTCTAAATGCAGCAGTGAAAATCCGATAAATCCCATTATCAAAATAAATTTCAAAAACAAAACACAATGATAGTGAAATAGAGAGCAATTCTTAAATAATTCATTCAGGGCTTGTGATGCAACCTGGATTTACCACATCTACACCCAGAGCTGGGTGAGACATAAGGCTCGACACTTCGGGCTGATAGCATTGGTGAGGTTCGGTGACCAGACGCAGACCCTTTGAAGTCATACTGCATGGTACCCATTCCATGGGTCCCAACTCTCCAGGTTTAAGGGATTCTTCCTTCAGCTAACACATGCATGGGAAACCCAGACTATCGTCCACCGTGTGATTGGGAAACGTTTTTAAATGCATCTCAGTTTTCGTCCCCTGGTACTCGCGTTCACCATTTGAGACGCTTTACTAACACTCTCCCCACTTGGAGAGTCATTGCCTTTAACCTCCTGTTTGGCACAGTTTGCAATTTCTGCGCAAGATGAACAGGAATAGGGAGAACCAATGAGAGACTAGCTGTTGGTGTCTGCCCGGGCAAATTGAACGCTCATTTCCCACCAGGAAGAGGAATTAACCAAAGGCTCAGCGTGCCTGGCCGGAAACAGATTAGGGCCTGAAGCAATCCTGCGGTTTTGCGGCCAGCTCACAAGGAAACGAGTTGAAGAAAGGAGCTCAGGGGCACTGTAATTCACAAACCTGCAGAGTTATGAATGACAGGTATCGTCCAAAAATGTACTGAAGTAAGTATTCGAAGAGGACTTGAAAGCGGGGCAGAATTTCAGGAAAACGATTTCAGGGGGTAGACTGGAATTGCACTTAAAGCATAGGAAAAGAGGCAGAATGTCGACAATGATGCACTTGGCGAAAAAGGGCCTATGCGTTTTTTCCTGAATATATTCAGGAAATAACGCATACGCACTTTTTGGCCAACCAAGCAAGCGTGTAAAGGAAATCTGCACTACAATGAAGTCTCACTGCCCCCCGGTAAAAAGGGCCATCTGAAAAATGTGTAAAATCCAGAAAGGCAGGATAGGTCATGGAGAACAGGGAGCCTTGTTATGCTGATGGGCGGGATGTAAATTGCCAACAGCCACTCTGGAGAAGTGTATGGTGTTTCCTGAAACAGGTAGGAAACAAAGGAACACAGCCTATGGCACTTCCACTTATGGTCCTATAGCTTATGGAAATTAAAATCAAAAAGAAACAGCCACCCCAATATTTGGGACGGCTCTGTTTACAAGAACGTCATCTACGGTACAAGTTAAATATCTGAGAAAGCAAAAAATGGATAAAGAAGTTGTGGTACGCACGTACAATGGAATATCACTCAGCAATGAAATCTACGTCATCAGGTCCCTAGCGGCATAATGAGTGGATTCAGGTATGATGATTCTACAAGAAATAAGTCACACAGAAAAAGAAACATCATAAGATATCTCTAATACACGGAATGTAAACTTGGCTACACATGAACTGAATTAAAAAACAGAACAGTGTCTCAAATTTAGAAAACCAACTTATGCTTGCTTATGGGGAAAGGTGAGTTGGGGTGTTGCATAAATCCAGAGATTGAAATTAGCACAGATACCGTTCCATAAGCCAAATATATAATAGACAAGACCTACTCCTTGCTCAACGAAATGGACTCAACACCCCATATTCAACGCCTGGGAAGATACCTGACAAGTAAGAATCTTAAAACCCATGGATTTATATGTCTCCATAAGGAAATCAAGCGTGTGTACAGCGGCCTAAACGCAGCAGTGAACATCCGATAAATCGCATTACCAAAATAAATTTCAAAAACAAAAAAAAATGACAGTGAAATACAGAGCAATTCTTAAATAATTCATTCAGGGCTTGTGAGGCAACCTGGATTTACCAAATCTACACCCAGAGCTGGGTGAGACATGAGGCTGGACACTTCGGGCTGATAGCATTGGTGAGGTTCGGTGAGCAAATGCAGACCATTTGAAGTCATACTGCATGGTACCCATTCCATGGGTCCCAACTCTCCAGGTTTAAGGGATTCTTCCTTCAGCTAAAACATGCATGGGAAACCCACAGTACAGTGCACTGAGTGACCGGGAAACGTTTTCAAATGCATCTCAGTTTTCGTCCCCTGGTACTCGGGTTCATCATTCCAGACGCTTTACTAACACTCTCCCCACTTGGAGAGTCAGTGCCATTAACCTCCTGTTTGGCACAGTTTGCAATTTCTGCGCAAGATGTACAGGAATAGGGAGAACCAATGAGAGACTAGCTGTAGGTGCCTGCACGGGCAAATGGAATGCTCATTTCCCACCAGGAAGAGGAATTAAACAAAGGCTCAGCGTGCCCTGCCGGAAAGAGATTAGGGCCTGAAGCAATCCTGCGGTTTTGCGGCCAGCTCACAAGAAAGCGAGTTGAAGAAAGGAGCTCAGGGGCACTGTAATTCACAAACCTGCAGAGTTATGAATTACAGCTATCTTCCAAAATGTACTGATGTAAGTCTTCGAAGAGGACTTGAAAGCGGGGCAGAATTTCAGGAAATCGATTTCAGGGGGTAGACTGGAATTGCGCTTAAAGCATAGGAACAGAGGCAGAATGTCGACAATGATGCACTTGGCTAAAAAGGGCATACGCGTTTTTTCCTGAATATATACAGGAAAAAACGCAAACGCACGTTTTGGCCAACCAAGCAAGCGTGTAAATGAAATCGGCACTACAATGAAGTCTCACTGCCCCCTGGTCAAAATGGCCATCTGAAAAAAGTGTAAAATCCAGAAAGGCAGGAAAGGTCATGGAGAACAGGGAGCCTTGTTATGCTAATGGGCGGGATGGAAATTGCCAACAGCCACTCTGGAGAAATGTATGGTGTTTCCTGAAACACGTAGGAAACAAACCAACACAGCCTTTGGCACTTCCACTTATGGACCTATAGCTTAGGGAAATTAAAATCAAAAAGACACAGCCACCCCAAAGTTTGGGACGGCTCTGTTTACAAGAACTTCATCTACGGTACAACATAAATATCCAAGAAAGCAAAAAATGGATAAAGAAGTTGTGGTACGCACGTACAGTGGAATATCACTCAGCAATGAAATCTACGTCATCAGGCCCGTAGCGGCATAATGAGTGGATTCAGGTATGAAGATTCTACGAGAAATAAGTCACACAGAAAAAGAAACATCATAAGATATCCCTAATACACGGAATGTAAACTTGGCTAAACATGTACTGAATTACAAAACAGAACAGGGTCTCAAGTTTAGAAAAACAACTTATGCTTGCTTATGGGGAAAGGTGAGTTGGGGTGCTGCATAAAACCAGAGATTGAAATTAGCACAGATACCTTTCCATAAGCCAAATATATAATAGACAAGACCTACTCCTTGCTCAACGAAATGGACTCAACACCCCATATTCAACGCCTGGGAAGATACCTGCCAAGTAAGAATCTTAAAACCCATGGATTTATATGTCTCCATAAGGAAATCAAGCGTGTGTACAGCGGCCTAAACGCAACAGTGGACATCCGATAAATCCCATTATCAAAATAAATTTCAAAAACAAAACACAATGACAGTGAAATAGAGAGCAATTCTTAAATAATTCATTCAGGGCTTGTGATGCCACCTGGATTTACCACATCTACACCCAGAGCTGGGTGAGACATAAGGCTGGACTCTTCGCGCTGATAGCATTGGTGAGGTTCGGTGAGCAAAGTCAGACCCTTTGAAGTCATACTGCATGATACCCATTCCATGGGTCCCAACTCTTCAGGTTTAAGGGATTCTTCCTTCAGCTAAAACATGCAAGGGAAACCCAGAGTATGGTCCACCGTGTGACTGGGAAACGTTTTCAATGCATCTCAGTTTTGGTCCCCTGGTACTCGGGTTCACCATTCCAGACGCTTTACTAACACTCTCCCCACTTGGAGAGTCAGTGCCTTTAACCTCCTGTTTGGCACACTTTGCAATTCCTGCGCAAGATGAAGAGGAATAGAGAGAACCAATGAGAGACTAGATGTAGGTGTCTGCACGGGCAAATGGGACGCTCATTTCCCACCAGAAAGAGGAATTAACAAAAGGCTCACCGTGCACTGCCAGAAACAGATTAGGGCCTGAAGCAATCCTGCGGTTTTGCGGCCAGGTCACAAGAAAGCGAGTTGAAGAAAGGAGCTCAGGGGCACTGTAATTCACAAACCTGCAGAGATATGAATGACAGCTATCGTCCAAAAATGTACTGAAGTAAGTCTTCGAAGAGGAGTTGAAAACGGGGCAGAATTTCAGGAAAACGATTTCAGGGGGTAGACTGCAATTGCACTTAAAGAATAGGAAAACAGGCAGAATGTCGACAATGATGCACTTGGCCAAAAAGGGCGTATGCGTTTTTTCCTGAATATATTCAGGAAAAAACGCATACGCCCTTTTTGGCCAACCAAGCAAGCGTGTAAAGGAAATCTGCACTACAATGAAGTCTCACTGCCCCCCGGTCAAAAGGGCCATCTGAAAAAAGTGTAAAATCCAGAAAGGCAGGACAGGTCATGGAGAACAGGGAGCCTTGTTATGCTGATGGGCGGATGTAAATTGCCAACAGCCACTCTGGAGAAGTGTATGGTGTTTCCTGAAACAGGTAGGAAACAAAGCAACACAGCCTATGGCACTTCCACTTATGGTCTTATAGCTTAGGGAAATTAAAATCAAAAACACACAGCCACCCCAAAATTTGGGACGGCTCTGTTTACAAGAACGTCATCTACGGTACAAGTTAAATATCCGAGAAAGCAAAAAATGGATAAAGAAGTTGTGGTACGCACGTACAATGGAATATCACTCAGCAATGAAATCTACGTCATCAGGTCCCTAGCGGCATAATGAGTGGATTCAGGTACGATGATTCTACAAGAAATAAGTCACACAGAAAAAGAAACATCATAAGATATCTCTAATACACGGAATGTAAACTTGGCTACACATGAACTGAATTACAAAACAGAACAGGGTCTCAAATTTAGAAAACCAACTTATGCTGGCTTATGGGGAAAGGTGAGTTGGGGTGTTGCATAAAACCAGAGATTGAAATAAGCACAGATACCGTTCCATAAGCCAAATATATAATAGACAAGACCTACTCCTTGCTCAACGAAATGGACTCAACACCCCATATTCAACGCCTGGGAAGATACCTGACAAGAAAGAATCTTAAAACCCATGGATTTATATGTCTCCATAAGGAACTCAAGCGTGTGTACAGCGGCCTAAACGCAGCAGTGAACATCCGATAAAGTGCCTTACCAAAATAAATTTCAAAAACAAAAAAAAATGACAGTGAAATACAGAGCAATTCTTAAATAATTCATTCAGGGCTTGTGAGGCAAACTGGATTTACCACATCTACACCCAGAGCTGGGTGAGACATAAGGCTGGACACTTCGGGCTGATAGCATTTGTGAGGTTCGGTGAGCAAATGCAGACCCTTTGAAGTCATACTGCATGGTACCCATTCCATGGGTCCCAACTCTCCAGGTTTAAGGGATTCTTCCTTCAGCTAAAACATGCATGGGAAACCCGCAGTACAGTGCACTGTGTGACCAGGAAACGTTTTCAAATGCATCTCAGTTTTCATCCCCTGGTACTCGGGTTCACCATTCCAGACGCTTTACTAACACTCTCCTCACTTGGAGAGTCAGTGCCTTTCACCTCCTGTTGGGCACAGTTTGCAATTTCTGCGCAAGATGAACAGGAATAGGGAGAACCAATGAGAGACTAGCTGTAGGTGTCTGCACGGGCAAATGGACCGCCTATTTCCCACCAGGAAGAGGAAATAACCAAAGGCTCAGCGTGCCCTGCCGGAAACAGATTAGGGCCTGAAGCAATCCTGCGGTTTGGCGGCCAGCTCACAAGGAAGCGAGTTGAAGAAAGGAGCTCAGGGGGACTGTAATTCACAAACCTGCAGAGTTATGAATGACAGCTATCGTCCAAAATGTACTGATGTAAGTCTTCGAAGAGGACTTGAAAGCGGGGCAGAATTTCAGGAAAACGATTTCAGGGGGTAGACTGGAATTGCGCTTAAACATAGGAACAGAAGCAGAATGTAGACAATGATGCACTTGGCTAAAAAGGGCATATGCGTTTTTTCCTGAATATATTCAGGAAAAAACGCAAACGCACTTTTTGGCCAACCAAGCAAGCGTGTAAATGAAATCGGCACTACAATGAAGTCTCACTGCCCCCCGGTCAAAAGGGCATTCTGAAAAAAGTGTAAAATCCAGAAAGGCAGGACAGGTCATGGAGAACAGGGAGCCTTGTTATGCTGATGGGCGGGATGTAAATTGCCAACAGCCACTCTGGAGAACTGTATGGTGTTTCCTGAAACACGTAGGAAACAAAGCAACACAGCCTATGGCACTTCCACTTATGGTCCTATAGCTTAGGGAAATTAAAATCAAAAAGACACAGCCACCCCAAAGTTTAGGACGGCTCTGTTTACAAGAACCTCGTCTACGGTACAAGTTAAATATCCGAGAAAGCAAAAAATGGATAAAGAAGTTGTGGTATGCACGTACAACGGAATATCACTCAGCAATGAAATCTACGTCATCAGGTCCCTATCGGCATAATGAGTGGATTCAGGTACGATGATTCTCCGAGAAATAATTCACACAGAAAAAGAAGCATCATAAGTTATCACTAATACACGGAATGTAAACTTGGCTACACATGAACTGAATTACAAAACAGAACAGGGTCCCAAGTTTAGAAAACCAACTTATGCTTGCTTATGGGGAAAGGTGAGTTGGGGTGCTGCATAAAACCAGAGATTGAAATTAGCACAGATACTGTTCCATAAGCCAAATATATAATAGACAAGACCTACTCCTTGCTCAACGAAATGGACTCAACACCCCATATTCAAGGCCTGGGAATATACCTGACAAGTAAGAATCTTAAAACCCATGGATTTATATGTCTCCATAAGGAAATCAATCATGTGTACAGCGGCCTAAATGCAGCAGTGAACATCCGATAAATCCCATTATCAAAATGAATTTCAAAAACAAAACACAATGACAGTGAAATAGAGAGCAATTCTTAAATAATTCATTCAGGGCTTGTGATGCAACCTGGATTTACCACATCTACACCCAGAGCTGGGTGAGACATAAGGCTGGACACTTCGGGCTGATAGCATTGGTGAGGTTCGGTGAGCTAACGCAGACCCTTTGAAGTCATACTGCATGGTACCCATTCCATGGGTCCCAAATTTCCAGGTTTAAGGGATTCTTCCTTCAGCTAAAACATGCATTGGAAACCCAGACTATCGTCCGCCGTGTGATTGGGAAACGTTTTAAAATGCATCTCAGTTTTCGTCCCCTGGTACTCGGGTTCACCATTCCAGACGCTTTACTAACACTCTCCCCACTTGGAGAGTTAGTGCCTTTAACCTCCTATTTCGCACAGTTTGCAATTTCTGCGCAAGATGAACAGGCATAGGGAGAACCAATGAGAGACTAGCTGTAGGTGTCTGCACAAGCAAATTGAAAGCCCATTTCCCACCAGGAAGAGGAATTAACCAAAGGCTCAGTGTGCCCTGCCGGAAAGAGATTAGGGCCTGAAGCAATCCTGCGGTTTTGCGGCCAGCTCACAAGAAAGCAAGTTGAAGAAATGAGCTCAGGGGCACTGTAATTCACAAATCTGCAGAGTTATGAATGACAGCTATCGTCCAAAAATGTATTGAAGTAAGTCTTCGAAGAGGACTTGAAAGCGGGGCAGAATTTCAGGAAAACGATTTCAGGGGGTAGACTGGAATTGTACTAAAAGCATAGGAAAAGAGGCAGAATGTCGACAACGATGCACTTGGCCAAAAAGGGCGTATGCGTTTTTTCCTGAATATATTCAGGAAAAAATGCATACGCCTTTTTGGCCAACCAAGCAAGCGTGTAAAGGAAATCTGCACTACAATGAAGTCTCACTGCCCCCCGGGTCAAAAGGGAAATCTGAAAAAAGTGTAAAATCCAGAAAGGCAGGACAGGTCATGGAGAACAGGGAGCCTTGTCATGCTGATGGGCGGGATGTAAATTGCCAACAGCCACTCTGGAGAAGTGTATGGTGTTTCCAGAAACACGTAGGAAACAAAGCAACACAGCCTATGGCACTTCCACTTATGTTCCTATAGCTTCGGGAAATTAAAATCAAAAACACACAGCCACCCCAGAGTTCGGGACGGCTCTGTTTACAAGAACCTCGTCTACGGAACAAGTAAAATATCCCAGAAAGTAAAAAATGGATAAAGAAGTTGTGGTACGCACGTACAATGGAATATCACTCAGCAATGCAATCTACGTCATCAGGCCCGTAGCGGCATAATGAGTGGATTCAGGTATGAAGATTCTACGAGAAATAAGTCACACAGAAAAAGAAACATCATAAGATATCACTAATACACGGAATGTAAACTTGGCTACCCATGAACTGAATTACAAAACAGAACAGGGTCTCAAATTTAGAAAACCAACTTATGCTTGCTTATGGGGAAAGGTGAGTTGGGGTGCTGCATAAAACCAGAGATTGAAATTAGCACAGATACCATTCCATAAGCCAAATATATAATAGAAAAGACCTACTCCTTGCTCAACGAAATGGACTCAACACCCCATATTCAACGCCTGGCAAGATACCTGACAAGTAAGAATCTTAAAACCCATGGATTTATATGTCTCCATAAGGAAATCAAGCGTGTGTACAGCGGCCTAAACGCAGCAGTGAAAATCCGATAAATCCCATTATCAAAATGAATTTCAAAAACAAAACAAAATGACAGTGAAATAGAGAGCAATTCTTAAATAATTCATTCAGGGCTTGTGATGCAACGTGGATTTACCACATCTACACCCAGAGCTGGGTGACACATAAGGCTGGGCACTTCGGGCTGATAGCATTGGTGAGGTTTGGTGAGCAAACGCAGACCCTTTGAAGTCATACTGCATGGTACCCATTCCATGGCTCCCAAATTTCCAGGTTTAAGGGATTCTTCCTTCAGCTAGAACATGCATGGGAAACCCATAATATGGTCCACCGTGTGATTGGGAAACGTTTTCAAATGCATCTCAGTTTTCGTCCCCTGGTACTCGGGTTCACCATTCCAGACGCTTTACTAACACTCTCCCCACTTGGAGAGTCAGTGCATTTAACCTCCTGTTTGGGACACTTTGCAATTTCTGCGCAAGATGAACAGGAATAGGGAGAAGCAATGAGAGACTAGCTGTAGGTGTCTGCACGGGCAAATGGAACGCTCATTTCCCACCAGGAAGAGGAATTCACCAATGGCTCAGCCTGCCCTGCCGGACACAGATGAGGGCCTGAAGCAATCCTGCGGTTTTGCGGCCAGCTCACAAGAAAGCGAGTTGAAGAAAGGAGATCAGGGGCACTGTAATTCACAAACCTGCAGAGTTATGAATGACAGCTATCGTCCAAAAATGTATAGAAGTAAGTCTTCGAAGAGGACTTGAAAGCGGGGCAGAATTTCAGGAAAACGATTTCAGGGGGTAGACTGGAATTGCACTTAAAGCATAGGAAAAGAAGCAGAATGTCGACAATGATGTACTTGGCCAAAAAGGGCGTATGCGTTTTTTCCTGAATATATTCAGGAAAAAAAGCATACGCACTTTTTGGCCAACCAAGCAAGCGTGTAAAAGAAATCTGCACTACAATGAAGTCTCACTTCCCCCCGGTCAAAAGGGCCATCTGAAAAACGTGTAAAATCCAGAAAGGCAGGACAGGTCATGGATAACAGGGAGCCTTGTTATGCTGATGGGCGGGATGTAAATTGCCAACAGCCACTCTGGAGAAGTGTATGGTGTTTCCTGAAACACACAGGAAACAAAGCATCACAGCCTATGGCACTTCCACTTATGGTCCTATAGCTTAGGGAAACTAAAATCAAAAACACACAGCCACCCCAAAGTTTGGGACGGCTCTGTTTACAAGAACCTCGTCTACGGTACAAGTTAAATATCTGAGAAAGCATAAACTGGATAAAGAAGTTGTGGTATGCACGTACAATGGAATATCACTCAGCAATGAAATCTACGTCATCAGGCCCGTAGCGGCATAATGAGTGGATTCAGGTACGATGATTCTACGAGAAATATGTCACACAGAATAAGAAACATCATAAGATATCACTGATACACGGAATGTAAACTTGACTACACATGAAGTGATTTACAAAAGAGAACAGGGTCTCAAATTTAGAAAACCAACTTATGCTTGCTTATGGGGAAAGGTGAGTTGGGGTGCTGCATCAAACCAGAGATTGAAATTAGCACAGATACCGTTCCATAAGCCAAATATATAATAGACAAAACCTATTCCTTGATCAACGAAATGGACTCAACGAGTGGGAAGATACCTGACAAGTAAGAATCTTAAAACCCATGGATTTATATATCTCCACAAGGAAATGAAGCGTGTGTACAGCGGCCTAAACGCAGCAGTGAAAATCCGATAAATCCCATTATCAAAATAAATTTCAAAAACAAAACACAATGACAGTGAAATAGAGAGCAATTCTTAAATAATTCATACAGGGATTGTGATGCAACCTGGAATTACAACATCTACACGCAGAGCTGGGTGAGACATAAGGCTGGACACTTCGGGCTGATAGCATTAGTGAGGTTCGGTGAGCAAACGCAGACCCTTTGAAGTCATACTGCATGGTACCCATTCCATGGGTCCCAACTCTCCAGGTTTAAGGGATTCTTCCTTCAGCTAAAACATGCATGGGAAACACAAAGTATGGTCCGCCGTGTGATTGGGAAACCTTTTCAAATGCATCTAAGTTTTCGAACCCTGGTACTCGGGTTCGCCATTCCAGACCCTTTACTAACACTCTCCCGACTTGGAGAGTCAGTGCCTATAACTTCCTGTTTGGCACAGTTGGCAATTTCTGCGCAAGATGAACAGGAATAGGGAGAACCAATGAGAGACTAGCTGTAGGTGTCTGCACGGGCAAAAGGAATGCTCATTTCCCACCAGGAAGAGGGATTAAACAAAGGCTCAGGGTGCTCTGCCGGAAAGAGATTAGGGCCTGAAGCAATCCTGCGGTTTTGCGGCCAGCTCACAAGAAAGCGAGTTGAAGAAAGGAGCTCACGGGCACTGTAATTCACAAATCTGCAGAGTTATGAATGACAGCGATCGTCCAAAAATGTATTGAAGTAAGTCTTCGAAGAGAACTTGAAAGCGGGGCAGAATTTCAGGAAGACGATTTCAGGGGATAGACTGGAATTGCACTTAAAGCATAGGAAAAGAGGCAGAATGTCGACAATGATGCACTTGGCCAAAAAGGACGTATGCGTTTTTTCCTGAATATATTCAGGAATAAACGCATACGTCCTTTTTGGCCAACCAAGCAAGCGTGTAAAAGAAATCTGCACTACAATTAAGTCTCACTGCCCTCCGGTCAAAAGGGCCATCTGAAAAAAGTGTAAAATCCAGAAAGGCAGGACAGGTCATGGAGAACAGGGAGCCTTGTTATGCTGATGGGCGGGATGTAAATTGCCAACAGCCACTCTGGAGAAATGTATGGTGTATCCTGAAACACGTAGGAAACAAAGCAACACAGCCTATGGCACTTCCACTTATGGTCCTATAGCTTAGGGAAATTAAAATCAAAAACACACAGCCACCCGAAAGTTTGGGATGGCTCTGTTTACAAGAACCTCGTCTACGGTACAAGTTAAATATCCGAGAAAGCAAAAAATGGATAAAGAAGTTGTGGTACGCACGTACAATGGAATATCACTCAGCAATGAAATCTACGTCATCAGGCCGGTAGCGGCATAATGAGTGGATTCAGGTAAGATGATTCTACGAGAAATAAGTCACACAGAAAAAGAAACATCATAAGATATCACTAATACACGGAATATAAACTTGGCTACACATGAACTGAATTACAAAACAGAACAGGGTCTCAAATTTAGAAAACCAACTTATGCTTGCATATGGGGAAAGGTGAGTTGGGGTGCTGAATAAAACCAGAGATTGAAATTAGCACAGATACCGTTCCATGATCCAAATATATAATAGACAAGACCTACTCCTTGCTCAACGAAATGGACTCAACACCCCATATTCAACGCATGGGAAGATACCTGACAAGTAAAAATCTTAAAAACCATGGATTTATATGTCTCCATAAGGAAAACAAGCGTGTGTACAGCAGCCTAAACGGAACAGTGAAAATCCGATAAATCCCATTATCAAAATAAATTTCAAATACAAAACACAATGACAGTGAAATAGAGAGCAATTCTTAAATCATTTATTCAGGGCTTGTGATGCAACCTAGATTTACCACATCTACACACAGAGCTGGGTGAGACATAAGGCTGGACACTTCGGGCTGATAGCATTGGTGAGGTTCGGTGAGCAAACGCAGACCCTTTGAAGTCATACTGCATGGTACCCATTCCATGGTTCCCAACTCTCCAGGTTTAAGGGATTCTTCCTTCAGCTAAAACATGCATGGGATACGCAGAGTATCGACCGCCATGTGACTGGGAAACGTTTTCAAATGCATCACAGTTTTCGTCCCCTGGTACTCGGGTTCACCATTCCAGATGCTTTACTAACACTCTCCCCACTTTGAGAGTCAGTGCCTTTAACCTCCTGTTTGGCACAGTTTGCAATTTCTGCGCAAGATGAACAGGAATAGGGAGAACCAATGAGAGACCAGCTGTAGGTGTCTGCACGGGCAAATGGAACACTAATTTCGCACCAGGAAGAGGAATTAACCAAAGGCTCAGCGTGCCCTGCCGGAAAGAGATTAGGGCCTGAAGCAATCTTGCGGTTTTGCGGCCAGCTCACATGAAAGCGAGTTGAAGAAAGGAGCTCAGGGGCACTGTAATTCACAAACCTGCAGAGTTATGAATGACAGCTATCGTCCAAAAATATACTGAAGTAAGTCTTCGAAGAGGACTGGAAAGTGGAGCACAATTTCAGGAAAACGATTTCAGGGGGTAGACTGGAATTGCACTTAAAGCATAGGAAAAGAGGCAGAATGTCGACAATGATGCACTTGGCCGAAAAGGGCGTATGCGTTTTTTCCTGAATATATTCAGGAATAAACGCATACGCCCTTTTTGGCCAACCAAGCAAGCGTGTAAAAGAAATCTGCACTACAATTAAGTCTCACTGCCCCCCGGTCAAAAGGGCCATCTGAATAAAGTGTAAAATCCAGAAAGGCAATACAGGTCATGGAGAACAGGGAGCCTTGTTATGCTGATGGGCGGGATGTAAATTGCCAACAGCCACTCTGGAGAAATGTATGGTGTATCCTGAAACACGTAGGAAACAAAGCAACACAGCCTATGGCACTTCCACTTATGCTCCTATAGCTTAGGGAAATTAAAATCAAAAACACACAGCCACCCCAAAGTTTGGGATGGCTCTGTTTACCAGAACCTCGTCTACGGTACAAGTTAAATATCCCAGAAAGCGAAAAATGGATACAGAAGTGTGGTACGTACGTAGAAAGGAATATCACTCACCAATGAAATCTATTTCATCAGGCCCGTCGCGGCATAATGAGTGGATTCAGGTACGATGATTCTAAGTGAAATAAGTCACACAGAAAATGAAACATCATAAGTTATCACTAATACACGGAATGTAAACTTGGCTACACATGAACTGAATTACAAAACAGAACAGGGTCTCAAATTTAGAAAACCACCTTATGTTTGCTTAAGGGGAAAAGTGAGTTGGGGTGCTGCATAAAAGCAGAGATAAAATTAGCACAGATACCTTTCCATAAGCCAAATATGTAATAGTCAAGACCTACCCCTTGCTCAACGAAATGGACTAAACACCTCATATTCAACACCTAGGAATACACCTGACTAGTAAGAATCTTCAAACCCATGGATTTATATGTCTCCGTAAGACAATCAAGCGTGTGTACAGCTGCATGAACGCAGCAGAGAAAATCCAATAAATCCCATTATCAAAATGAATTACAAAAACAAAACACAATGACAGTGAAATAGAGAGCAATTCTTAAATAATTCATTCAGGGCTTGTGATGCAACCTGGATTTACCACATCTACACCCAGAGCTGAGTGAGACATAAGGTTGGACACTTTGGGCTGATAGCATTGGTGAGGTTCGATGAGCAAATGCAGACCCTTTGAAGTCATACTGCATGGTACCCATTCCATGGGTCCCAACTGTCCAGTTTTAAGGGATTCTTCCTTCAGCTAAAACGTGCATGGGAAACCCACAGTATGGTGCACCGTGTGACTAGGAAACGTTTTCAAATGCATCTCAGTTTTCGTCCCCTTTTACTCGGGTTCACCATTCCAGACCTTTACTAACACTCTCCCCACTTGGAGAGTCAGTGCCTTTAACCTCCTGTTTGGCACAGTTTGCAATTTCTGCGCAAGATGAACAGGAATAGGGAGAACCAATGAGAGACTAGCTGTAGGTGTCTGCACTGGAAATTTAACGCTCATTTCCCACCAGGAAGAAGAATTAACCAAAGGCTCAGCATGCCATGCCGGAACCTGATTAAGGCCTGAAGCAATCCTGCGGGTTTGCGGCCAGCTCACAAGAAAGCGAGTTGAAGAAAGGAGCTCAGGGGCACTGTAATTCACAAACCTGCAGAGTTATAAATGACAGCTATCGTCCAAAAATATATTGAAGGAAGGCTGCGAAGAGGACTGGAAAGCGGGGCAGAATTGCAGGAAAACGATTTCAGGGGCAGACTGGAATTGCATTTAAAGCATAGGGAAAGAGACAGAAAGTCGACAATGATGCACTTGGTCTAAAAGGGCGTATGCGTTTTTTCCTGAATATATTCAAGAAAAAACACATATGCCCTTTTTGGCCAAACAAGCAAGCCTGTAAAGAAATCTGCATTACAATGAAGTCTCACTGCCCCCCTGTCAAAAGGGACATCTGAAAAAAGTGAAAAATCCAGAAAGGCAGGACAGGCCATGGAGAACAGGGAGCCTTGTTATGCTGATGGGCGGGATGTAAATTGCCAACAGCCACTCTGGAGAAGTGTATGGTGTTTCCTCAAACACCTAAAAAACTAAGCAACGGAGCCTACGGCACTTCAACTTATGGTTCTATAGCTTAGGGAAATTAAAATCAAAAAGACACAGCCACCCATAAATTTTGGACGGCTCTGCTTACAAGAACCTCATTTACGGTACAAGTGAAATATCCCAGAAAGCAAAAATGGATAAAGAAGTTGTTGTACGTACGTACAATGGAATATCACTCAGCAATGAAATCTATGTCATGAGGCCCGTCGCGGCATAATGAGTGGATTCAGGTACGATCATTCTAAGTTAACTAAGTCACACAGAAAAAGAAACACCATAAGATATCTCAAATACACGGAATGCAAACATGGCTGCACATGAACTCAATTACAAAACAGAAAAGGGTCTCAAATTTAGAAAACCAACTTATGCTTGCTTAAGGGGAAAGGTGAGTTGTGGTGCTGCATAAAACCAGAGATTGAAATTAGCACAGATACCTTTCCATAAGCAAATATGTAATAGTCAGGACCTACTCCTTGCTCCACGAAATGGACTCAACACCCCATATTCAATGCCTAGGGATATACCTGACTAGTAAGAATCTGAAAACCCATGGATTTATATGTCTCCATAAGAGAATCAAGCATGTGTACAGCGGCATAAACGCAGCAGTGAAAATCCGATAAATCCCATTATCAAAATAAATTACAAAAACAAAACACAATGACAGTGAAATAGAGAGCAATTCTTAAATAATTCATTCAGGGCTTGTGATGCAACGTGGATTTACCACATCTACACCCCGAGCTGAGTGAGACATAAGGCTGGACACTTCGGGCTGATAACATTGGTGACGTTCGGTGAGCAAAGGCAACCCTTTGAAGTCATACTGCATGGTACCCATTCCATGGGTCCCAACTCTCCAGGTTGAAGGGATTCTTCCTTCAGGTAAAACATGCATGGGCAACCCAGAATATGGTCCACCGTGTGACCGGGAAACCTTTTTAAATGCATCTCAGTTTTCGTCCCCTCGTACTCGGTTTTACCATTCCAGACGCTTTACTAACACTCTCCCCACTTGGAGAGTCAGTGCCTTTAACCTCCTGTTTGGCACAGTTTGGAATTTCTGCGCAAGATGAACAGGAATAGGGAGAACCAATGAGAGATTAGCTGTAGGTGTCTGCACGAACAAATTTAACGCTCATTTCCCACCAGGAAGAGGAATTAGCCAAAGGCTCAGCATGCCGTGCCGGAACCAGATTAGGGCCTGAAGCAATCCTGCGGTTTTGCGGCCAGCTCACAAGAAAGCGAGTTGAAGAAAGGAGCTCAGGGGCACTGTAATTCACAAACCTGCAGAGTTATAAATGACAGCTATCGTCCAAAAATATATTGAAGTAAGGCTGCAAAGAGGACTTGAACGCGGGGCAGAATTCCAGGAATACGATTTCAGGAGGTAGACGGGAAGTCCTCTGAAAGTATAGGAGAAGAGGCAGAACCTCGACAATGATGCACTTGGTCAAAAAGGGCATATGCGTTTCTTCCAGGGCCCTTATTAAAGAGGGTAGGAGGCTCCCAGCATGCTTCAGTGGCCAACAGAGGGCCTACGTCGCCAAGGCGACATGAGACATCCAGGCAGGAGTGACCTCACATCAGAGGGCCCACCTCACAGAAGGGTAAGGAACCCAGTCAGGATCAGACTCTCACCAGAGTGCCCACATAAGCAAGGGGCTGGGAACCAGGCAGGAGTGTCCTCACACCCGTGGGGCCACATCATCGAAAGTTGAGGTACCCAGCACATGTGGCCTCAAACCAGAGGACCCACATCACCATGGGTCTCGGAGCGAGGCAGGCAGGATTAACCTCAAAACACATGGCCCATTGTATAAAAAAGGTGAGGAATCCAGCAGTTGGAACATCCCAGCAGGCGGCCCAGAGCACCGAGGCTATGGGATCCAGGCAGTGATGAACTCACAACAGAGGGCACTCATCGTGATACTGTAAGCAACCCAGCCGTTGTAACCTCAGAGCACAAGGCCCATATCCCCATGGGGAAGGGAACCAAGCAGGAGTGTCATCGCACCAGTGGGCACACATCAGAAAAGGTGGGGAGCCCAGCAGTTAGGGCCGGACGCCAGAGGGCCCTCATCACTGAGGAGAGGAGGCTCCCAGCAAGCTCCAACTGCTACCAGAAGGCCGACGTCACCAATGCGGGGTGTGCCAGCCAGGCAGGAGTGACCTCAGAGCAGAGGGCCAACCACACAAAAGTGTGAGGAACCCAAAGAGGATAAGACTCTCACCGGAGGGCCCACATCACCAAGGGAATGGAAACCAGGCAGGAGTGTCCTCACACCAGTGGGGCCACATCAACGAAAGGTGACGGACCCAGCACACGTGGACTCAAACTACAGGACACACATCACCAAGGGGCTGGGAGTGAGGCAGGCAAGAGAAGTCTCAAAACAGAGGGCCCATAGAAGGAAAAAGGTGAGGAATCCCGCAGTTGGAACCTCCCCGCAGGTGGCCAGGAGCAGCGAGGCTATGGGGTCCATGCCGGAGTGAACTCACACCAGAGGGCCCTCATCATGAAACTGAACAACGTACCATTGGGACCTCAGAGCAGAAGACCCACATTCCCATGAGGTTGGGATCCTGGCAGGAGTGTACTTGCACCACAGGGCGCACATCAGAAAATTTTGGGAGCCCTGGAGTTAGGGTCTGACGCCAGAGGGCCCTCATTACCGAGGGGAGGAGACTCCCAGCAGGCACCAACTCCCAACTGAGGGCCCACGTCGCCAAGTTAACGTGTGCCAGCCAGGCAGGAGTGACCTCACAGCAGAGGGCCTACCTCACAGAAGGGTGAGGAACCCAGCCAGGATAAGACTCTCACCAGAGGGCCCACATCACCAAGGGGATCGGAACAAGGCAGGAGTGTCCTCACACCAGTGTGGCCACATTATAGAAAGGTGAGGAACCCAGCACATGTGGCCTAAACCAGAGGACCCACATTTCCAAGGTGCTCCGAGTGAGGCAGGCAGGAGTAGCCTAACAACACAGGGCCCACAGAATAAAAAATGTGAGGAATCCAGCAGTTTGAACCTCCCAGCAGGTGGCCCAGAGCATGGAGTCTATGGGATCCAGGCCACAGTGAACTCAAAGCAGAGGGCCCACATCATGAAACTGTGAGCAACCCAGCCAGTGGGACCTCAGAGCAGAAGGCCCACATCCCCATGGGGATGGGAACCTCGCAGGAGTGTCCTCGCACAACTTAGCACGTATCAGAAAATGTGGGAACCCAGCAGTTATGGCCTGACGCCAGAGGGCCCTCATCACTGAGGAGAGGAGGCTACCAGCAGGCTCCAAATGCCACCAGAGGGCCGACGTCACCAAGGCAATGGGAGCAAGCCAGGCAGGAGTTACCTCACAGCAGAGGGCCCACCTCACAGAAGTGTGAGGAGCCCAAACAGGATCAGACTCTAACCAGAGCGCCCACATCACCAAGGGGATGGAAACCAGGCAGGAGTGTCCTCACACCAGTGGGGCCACATCAGCGAAAGGTGAGGAACACAGCACATGTGGCCTCAAACAAGGGGACACACATCACGAAAGGGCTGGGAGTGAGGCATGCAGGAGGAGACTCACAACAGAGCGCCCATAGAATAAAAAAGGTGAGGAACCCCGCAGTTGGAAGCTCCAAGCAGGTGGCCCAGAGCACCGAGGCTATGGGATCCATGCCGGAGTGAACTCACAGCAGAGGGCCCACATTCTGACACTGTGAGCAACCCAGCCGTTGGGACCTCAGAGCAGAAAGCCCACATCCCCATGGGGATGGGACCCTGGCTGGAGTGTACTCGCACGACAGGGCGCACATCAGAAAATTTTGGGAGCCCATGAGTTAGGGCCTGACGCCAGAGGGCCCTCATTACCGAGGGGAGGAGACTCCCAGCAGGCACCAACTCCCAACTGAGGGCCCACATCGCCAAGGTGACGTGTGCCAGCCAGGCAGGAGTGACCTCACAGCAGAGGGCCCACCTCCCAGAAGTGTGAGGAATCCAGACAGGATCAGACTCTCACCAGAGGGCCCCCATCACCAAGGGGATGGGAACCAGGCAGGAGTGTCCTCACACCAGTGGGGCCACATCAATAAAGGTGAGGAAACCGGTACATGTGGCCTTAAACCAGAGGACCTCCATCACAACTGGGCTGGGAGTGAGTCAGGAAGTAGGAGCATGAAAACACAGGACCCAAAGAATAAAAAAGGTAAGGAATCCAGCAGTAGGAACCTCCCAGCAGGCCGCTCAGAGCACAGAGTCTATGGGATCTAGGCCTGGGTGAACTAACACCAGAGAGCCAACATCATGAAACGGTGAACAACACAGGTGTTGGGACCTTAGAGCAGAAGGCCCACATGCCCATGGGGATGGGAACCTCGCAGGAGTGTCCTCGCACCACTTAGCACGTATCAGAAAATGTGGGTACCCAGCAGTTAGGGCCTGAGGCAAGAGGGCCCCCATCACCGAGGGGAGGTTCCCAGCAGGCTCCAACTGCCACAAGAGGGCCGATGTTGCCCAGGTGGGGTGTGCCAGCCAGGCAGGAGTGACCTCACAGCAGAGGGCCCCCCTCACAGAAGGGTGAGGAACCCAGCCAGGATCAGACTCTCACCAGAGGGCCCACATCATCAAGGGGATAGGAACCAGGCAGGAGTGTCCCCACACCAGTGGGGCCACATCATCGAAAGGCGAGGGACCCAGCATACGTGGCCTCAAACCAGAGGACACACATCACCAAGGGGCTGGGAGTGAGGCAGGCAGGAGGAGTCTCAAAACAGAGGGTCCATAGAAGAAAAAAGGTGAGGAATCCCGCAGTTGTAACCTCCCAGCAGGTGGCCAAGAGCAGCGAGGCTATGGGATCCAGGCCGGAGAGAACTCACAGCAGAGGGCCCTCATCATGAAACTGAGTAACCCACGGTTGGGACCTCAGAGCAGAAGGCCCACATTCCCATGGGGTTGGGAACCTGGCAGGAGTGTACTCGAACCACAGGGCGCATATCAGAAAATATTGGGAGCCCAGGAGTTAGGGCCTGACGCCAGAGGGCCCTCATTACCGAGGGGAGGAGACACCCAGCAGGCACCAAATCCCACCAGAGGGCCGACGTCGCCAAGGCGGGGTGTGCCAGCCAGGCAGGAGTGACCTCAGAGAAGAGGGCCCACGTCACAGAAGTGTGAGGAACCCAACCAGGATCAGACTCTCACCGGAGGGCCCACATCACCAAGGGGATGGGAACCAGGCAGGAGTGTTCTCACACCAGTGGGGCCACATCAGCCAAAGGTGAGGAACCCAGCACATGTGGCCTCAAACCAGAGGACACACATCACCAAGGGGCTAGGAGTGAGGCAGGTGTCTGGAGGGGCACATTTAACTCTCATTTCCCACCAGGAAGTGGAATGAACCAAAGTCTCAGAGTGCCGTGCCGGACCCTGATTACGGCCTGAAGCAAACCTGCGGTTCTGTGGCCAGTTTTCAAGGAAACGAGTTAAGAAAGGAAATCACGGGCACTGTAATTCACAAACCTGCAGAGTTATAAATGACAGCTATTGGCAAAAATATATGGAAGTAAGTCTGCAAAGAGGACTTGAAAACGAGGCAGAATTGCAGGAATCATATTTCAGGAGGTAGATTGGAATTGCATTTAAAGCATGTGAAAAGCGGCAGATCTTTGACAGTGATGCACTTGGACAAAAGTGCGTAAACATTTTTTCCTGAATATATTCAGGAAAAAACACATATGCCCTTTTTGGCCAACCAAGCACTCGAGAAATGGAAATCCGCACTACAATGAAGTCTCATTTCCCATTCGTCAAAAGGGCCATCTGAAAAAAGTGGAAAAACCAGAAACACAGGACAGGCCATGGAGAACAGGGAGCCTTGTTATGCTGATGGGCGGGATGTAAATTGCCAACAGACACTCTGGAGATGTGTATGGTGTATCCTGAAACATCTGAAAAACAAAGCTACAGACCCTAGGGCACTTCCACTTTTGGCCCTATAGCTTAGGAAAATTAAAATCAACAAGACACAGCCAACACAAAATTTAGGGCTGCTGTGTTTACAAGAACCTTGAGTCCAGTACAAATTAAATATCCCAGAAAGAAAAAAAATGGATAAAGGAGTTGTGCTACTTACGTACAACAGAATATCACTCAGCAATGAAATCAATGTCATCAGGCCTGTAGCAGCAAATTGAGTGGATTTAAGTATGATGATTCTAAGAGAAATAGGTCACACAGAGAAAGAGAATTATCATAAGATATCACTAATAGAGAGAGTGTAAACTTGGCTACACATAAACTGAATTCCAAAACCGAACAGAGTCTCACATTTAGATAAAAACTTATGCTTGCTTAAGGGGAAAGTTGAGTTGGGGTGCTGTATAAAACCAGAGATTGAAATTAGCACACATACCGTTCCATAAGCCAAATATGTAATAGACAAGACCTACTCTTTGCTCAACGAAATAGACTCATCCATGGTGTATCACCTCACACCTGTTAGAATGGGCATCATCAGAAAATCTACAAACAACAAATGCTGGAAAGGGTGTGGAGATAAGGAACCCTCTTCCACTATTGTTGGGAATGTAAATTGATACAGTCACTGTGGAGAACATTATGGAGTTTCTTATAAAACTAAGAATAGAATTACCATATGATACAGCAATCCCACTACTGGGCATATACCCAGACAAAACCATAAATCAAAAAGAGACATTCACCGCAATGTTCATTGCATCACTATTTACAATATCCAGGTAATGGAAGCAACCTAAATGCCCACAGACAGACGAATGCATAAAGATGTGGTACATATATAAAATGGAATATTACTAAGCCATAAAAAGGAATGAAATTGGGTCATTTGTAGAGACGTTGATGGATCTAGAGACTGTCATACAGAGTGAAGTAAGTCAGAAAGAGAAAAACAAATCTTGTCTATTAATGCATATATGTGGAACCTAGAAAAATTGTACAGATGAACCGTTTTGCAAGGCAGAAATAGAGCAACAGATGTAGACAACAAACGTATGGACACCAAGGGGGGAAAGCTGTTGGGGGGTGGTGGTGGGAGGAGTTGAGAGATTGGGATTGGCATGTATACATTTATATGTATAAAATAGATAACCAAAAAGAACCTGCTGTATAAAAAAATAAAATAAAATTCAAATTGCAAAAAGTAAAACAGAAAAAATATTCTTCCCTTCACATACATATATTTACATGAATAAATTATTTCCATGCTTATATCTGTAAATACAAAAAAGAGGAATAAAATCTACCTTGAACCAAAAACGAAAAAAAGAAAAAAAAACAGAACCCACCAGTTACACAGAGGAAAACCATATCAGGGCACTTGCTCCAGTTGTAAACAATTCTGAAGTTGGTCAGTGGTGGGGAATCATCTCCCATTCAGCCAGCAGGCCCCACGCAACAAGCGTCCTCATTGCAAAGCTGGGGGACCGTGCCGAGGCATCTGTGAGTAAACGTGGGCTGAGCCCCAGGCCAGCTGCTGCTGAAATGTTCCCACCCTTCCCAGGTAAAACACCTGAATATGTACAAGGACTTGAAAGCCTAGAGGAAGGGCCATGGAGCCACATGAGTGACAGCATGCCAGCCGACTTGGTGCCTGCAGGCCAGCCAGGATGGTCCTGGCCCTGGGTGCTCTTCTGGAAGTTTTCCATTTCCCTGCCTGAGATACCCCTGCTGTCCCGGCCCCCACTGCTTTCTTCCTCACTCACCTCTGCCCAGGGAGAAATTCCAGCGGCAGGTATGGGTGACACATCCTCTTCTTTAGCAGGTGGCATCTTGGCAACTGCTGCAGAAAGTCCAGCAGAGCCCCACTCACACTGGGCCACCCACAAAGCCGTGGCCTCTCACTCCCTCCCACCAGTCCAGCCCCAAGACTGCTGACAGGGCAGAGAAAATGGCGTCAGGCACAGCTGCAGGGGCTCTTGCTGCCTGGAGCGGTGTTTATATTGATCTGAACCCAGGCACACCTGGGGAGGGCTGGCCGGCACGGTCGGGCTTCCCAGGCCAGCCAATAATCACCCCTCAGGGGCTCACAGTTGCAGAAACTGGAACTTGCTGAATCGGCCAGGTCCAAGGAACAGGTGTGGGCTCCTGAGAGTCAGGATAGACAAGGGGCTGCAGCTCTGGCTTGTTTTCTAATTATATTATCTGGCCCATGAGTGGGAGACAACTTCAAGAAAACCCTCTCCTAATGAGAGGAACCCAGGAGTCAGGGAGAGGAGTGGTGGCTGGTGGGTGGAGACAGAGGCCTGGTGCCCCGGGTGCAGTGGAAGTCTCTGGAAGACCAGGTGGAGGGAGGCCACACAGAGTGTTGCCCAGGGTCACAGACCTGTCGGAGCTGCTGTTTGTTAGTTCAAGTCCTGCTCTGAGGTGCTCTCTGTCAGGTCTGAGTGAAAGGTGAGCTGGGAGTGCTCTGCAATGAGGGCGATATGCACGGTTCCTGTGTTCCCAGCCCTGCCATGGTACTTGCAAGGGTAGCTCTGTATCCTGGGAGGGGCCTGACCACGAGAGCCCCATGGGCTGCAGGGGAACCTGCCCAGGGAACCCCATATCCTGGGAGGGGCCTGAACACGAGAGCCCCGTGGGCTGGGGTGGGGGTGGGGTACCTGCCCAGGTGAGCTCCATATCCTGGGATTGGCCTGACCTCGAGAGCCCCATGGGCTGCTGGAGTCCTGGTAAAGGATGTCAGGACAGTCTGTGAAGCCACCGAGGATATACCTCCAGTAGTTCCTAAACCCTACACCCTGCTGGTCATTCTACCAACCACCAGGACATGGTATTCTGTATTAGTCTTCAATGATGCCTTCTTTTGTATTCTATTAGTCCCAGAGTCACAAGAAATTTTGGCTTGTGAGTGGCAGGACTCAACATACAACTAAAACAATACTTCCGGGCCGTGTTGCCCCAAGGGTTCAAAAATTCCCACACCATCTTTGGGGAAAGCTCAGCTAAAGACCTAAAAGTTCTACCTCTGGAAAAGGAAACACTCCTTCAATATGCAGACGACATTCTGATCGCCAGCCCTACTAAGGAGACCTCTGAACTACCAAGCCAATAAAGGATGCAAGTTGTCCAAGACAAAGCTCAAATATCACAGACTACGGTGACCTGCCTGGGCTTCATTCTCACAGAAGGTCGGAGAAGCCCATCCCAGGAAAGGGAAGAAACAATTTGCAGCCTTACCCATTTCTGAAACTAGAAGACAGCTTAGGGGTTCCTGGGGAGGCCAGGGTTTGCTGCTTCTGGATCCCTAACTACAGTCTACTAGCTGGGCCTCTATATGAAACACTGAAAGGAAAAGATGATGATCCTTTTGAATAGAATGCAGAAGAGGCCTTTCAAGAATGGAAAGAGCAGTCAATTCAGACCCTTGCCCTGGAACTCCCTAATTTAGCTAAACCCTTTGACCTTTACATTCCTGGTGAACGGTGAATCGCCATTGGAGTATTAGTGCAAAACCTGGGACCACTTGAAATGGAACAATGCAAGAATGTGATCCAGGTAGGATAAACTACGGTCACCAAGGGGCTTGGCCCACCGCCACATCTGGCCAAGATACTGGCAGTATCTGAAAACCTGGAAATCAGCAGCCCAAAAGGCCACCTCCCTCCTAAGGGAAAAGGACCCCACGTGGTGATCCTAACACCCAACCATGCCCTGAAGTTGCAGGGTTGGCTCCATGGGCACACTGACCTTGAGTGAGGAGGCCCTCCAACTCCAACCTCCATAGAGATAACCGGGGCAAAGTGGCACCATGACGACTCGTGTGAAGGTGTCTGCACGGGCAAATTTAACGCTCATTTCCCACCAGGAAGAGGAATTAACCAAAGGCTCAGCATGCCGTGCCGGAACCAGATTAGGGCCTGAAGCAATCCTGCGGGTTTGCGGCCAGCTCACAAGAAAGCGAGTTGAATAAAGGAGCTCAGGGACACTGTAATTCACAAACCTGCAGAGGTATAAATGACAGCTATCACCCAAAAATACATTGAAGGAAGGCTGCGAAAAGGACTTGAAAGCGGGGCAGAATTGCAAGAAAACGATTTCAGGGGGTAGACTGGAATTGCATTTAAAGCATAGGAAAAGAGGCAGAACGTCGACAATGATGCACTTGGCCAAAAAGGGCGTATGCGTTTTTTCCTGAATATATTCAGGAAAAAACGCATACGCCCTTTTTGGCCAACCAAGCCAGCATGTTAAAGAAATCTGCACTACAATGAAGTCTCACTGCCCCCCGTTCAAAAGGGCCATCTGAAAAAAGTGTAAAAACCAGAAACACAGGACAGGCCATGGAGAACAGGGAGCCTTGTTATGCTGATGGGCGGGATGTAAATTGCCAACAGCCACTCTGGAGATGTGTATGGTGTTTCCTCAAAAACCTAAAAAACAAAGCAACGGAGCCTACGGCATTACCACTTATTTTCCTATAGCTTAGGGAAATTAAAATCAAAAACACACAGCCACCCCAAAGTTTCTGTTTACGGCTCTGTTTACAAGAACCTCGTCTACGGTACAAGTTAAATATCCCAGAAAGCGAAAAATGGATAAAGAAGTGTGGTACGTACGTACAAAGGAATATCACTCACCAATGAAATCTATTTCATCAGGCCCGTCGCGGCATAATGAGTGGATTCAGGTACGATGATTCTAAGTGAAATAAGTCACACAGAAAATGAAACATCATAAGTTATCACTAATACACGGAATGTAAACTTGGCTACACATGAACTGAATTACAAAACAGAACAGGGTCTCAAATTTAGAAAACCACCTTATGTTTGCTTAAGGGGAAAAGTGAGTTGGGGTGCTGCATAAAAGCAGAGATAGAAATTAGCACAGATACCTTTCCATAAGCCAAATATGTAATAGTCAAGACCTACCCCTTGCTCAACGAAATGGACTAAACACCTCATATTCAACACCTAGGAATACACCTGACTAGTAAGAATCTTCAAACCCATGGATTTATATGTCTCCGTAAGACAATCAAGCGTGTGTACAGCTGCATGAACGCAGCAGAGAAAATCCAATAAATCCCATTATCAAAATGAATTACAAAAACAAAACACAATGACAGTGAAATAGAGAGCAATTCTTAAATAATTCATTCAGGGCATGTGATGCAACCTGGATTTACCACATCTACACCCAGAGCTGAGTGAGACATAAGGTTGGACACTTCGGGCTGATAGCATTGGTGAGGTTCGATGAGCAAATGCAGATCCTTTGAAGTCATACTGCATGGTACCCATTCCATGGGTCCCAACTGTCCAGTTTTAAGGGATTCTTCCTTCAGCTAAAACGTGCATGGGAAACCCACAGTATGGTGCACCGTGTGACCAGGAAACGTTTTCAAATGCATCTCAATTTTCGTCCCCTTTTACTCGGGTTCACCATTCCAGACCTTTACTAACACTCTCCCCACTTGGAGAGTCAGTGCCTTTAACCTCCTGTTTGGCACAGTTTGCAATTTCTGCGCAAGATGAACAGGAATAGGGAGAACCAATGAGAGACTAGCTCTAGGTGTCTGCACTGCAAATTTAACGCTCATTTCCCACCAGGAAGAAGAATTAACCAAAGGCTCAGCATGCCATGCCGGAACCTGATTAAGGCCTGAAGCAATCCTGCGGGTTTGCGGCCAGCTCACAAGAAAGCGAGTTGAAGAAAGGAGCTCAGGGGCACTGTAATTCACAAACCTGCAGAGTTATAAATGACAGCTAACGTCCAAAAATATATTGAAGGAAGGCTGCGAAGAGGACTGGAAAGCGGGGCAGAATTGCAGGAAAACGATTTCAGGGGCAGACTGGAATTGCATTTAAAGCATAGGGAAAGAGACAGAAAGTCGACAATGATGCACTTGGTCTAAAAGGGCGTATGCGTTTTTTCCTGAATATATTCAAGAAAAAACACATATGCCCTTTTTGGCCAAACAAGCAAGCCTGTAAAGAAATCTGCATTACAATGAAGTCTCACTGCCCCCCTGTCAAAAGGGACATCTGAAAAAAGTGAAAAATCCAGAAAGGCAGGACAGGCCATGGAGAACAGGGAGCCTTGTTATGCTGATGGGCGGGATGTAAATTGCCAACAGCCACTCTGGAGAAGTGTATGGTGTTTCCTCAAACACCTAAAAAACTAAGCAACGGAGCCTACAGCACTTCAACTTATGGTTCTATAGCTTAGGGAAATTAAAATCAAAAAGACACAGCCACCCATAAATTTTGGACGGCTCTGCTTACAAGAACCTCATTTACGGTACAAGTGAAATATCCCAGAAAGCAAAAATGGATAAAGAAGTTGTTGTACGTACGTACAATGGAATATCACTCAGCAATGAAATCTATGTCATGAGGCCCGTCGCGGCATAATGAGTGGATTCAGGTACGATCATTCTAAGTTAACTAAGTCACACAGAAAAAGAAACACCATAAGATATCTCAAATACACGGAATGCAAACATGGCTGCACATGAACTCAATTACAAAACAGAAAAGGGTCTCAAATTTAGAAAACCAACTTATGCTTGCTTAAGGGGAAAGGTGAGTTGTGGTGCTGCATAAAACCAGAGATTGAAATTAGCACAGATACCTTTCCATAAGCAAATATGTAATAGTCAGGACCTACTCCTTGCTCCACGAAATGGACTCAACACCCCATATTCAATGCCTAGGAATATACCTGACTAGTAAGAATCTGAAAACCCATGGATTTATATGTCTCCATAAGAGAATCAAGCATGTGTACAGCGGCATAAACGCAGCAGTGAAAATCCGATAAATCCCATTATCAAAATAAATTACAAAAACAAAACACAATGACAGTGAAATAGAGAG
This sequence comes from Delphinapterus leucas, assembly GCF_059928025.1. Lineage (NCBI taxonomy): Eukaryota > Metazoa > Chordata > Mammalia > Artiodactyla > Monodontidae > Delphinapterus > Delphinapterus leucas. The sequence continues at coordinate 1,628,486 of NW_028322265.1, read as the reverse complement.
CAATTCTTAAATAATTCATTCAGGGCTTGTGATGCAACGTGGATTTACCACATCTACACCCCGAGCTGAGTGAGACATAAGGCTGGACACTTCGGGCTGATAGCATTGGTGACGTTCGGTGAGCAAAGGCAACCCTTTGAAGTCATACTGCATGGTACCCATTCCATGGGTCCCAACTCTCCAGGTTGAAGGGATTCTTCCTTCAGGTAAAACATGCATGGGCAACCCAGAATATGGTCCACCGTGTGACCGGGAAACCTTTTTAAATGCATCTCAGTTTTCGTCCCCTCGTACTCGGTTTTACCATTCCAGACGCTTTACTAACACTCTCCCCACTTGGAGAGTCAGTGCCTTTAACCTCCTGTTTGGCACAGTTTGGAATTTCTGCGCAAGATGAACAGGAATAGGGAGAACCAATGAGAGATTAGCTGTAGGTGTCTGCACGAACAAATTTAACGCTCATTTCCCACCAGGAAGAGGAATTAGCCAAAGGCTCAGCAAGCCGTGCCGGAACCAGATTAGGGCCTGAAGCAATCCTGCGGTTTTGCGGCCAGCTCACAAGAAAGCGAGTTGAAGAAAGGAGCTCAGGGGCACTGTAATTCACAAACCTGCAGAGTTATAAATGACAGCTATCGTCCAAAAATATATTGAAGTAAGGCTGCAAAGAGGACTTGAACGCGGGGCAGAATTCCAGGAATACGATTTCAGGAGGTAGACGGGAAGTCCTCTGAAAGTATAGGAGAAGAGGCAGAACCTCGACAATGATGCACTTGGTCAAAAAGGGCATATGCGTTTCTTCCAGGGCCCTTATTAAAGAGGGTAGGAGGCTCCCAGCATGCTTCAGTGGCCAACAGAGGGCCTACGTCGCCAAGGCGACATGAGACATCCAGGCAGGAGTGACCTCACATCAGAGGGCCCACCTCACAGAAGGGTAAGGAACCCAGTCAGGATCAGACTCTCACCAGAGTGCCCACATAAGCAAGGGGCTGGGAACCAGGCAGGAGTGTCCTCACACCCGTGGGGCCACATCATCGAAAGTTGAGGTACCCAGCACATGTGGCCTCAAACCAGAGGACCCACATCACCATGGGTCTCGGAGCGAGGCAGGCAGGATTAACCTCAAAACACATGGCCCATTGTATAAAAAAGGTGAGGAATCCAGCAGTTGGAACATCCCAGCAGGCGGCCCAGAGCACCGAGGCTATGGGATCCAGGCAGTGATGAACTCACAACAGAGGGCACTCATCGTGATACTGTAAGCAACCCAGCTGTTGTAACCTCAGAGCACAATGCCCACATCCCCATGGGGAAGGGAACCAAGCAGGAGTGTCATCGCACCAGTGGGCACACATCAGAAAAGGTGGGGAGCCCAGCAGTTAGGGCCGGACGCCAGAGGGCCCTCATCACTGAGGAGAGGAGGCTCCCAGCAAGCTCCAACTGCTACCAGAAGGCCGACGTCACCAATGCGGGGTGTGCCAGCCAGGCAGGAGTGACCTCAGAGCAGAGGGCCAACCACACAAAAGTGTGAGGAACCCAAAGAGGATCAGACTCTCACCGGAGGGCCCACATCACCAAGGGAATGGAAACCAGGCAGGAGTGTCCTCACACCAGTGGGGCCACATCAACGAAAGGTGACGGACCCAGCACACGTGGACTCAAACTACAGGACACACATCACCAAGGGGCTGGGAGTGAGGCAGGCAAGAGAAGTCTCAAAACAGAGGGCCCATAGAAGGAAAAAGGTGAGGAATCCCGCAGTTGGAACCTCCCCGCAGGTGGCCAGGAGCAGCGAGGCTATGGGGTCCATGCCGGAGTGAACTTACACCAGAGGGCCCTCATCATAAAACTGAACAACGTACCATTGGGACCTCAGAACAGAAGACCCACATTCCCATGGGGTTGGGATCCTGGCAGGAGTGTACTTGCACCACAGGGCGCACATCAGAAAATTTTGGGAGCCCAGGAGTTAGGGTCTGACGCCAGAGGGCCCTCATTACCGAGGGGAGGAGACTCCCAGCAGGCACCAACTCCCAACTGAGGGCCCACGTCGCCAAGTTGACGTGTGCCAGCCAGGCAGGAGTGACCTCACAGCAGAGGGCCTACCTCACAGAAGGGTGAGGAAGCCAGCCAGGATAAGACTCTCACCAGAGGGCCCACATCACCAAGGGGATCGGAACAAGGCAGGAGTGTCCTCACACCAGTGTGGCCACATTATAGAAAGGTGAGGAACCCAGCACATGTGGCCTAAACCAGAGGACCCACATTTCCAAGGTGCTCCGAGTGAGGCAGGCAGGAGTAGCCTAACAACACAGGGCCCACAGAATAAAAAATGTGAGGAATCCAGCAGTTTGAACCTCCCAGCAGGTGGCCCAGAGTATGGAGTCTATGGGATCCAGGCCACAGTGAACTCACAGCAGAGGGCCCACATCATGAAACTGTGAGCAACCCAGCCAGTGGGACCTCAGAGCAGAAGGCCCACATCCCCATGGGGATGGGAACCTCGCAGGAGTGTCCTCGCACAACTTAGCACGTATCAGAAAATGTGGGAACCCAGCAGTTATGGCCTGACGCCAGAGGGCCCTCATCACGGAGGAGAGGATGCTACCAGCAGGTTCCAAGTGCCACCAGAGGGCCGACGTCACCAAGGCAATGGGAGCAAGCCAGGCAGGAGTTACCTCACAGCAGAGGGCCCACCTCACAGAAGTGTGAGGAGCCCAAACAGGATCAGACTCTAACCAGAGCGCCCACATCACCAAGGGGATGGAAACCAGGCAGGAGTGTCCTCACACCACTGGGGCCACATCAACGAAAGGTGAGGAACACAGCACATGTGGCCTCAAACAAGGGGACACACATTACGAAAGGGCTGGGAGTGAGGCATGCAGGAGGAGACTCACAACAGAGCGCCCATAGAATAAAAAAGGTGAGGAACCCCGCAGTTGGAAGCTCCAAGCAGGTGGCCCAGAGCACCGAGGCTATGGGATCCATGCCGGAGTGAACTCACAGCAGAGGGCCCACATTCTGATACTGTGAGCAACCCAGCTGTTGGGACCTCAGAGCAGAAAGCCCACATCCCCATGGGGATGGGACCCTGGCTGGAGTGTACTCGCACGACAGGGCGCACATCAGAAAATTTTGGGAGCCCATGAGTTAGGGCCTGACGCCAGAGGGCCCTCATTACTGAGGGGAGGAGACTCCCAGCAGGCACCAACTCCCAACTGAGGGCCCACATCGCCAAGGTGACGTGTGCCAGCCAGGCAGGAGTGACCTCACAGCAGAGGGCCCACCTCCCAGAAGTGTGAGGAATCCAGACAGGATCAGACTCTCACCAGAGGGCCCCCATCACCAAGGGGATGGGAACCAGGCAGGAGTGTCCTCACACCAGTGGGGCCACATCAATAAAGGTGAGGAAACCGGTACATGTGGCCTTAAACCAGAGGACCTACATCACAAATGGGCTGGGAGTGAGGCAGGAAGTAGGAGCATGAAAACACAGGACCCAAAGAATAAAAAAGGTAAGGAATCCAGCAGTAGGAACCTCCCAGCAGGCCGCTCAGAGCACAGAGTCTATGGGATCTAGGCCTGGGTGAACTAACACCAGAGAGCCAACATCATGAAACGGTGAACAACACAGGTGTTGGGACCTTAGAGCAGAAGGCCCACATGCCCATGGGGATGGGAACCTCGCAGGAGTGTCCTCGCACCACTTAGCACGTATCAGAAAATGTGGGTACCCAGCAGTTAGGGCCTGAGGCAAGAGGGCCCCCATCACCGAGGGGAGGTTCCCAGCAGGCTCCAACTGCCACAAGAGGGCCGATGTTGCCCAGGTGGGGTGTGCCAGCCAGGCAGGAGTGACCTCACAGCAGAGGGCACCCCTCACAGAAGGGTGAGGAACCCAGCCAGGATCAGACTCTCACCAGAGGGCCCACATCATCAAAGGGATAGGAACCAGGCAGGAGTGTCCCCACACCAGTGGGGCCACATCATCGAAAGGCGAGGGACCCAGCATACGTGGCCTCAAACCAGAGGACACACACCACCAAGGGGCTGGGAGTGAGGCAGGCAGGAGGAGTCTCAAAACAGAGGGCCCATAGAAGAAAAAAGGTGAGGAATCCCGCAGTTGGAACCTCCCAGCAGGTGGCCAGGAGCAGCGAGGCTATGGGATCCAGGCCGGAGAGAACTCACAGCAGAGGGCCCTCATCATGAAACTGAGCAACCCACGGTTGGGACCTCAGAGCAGAAGGCCCACATTCCCATGGGGTTGGGAACCTGGCAGGAGTGTACTCGAACCACAGGGCGCATATCAGAAAATATTGGGAGCCCAGGAGTTAGGGCCTGACGCCAGAGGGCCCTCATTACCGAGGGGAGGAGACACCCAGCAGGCACCAAATCCCACCAGAGGGCCGACGTCGCCAAGGCGGGGTGTGCCAGCCAGGCAGGAGTGACCTCAGAGAAGAGGGCCCACCTCACAGAAGTGTGAGGAACCCAACCAGGATCAGACTCTCACCGGAGGGCCCACATCACCAAGGGGATGGGAACCAGGCAGGAGTGTCCTCACACCAGTGGGGCCACATCAGCCAAAGGTGAGGAACCCAGCACATGTGGCCTCAAACCAGAGGACACACATCACCAAGGGACTAGGAGTGAGGCAGGTGTCTGGAGGGGCACATTTAACTCTAATTTCCCACCAGGAAGTGGAATGAACCAAAGTCTCAGAGTGCCGTGCCGGACCCTGATTACGGCCTGAAGCAAACCTGCGGTTCTGTGGCCAGTTTTCAAGGAAACGAGTTAAGAAAGGAAATCACGGGCACTGTAATTCACAAACCTGCAGAGTTATAAATGACAGCTATTGGCAAAAATATATGGAAGTAAGTCTGCAAAGAGGACTTGAAAACGAGGCAGAATTGCAGGAATCATATTTCAGGAGGTAGATTGGAATTGCATTTAAAGCATGTGAAAAGCGGCAGATCTTTGACAGTGATGCACTTGGACAAAAGTGCGTAAACATTTTTTCCTGAATATATTCAGGAAAAAACACATATGCCCTTTTTGGCCAACCAAGCACTCGAGAAATGGAAATCCGCACTACAATGAAGTCTCATTTCCCATTCGTCAAAAGGGCCATCTGAAAAAAGTGTAAAAACCAGAAACACAGGACAGGCCATGGAGAACAGGGAGCCTTGTTATGCTGATGGGCGGGATGTAAATTGCCAACAGACACTCTGGAGATGTGTATGGTGTATCCTGAAACATCTGAAAAACAAAGCTACAGACCCTAGGGCACTTCCACTTTTGGCCCTATAGCTTAGGAAAATTAAAATCAACAAGACACAGCCAACACAAAATTTAGGGCTGCTGTGTTTACAAGAACCTTGAGTCCAGTACAAATTAAATATCCCAGAAAGAAAAAAAATGGATAAAGGAGTTGTGCTACTTACGTACAACAGAATATCACTCAGCAATGAAATCAATGTCATCAGGCCTGTAGCAGCAAATTGAGTGGATTTAAGTATGATGATTCTAAGAGAAATAGGTCACACAGAGAAAGAGAATTATCATAAGATATCACTAATAGAGAGAGTGTAAACTTGGCTACACATAAACTGAATTCCAAAACCGAACAGAGTCTCACATTTAGATAAAAACTTATGCTTGCTTAAGGGGAAAGTTGAGTTGGGGTGCTGTATAAAACCAGAGATTGAAATTAGCACACATACCGTTCCATAAGCCAAATATGTAATAGACAAGACCTACTCTTTGCTCAACGAAATAGACTCATCCATGGTGTATCACCTCACACCTGTTAGAATGGGCATCATCAGAAAATCTACAAACAACAAATGCTGGAAAGGGTGTGGAGATAAGGAACCCTCTTCCACTATTGTTGGGAATGTAAATTGATACAGTCACTGTGGAGAACATTATGGAGTTTCTTATAAAACTAAGAATAGAATTACCATATGATACAGCAATCCCACTACTGGGCATATACCCAGACAAAACCATAAATCAAAAAGAGACATTCACTGCAATGTTCATTGCATCACTATTTACAATATCCAGGTAATGGAAGCAACCTAAATGCCCACAGACAGACGAATGCATAAAGATGTGGTACATATATAAAATGGAATATTACTAAGCCATAAAAAGGAATGAAATTGGGTCATTTGTAGAGACGTTGATGGATCTAGAGACTGTCATACAGAGTGAAGTAAGTCAGAAAGAGAAAAACAAATCTTGTCTATTAATGCATATATGTGGAACCTAGAAAAATTGTACAGATGAACCGTTTTGCAAGGCAGAAATAGAGCAACAGATGTAGACAACAAACGTATGGACACCAAGGGGGGAAAGCTGTTGGGGGGTGGTGGTGGGAGGAGTTGAGAGATTGGGATTGGCATGTATACATTTATATGTATAAAATAGATAACCAAAAAGAACCTGCTGTATAAAAAAATAAAATAAAATTCAAATTGCAAAAAGTAAAACAGAAAAAATATTCTTCCCTTCACATACATATATTTACATGAATAAATTATTTCCATGCTTATATCTGTAAATACAGAAAAGAGGAATAAAATCTACCTTGAACCAAAAACGAAAAAAAGAAAAAAAAACAGAACCCACCAGTTACACAGAGGAAAACCATATCAGGGCACTTGCTCCAGTTGTAAACAATTCTGAAGTTGGTCAGTGGTGGGGAATCATCTCCCATTCAGCCAGCAGGCCCCACGCAACAAGCGTCCTCATTGCAAAGCTGGGGGACCGTGCCGAGGCATCTGTGAGTAAACGTGGGCTGAGCCCCAGGCCAGCTGCTGCTGAAATGTTCCCACCCTTCCCAGGTAAAACACCTGAATATGTACAAGGACTTGAAAGCCTAGAGGAAGGGCCATGGAGCCACATGAGTGACAGCATGCCAGCCGACTTGGTGCCTGCAGGCCAGCCAGGATGGTCCTGGCCCTGGGTGCTCTTCTGGAAGTTTTCCATTTCCCTGCCTGAGATACCCCTGCTGTCCCGGCCCCCACTGCTTTCTTCCTCACTCACCTCTGCCCAGGGAGAAATTCCAGCGGCAGGTATGGGTGACACATCCTCTTCTTTAGCGGGTGGCATCTTGGCAACTGCTGCAGAAAGTCCAGCAGAGCCCCACTCACACTGGGCCACCCACAAAGCCGTGGCCTCTCACTCCCTCCCACCAGTCCAGCCCCAAGACTGCTGACAGGGCAGAGAAAATGGCGTCAGGCACAGCTGCAGGGGCTCTTGCTGCCTGGAGCGGTGTTTATATTGATCTGAACCCAGGCACACCTGGGGAGGGCTGGCCGGCACGGTCGGGCTTCCCAGGCCAGCCAATAATCACCCCTCAGGGGCTCACAGTTGCAGAAACTGGAACTTGCTGAATCGGCCAGGTCCAAGGAACAGGTGTGGGCTCCTGAGAGTCAGGATAGACAAGGGGCTGCAGCTCTGGCTTGTTTTCTAATTATATTATCTGGCCCATGAGTGGGAGACAACTTCAAGAAAACCCTCTCCTAATGAGAGGAACCCAGGAGTCAGGGAGAGGAGGGGTGGCTGGTGGGTGGAGACAGAGGCCTGGTGCCCCGGGTGCAGTGGAAGTCTCTGGAAGACCAGGTGGAGGGAGGCCACACAGAGTGTTGCCCAGGGTCACAGACCTGTCGGAGCTGCTGTTTGTTAGTTCAAGTCCTGCTCTGAGGGGCTCTGTGTCAGATCTGAGTGACAGGTGAGCTGGGAGTGCTCTGCAATGAGGGCGATATGCACGGTTCCTGTGTTCCCAGCCCTGCCATGGTACCTGCAAGGGTAGCTCTGTATCCTGGGAGGGGCCTGACCACGAGAGCCCCATGGGCTGCAGGGGAACCTGCCCAGGGAACCCCATATCCTGGGAGGGGCCTGAACACGAGAGCCCCGTGGGCTGGGGTGGGGGTGGGGTACCTGCCCAGGTGAGCTCCATATCCTGGGATTGGCCTGACCTCGAGAGCCCCATGGGCTGCTGGAGTCCTGGTAAAGGATGTCAGGACAGTCAGTGAAGCCACCGAGGATATACCTCCAGTAGTTCCTAAATCCTACACCCTGCTGGTCATTCTACCAACCACCAGGACATGGTATTCTGTATTAGTCTTCAATGATGCCTTCTTTTGTATTCTATTAGTCCCAGAGTCACAAGAAATTTTGGCTTGTGAGTGGCAGGACTCAACATACAACTAAAACAATACTTCCGGGCCGTGTTGCCCCAAGGGTTCAAAAATTCCCACACCATCTTTGGGGAAAGCTCAGCTAAAGACCTAAAAGTTCTACCTCTGGAAAAGGAAACACTCCTTCAATATGCAGACGACATTCTGATCGCCAGCCCTACTAAGGAGACCTCTGAACTACCAAGCCAATAAAGGATACAAGTTGTCCAAGACAAAGCTCAAATATCACAGACTACGGTGACCTGCCTGGGCTTCATTCTCACAGAAGGTCGGAGAAGCCCATCCCAGGAAAGGGAAGAAACAATTTGCAGCCTTACCCATTTCTGAAACTAGAAGACAGCTTAGGGGTTCCTGGGGAGGCCAGGGTTTGCTGCTTCTGGATCCCTAACTACAGTCTACTAGCTGGGCCTCTATATGAAACACTGAAAGGAAAAGATGATGATCCTTTTGAATAGAATGCAGAAGAGGCCTTTCAAGAATGGAAAGAGCAGTCAATTCAGACCCTTGCCCTGGAACTCCCTAATTTAGCTAAACCCTTTGACCTTTACATTCCTGGTGAACGGTGAATCGCCATTGGAGTATTAGTGCAAAACCTGGGACCACTTGAAATGGAACAATGCAAGAATGCGATCCAGGTAGGATAAACTACGGTCACCAAGGGGCTTGGCCCACCGCCACATCTGGCCAAGATACTGGCAGTATCTGAAAACCTGGAAATCAGCAGCCCAAAAGGCCACCTCCCTCCTAAGGGAAAAGGACCCCACGTGGTGATCCTAACACCCAACCATGCCCTGAAGTTGCAGGGTTGGCTCCATGGGCACACTGACCTTGAGTGAGGAGGCCCTCCAACTCCAACCTCCATAGAGATAACCGGGGCAAAGTGGCACCATGACGACTCGTGTGAAGGTGTCTCCACGGGCAAATTTAACGCTCATTTCCCACCAGGAAGAGGAATTAACCAAAGGCTCAGCATGCCGTGCCGGAACCAGATTAGGGCCTGAAGCAATCCTGCGGGTTTGCGGCCAGCTCACAAGAAAGCGAGTTGAATAAAGGAGCTCAGGGACACTGTAATTCACAAACCTGCAGAGTTATAAATGACAGCTATCACCCAAAAATATATTGAAGGAAGGCTGCGAAAAGGACTTGAAAGTGGGGCAGAATTGCAAGAAAACGATTTCAGGGGGTAGACTGGAATTGCATTTAAAGCATAGGAAAAGAGGCAGAACGTCGACAATGATGCACTTGGCCAAAAAGGGCGTATGCATTTTTTCCTGAATATATTCAGGAAAAAACGCATACGCCCTTTTTGGCCAACCAAGCCAGCATGTTAAAGAAATCTGCACTACAATGAAGCCTCACTGCCCCCCGTTCAAAAGGGCCATCTGAAAAAAGTGTAAAAACCAGAAACACAGGACAGGCCATGGAGAACAGGGAGTCTTGTTATGCTGATGGGCGGGATGTAAATTGCCAACAGCCACTCTGGAGATGTGTATGGTGTTTCCTCAAAAACCTAAAAAACAAAGCAACGGAGCCTACGGCATTACCACTTATTTTCCTATAGCTTAGGGAAATTAAAATCAAAAACACACAGCCACCCCAAAGTTTCTGTTTACGGCTCTGTTTACAAGAACCTCGTCTACGGTACAAGTTAAATATCCCAGAAAGCGAAAAATGGATAAAGAAGTGTGGTACGTACGTACAAAGGAATATCACTCACCAATGAAATCTATTTCATCAGGCCCGTCGCGGCATAATGAGTGGATTCAGGTACGATGATTCTAAGTGAAATAAGTCACACAGAAAATGAAACATCATAAGTTATCACTAATACACGGAATGTAAACTTGGCTACACATGAACTGAATTACAAAACAGAACAGGGTCTCAAATTTAGAAAACCACCTTATGTTTGCTTAAGGGGAAAAGTGAGTTGGGGTGCTGCATAAAAGCAGAGATAGAAATTAGCACAGATACCTTTCCATAAGCCAAATATGTAATAGTCAAGACCTACCCCTTGCTCAACGAAATGGACTAAACACCTCATATTCAACACCTAGGAATACACCTGACTAGTAAGAATCTTCAAACCCATGGATTTATATGTCTCCGTAAGACAATCAAGCGTGTGTACAGCTGCATGAACGCAGCAGAGAAAATCCAATAAATCCCATTATCAAAATGAATTACAAAAACAAAACACAATGACAGTGAAATAGAGAGCAATTCTTAAATAATTCATTCAGGGCATGTGATGCAACCTGGATTTACCACATCTACACCCAGAGCTGAGTGAGACATAAGGTTGGACACTTCGGGCTGATAGCATTGGTGAGGTTCGATGAGCAAATGCAGACCCTTTGAAGTCATACTGCATGGTACCCATTCCATGGGTCCCAACTGTCCAGTTTTAAGGGATTCTTCCTTCAGCTAAAACGTGCATGGGAAACCCACAGTATGGTGCACCGTGTGACCAGGAAACGTTTTCAAATGCATCTCAGTTTTCGTCCCCTTTTACTCGGGTTCACCATTCCAGACCTTTACTAACACTCTCCCCACTTGGAGAGTCAGTGCCTTTAACCTCCTGTTTGGCACAGTTTGCAATTTCTGCGCAAGATGAACAGGAATAGGGAGAACCAATGAGAGACTAGCTGTAGGTGTCTGCACTGGAAATTTAACGCTCATTTCCCACCAGGAAGAAGAATTAACCAAAGGCTCAGCATGCCATGCCGGAACCTGATTAAGGCCTGAAGCAATCCTGCGGGTTTGCGGCCAGCTCACAAGAAAGCGAGTTGAAGAAAGGAGCTCAGGGGCACTGTAATTCACAAACCTGCAGAGTTATAAATGACAGCTATCGTCCAAAAATATATTGAAGGAAGGCTGCGAAGAGGACTGGAAAGCGGGGCAGAATTGCAGGAAAACGATTTCAGGGGCAGACTGGAATTGCATTTAAAGCATAGGGAAAGAGACAGAAAGTCGACAATGATGCACTTGGTCTAAAAGGGCGTATGCGTTTTTTCCTGAATATATTCAAGAAAAAACACATATGCCCTTTTTGGCCAAACAAGCAAGCCTGTAAAGAAATCTGCATTACAATGAAGTCTCACTGCCCCCCTGTCAAAAGGGACATCTGAAAAAAGTGAAAAATCCAGAAAGGCAGGACAGGCCATGGAGAACAGGGAGCCTTGTTATGCTGATGGGCGGGATGTAAATTGCCAACAGCCACTCTGGAGAAGTGTATGGTGTTTCCTCAAACACCTAAAAAACTAAGCAACGGAGCCTACGGCACTTCAACTTATGGTTCTATAGCTTAGGGAAATTAAAATCAAAAAGACACAGCCACCCATAAATTTTGGACGGCTCTGCTTACAAGAACCTCATTTACGGTACAAGTGAAATATCCCAGAAAGCAAAAATGGATAAAGAAGTTGTTGTACGTACGTACAATGGAATATCACTCAGCAATGAAATCTATGTCATGAGGCCCGTCGCGGCATAATGAGTGGATTCAGGTACGATCATTCTAAGTTAACTAAGTCACACAGAAAAAGAAACACCATAAGATATCTCAAATACACGGAATGCAAACATGGCTGCACATGAACTCAATTACAAAACAGAAAAGGGTCTCAAATTTAGAAAACCAACTTATGCTTGCTTAAGGGGAAAGGTGAGTTGTGGTGCTGCATAAAACCAGAGATTGAAATTAGCACAGATACCTTTCCATAAGCAAATATGTAATAGTCAGGACCTACTCCTTGCTCCACGAAATGGACTCAACACCCCATATTCAATGCCTAGGGATATACCTGACTAGTAAGAATCTGAAAACCCATGGATTTATATGTCTCCATAAGAGAATCAAGCATGTGTACAGCGGCATAAACGCAGCAGTGAAAATCCGATAAATCCCATTATCAAAATAAATTACAAAAACAAAACACAATGACAGTGAAATAGAGAGCAATTCTTAAATAATTCATTCAGGGCTTGTGATGCAACGTGGATTTACCACATCTACACCCCGAGCTGAGTGAGACATAAGGCTGGACACTTCGGGCTGATAACATTGGTGACGTTCGGTGAGCAAAGGCAACCCTTTGAAGTCATACTGCATGGTACCCATTCCATGGGTCCCAACTCTCCAGGTTGAAGGGATTCTTCCTTCAGGTAAAACATGCATGGGCAACCCAGAATATGGTCCACCGTGTGACCGGGAAACCTTTTTAAATGCATCTCAGTTTTCGTCCCCTCGTACTCGGTTTTACCATTCCAGACGCTTTACTAACACTCTCCCCACTTGGAGAGTCAGTGCCTTTAACCTCCTGTTGGGCACAGTTTGGAATTTCTGCGCAAGATGAACAGGAATAGGGAGAACCAATGAGAGATTAGCTGTAGGTGTCTGCACGAACAAATTTAACGCTCATTTCCCACCAGGAAGAGGAATTAGCCAAAGGCTCAGCATGCCGTGCCGGAACCAGATTAGGGCCTGAAGCAATCCTGCGGTTTTGCGGCCAGCTCACAAGAAAGCGAGTTGAAGAAAGGAGCTCAGGGGCACTGTAATTCACAAACCTGCAGAGTTATAAATGACAGCTATCGTCCAAAAATATATTGAAGTAAGGCTGCAAAGAGGACTTGAACGCGGGGCAGAATTCCAGGAATACGATTTCAGGAGGTAGACGGGAAGTCCTCTGAAAGTATAGGAGAAGAGGCAGAACCTCGACAATGATGCACTTGGTCAAAAAGGGCATATGCGTTTCTTCCAGGGCCCTTATTAAAGAGGGTAGGAGGCTCCCAGCATGCTTCAGTGGCCAACAGAGGGCCTACGTCACCAAGGCGACATGAGACATCCAGGCAGGAGTGACCTCACATCAGAGGGCCCACCTCACAGAAGGGTAAGGAACCCAGTCAGGATCAGACTCTCACCAGAGTGCCCACATAAGCAAGGGGCTGGGAGCCAGGCAGGAGTGTCCTCACATCCGTGGGGCCACATCATCGAAAGTTGAGGTACCCAGCACATGTGGCCTCAAACCATAGGACACACATCACCATGGGTCTCGGAGCGAGGCAGGCAGGATTAACCTCAAAACACATGGCCCATTGTATAAAAAAGGTGAGGAATCCAGCAGTTGGAACATACCAGCAGGCGGCCCTGACCACCGAGGCTATGGGATCCAGGCAGTGATGAACTCACAACAGAGGGCACTCATCGTGATACTGTAAGCAACCCAGCCGTTGTAACCTCAGAGCACAATGCCCACATCCCCATGGGGAAGGGAACCAAGCAGGAGTGTCATCGCACCAGTGGGCACACATCAGAAAAGGTGGGGAGCCCAGCAGTTAGGGCCGGACGCCAGAGGGCCCTCATCACTGAGGAGAGGAGGCTCCCAGCTAGCTCCAACTGCTACCAGAAGGCCGACGTCACCAATGCGGGGTGTGCCAGCCAGGCAGGAGTGACCTCAGAGCAGAGGGCCAACCACACAAAAGTGTGAGGAACCCAAAGAGGATCAGACTCTCACCGGAGGGCCCACATCACCAAGGGAATGGAAACCAGGCAGGAGTGTCCTCACACCAGTGGGGCCACATCACCGAAATGTGACGGACCCAGCACACGTGGACTCAAACTACAGGACACACATCACCAAGGGGCTGGGAGTGAGGCAGGCAAGAAAAGTCTCAAAACAGAGGGCCCATAGAAGGAAAAAGGTGAGGAATCCCGCAGTTGGAACCTCCCCGCAGGTGGCCAGGAGCAGCGAGGCTATGGGGTCCATGCCAGAGTGAACTCACACCAGAGGGCCCTCATCATGAAACTGAACAACGTAACATTGGGACCTCAGAGCAGAAGACCCACATTCCCATGGGGTTGGGATCCTGGCAGGAGTGTACTTGCACCACAGGGTGCACATCAGAAAATTTTGGGAGCCCAGGAGTTAGGGTCTGACGCCAGAGGGCCCTCATTACCGAGGGGAGGAGACTCCCAGCAGGCACCAACTCCCAACTGAGGGCCCACGTCGCCAAGTTGACGTGTGCCAGCCAGGCAGGAGTGACCTCACAGCAGAGGGCCTACCTCACAGAAGGGTGAGGAACCCAGCCAGGATAAGACTCTCACCAGAGGGCCCACATCACCAAGGGGATCGGAACAAGGCAGGAGTGTCCTCACACCAGTGTGGCCACATTATAGAAAGGTGAGGAACCCAGCACATGTGGCCTAAACCAGAGGACCCACATTTCCAAGGTGCTCCGAGTGAGGCAGGCAGGAGTAGCCTAACAACACAGGGCCCACAGAATAAAAAATGTGAGGAATCCAGCAGTTTGAACCTCCCAGCAGGTGGCCCAGAGTATGGAGTCTATGGGATCCAGGCCACAGTGAACTCACAGCAGAGGGCCCACATCATGAAACTGTGAGCAACCCAGCCAGTGGGACCTCAGAGCAGAAGGCCCACATCCCCATGGGGTTGGGAACATGGCACGAGTGTCCTCGCACCACTTAGCACGTATCAGAAAATGTGGGTACCCAGCAGTTAGGGCCTGACGCCAGAGGGCCCTCATCACCGAGGGGAGGAGGCTCCGAGCAGGCTCCAACTGCCACAAGAGGGCCGACATTGCCAAGGCGGGGTGTGCCAGCCAGGCAGGATTGACCTCACAGCAGAGGGCCCACCTCACAGAAGTGGGAGGGACCCAGCCAGGATCAGACTCTCACCAGAGGGCCCACATCACCAATGGGATAGGAACCAGGCAGGTGTGTCCTCACACCAGTGGGGCCACATCAATAAAGGTGAGGAAACCGGTACATGTGGCCTTAAACCAGAGGACCTACATCACAAATGGGCTGGGAGTGAGGCAGGAAGTAGGAGCATGAAAACACAGGACCCAAAGAATAAAAAAGGTAAGGAATCCAGCAGTAGGAACCTCCCAGCAGGCCGCTCAGAGCACAGAGTCTATGGGATCTAGGCCTGGGTGAACTAACACCAGAGAGCCAACATCATGAAACGGTGAACAACACAGGTGTTGGGACCTTAGAGCAGAAGGCCCACATGCCCATGGGGATGGGAACCTCGCAGGAGTGTCCTCGCACCACTTAGCACGTATCAGAAAATGTGGGTACCCAGCAGTTAGGGCCTGAGGCAAGAGGGCCCCCATCACCGAGGGGAGGTTCCCAGCAGGCTCCAACTGCCACAAGAGGGCCGATGTTGCCCAGGTTGGGTGTGCCAGCCAGGCAGGAGTGACCTCACAGCAGAGGGCCCCCCTCACAGAAGGGTGAGGAACCCAGCCAGGATCAGACTCTCACCAGAGGGCCCACATCATCAAAGGGATAGGAACCAGGCAGGAGTGTCCCCACACCAGTGGGGCCACATCATCGAAAGGCGAGGGACCCAGCATACGTGGCCTCAAACCAGAGGACACACACCACCAAGGGGCTGGGAGTGAGGCAGGCAGGAGGAGTCTCAAAACAGAGGGCCCATAGAAGAAAAAAGGTGAGGAATCCCGCAGTTGGAACCTCCCAGCAGGTGGCCAGGAGCAGCGAGGCTATGGGATCCAGGCCGGAGAGAACTCACAGCAGAGGGCCCTCATCATGAAACTGAGCAACCCACGGTTGGGACCTCAGAGCAGAAGGCCCACATTCCCATGGGGTTGGGAACCTGGCAGGAGTGTACTCGAACCACAGGGCGCATATCAGAAAATATTGGGAGCCCAGGAGTTAGGGCCTGACGCCAGAGGGCCCTCATTACCGAGGGGAGGAGACACCCAGCAGGCACCAAATCCCACCAGAGGGCCGACGTCGCCAAGGCGGGGTGTGCCAGCCAGGCAGGAGTGACCTCAGAGAAGAGGGCCCACCTCACAGAAGTGTGAGGAACCCAACCAGGATCAGACTCTCACCGGAGGGCCCACATCACCAAGGGGATGGGAACCAGGCAGGAGTGTCCTCACACCAGTGGGGCCACATCAGCCAAAGGTGAGGAACCCAGCACATGTGGCCTCAAACCAGAGGACACACATCACCAAGGGACTAGGAGTGAGGCAGGTGTCTGGAGGGGCACATTTAACTCTAATTTCCCACCAGGAAGTGGAATGAACCAAAGTCTCAGAGTGCCGTGCCGGACCCTGATTACGGCCTGAAGCAAACCTGCGGTTCTGTGGCCAGTTTTCAAGGAAACGAGTTAAGAAAGGAAATCACGGGCACTGTAATTCACAAACCTGCAGAGTTATAAATGACAGCTATTGGCAAAAATATATGGAAGTAAGTCTGCAAAGAGGACTTGAAAACGAGGCAGAATTGCAGGAATCATATTTCAGGAGGTAGATTGGAATTGCATTTAAAGCATGTGAAAAGCGGCAGATCTTTGACAGTGATGCACTTGGACAAAAGTGCGTAAACATTTTTTCCTGAATATATTCAGGAAAAAACACATATGCCCTTTTTGGCCAACCAAGCACTCGAGAAATGGAAATCCGCACTACAATGAAGTCTCATTTCCCATTCGTCAAAAGGGCCATCTGAAAAAAGTGTAAAAACCAGAAACACAGGACAGGCCATGGAGAACAGGGAGCCTTGTTATGCTGATGGGCGGGATGTAAATTGCCAACAGACACTCTGGAGATGTGTATGGTGTATCCTGAAACATCTGAAAAACAAAGCTACAGACCCTAGGGCACTTCCACTTTTGGCCCTATAGCTTAGGAAAATTAAAATCAACAAGACACAGCCAACACAAAATTTAGGGCTGCTGTGTTTACAAGAACCTTGAGTCCAGTACAAATTAAATATCCCAGAAAGAAAAAAAATGGATAAAGGAGTTGTGCTACTTACGTACAACAGAATATCACTCAGCAATGAAATCAATGTCATCAGGCCTGTAGCAGCAAATTGAGTGGATTTAAGTATGATGATTCTAAGAGAAATAGGTCACACAGAGAAAGAGAATTATCATAAGATATCACTAATAGAGAGAGTGTAAACTTGGCTACACATAAACTGAATTCCAAAACCGAACAGAGTCTCACATTTAGATAAAAACTTATGCTTGCTTAAGGGGAAAGTTGAGTTGGGGTGCTGTATAAAACCAGAGATTGAAATTAGCACACATACCGTTCCATAAGCCAAATATGTAATAGACAAGACCTACTCTTTGCTCAACGAAATAGACTCATCCATGGTGTATCACCTCACACCTGTTAGAATGGGCATCATCAGAAAATCTACAAACAACAAATGCTGGAAAGGGTGTGGAGATAAGGAACCCTCTTCCACTATTGTTGGGAATGTAAATTGATACAGTCACTGTGGAGAACATTATGGAGTTTCTTATAAAACTAAGAATAGAATTACCATATGATACAGCAATCCCACTACTGGGCATATACCCAGACAAAACCATAAATCAAAAAGAGACATTCACCGCAATGTTCATTGCATCACTATTTACAATATCCAGGTAATGGAAGCAACCAAAATGCCCACAGACAGACGAATGCATAAAGAAGTGGTACATATATAAAATGGAATATTACTAAGCCATAAAAAGGAATGAAATTGGGTCATTTGTAGAGACGTTGATGGATCTAGAGACTGTCATACAGAGTGAAGTAAGTCAGAAAGAGAAAAACAAATCTTGTCTATTAATGCATATATGTGGAACCTAGAAAAATTGTACAGATGAACCGTTTTGCAAGGCAGAAATAGAGCAACAGATGTAGACAACAAACGTATGGACACCAAGGGGGGAAAGCTGTTGGGGGGTGGTGGTGGGAGGAGTTGAGAGATTGGGATTGGCATGTATACATTTATATGTATAAAATAGATAACCAAAAAGAACCTGCTGTATAAAAAAATAAAATAAAATTCAAATTGCAAAAAGTAAAACAGAAAAAATATTCTTCCCTTCACATACATATATTTACATGAATAAATTATTTCCATGCTTATATCTGTAAATACAAAAAAGAGGAATAAAATCTACCTTGAACCAAAAACGAAAAAAAGAAAAAAAAACAGAACCCACCAGTTACACAGAGGAAAACCATATCAGGGCACTTGCTCCAGTTGTAAACAATTCTGAAGTTGGTCAGTGGTGGGGAATCATCTCCCATTCAGCCAGCAGGCCCCACGCAACAAGCGTCCTCATTGCAAAGCTGGGGGACCGTGCCGAGGCATCTGTGAGTAAACGTGGGCTGAGCCCCAGGCCAGCTGCTGCTGAAATGTTCCCACCCTTCCCAGGTAAAACACCTGAATATGTACAAGGACTTGAAAGCCTAGAGGAAGGGCCATGGAGCCACATGAGTGACAGCATGCCAGCCGACTTGGTGCCTGCAGGCCAGCCAGGATGGTCCTGGCCCTGGGTGCTCTTCTGGAAGTTTTCCATTTCCCTGCCTGAGATACCCCTGCTGTCCCGGCCCCCACTGCTTTCTTCCTCACTCACCTCTGCCCAGGGAGAAATTCCAGCGGCAGGTATGGGTGACACATCCTCTTCTTTAGCGGGTGGCATCTTGGCAACTGCTGCAGAAAGTCCAGCAGAGCCCCACTCACACTGGACCACCCACAAAGCCGTGGCCTCTCACTCCCTCCCACCAGTCCAGCCCCAAGACTGCTGACAGGGCAGAGAAAATGGCGTCAGGCACAGCTGCAGGGGCTCTTGCTGCCTGGAGCGGTGTTTATATTGATCTGAACCCAGGCACACCTGGGGAGGGCTGGCCGGCACGGTCGGGCTTCCCAGGCCAGCCAATAATCACCCCTCAGGGGCTCACAGTTGCAGAAACTGGAACTTGCTGAATCGGCCAGGTCCAAGGAACAGGTGTGGGCTCCTGAGAGTCAGGATAGACAAGGGGCTGCAGCTCTGGCTTGTTTTCTAATTATATTATCTGGCCCATGAGTGGGAGACAACTTCAAGAAAACCCTCTCCTAATGAGAGGAACCCAGGAGTCAGGGAGAGGAGGGGTGGCTGGTGGGTGGAGACAGAGGCCTGGTGCCCCGGGTGCAGTGGAAGTCTCTGGAAGACCAGGTGGAGGGAGGCCACACAGAGTGTTGCCCAGGGTCACAGACCTGTCGGAGCTGCTGTTTGTTAGTTCAAGTCCTGCTCTGAGGGGCTCTGTGTCAGATCTGAGTGACAGGTGAGCTGGGAGTGCTCTGCAATGAGGGCGATATGCACGGTTCCTGTGTTCCCAGCCCTGCCATGGTACCTGCAAGGGTAGCTCTGTATCCTGGGAGGGGCCTGACCACGAGAGCCCCATGGGCTGCAGGGGAACCTGCCCAGGGAACCCCATATCCTGGGAGGGGCCTGAACACGAGAGCCCCGTGGGCTGGGGTGGGGGTGGGGTACCTGCCCAGGTGAGCTCCATATCCTGGGATTGGCCTGACCTCGAGAGCCCCATGGGCTGCTGGAGTCCTGGTAAAGGATGTCAGGACAGTCAGTGAAGCCACCGAGGATATACCTCCAGTAGTTCCTAAATCCTACACCCTGCTGGTCATTCTACCAACCACCAGGACATGGTATTCTGTATTAGTCTTCAATGATGCCTTCTTTTGTATTCTATTAGTCCCAGAGTCACAAGAAATTTTGGCTTGTGAGTGGCAGGACTCAACATACAACTAAAACAATACTTCCGGGCCGTGTTGCCCCAAGGGTTCAAAAATTCCCACACCATCTTTGGGGAAAGCTCAGCTAAAGACCTAAAAGTTCTACCTCTGGAAAAGGAAACACTCCTTCAATATGCAGACGACATTCTGATCGCCAGCCCTACTAAGCAGACCTCTGAACTACCAAGCCAATAAAGGATACAAGTTGTCCAAGACAAAGCTCAAATATCACAGACTACGGTGACCTGCCTGGGCTTCATTCTCACAGAAGGTCGGAGAAGCCCATCCCAGGAAAGGGAAGAAACAATTTGCAGCCTTACCCATTTCTGAAACTAGAAGACAGCTTAGGGGTTCCTGGGGAGGCCAGGGTTTGCTGCTTCTGGATCCCTAACTACAGTCTACTAGCTGGGCCTCTATATGAAACACTGAAAGGAAAAGATGATGATCCTTTTGAATAGAATGCAGAAGAGGCCTTTCAAGAATGGAAAGAGCAGTCAATTCAGACCCTTGCCCTGGAACTCCCTAATTTAGCTAAACCCTTTGACCTTTACATTCCTGGTGAACGGTGAATCGCCATTGGAGTATTAGTGCAAAACCTGGGACCACTTGAAATGGAACAATGCAAGAATGCGATCCAGGTAGGATAAACTACGGTCACCAAGGGGCTTGGCCCACCGCCACATCTGGCCAAGATACTGGCAGTATCTGAAAACCTGGAAATCAGCAGCCCAAAAGGCCACCTCCCTCCTAAGGGAAAAGGACCCCACGTGGTGATCCTAACACCCAACCATGCCCTGAAGTTGCAGGGTTGGCTCCATGGGCACACTGACCTTGAGTGAGGAGGCCCTCCAACTCCAACCTCCATAGAGATAACCGGGGCAAAGTGGCACCATGACGACTCGTGTGAAGGTGTCTCCACGGGCAAATTTAACGCTCATTTCCCACCAGGAAGAGGAATTAACCAAAGGCTCAACATGCCGTGCCGGAACCAGATTAGGGCCTGAAGCAATCCTGCGGGTTTGCGGCCAGCTCACAAGAAAGCGAGTTGAATAAAGGAGCTCAGGGACACTGTAATTCACAAACCTGCAGAGTTATAAATGACAGCTATCACCCAAAAATATATTGAAGGAAGGCTGCGAAAAGGACTTGAAAGCGGGGCAGAATTGCAAGAAAACGATTTCAGGGGGTAGACTGGAATTGCATTTAAAGCATAGGAAAAGAGGCAGAACGTCGACAATGATGCACTTGGCCAAAAAGGGCGTATGCATTTTTTCCTGAATATATTCAGGAAAAAACGCATACGCCCTTTTTGGCCAACCAAGCCAGCATGTTAAAGAAATCTGCACTACAATGAAGCCTCACTGCCCCCCGTTCAAAAGGGCCATCTGAAAAAAGTGTAAAAACCAGAAACACAGGACAGGCCATGGAGAACAGGGAGCCTTGTTATGCTGATGGGCGGGATGTAAATTGCCAACAGCCACTCTGGAGATGTGTATGGTGTTTCCTCAAAAACCTAAAAAACAAAGCAACGGAGCCTACGGCATTACCACTTATTTTCCTATAGCTTAGGGAAATTAAAATCAAAAACACACAGCCACCCCAAAGTTTCTGTTTACGGCTCTGTTTACAAGAACCTCGTCTACGGTACAAGTTAAATATCCCAGAAAGCGAAAAATGGATAAAGAAGTGTGGTACGTACGTACAAAGGAATATCACTCACCAATGAAATCTATTTCATCAGGCCCGTCGCGGCATAATGAGTGGATTCAGGTACGATGATTCTAAGTGAAATAAGTCACACAGAAAATGAAACATCATAAGTTATCACTAATACACGGAATGTAAACTTGGCTACACATGAACTGAATTACAAAACAGAACAGGGTCTCAAATTTAGAAAACCACCTTATGTTTGCTTAAGGGGAAAAGTGAGTTGCGCTGCTGCATAAAAGCAGAGATAGAAATTAGCACAGATACCTTTCCATAAGCCAAATATGTAATAGTCAAGACCTACCCCTTGCTCAACGAAATGGACTAAACACCTCATATTCAACACCTAGGAATACACCTGACTAGTAAGAATCTTCAAACCCATGGATTTATATGTCTCCGTAAGACAATCAAGCGTGTGTACAGCTGCATGAACGCAGCAGAGAAAATCCAATAAATCCCATTATCAAAATGAATTACAAAAACAAAACACAATGACAGTGAAATAGAGAGCAATTCTTAAATAATTCATTCAGGGCATGTGATGCAACCTGGATTTACCACATCTACACCCAGAGCTGAGTGAGACATAAGGTTGGACACTTCGGGCTGATAGCATTGGTGAGGTTCGATGAGCAAATGCAGACCCTTTGAAGTCATACTGCATGGTACCCATTCCATGGGTCCCAACTGTCCAGTTTTAAGGGATTCTTCCTTCAGCTAAAACGTGCATGGGAAACCCACAGTATGGTGCACCGTGTGACCAGGAAACGTTTTCAAATGCATCTCAGTTTTCGTCCCCTTTTACTCGGGTTCACCATTCCAGACCTTTACTAACACTCTCCCCACTTGGAGAGTCAGTGCCTTTAACCTCCTGTTTGGCACAGTTTGCAATTTCTGCGCAAGATGAACAGGAATAGGGAGAACCAATGAGAGACTAGCTGTAGGTGTCTGCACTGGAAATTTAACGCTCATTTCCCACCAGGAAGAAGAATTAACCAAAGGCTCAGCATGCCATGCCGGAACCTGATTAAGGCCTGAAGCAATCCTGCGGGTTTGCGGCCAGCTCACAAGAAAGCGAGTTGAAGAAAGGAGCTCAGGGGCACTGTAATTCACAAACCTGCAGAGTTATAAATGACAGCTATCGTCCAAAAATATATTGAAGGAAGGCTGCGAAGAGGACTGGAAAGCGGGGCAGAATTGCAGGAAAACGATTTCAGGGGCAGACTGGAATTGCATTTAAAGCATAGGGAAAGAGACAGAAAGTCGACAATGATGCACTTGGTCTAAAAGGGCGTATGCGTTTTTTCCTGAATATATTCAAGAAAAAACACATATGCCCTTTTTGGCCAAACAAGCAAGCCTGTAAAGAAATCTGCATTACAATGAAGTCTCACTGCCCCCCTGTCAAAAGGGACATCTGAAAAAAGTGAAAAATCCAGAAAGGCAGGACAGGCCATGCAGAACAGGGAGCCTTGTTATGCTGATGGGCGGGATGTAAATTGCCAACAGCCACTCTGGAGAAGTGTATGGTGTTTCCTCAAACACCTAAAAAACTAAGCAACGGAGCCTACGGCACTTCAACTTATGGTTCTATAGCTTAGGGAAATTAAAATCAAAAAGACACAGCCACCCATAAATTTTGGACGGCTCTGCTTACAAGAACCTCATTTACGGTACAAGTGAAATATCCCAGAAAGCAAAAATGGATAAAGAAGTTGTTGTACGTATGTACAATGGAATATCACTCAGCAATGAAATCTATGTCATGAGGCCCGTCGCGGCATAATGAGTGGATTCAGGTACGATCATTCTAAGTTAACTAAGTCACACAGAAAAAGAAACACCATAAGATATCTCAAATACACGGAATGCAAACATGGCTGCACATGAACTCAATTACAAAACAGAAAAGGGTCTCAAATTTAGAAAACCAACTTATGCTTGCTTAAGGGGAAAGGTGAGTTGTGGTGCTGCATAAAACCAGAGATTGAAATTAGCACAGATACCTTTCCATAAGCAAATATGTAATAGTCAGGACCTACTCCTTGCTCCACGAAATGGACTCAACACCCCATATTCAATGCCTAGGGATATACCTGACTAGTAAGAATCTGAAAACCCATGGATTTATATGTCTCCATAAGAGAATCAAGCATGTGTACAGCGGCATAAACGCAGCAGTGAAAATCCGATAAATCCCATTATCAAAATAAATTACAAAAACAAAACACAATGACAGTGAAATAGAGAGCAATTCTTAAATAATTCATTCAGGGCTTGTGATGCAACGTGGATTTACCACATCTACACCCCGAGCTGAGTGAGACATAAGGCTGGACACTTCGGGCTGATAACATTGGTGACGTTCGGTGAGCAAAGGCAACCCTTTGAAGTCATACTGCATGGTACCCATTCCATGGGTCCCAACTCTCCAGGTTGAAGGGATTCTTCCTTCAGGTAAAACATGCATGGGCAACCCAGAATATGGTCCACCGTGTGACCGGGAAACCTTTTTAAATGCATCTCAGTTTTCGTCCCCTCGTACTCGGTTTTACCATTCCAGACGCTTTACTAACACTCTCCCCACTTGGAGAGTCAGTGCCTTTAACCTCCTGTTTGGCACAGTTTGGAATTTCTGCGCAAGATGAACAGGAATAGGGAGAACCAATGAGAGATTAGCTGTAGGTGTCTGCACGAACAAATTTAACGCTCATTTCCCACCAGGAAGAGGAATTAGCCAAAGGCTCAGCATGCCGTGCCGGAACCAGATTAGGGCCTGAAGCAATCCTGCGGTTTTGCGGCCAGCTCACAAGAAAGCGAGTTGAAGAAAGGAGCTCAGGGGCACTGTAATTCACAAACCTGCAGAGTTATAAATGACAGCTATCGTCCAAAAATATATTGAAGTAAGGCTGCAAAGAGGACTTGAACGCGGGGCAGAATTCCAGGAATACGATTTCAGGAGGTAGACGGGAAGTCCTCTGAAAGTATAGGAGAAGAGGCAGAACCTCGACAATGATGCACTTGGTCAAAAAGGGCATATGCGTTTCTTCCAGGGCCCTTATTAAAGAGGGTAGGAGGCTCCCAGCATGCTTCAGTGGCCAACAGAGGGCCTACGTCACCAAGGCGACATGAGACATCCAGGCAGGAGTGACCTCACATCAGAGGGCCCACCTCACAGAAGGGTAAGGAACCCAGTCAGGATCAGACTCTCACCAGAGTGCCCACATAAGCAAGGGGCTGGGAGCCAGGCAGGAGTGTCCTCACACCCGTGGGGCCACATCATCGAAAGTTGAGGTACCCAGCACATGTGGCCTCAAACCATAGGACACACATCACCATGGGTCTCGGAGCGAGGCAGGCAGGATTAACCTCAAAACACATGGCCCATTGTATAAAAAAGGTGAGGAATCCAGCAGTTGGAACATCCAAGCAGGCGGCCCAGAGCACCGAAGCTATGGGATCCAGGCAGTGATGAACTCACAACAGAGGGCACTCATCGTGATACTGTAAGCAACCCAGCCGTTGTAACCTCAGAGCACAATGCCCACATCCCCATGGGGAAGGGAACCAAGCAGGAGTGTCCTCGCACCACTTAGCACGTATCAGAAAATGTGGGTACCCAGCAGTTAGGGCCTGACGCCAGAGGGCCCTCATCACTGAGGAGAGGAGGCTCCGAGCAGGCTCCAACTGCCACAAGAGGGCCGACATTGCCAAGGCGGGGTGTGCCAGCCAGGCAGGATTGACCTCACAGCAGAGGGCCCACCACACAAAAGTGTGAGGAACCCAAAGAGGATCAGACTCTCACCGGAGGGCCCACATCACCAAGGGAATGGAAACCAGGCAGGAGTGTCCTCACACCAGTGGGGCCACATCAACGAAAGGTGACGGACCCAGCACACGTGGACTCAAACTACAGGACACACATCACCAAGGGGCTGGGAGTGAGGCAGGCAGGAGGAGTCTCAAAACAGAGGGCCCATAGAAGGAAAAAGGTGAGGAATCCCGCAGTTGGAACCTCCCCGCAGGTGGCCAGGAGCAGCGAGGCTATGGGGTCCATGCCGGAGTGAACTCACACCAGAGGGCCCTCATCATGAAACTGAGCAACCCACGGTTGGGACCTCAGAGCAGAAGGCCCACATTCCCATGGGGTTGGGAACCTGGCAGGAGTGTACTCGAACCACAGGGCGCATATCAGAAAATATTGGGAGCCCAGGAGTTAGGGCCTGACGCCAGAGGGCCCTCATTACCGAGGGGAGGAGACACCCAGCAGGCACCAAATCCCACCAGAGGGCCGACGTCGCCAAGGCGGGGTGTGCCAGCCAGGCAGGAGTGACCTCAGAGAAGAGGGCCCACCTCACAGAAGTGTGAGGAACCCAACCAGGATCAGACTCTCACCGGAGGGCCCACATCACCAAGGGGATGGGAACCAGGCAGGAGTGTCCTCACACCAGTGGGGCCACATCAGCCAAAGGTGAGGAACCCAGCACATGTGGCCTCAAACCAGAGGACACACATCACCAAGGGGCTAGGAGTGAGGCAGGTGTCTGGAGGGGCACATTTAACTCTAATTTCCCACCAGGAAGTGGAATGAACCAAAGTCTCAGAGTGCCGTGCCGGACCCTGATTACGGCCTGAAGCAAACCTGCGGTTCTGTGGCCAGTTTTCAAGGAAACGAGTTAAGAAAGGAAATCACGGGCACTGTAATTCACAAACCTGCAGAGTTATAAATGACAGCTATTGGCAAAAATATATGGAAGTAAGTCTGCAAAGAGGACTTGAAAACGAGGCAGAATTGCAGGAATCATATTTCAGGAGGTAGATTGGAATTGCATTTAAAGCATGTGAAAAGCGGCAGATCTTTGACAGTGATGCACTTGGACAAAAGTGCGTAAACATTTTTTCCTGAATATATTCAGGAAAAAACACATATGCCCTTTTTGGCCAACCAAGCACTCGAGAAATGGAAATCCGCACTACAATGAAGTCTCATTTCCCATTCGTCAAAAGGGCCATCTGAAAAAAGTGTAAAAACCAGAAACACAGGACAGGCCATGGAGAACAGGGAGCCTTGTTATGCTGATGGGCGGGATGTAAATTGCCAACAGACACTCTGGAGATGTGTATGGTGTATCCTGAAACATCTGAAAAACAAAGCTACAGACCCTAGGGCACTTCCACTTTTGGCCCTATAGCTTAGGAAAATTAAAATCAACAAGACACAGCCAACACAAAATTTAGGGCTGCTGTGTTTACAAGAACCTTGAGTCCAGTACAAATTAAATATCCCAGAAAGAAAAAAATGGATAAAGGAGTTGTGCTACTTACGTACAACGGAATATCACTCAGCAATGAAATCAATGTCATCAGGCCTGTAGCAGCAAATTGAGTGGATTTAAGTATGATGATTCTAAGAGAAATAGGTCACACAGAGAAAGAGAATTATCATAAGATATCACTAATAGAGAGAGTGTAAACTTGGCTACACATAAACTGAATTCCAAAACCGAACAGAGTCTCACATTTAGATAAAAACTTATGCTTGCTTAAGGGGAAAGTTGAGTTGGGGTGCTGTATAAAACCAGAGATTGAAATTAGCACACATACCGTTCCATAAGCCAAATATGTAATAGACAAGACCTACTCTTTGCTCAACGAAATAGACTCATCCATGGTGTATCACCTCAAACCTGTTAGAATGGGCATCATCAGAAAATCTACAAACAACAAATGCTGGAAAGGGTGTGGAGATAAGGAACCCTCTTTCACTATTGTTGGGAATGTAAATTGATACAGTCACTGTGGAGAACATTATGGAGTTTCTTATAAAACTAAGAATAGAATTACCATATGATACAGCAATCCCACTACTGGGCATATACCCAGACAAAACCATAAATCAAAAAGAGACATTCACCGCAATGTTCATTGCATCACTATTTACAATATCCAGGTAATGGAAGCAACCTAAATGCCCACAGACAGACGAATGCATAAAGATGTGGTACATATATAAAATGGAATATTACTAAGCCATAAAAAGGAATGAAATTGGGTCATTTGTAGAGACGTTGATGGATCTAGAGACTGTCATACAGAGTGAAGTAAGTCAGAAAGAGAAAAACAAATCTTGTCTATTAATGCATATATGTGGAACCTAGAAAAATTGTACAGATGAACCGTTTTGCAAGGCAGAAATAGAGCAACAGATGTAGACAACAAACGTATGGACACCAAGGGGGGAAAGCTGTTGGGGGGTGGTGGTGGGAGGAGTTGAGAGATTGGGATTGGCATGTATACATTTATATGTATAAAATAGATAACCAAAAAGAACCTGCTGTATAAAAAAATAAAATAAAATTCAAATTGCAAAAAGTAAAACAGAAAAAATATTCTTCCCTTCACATACATGTATTTACATGAATAAATTATTTCCATGCTTATATCTGTAAATACAAAAAAGAGGAATAAAATCTACCTTGAACCAAAAACGAAAAAAAGAAAAAAAACAGAACCCACCAGTTACACAGAGGAAAACCGTATCAGGGCACTTGCTCCAGTTGTAAACAATTCTGAAGTTGGTCAGTGGTGGGGAATCATCTCCCATTCAGCCAGCAGGCCCCACGCAACAAGCGTCCTCATTGCAAAGCTGGGGGACCGTGCCGAGGCATCTGTGAGTAAACGTGGGCTGAGCCCCAGGCCAGCTGCTGCTGAAATGTTCCCACCCTTCCCAGGTAAAACACCTGAATATGTACAAGGACTTGAAAGCCTAGAGGAAGGGCCATGGAGCCACATGAGTGACAGCATGCCAGCCGACTTGGTGCCTGCAGGCCAGCCAGGATGGTCCTGGCCCTGGGTGCTCTTCTGGAAGTTTTCCATTTCCCTGCCTGAGATACCCCTGCTGTCCCGGCCCCCACTGCTTTCTTCCTCACTCACCTCTGCCCAGGGAGAAATTCCAGCGGCAGGTATGGGTGACACATCCTCTTCTTTAGCAGGTGGCATCTTGGCAACTGCTGCAGAAAGTCCAGCAGAGCCCCACTCACACTGGGCCACCCACAAAGCCGTGGCCTCTCACTCCCTCCCACCAGTCCAGCCCCAAGACTGCTGACAGGGCAGAGAAAATGGCGTCAGGCACAGCTGCAGGGGCTCTTGCTGCCTGGAGCGGTGTTTATATTGATCTGAACCCAGGCACACCTGGGGAGGGCTGGCCGGCACGGTCGGGCTTCCCAGGCCAGCCAATAATCACCCCTCAGGGGCTCACAGTTGCAGAAACTGGAACTTGCTGAATCGGCCAGGTCCAAGGAACAGGTGTGGGCTCCTGAGAGTCAGGATAGACAAGGGGCTGCAGCTCTGGCTTGTTTTCTAATTATATTATCTGGCCCATGAGTGGGAGACAACTTCAAGAAAACCCTCTCCTAATGAGAGGAACCCAGGAGTCAGGGAGAGGAGGGGTGGCTGGTGGGTGGAGACAGAGGCCTGGTGCCCGGGTGCAGTGGAAGTCTCTGGAAGACCAGGTGGAGGGAGGCCACACAGAGTGATGCCCAGGGTCACAGACCTGTCGGAGCTGCTGTTTGTTAGTTCAAGTCCTGCTCTGAGGTGCTCTGTGTCAGATCTGAGTGACAGGTGAGCTGGGAGTGCTCTGCAATGAGGGCGATATGCACGGTTCCTGTGTTCCCAGCCCTGCCATGGTACCTGCAAGGGTAGCTCTGTATCCTGGGAGGGGCCTGACCACGAGAGCCCCATGGGCTGCAGGGGAACCTGCCCAGGGAACCCCATATCCTGGGAGGGGCCTGAACACGAGAGCCCCATGGGCTGGGGTGGGGGTGGGGTACCGGCCCAGGTGAGCTCCATATCCTGGGATTGGCCTGACCTCGAGAGCCCCATGGGCTGCTGGAGTCCTGGTAAAGGATGTCAGGACAGTCAGTGAAGCCACCGAGGATATACCTCCAGTAGTTCCTAAATCCTACACCCTGCTGGTCATTCTACCAACCACCAGGACATGGTATTCTGTATTAGTCTTCAATGATGCCTTCTTTTGTATTCTATTAGTCCCAGAGTCACAAGAAATTTTGGCTTGTGAGTGGCAGGACTCAACATACAACTAAAACAATACTTCCGGGCCGTGTTGCCCCAAGGGTTCAAAAATTCCCACACCATCTTTGGGGAAAGCTCAGCTAAAGACCTAAAAGTTCTACCTCTGGAAAAGGAAACACTCCTTCAATATGCAGACGGCATTCTGATCGCCAGCCCTACTAAGGAGACCTCTGAACTACCAAGCCAATAAAGGATACAAGTTGTCCAAGACAAAGCTCAAATATCACAGACTACGGTGACCTGCCTGGGCTTCATTCTCACAGAAGGTCGGAGAAGCCCATCCCAGGAAAGGGAAGAAACAATTTGCAGCCTTACCCATTTCTGAAACTAGAAGACAGCTTAGGGGTTCCTGGGGAGGCCAGGGTTTGCTGCTTCTGGATCCCTAACTAC
Organism: Delphinapterus leucas; assembly: GCF_059928025.1. Classification (NCBI taxonomy): domain Eukaryota; kingdom Metazoa; phylum Chordata; class Mammalia; order Artiodactyla; family Monodontidae; genus Delphinapterus; species Delphinapterus leucas. Next base: position 1,598,519 of record NW_028322265.1, on the reverse strand, counting down.
AGTCTACTAGCTGGGCCTCTATATGAAACACTGAAAGGAAAAGATGATGATCCTTTTGAATAGAATGCAGAAGAGGCCTTTCAAGAATGGAAAGAGCAGTCAATTCAGACCCTTGCCCTGGAACTCCCTAATTTAGCTAAACCCTTTGACCTTTACATTCCTGGTGAACGGTGAATCGCCATTGGAGTATTAGTGCAAAACCTGGGACCACTTGAAATGGAACAATGCAAGAATGCGATCCAGGTAGGATAAACTACGGTCACCAAGGGGCTTGGCCCACCGCCACATCTGGCCAAGATACTGGCAGTATCTGAAAACCTGGAAATCAGCAGCCCAAAAGGCCACCTCCCTCCTAAGGGAAAAGGACCCCACGTGGTGATCCTAACCCCCAACCATGCCCTGAAGTTGCAGGGTTGGCTCCATGGGCACACTGACCTTGAGTGAGGAGGCCCTCCAACTCCAACCTCCATAGAGATAACCGGGGCAAAGTGGCACCATGACGACTCGTGTGAAGGTGTCTGCACGGGCAAATTTAACGCTCATTTCCCACCAGGAAGAGGAATTAACCAAAGGCTCAGCATGCCGTGCGGGAACCAGATTAGGGCCTGAAGCAATCCTGCGGGTTTGCGGCCAGCTCACAAGAAAGCGAGTTGAAGAAAGGAGCTCAGGGGCACTGTAATTCACAAACATGCAGAGTTATAAATGACAGCTATCGTCCAAAAATATATTGAAGGAAGGCTGCGAAGAGGACTTGAAACCGGGGCAGAATTTCAGGAAAACGATTACAGGGGGTAGACTGGAATTGTATTTTAAGCATAGGAATAGGGGCAGAACGTCGATAATGAAGCAGTTGGCACAAAAGGGCGTATGCGTTTTTTCCTGAATATATTCAGGAAAAAACGCATACGCCCTTTTGGGCCAACCAAGCAAGCTTGTAATGGAATTCTGCACCACAATGAAGCCTCACTGCCCCCCGGTCAAAAGGGTCATCTGAAAAAAGTGTAAAATCCAGAAAGGCAGGTCAGGCCATGGAGTATAGGGAGCCTTGTTATGTTGATGGGCGGTATGTAAATTGCCAACAACCACTCTGGAGAAGTGTATGGTGTTCCTGAAACACCAAAAACAAAGCAACGGAGCCTATGGCACTTTCACTTATGGTCATATAGCTTAGGGAATTTAAAATCAAAAACACAGAGCCACCCCAAATTTTCAGACGGCTCTGATTATAAGAACCTCGTCTGCGGTACAAGTTAAATATCCCAGAAAGCGAAAAATGGATAAAGAACTTTTGGTACGTGTATACAATGGAATATCACTCAGCAATTAAATCTATGTCATCAGGCCCATCGTGGCATAATGAGTGGATTCAGGTACGATGATTCTAAGTGAAATAAGTCACACAGAAAAAGAAACCTCATAAGATATCACTAATACACAGAATGTAAACTTGGCTACACACGAAATGAACTACAAAACAGGGTCTCAAATTTAGAAAACCAACCAATGCTTCCTTAAGGGCAAAGATGAGTTCGGGTGCAGCATAAAACCAGAGATTGAAATTAGCACAGATACCATTCCATTACCCAAATATGTAATAGTCAAGACCTACACCTTGCTCAACGAAATGGACTCAACAACCCATATTCAAAGCCCAGGAATATACCTGACTAGTAAGAATCATAAAACCCATGGATTTATATGTCTACAGAAGAGAATCAAGTGTGTGTACAGCGGCATAAATGTAGCAGTGAAAATGTGATAAATCCCATTATCAAAATAAATTAAAAAAACAAAACACAGTGACAGTGAAATAGAGAGCAATTCTTAAATAATTCATTCAGGGTTTGTGATGCAAGCTGGATTTACCACATCTACACCCAGAGCCAAGTGAGACATAAGGTTGGGCACTTCAGGCTGATAGCATTGGTGACGTTCGATGAGCAAATGCAGACCCTTTGAAGTCATACTGCATGGTACCCATTCCATGGGTCCCAACTCTCCAGGTTTAAGGGATTCTTCCTTCAGCTAAAACATGCATGGGAAACCCACAGTATGGTGCACCGTGTGACCGGGAAACGTTTTCAAATGCATCTCAGTTTTCGTCCCGTTTTACTCGGGTTCACCATTCCAGACCCTTTACTAACACTCTCCCCACTTGGAGAGTCAGTGCCTTTAACCTCCTGTTTGGCACAGTTTGCAATTTCTGCGCAAGATGAACAGGAATAGGGAGAACCAATGAGAGACTAGCTGTAGGTGTCTGCACGGGCAAATTTAACACTCATTTCCCACCAGGAAGAGGAATTAACCAAAGGCTCAGCATGCCGTGCCGGAACCAGATTAGGGCCTGAAGCAATCCTGCGGGTGTGCGGGCAGCTCCCAAGATAGCGAGTTGAAGAAAGGAGCTCAGGGGCACTGTAACTCACAAACCTGCAGAGTTATAAATGACAGCTATCGTCCAAAAAAATATTGAAGGAAGGCTGCGAAGACGACTTGTAAGCGGGGCAGAATTGCAGGAAAACGATTTCAGGGGGTAGACGGGAATTGCATTTAAAGCATAGGAAAAGAGGCAGAACGTCGACAATGATGCTCTTGGCCAAAAAGGGCGTATGCGTTTTTTCTTGAATATATTCAGGAAAAAACGCATACGCCCTTTTGGGCCAACCAAGCAAGCTTGTAAAGGAAATCTGCACCACAATGAAGCCTCACTGCCCCCCGGTCAAAAGTGTCTTCTGAAAAAAGTGTAAAATCCAGAAAGGCAGGTCAGCCCATGGAGTATAGGGAGCCTTGTTATGTTGATGGGCGGTATGTAAATTGCCAACAACCACTCTGGAGAAGTGTATGGTGTTCCTGAAACACCAAAAACAAAGCAACGGAGCCTATGGCACTTTCACTTATGGTCATATAGCTTAGGGAATTTAAAATCAAAAACACAGAGCCACCCCAAATTTTCAGACGGCTCTGATTATAAGAACCTCGTCTGCGGTACAAGTTAAATATCCCAGAAAGCGAAAAATGGATAAAGAACTTTTGGTACGTATATACAATGGAATATCACTCAGCAATGAAATCTATGTCATCAGGCCCGTCGCGGCATAATGAGTGGATTCAGCTACGATGATTCTAAGTGAAATAAGTCACACAGAAAAAGAAACCTCATAAGATATCACTAATACAAAGAATGTAAACTTGGCTACACACGAAATGAACTACAAAACAGGGTCTCAAATTTAGAAAACCAACCAATGCTTCCTTAAGGGCAAAGATGAGTTCGGGAGCAGCATAAAACCAGAGATTGAAATTAGCACAGATACCATTCCATAACCCAAATATGTAATAGTCCAGACCTACACCTTGCTCAACGAAATGGACTCAACAACCCATATTCAAAGCCTAGGAATATACCTGACTAGTAAGAATCATAAAACCCATGGATTTATATGTCTACAGAAGAGAATCAAGTGTGTGTAAAGCGGCATAAATGCAGCAGTGAAAATGTGATAAATCCCATTATCAAAATAAATTAAAAAAACAAAACACAGTGACAGTGAAATAGAGAGCAATTCTTAAATAATTCATTCAGGCTTTGTGATACAACATGGATTTACCACATCTACACCCAGAGCCAAGTGAGACATAAGGTTGGGCACTTCGGGCTGATAGCATTGGTGACGTTCGATGAGCAAATGCAGACCCTTTGAAGTCATACTGCATGGTACCCATTCCAAGGGTCCCAACTCTCCAGGTTTAAGGGATTCTTCCTTCAGCTGAAACATGCATGAGAAACCCACAGTATGGTGCACCGTGTGACCGGCAAACGTTTTCAAATGCATCTCAGTTTTCGTCCCCTTTTACTCGGGTTCACCATTCCAGACCCTTTACTAACACTCTCCCCACTTGGAGAGTCAGTGCCTTTAACCTCCTGTTTGGCACAGTTTGCAATTTCTGCGCAAGATGAACAGGAATAGGGAGAACCAATGAGAGACTAGCTGTAGGTGTCTGCACGGGCAAATTTAATGCTCATTTCCCACCAGGAAGAGGAATTAACCAAAGGCTCAGCATGCCGTGCCGGAACCAGATTAGGGCCTGAAGCAATCCTGCGGGTTTGCGGCCAGCTCCCAAGATAGCGAGTTGAAGAAAGGAGCTCAGGGGCACTGTAACTCACAAACCTGCAGAGTTATAAATGACAGCTATCGTCCAAAAAAATATTGAAGGAAGGCTGCGAAGACGACTTGTAAGCGGGGCAGAATTGCAGGAAAACGATTTCAGGGGGTAGACGGGAATTGCATTTAAAGCATAGGAAAAGAGGCAGAACGTCGACAATGATGCTCTTGGCCAAATAGGGCGTATGCGTTTTTTCCTGAATATATTCAGGAAAAAACGCATACGCCCTTTTTGGCCAACCAAGCAAGCATGTTAAAGAAATCTGCACTAAAATGAAGTCTCACTGCCCCCCGGTCAAAAGGGCCATCTGAAAAAATTATAAAATCCAGAAAGGCAGCACAGGCCATGGAGAACCGGGAGCCTTGTTATGCTGATGGGTGGGATGTAAATTGCCAACAGCCACTCTGGAGAAGTGTATGGTGTTTCCTGGAACACCTAAAAAACAAAGCAACGGAGCCTACGGCACTTCCACTTATGGTCCTATAGCTTAGGGAAATTTAAATCAAAAACACACAGCCACCCCAAAGTTTCGGACGGCTCTGTTTACAAGAACCTCGTCTACGCTACAAGTTCAATATCCCAGAATGTGAAAAATGGATAAAGAAGTTGTGGTACGTACGTACAATGGAATATCATTCAGCAATGAAATCTATGTCATCAGGCCCATCGCAGCATAATGAGTGGATTCAGGTACGATGATTCTAAGTGAAATAAGTCACACAGAAAATGAAACATCATAAGATATCACTAATACACGGAATGTAAACTTGGCTACACATGAACTGAATTACAAAACAGAACAGGGTCTCAAATTTAGAAAACCAACTTATACTTGTTTATGGGGAAAGGTGAGGTGGGCTGCTGCATAAAACCAGAGATTGAAATTAACACAGATACCTTTCCATAAGCCAAATATGTAATAGGCAAGACCTACTCCTTGCTCAACGAAATGGACTCAACACCCCATATTCAACGCCTAGGAATATACCTGACTAGTAAGAATCTTAAAACCCATGGATTTATATGTCTCCGTAAGAGAATCAAGCGTTTGTTCAGTGGCCTAAACGCAGCAGTGAAAATCCGATAAATCCCATTATCAAAATAAATTTCTAAAACACAACACCATGACAGTGAAATAGAGAGCAATTCTTAAAAAATTCACTCAGGGCTTCTGATGCAACCTGGATTTACCACATCTACACCCAGAGCTGGGGAGACAAAAGGCCGGACACTTCAGCATGATAGCATTGGTGAGGTTCGGTGAGCAAATGCAGACCCTTTGAAGTCATACTTCATGGTACCCATTCCATGGGTCCCAACTCTCCAGGTTTAAGGGAATCTTCCTTCCACTAAATCATGCATGGGAAACCCAGAGTATGGTCCACTGTGTGATTGGGAAACGTTTTCAAATGCATCTCAGTTTTCCTCCCTTTGTACTGGGGTTCACCATTCCAGACGCTTAACTAACACTCTCCCCACTTGGAGAGTCAATGCCTTTAACCTCCTGTTTGGCACAGTTTGCAATTTCTGCACAAGATGAAGAGGAATAGGGAGAACCAATGAGAGACTAGCTGTGGGTGTCTGCACGGGCAAATGTAATGCTCATTTCCCACCAGGAAGAGGAATTAACCAAAGGCTCAGCATGCCGTGCGGGAACCAGATTAGGGCCTGAAGCAATCCTGCGGGTCTGCGGCCAGCTCAGAAGAAAGCGAGTTGAAGAAAGGAGCTCAGGGGCACTGTAATTCACAAAAATGCAGGGTTAAAAATGACAGCTATCGTCCAATAATATATTGAAGTAAGTCTGCGAAGAGGACTTGAAAGCGGGGCAGAATTGCAGGAAAACGATTTCAGGGGGTAGACTGGAATTGCACTTAAAGCATAGGAAAAGAGGCAGAACGGCGACAATGATGCTCTTGGCCAAAAAGGGCGTATGCGTTTTCTCCTGAATATATTCAGGAAAAAACGCATACGCCCCTTTTGGTCAAACAAGCAAGCATGTTAAAGAAATCTGCACTACAATGAAGTCTCACTTCCCCGGTCAAAAGGGCCATCTGAAAAATGTGTAAAATCCAGAAAGGCAGCACAGGCCATGGAGAACAGGGAGCCTTGTTATGCTGATGGGCGGGATGTAAATTGCCAACAGCCACTCTGGAGAAGTATATGGTGTTTCCTGAAACACCTAGAAAACAAAGGAACAGAGCCTAGGGCACTTCCACTTATAGTCCTATAGCTTAAGGAAATTACAATCAAAAACACACAGCCACCCCAAAGTTTGGGACGGCTCTGTTGACAAGAACCTCGTCGACATTACCAGTTAAATATGCCAGAAATCGAAAAATGGATAAAGAAGTTGTGGTACGTACGTATAATGTAATATCACTCAGCAATGAAATCTATGTCATCAGGCCCGTAGCGGCATAATGTGTGGATTCAGGTATGATGATTCTAAGTGAAAACAGTCACACAGAAAAAGAAACATCATAAGATATCACTAATACACGGAATATAAACTTGGCTACACATGAACTGAATTACACAAAAGAACAGGGTCTCAAATTTAGAAAACCAACTTATGCTTGCTTACGGGGAAAGGTGAGTTGGGGTGCTGCATAAAACAAGAGATTGAACTTAGCACAGATACCTTTCCATAAGCCAAATATGTAATAGAGAAGACCTACTCCTTGCTCAACGAAATGGCCTCAACGCCCCATATTCAACGCCTAGGCATATACCTGACTAGTAAGAATCTTAAAGCCTACGGATTTATATGTCTCCGTAAGACAATCAAGTGTGTGTACAGCAGAGTAAACGCAGCAGTGAAAATCAGCTAAATCCCATTATAAAAATAAATTTCAAGAAAAAACACAATGACAGTGAAATAGAGAGCAATTCCTCAATGATTCATTCATGGCTTGTGATGAAACCTGGATTAACCACCTCTACCCCCCAGAGCTGGGTGAGACATAAGGCTGGACTCTTGGGCCTGATTGGATTGTTGAGGTACAGTGAGCAAATGCAGAGCCTTTGAAGTCATACTCCAGGGTACCCATTCCATGGGTCCCAACTCTCCAGGTTTAAGGGATTCTTCCTTCAGCTAAAACATGCATGGGAAACCCAGAGTATGGTCCACCGTGTGATCTGGAAACGTTTTTAAATGCATCTCAGTTTTCGTCCCCTGGTACTCGGGTTCACCATTCCAGACGCTTTACTAACACTCTCCCCACTTGGAGAGTCAGTGCCTTTAACCTCCTGTTTGGCACAGTTTGCAATTTCTGCGCAACATGAACAGGAATAGGGAGAACCAATGAGAGACTAGCTGTAGGTGTCTGCACGGGCAAATTTAACTCTCACTTCCCACCAGGAAGAGGAATTAACCACAGGCTCAGCATGCCGTGCCGGAACCAGATTAAGGCCTGAAGCAATTCTGTGCGTTTGCGGCTAGCTCACATGAAAGCGAGTTGAAGAAAGGAGCTCAGGGGCACTGTAATTCACAAACATGCAGAGTTATAAATGACAGCTATCGTCCAAAAATATATTGAAGGAAGGCTGCGAAGAGGACTTGAAACCGGGGCAGAATTTCAGGAAAACGATTACAGGGGGTAGACTGGAATTGCATTTTAAGCATAGGAATAGGGGCAGAACGTCGATAATGAAGCAGTTGGCCCAAAAGGGCGTATGCGTTTTTTCCTGAATATATTCAGGAAAAAACGCATACGCCCTTTTGGGCCAACCAAGCAAGCTTGTAAAGGAAATCTGCACCACAATGAAGCCTCACTGCCCCCCGGTCAAAAGGGTCATCTGAAAAAAGTGTAAAATCCAGAAAGGCACGTCAGGCCATGGAGTATAGGGAGCCTTGTTATGTTGATGGGCGGTATGTAAATTGCCAACAACCACTCTGGAGAAGTGTATGGTGTTCCTGAAACACCAAAAACAAAGCAACGGAGCCTATGGCACTTTCACTTATGGTCATATAGCTTAGGGAATTTAAAATCAAAAACACAGAGCCACCCCAAATTTTCAGACGGCTCTGATTATAAGAACCTCGTCTGCGGTACAAGTTAAATATCCCAGAAAGCGAAAAATGGATAAAGAACTTTTGGTACGTATATACAATGGAATATCACTCAGCAATGAAATTTATGTCATCAGGCCCGTCGCGGCATAATGAGTGGATTCAGCTACGATGATTCTAAGTGAAATAAGTCACACAGAAAAAGAAACCTCATAAGATATCACTAATACACAGAATGTAAACTTGGCTACACACGAAATGAACTACAAAACAGGGTCTCAAATTTAGAAAACCAACCAATGCTTCCTTAAGGGCAAAGATGAGTTCGGGTGCAGCATAAAACCAGAGATTGAAATTAGCACAGATACCATTCCATAACCCAAATATGTAATAGTCAAGACCTACACCTTGCTCAATGAAATGGACTCAACACCCCATATTCAAAGCCTAGGAATATACCTGACTAGTAAGAATCATAAAACCCATGGATTTATAGGTCTACAGAAGAGAATCAAGTGTGTGTACAGCGGCATAAATGCAGCAGTGAAAATGTGATAAATCCCATTATCAAAATAAATTAAAAAAACAAAACACAGTGACAGTGAAATAGAGAGCAATTCTTAAATAATTCATTCAGGGTTTGTGATGCAACCTGGATTTACCACATCTACACCCAGAGCCAAGTGAGACATAAGGTTGGGCACTTCGGGCTGATAGCATTGGTGACGTTCGATGAGCAAATGCAGACCCTTTGAAGTCATACTGCATGGTACCCATTCCATGGGTCCCAACTCTCCAGGTTTAAGGGATTCTTCCTTCAGCTAAAACATGCATGGGAAACCCACAGTATGGTGCACCGTGTGACCGGCAAACGTTTTCAAATTCATCTCAGTTTTCGTCCCATTTTACTCGGGTTCACCATTCCAGACCCTTTACTAACACTCTCCCCACTTGGAGAGTCAGTGCCTTTAACCTCCTGTTTGGCACAGTTTGCAATTTCTGCGCAAGATGAACAGGAATAGGGAGAACCAATGAGAGACTAGCTGTAGGTGTCTGCACGGGCAAATTTAACGCTCATTTCCCACCAGGAAGAGGAATTAACCAAAGGCTCAGCATGCCGTGCCGGAACCAGATTAGGGCCTGAAGCAATCCTGCGGGTTTGCGGGCAGCTCACAAGATAGCGAGTTGAAGAAAGGAACTCAGGGGCACTGTAACTCACAAACCTGCAGAGTTATAAATGACAGCTATCGTCCAAAAAAATATTGAAGGAAGGCTGCGAAGACGACTTGTAAGCGGGGCAGAATTGCAGGAAAACGATTTCAGGGGGTAGACGGGAATTGCATTTAAAGCATAGGAAAAGAGGCAGCACGTCGACAATGATGCTCTTGGCCAAAAAGGGCGTATGCGTTTTTTCCTGAATATATTCAGGAAAAAACGCATACGCCCTTTTTGGCCAACCAAGCAAGCATGTTAAAGAAATCTGCACTAAAATGAAGTCTCACTGCCCCCCGGTCAAAAGGGCCATCTGAAAAAAGTGTAAAATCCAGAAAGGCAGCACAGGCCATGGAGAACCGGGAGCCTTGTTATGCTGATGGGCGGGATGTAAATTGCCAACAGCCACTCTGGAGAAGTGTATGGTGTTTCCTGGAACACCTAAAAAACAAAGCAACGGAGCCTACGGCACTTCCACTTATGGTCCTACAGCTTAGGGAAATTTAAATCAAAAACACACAGCCACCCCAAAGTTTCGGACGGCTCTGTTTACAAGAACCTCGTCTACGCTACAAGTTCAATATCCCAGAATATGAAAAATGGATAAAGAAATTGTGGTACGTACGTACAATGGAATATCATTCAGCAATGAAATCTATGTCATCAGGCCCATCGCAGCATAGTGAGTGGATTCAGGTACGATGATTCTAAGTGAAATAAGTCACACAGAAAATGAAACATCATAAGATATCACTAATACACGGAATGTAAACTTGGCTACACATGAACTGAATTACAAAACAGAACAGGGTCTCAAATTTAGAAAACCAACTTATTCTTGCTTATGGGGAAAGGTGAGGTGGGCTGCTGCATAAAACGAGAGATTGAAATTAACACAGATACCTTTCCATAAGCCAAATATGTAATAGGCAAGACCTACTCCTTGCTCAACGAAATGGACTCAACACCCCATATTCAACGCCTAGGAATATACCTGACTAGTAAGAATCTTAAAACCCATGGATTTATATGTCTCCGTAAGAGAATCAAGCGTTTGTTCAGTGGCCTAAACGCAGCAGTGAAAATCCGATAAATCCCATTATCAAAATAAATTTCTAAAACACAACACCATGACAGTGAAATAGAGAGCAATTCTTAAAAAATTCACTCAGGGCTTCTGATGCAACCTGGATTTACCTCATCTACACCCAGAGCTGGGGAGACAAAAGGCCGGACACTTCAGCATGATAGCATTGGTGAGGTTCGGTGAGCAAATGCAGACCCTTTGAAGTCATACTGCATGGTACCCATTCCATGGGTCCCAACTCTCCAGGTTTAAGGGATTCTTCCTTCCACTAAATCATGCATGGGAAACCCAGAGTATGGTCCACTGTGTGATTGGGAAACGTTTTCAAATGCATCTCAGTTTTCATCCCTTTGTACTCGGGTTCACCATTCCAGACGCTTAACTAACACTCTCCCCACTTGGAGAGTCAATGCCTTTAACCTCCTGTTTGGCACAGTTTGCAATTTCTGCACAAGATGAAGAGGAATAGGGAGAACCAATGAGAGACTAGCTGTGGGTGTCTGCACGGGCAAATGTAATGCTCATTTCCCACCAGGAAGAGGAATTAACCAAAGGCTCAGCATGCCGTGCGGGAACCAGATTAGGGCCTGAAGCAATCCTGCGGGTTTGCGGCCAGCTCACAAGAAAGCGAGTTGAAGAAAGGAGCTCAGGGGCACTGTAATTCACAAACATGCAGGGTTAAAAATGACAGCTATCGTCCAATAATATATTGAAGTAAGTCTGTGAAGAGGACTTGAAAGCGGGGCAGAATTGCAGGAAAACGATTTCAGGGGGTAGACTGGAATTGCACTTAAAGCATAGGAAAAGAGGCAGAACGGCGACAATGATGCTCTTGGCCAAAAAGGGCGTATGCGTTTTCTCCTGAATATATTCAGGAAAAAACGCATACGCCCCTTTTGGTCAAACAAGCAAGCATGTTAAAGAAATCTGCACTACAATGAAGTCTCACTTCCCCGGTTAAAAGGGCCATCTGAAAAATGTGTAAAATCCAGAAAGGCAGCACAGGCCATGGAGAACAGGGAGCCTTGTTATGCTGATGGGCGGGATGTAAATTGCCAACAGCCACTCTGGAGAAGTATATGGTGTTTCCTGAAACACCTAGAAAACAAAGGAACAGAGCCTAGGGCACTTACACTTATAGTCCTATAGCTTAAGGAAATTACAATCAAAAACACACAGCCACCCAAAGTTTGGGATGGCTCTGTTGACAAGAATCTCGTCGACATTACCAGTTAAATATGCCAGAAATCGAAAAATGGATAAAGAAGTTGTGGTACGTACGTATAATGTAATATCACTCAGCAATGAAATCTATGTCATCAGGCCCGTAGCGGCATAATGTGTGGATTCAGGTATGATGATTCTAAGTGAAAACAGTCACACAGAAAAAGAAACATCATAAGATATCACTAATACACGGAATATAAACTTGGCTACACATGAACTGAATTACAAAAAAGAACAGGGTCTCAAATTTAGAAAACCAACTTATGCTTGCTTACGGGGAAAGGTGAGTTGGGGTGCTGCATAAAACAAGAGATTGAACTTAGCACAGATACCTTTCCATAAGCCAAATATGTAATAGAGAAGACCTACTCCTTGCTCAACGAAAAGGCCTCAACGCCCCATATTCAACGCCTAGGCATATACCTGACTAGTAAGAATCTTAAAGCCTACGGATTTATATGTCTCCGTAAGACAATCAAGTGTGTGTACAGCAGAGGAAACGCAGCAGTGAAAATCAGCTAAATCCCATTATAAAAATAAATTTCAAGAAAAAACACAATGATAGTGAAATAGAGAGCAATTCCTCAATGATTCATTCATGGCTTGTGATGAAACCTGGATTAACCACCTCTATCCCCCAGAGCTGGGTGAGACATAAGGCTGGATTCTTGGGCCTGATTGGATTGTTGAGGTACAGTGAGCAAATGCAGAGCCTTTGAAGTCATACTCCAGGGTACCCATTCCATGGGTCCCAACTCTCCAGGTTTAAGGGATTCTTCCTTCAGCTAAAACATGCATGGGAAACCCAGAGTATGGTCCACCGTGTGATCTGGAAACGTTTTTAAATGCATCTCAGTTTTCGTCCCCTGGTACCCGGGTTCACCATTCCAGACGCTTTACTAACACTCTCCCCACTTGGAGAGTCAGTGCCTTTAACCTCCTGTTTGGCACAGTTTGCAATTTCTGCGCAACATGAACAGGAATAGGGAGAACCAATGAGAGACTAGCTGTAGGTGTCTGCACGGGCAAATTTAACTCTCACTTCCCACCAGGAAGAGGAATTAACCACAGGCTCAGCATGCCGTGCCGGAACCAGATTAAGGCCTGAAGCAATTCTGTGCGTTTGCGGCCAGCTCACATGAAAGCGAGTTGAAGAAAGGAGCTCAGGGGCACTGTAATTCACAAACATGCAGAGTTATAAATGACAGCTATCGTCCAAAAATATATTGAAGGAAGGCTGCGAAGAGGACTTGAAACCGGGGCAGAATTTCAGGAAAACAATTACAGGGGGTAGACTGGAATTGCATTTTAAGCATAGGAATAGGGGCAGAACGTCGATAATGAAGCAGTTGGCACAAAAGGGCGTATGCGTTTTTTCCTGAATATATTCAGGAAAAAACGCATACGCCCTTTTGGGCCAACCAAGCAAGCTTGTAATGGAATTCTGCACCACAATGAAGCCTCACTGCCCCCCGGTCAAAAGGGTCATCTGAAAAAAGTGTAAAATCCAGAAAGGCACGTCAGGCCATGGAGTATAGGGAGCCTTGTTATGTTGATGGGCGGTATGTAAATTGCCAACAACCACTCTGGAGAAGTGTATGGTGTTCCTGAAACACCAAAAACAAAGCAACGGAGCCTATGGCACTTTCACTTATGGTCATATAGCTTAGGGAATTTAAAATCAAAAACACAGAGCCACCCCAAATTTTCAGACGGCTCTGATTATAAGAACCTCGTCTGCGGTACAAGTTAAATATCCCAGAAAGCGAAAAATGGATAAAGAACTTTTGGTACGTATATACAATGGAATATCACTCAGCAATGAAATTTATGTCATCAGGCCCATCGCGGCATAATGAGTGGATTCAGGTACGATGATTGTAAGTGAAATAAGTCACACAGAAAAAGAAACCTCATAAGATATCACTAATACACAGAATGTAAACTTGGCTACACACGAAATGAACTACAAAACAGGGTCTCAAATTTAGAAAACCAACCAATGCTTCCTTAAGGGCAAAGATGAGTTCGGGTGCAGCATAAAACCAGAGATTGAAATTAGCACAGATACAATTCCATAACCCAAATATGTAATAGTCAAGACCTACACCTTGCTCAACGAAATGGACTCAACACCCCATATTCAAAGCCCAGGAATATACCTGACTAGTAAGAATCATAAAACCCATGGATTTATATGTCTACAGAAGAGAATCAAGTGTGTGTACAGCGGCATAAATGCAGCACTGAAAATGTGATAAATCCCATTATCAAAATAAATTAAAAAAACAAAACACAGTGACAGTGAAATAGAGAGCAATTCTTAAATAATTCATTCAGGCTTTGTGATACAACCTGGATTTACCACATCTACACCCAGAGCCTAGTGAGACATAAGGTTTGGCACTTCGGGCTGATAGCATTGGTGACGTTCGATGAGCAAATGCAGACCCTTTGAAGTCATACTGCATGGTACCCATTCCATGGGTCCCAACTCTCCAGGTTTAAGGGATTCTTCCTTCAGCTAAAACATGCATGGGAAACCCACAGTATGGTGCACCGTTAGACCGGCAAAAGTTTTCAAATGCATCTCAGTTTTCGTCCCCTTTTACTCGGGTTCACCATTCCAGACCCTTTACTAACACTCTCCCCACTTGGAGAGTCAGTGCCTTTAACCTCCTGTTTGGCACAGTTTGCAATTTCTGCGCAAGATGAACAGGAATAGGGAGAACCAATGAGAGACTAGCTGTAGGTGTCTGCACGGGCAAATTTAATGCTCATTTCCCACCAGGAAGAGGAATTAACCAAAGGCTCAGCATGCCGTGCCGGAACCAGATTAGGGCCTGAAGCAATCCTGCGGGTTTGCGGGCAGCTCACAAGATAGCGAGTTGAAGAAAGGAGCTCAGGGGCACTGTAACTCACAAACCTGCAGAGTTATAAATGACAGCTATCGTCCAAAAAAATATTGAAGGAAGGCTGCGAAGACGACTTGTAAGCGGGGCAGAATTGCAGGAAAACGATTTCAGGGGGTAGACGGGAATTGCATTTAAAGCATAGGAAAAGAGGCAGAACGTCGACAATGATGCTCTTGGCCAAAAAGGGCGTATGCGTTTTTTCCTGAATATATTCAGGAAAAAACGCATACGCCCTTTTTGGCCAACCAAGCAAGCATGTTAAAGAAATCTGCACTAAAATGAAGTCTCACTGCCCCCCAGTCAAAAGGGCCATCTGAAAAAAGTGTAAAATCCAGAAAGGCAGCACAGGCCATGGAGAACCGGGAGCCTTGTTATGCTGATGGGCCGGATGTAAATTGCCAACAGCCACTCTGGAGAAGTGTATGGTGTTTCCTGGAACACCTAAAAAACAAAGCAACGGAGCCTACGGCACTTTCACTTATGGTCCTATAGCTTAGGGAAATTTAAATGAAAAACACACAGCCACCCCAAAGTTTCGGACGGCTCTGTTTACAAGAACCTCGTCTACGCTACAAGTTCAATATCCCAGAATGTGAAAAATGGATAAAGAAGTTGTGGTATGTACGTACAATGGAATATCATTCAGCAATGAAATCTATGTCATCAGGCACATCGCAGCATAATGAGTGGATTCAGGTACGATGATTCTAAGTGAAATAAGTCACACAGAAAATGAAACATCATAATATATCACTAATACACGGAATGTAAACTTGGCTACACATGAACTGAATTACAAAACAGAACAGGGTCTCAAATTTAGAAAACCAACTTATACTTGCTTATGGGGAAAGGTGAGGTGGGCTGCTGCATAAAACCAGAGATTGAAATTAACACAGATACCTTTCAATAAGCCAAATATGTAATAGGCAAGACCTACTCCTTGCTCAACGAAATGGACTCAACACCCCATATTCAACGCCTAGGAATATACCTGACTAGTAAGAATCTTAAAACCCATGGATTTATATGTCTCCGTAAGAGAATCAAGCGTTTGTACAGTGGCCTAAACGCAGCAGTGAAAATCCAATAAATCCCATTATCAAAATAAATTTCTAAAACACAACACCATGACAGTGAAATAGAGAGCAATTCTTAAAAAATTCACTCAGGGCTTCTGATGCAACGTGGATTTACCACATCTACACCCAGAGCTGGGGAGACAAAAGGCCGGACACGTCAGCATGATACCATTGGTGAGGTTCGGTGAGCAAATGCAGACCCTTTGAAGTCATACTTCATGGTACCCATTCCATGGGTCCCAACTCTCCAGGTTTAAGGGATTCTTCCTTCCACTAAATCATGCATGGGAAACCCAGAGTATGGTCCACTGTGTGATTGGGAAACGTTTTCAAATGCATCTCAGTTTTCATCCCTTTGTACTCGGGTTCACCTTTCCAGACGCTTAACTAACACTCTCCCCACTTGGAGAGTCAATGCCTTTAACCTCCTGTTTGGCACAGTTTGCAATTTCTGCACAAGATGAAGAGGAATAGGGAGAACCAATGAGAGACTAGCTGTGGGTGTCTGCACGGGCAAATGTAATGCTCATTTCCCACCAGGAAGAGGAATTAACCAAAGGCTCAGCATGCCGTGCGGGAACCAGATTAGGGCCTGAAGCAATCCTGCGGGTTTGCGGCCAACTCACAAGAAAGCGAGTTGAAGAAAGGAGCTCAGGGACACTGTAATTCACAAACATGCAGGGTTTAAAATGACAGCTATCGTCCAATAATATATTGAAGTAAGTCTGCGAAGAGGACTTGAAAGCGGGGCAGAATTGCAGGAAAACGATTTCAGGGGGTAGACTGGAATTGCGCTTAAAGCATAGGAAAAGAGGCAGAACGGCGACAATGATGCTCTTGGCCAAAAAGGGCGTATGCGTTTTCTCCTGAATATATTCAGGAGAAAACGCATACGCCCCTTTTGGTCAAACAAGCAAGCATGTTAAAAAAATCTGCACTGCAATGAAGTCTCACTTCCCCGGTCAAAAGGGCCATCTGAAAAATGTGTAAAATCCAGAAAGGCAGCAAAGGCCATGGAGAACAGGGAGCCTTGTTATGCTGATGGGCGAGATGTAAATTGCCAACAGCCACTCTGGAGAAGTATATGGTGTTTCCTGAAACACCTAGAAAACAAAGGAACAGAGCCTAGGGCACTTCCACTTATAGTCCTATAGCTTAAGGAAATTACAATCAAAAACACACAGCCACCCCAAAGTTTGGGACGGCTCTGTTGACAAGAACCTCGTCGACATTACCAGTTAAATATGCCAGAAATCGAAAAATGGATAAAGAAGTTGTGGTACGTACGCATAATGTAATATCACTCAGCAATGAAATCTATGTCATCAGGCCCGTAGCGGCATAATGTGTGGATTCAGGTATGATGATTCTAAGTGAAAACAGTCACACAGAAAAAGAAACATCATAAGATATCACTAATACACGGAATATAACCTTGGCTACACATTAACTGAATTACAAAAAGAACAGGGTCTCAAATTTAGAAAACCAACTTATGCTTGCTTACGGGGAAAGGTGAGTTGGGGTGCTGCATAAAACAAGAGATTGAACTTAGCACAGATACCTTTCCATAAGCCAAATATGTAATAGAGAAGACCTACACCTTGCTCAACGAAATGGCCTCAACGCCCCATATTCAACGCCTAGGCATATACCTGACTAGTAAGAATCTTAAAGCCTACGGATTTATATGTCTCCGTAAGACAATCAAGTGTGTGTACAGCAGAGTAAACGCAGCAGTGAAAATCAGCTAAATCCCATTATAAAAATAAATTTCAAGAAAAAACACAATGACAGTGAAATAGAGAGCAATTCCTCAATGATTCATTCATGGCTTGGGATGAAACCTGGATTAACCACCTCTACCCCCCAGAGCTGGGTGAGACATAAGGCTGGACTCTTGGGCCTGATTGGATTGTTGAGGTACAGTGAGCAAATGCAGAGCCTTTGAAGTCATACTCCAGGGTACCCATTCCATGGGTCCCAACTCTCCAGGTTTAAGGGATTCTTCCTTCAGCTAAAACATGCATGGGAAACCCAGAGTATGGTCCACCGTGCGATCTGGAAACGTTTTTAAATGCATCTCAGTTTTCGTCCCCTGGTACTCGGGTTCACCATTCCAGACGCTTTACTAACACTCTCCCCACTTGGAGAGTCAGTGCCTTTAACCTCCTGTTTGGCACAGTTTGCAATTTCT
This sequence comes from Delphinapterus leucas, assembly GCF_059928025.1. Lineage (NCBI taxonomy): Eukaryota > Metazoa > Chordata > Mammalia > Artiodactyla > Monodontidae > Delphinapterus > Delphinapterus leucas. Next base: position 1,580,626 of record NW_028322265.1, on the reverse strand, counting down.
GCGCAACATGAACAGGAATAGGGAGAACCAATGAGAGACTAGCTGTAGGTGTCTGCACGGGCAAATTTAACTCTCACTTCCCACCAGGAAGAGGAATTAACCACAGGCTCAGCATGCCGTGCCGGAACCAGATTAAGGCCTGAAGCAATTCTGTGCGTTTGCGGCTAGCTCACATGAAAGCGAGTTAAAGAAAGGAGCTCAGGGTCACTGTAATTCACAAACATGCAGAGTTATAAATGACAGCTATCGTCCAAAAATATGTTGAAGGAAGGGTGCGAAGAGGACTTGAACCCGGGGCAGAATTTCAGGAAAACGATTACAGGGGGTAGACTGGAATTGCATTTTAAGCATAGGAATAGGGGCAGAACGTCGATAATGAAGCAGTTGGCACAAAAGGGCGTATGCGTTTTTTCCTGAATATATTCAGGAAAAAACGCATACGCCCTTTTGGGCCAACCAAGCAAGCTTGTAAAGGAAATCTCCACCACAATGAAGCCTCACTGCCCCCCGGTCAAAAGGGTCATCTGAAAAAAGTGTAAAATCCAGAAAGGAAGGTCAGGCCATGGAGTATAGGGAGCCTTGTTATGTTGATGGGCTGTATGTAAATTGCCAACAACCACTCTGGAGAAGTGTATGGTGTTCCTGAAACACCAAAAAGAAAGCAACAGAGCCTATGGCACTTTCACTTATGGTCATATAGCTTAGGGAATTTAAAATCAAAAACACAGAGCCACCCCAAATTTTCAGAGGCTCTGATTATAAGAACCTCGTCTGCGGTACAAGTTAAATATCCCAGAAATTGAAAAATGGATAAAGAACTTTTGGTACGTATATACAATGGAATATCACTCAGCAATGAAATCTATGTCATCAGGCCCGTCGCGGCATAATGAGTGGATTCAGGTACGATGATTCTAAGTGAAATAAGTCACACAGAAAAAGAAACCTCATAAGATATCACTAATACACAGAATGTAAACTTGGCTACACACGAAATGAACTACAAAACAGGGTCTCAAATTTAGAAAACCAACCAATGCTTCCTTAAGGGCAAAGATGAGTTTGGGTGCAGCATAAAACCAGAGATTGAAATTAGCACAGATACCATTCCATAACCCAAATATGTAATAGTCAAGACCTACCCCTTGCTCAACGAAATGGACTCAACACCCCATATTCAAAGCCCAGGAATATACCTGACTAGTAAGAATCATAAAACCCATGGATTTATAGGTCTACAGAAGAGAATCAAGTGTGTGTACAGCGGCATAAATGCAGCAGTGAAAATGTGATAAATCCCATTATCAAAATAAATTAAAAAAACAAAACACAGTGACAGTGAAATAGAGAGCAATTCTTAAATAATTCATTCAGTGTTTGTGATGCAACCTGGATTTACCACATCTACACCCAGAGCCAAGTGAGACATAAGGTTGGGCACTTCGGGCTGATAGCATTGGTGACGTTCGATGAGCAAATGCAGACCCTTTGAAGTCATACTGCATAGTACCCATTCCATGGGTCCCAACTCTCCAGGTTTAAGGGATTCTTCCTTCAGCTAAAACATGCATGGGAAACCCACAGTATGGTGCACCGTGTGACCGGGAAACCTTTTCAAATGCATCTCAGTTTTCGTCCCCTTTTACTCGGGTTCACCATTCCAGACCCTTTACTAACACTCTCCCCACTTGGAGAGTCAGTGCCTTTAACCTCCTGTTTGGCACAGTTTGCAATTTCTGCGCAAGATGAACAGGAATAGGGAGAACCAATGAGAGACTAGCTGTAGGTGTCTGCACGGGCAAATTTAACGCTCATTTCCCACCAGGAAGAGGAATTAACCAAAGGCTCAGCATGCCGTGCCGGAACCAGATTAGGGCCTGAAGCAATCCTGCGGGTTTGCGGGCATCTCACAAGATAGCGAGTTGAAGAATGGAGCTCAGGGGCACTGTAACTCACAAACCTGCAGAGTTATAAATGACAGCTATCGTCCAAAAAATATTGAAGGAAGGCTGTGAAGACGACTTGTGAGCGGGGCAGAATTGCAGGAAAACGATTTCAGGGGGTAGACGGGAATTGCATTTAAAGCATAGGAAAAGAGGCAGAACGTCGACAATGATGCTCTTGGCCAAAAAGGGCGTATGCGTTTTTTCCTGAATATATTCAGGAAAAAACCCATACGCCCTTTTTGGCCAACCAAGCAAGCATGTTAAAGAAATCTGCACTAAAATGAAGTCTCACTGCCCCCCGGTCAAAAGGGCCATCTGAAAAAAGTGTAAAATCCAGAAAGGCAGCACAGGCCATGGAGAACCGGGAGCCTTGTTATGCTGATGGGCGGGATGTAAATTGCCAACAGCCACTCTGGAGAAGTGTATGGTGTTTCCTGGAACACCTAAAAAACAAAGCAACGGAGCCTACGGCACTTCCACTTATGGTCCTATAGCTTAGGGAAATTTAAATCAAAAACACACAGCCACCCCAAAGTTTCGGACGGCTCTGTTTACAAGAACCTCGTCTACGCTACAAGTTCAATATCCCAGAATGTGAAAAATGGATAAAGAAGTTGTGGTACGTACGTACAATGGAATATCATTCAGCAATGAAATCTATGTCATCAGGCCCATCGCAGCATAATGAGTGGATTCAGGTACGATGATTCTAAGTGAAATAAGTCACACAGAAAATGAAACATCATAAGATATCACTAATACACGGAATGTAAACTTGGCTACACATGAACTGAATTACAAAACAGAACAGGGTCTCAAATTTAGAAAACCAACTTATACTTGCTTATGGGGAAAGGTGAGGTGGGCTGCTGCATAAAACGAGAGATTGAAATTAACACAGATACCTTTCCATAAGCCAAATATATAATAGGCAAGACCTACTCCTTGCTCAACGAAATGGACTCAACACCCCATATTCAACGCCTAGGAATATACCTGACTAGTAAGAATCTTAAAACCCATGGATTTATATGTCTCCGTAAGAGAATCAAGCGTTTGTTCAGTGGCCTAAACGCAGCAGTGAAAATCCAATAAATCCCATTATCAAAATAAATTTCTAAAACACAACACCATGACAGTGAAATAGAGAGCAATTCTTAAAAAATTCACTCAGGGCTTCTGATGCAACCTGGATTTACCTCATCTACACCCAGAGCTGGGGAGACAAAAGGACGGACACTTCAGCATGATAGAATTGGTGACGTTCGATGAGCAAATGCAGACCCTTTGAAGTCATACTGCATGGTACACATTCCATGGGTCCCAACTCTCCAGGTTTAAGGGATTCTTCCTTCCACTAAATCATGCATGGGAAACCCAGAGTATGGTCCACTGTGTGATTGGGAAACGTTTTCAAATGCATCTCAGTTTTCATCCCTTTGTACTGGGGTTCACCATTCCAGACGCTTAACTAACACTCTCCCCACTTGGAGAGTCAATGCCTTTAACCTCCTGTTTGGCACAGTTTGCAATTTCTGCACAAGATGAAGAGGAATAGGGAGAACCAATGAGAGACTAGCTGTGGGTTTCTGCACGGGCAAATGTAATGCTCATTTCCCACCAGGAAGAGGAATTAACCAAAGGCTCAGCATGCGGTGCGGGAACCAGATTAGGGCCTGAAGCAATCCTGCGGGTTTGCGGCCAGCTCACAAGAAAGCGAGTTGAAGAAAGGAGCTCAGGGACACTGTAATTCACAAACATGCAGGGTTAAAAATGACAGCTATCTTCCAATAATATATTGAAGTAAGTCTGCGAAGAGGACTTGAAAGCGGGTCAGAATTGCAGGAAAACGATTTCAGGGGGTAGACTGGAATTGCACTTAAAGCATAGGAAAAGAAGCAGAACGGCGACAATGATGCTCTTGGCCAAAAAGGGCGTATGCGTTTTCTCCTGAATATATTCAGGAAAAAACGCATACGCCCCTTTTGGTCAAACAAGCAAGCATGTTAAAGAAATCTGCACTACAATGAAGTCTCACTTCCCCGGTCAAAAGGGCCATCTGAAAAATGTGTAAAATCCAGAAAGGCAGCACAGGCCATGGAGAACAGGGAGCCTTGTTATGCTGATGGGCGGGATGTAAATTGCCAACAGCCACTCTGGAGAAGTATATGGTGTTTCCTGAAACACCTAGAAAACAAAGGAACAGAGCCTAGGGCACTTCCACTTATAGTCCTATAGCTTAAGGAAATTACAATCAAAAACACACAGCCACCCCAAAGTTTGGGACGGCTCTGTTGACAAGAACCTCGTCGACATTACCAGTTAAATATGCCAGAAATCGAAAAATGGATAAAGAAGTTGTGGTACGTACGTATAATGTAATATCACTCAGCAATGAAATCTATGTCATCAGGCCCGTAGCGGCATAATGTGTGGATTCAGGTATGATGATTCTAAGTGAAAACAGTCACACAGAAAAAGAAACATCATAAGATATCACTAATACACGGAATATAAACTTGGCTACACATGAACTGAATTACACAAAAGAACAGGGTCTCAAATTTAGAAAACCAACTTATGCTTGCTTACGGGGAAAGGTGAGTTGGGGTGCTGCATAAAACAAGAGATTGAACTTAGCACAGATACCTTTCCATAAGCCAAATATGTAAGAGAGAAGACCTACTCCTTGCTCAACGAAATGGCCTCAATGCCCCATATTCAACGCCTAGGCATATACCTGATTAGTAAGAATCTTAAAGCCTACGGATTTATGTCTCCGTAAGACAATCAAGTGTGTGTACAGCAGAGTAAATGCAGCAGTGAAAATCAGCTAAATCCCATTATAAAAATAAATTTCAAGAAAAAACACAATGACAGTGAAATAGAGAGCAATTCCTCAATGATTCATTCATGGCTTGTGATGAAACCTGGATTAACCACCTCTACCCCCCAGAGCTGGGTGAGACATAAGGCTGGACTCTTGGGCCTGATTGGATTGTTGAGGTACAGTGAGCAAATGCAGAGCCTTTGAAGTCATACTCCAGGGTACCCATTCCATGGGCCCCAACTCTCCAGGTTTAAGGGATTCTTCCTTCAGCTAAAACATGCATGGGAAACCCAGAGTATGGTCCACCGTGTGATCTGGAAACGTTTTTAAATGCATCTCAGTTTTCGTCCCCTGGTACTCGGGTTCACCATTCCAGACGCTTTACTAACACTCTCCCCACTTGGAGAGTCAGTGCCTTTAACCTCCTGTTTGGCACAGTTTGCAATTTCTGCGGAAGATGAACAGGAATAGGGAGAACCAATGAGAGACTAGCTGTAGGTGTCTGCACGGGCAAATTTAACTCTCACTTCCCACCAGGAAGAGGAATTAACCACAGGCTCAGCATGCCGTGCCGGAACCAGATTAAGGCCTGAAGCAATTCTGTGCGTTTGCGGCTAGTTCACCTGAAAGCGAGTTGAAGAAAGGAGCTCAGGGGCACTGTAATTCACAAACATGCAGAGTTATAAATGACAGCTATCGTCCAAAAATATGTTGAAGGAAGGCTGCGAAGAGGACTTGAAACCGGGGCAGAATTTCAGGAAAACGATTACAGGGGGTAGACTGGAATTGCATTTTAAGCATAGGAATAGGGGCAGAACGTCGATAATGAAGCAGTTGGCCCAAAAGGGCGTATGCGTTTTTTCCTGAATATATTCAGGAAAAAACGCATATGCCCTTTTGGGCCAACCAAGCAAGCTTGTAAAGGAAATCTGCACCACAATGAAGCCTCACTGCCCCCCGGTCAAAAGGGTCATCTGAAAAAAGTGTAAAATCCAGAAAGGCAGGTCAGGCCATGGAGTATAGGGAGCCTTGTTATGTTGATGGGCGGTATGTAAATTGCCAACAACCACTCTGGAGAAGTGTATGGTGTTCCTGAAACACCAAAAACAAAGCAACGGAGCCTATGACACTTTCACTTATGGTCATATAGCTTAGGGAATTTAAAATCAAAAACACAGAGCCACCCCAAATTTTCAGACGGCTCTGATTATAAGAACCTCGCCTGCGGTACAAGTTAAATATCCCAGAAATTGAAAAATGGATAAAGAACTTTTGGTACGTATATACAATGGAATATCACTCAGCAATGAAATCTATGTCATCAGGCCCGTCGCGGCATAATGAGTGGATTCAGCTACGATGATTGTAAGTGAAATAAGTCACACAGAAAAAGAAACCTCATAAGATATCACTAATACACAGAATGTAAACTTGGCTACACACGAAATGAACTACAAAACAGGGTCTAAAATTTAGAAAACCAACCAATGCTTCCTTAAGGGCAAAGATGAGTTCGGGTGCAGCATAAAACCAGAGATTGAAATTAGCACAGATACCATTCCATTACCCAAATATGTAATAGTCAAGACCTACACCTTGCTCAACGAAATGGACTCAACACCCCATATTCAAGCCCAGGAATATACCTGACTAGTAAGAATCATAAAACCCATGGATTTATATGTCTACAGAAGAGAATCAAGTGTGTGTACAGCGGCATAAATGCAGCAGTGAAAATGTGATAAATCCCATTATCAAAATAAATTAAAAAAACAAAACACAATGACAGTGAAATAGAGAGCAATTCTTAAATAATTCATTCAGGGTTTGTGATGCAACCTGGATTTACCACATCTACACCCAGAGCCAAGTGAGACATAAGGTTGGGCACTTCGGGCTGATAGCATTGGTGACGTTCGATGAGCAAATGCAGACCCTTTGAAGTCATACTGCATGGTACCCATTCCATGGGTCCCAACTCTCCAGGTTTAAGGGATTCTTCCTTCCACTAAATCATGCATGGGAAACCCAGAGTATGGTCCACTGTGTGATTGGGAAACGTTTTCAAATGCATCTCAGTTTTCATCCCTTTGTACTGGGGTTCACCATTCCAGACGCTTAACTAACACTCTCCCCACTTGGAGAGTCAATGCCTTTAACCTCCTGTTTGGCACAGTTTGCAATTTCTGCACAAGATGAAGAGGAATAGGGAGAACCAATGAGAGACTAGCTGTGGGTTTCTGCACGGGCAAATGTAATGCTCATTTCCCACCAGGAAGAGGAATTAACCAAAGGCTCAGCATGTGGTGCGGGAACCAGATTAGGGCCTGAAGCAATCCTGCGGGTTTGCGGCCAGCTCACAAGAAAGCGAGTTGAAGAAAGGAGCTCAGGGACACTGTAATTCACAAACATGCAGGGTTAAAAATGACAGCTATCTTCCAATAATATATTGAAGTAAGTCTGCGAAGAGGACTTGAAAGCGGGTCAGAATTGCAGGAAAACGATTTCAGGGGGTAGACTGGAATTGCACTTAAAGCATAGGAAAAGAAGCAGAACGGCGACAATGATGTTCTTGGCCAAAAAGGGCGTATGCGTTTTCTCCTGAATATATTCAGGAAAAAACGCATACGCCCCTTTTGGTCAAACAAGCAAGCATGTTAAAGAAATCTGCACTACAATGAAGTCTCACTTCCCCGGTCAAAAGGGCCATCTGAAAAATGTGTAAAATCCAGAAAGGCAGCACAGGCCATGGAGAACAGGGAGCCTTGTTATGCTGATGGGCGGGATGTAAATTGCCAACAGCCACTCTGGAGAAGTATATGGTGTTTCCTGAAACACCTAGAAAACAAAGGAACAGAGCCTAGGGCACTTACACTTATAGTCCTATAGCTTAAGGAAATTACAATCAAAAACACACAGCCACCCCAAAGTTTGGGACGGCTCTGTTGACAAGAACCTCGTCGACATTACCAGTTAAATATGCCAGAAATCGAAAAATGGATAAAGAAGTTGTGGTACGTACGTATAATGTAATATCACTCAGCAATGAAATCTATGTCATCAGGCCCGTAGCGGCATAATGTGTGGATTCAGGTATGATGATTCTAAGTGAAAACAGTCACACAGAAAAAGAAACATCATAAGATATCACTAATACACGGAATATAAACTTGGCTACACATGAACTGAATTACACAAAAGAACAGGGTCTCAAATTTAGAAAACCAACTTATGCTTGCTTACGGGGAAAGGTGAGTTGGGGTGCTGCATAAAACAAGAGATTGAACTTAGCACAGATACCTTTCCATAAGCCAAATATGTAATAGAGAAGACCTACTCCTTGCTCAACGAAATGGCCTCAACGCCCCATATTCAACGCCTAGGCATATACCTGACTAGTAAGAATCTTAAAGCCTACGGATTTATGTCTCCGTAAGACAATCAAGTGTGTGTACAGCAGAGTAAATGCAGCAGTGAAAATCAGCTAAATCCCATTATAAAAATAAATTTCAAGAAAAAACACAATGACAGTGAAATAGAGAGCAATTCCTCAATGATTCATTCATGGCTTGTGATGAAACCTGGATTAACCACCTCTACCCCCCAGAGCTGGGTGAGACATAAGGCTGGACTCTTGGGCCTGATTGGATTGTTGAGGTACAGTGAGCAAATGCAGAGCCTTTGAAGTCATACTCCAGGGTACCCATTCCATGGGCCCCAACTCTCCAGGTTTAAGGGATTCTTCCTTCAGCTAAAACATGCATGGGAAACCCAGAGTATGGTCCACCGTGTGATCTGGAAACGTTTTTAAATGCATCTCAGTTTTCGTCCCCTGGTACTCGGGTTCACCATTCCAGACGCTTTACTAACACTCTCCCCACTTGGAGAGTCAGTGCCTTTAACCTCCTGTTTGGCACAGTTTGCAATTTCTGCGGAAGATGAACAGGAATAGGGAGAACCAATGAGAGACTAGCTGTAGGTGTCTGCACGGGCAAATTTAACTCTCACTTCCCACCAGGAAGAGGAATTAACCACAGGCTCAGCATGCCGTGCCGGAACCAGATTAAGGCCTGAAGCAATTCTGTGCGTTTGCGGCTAGCTCACATGAAAGCGAGTTGAAGAAAGGAGCTCAGGGGCACTGTAATTCACAAACATGCAGAGTTATAAATGACAGCTATCGTCCAAAAATATGTTGAAGGAAGGCTGCGAAGAGGACTTGAAACCGGGGCAGAATTTCAGGAAAACGATTACAGGGGGTAGACTGGAATTGCATTTTAAGCATAGGAATAGGGGCAGAACGTCGATAATGAAGCAGTTGGCCCAAAAGGGCGTATGCGTTTTTTCCTGAATATATTCAGGAAAAAACGCATACGCCCTTTTGGGCCAACCAAGCAAGCTTGTAAAGGAAATCTGCACCACAATGAAGCCTCACTGCCCCCCGGTCAAAAGGGTCATCTGAAAAAAGTGTAAAATCCAGAAAGGCAGGTCAGGCCATGGAGTATAGGGAGCCTTGTTATGTTGATGGGCGGTATGTAAATTGCCAACAACCACTCTGGAGAAGTGTATGGTGTTCCTGAAACACCAAAAACAAAGCAACGGAGCCTATGACACTTTCACTTATGGTCATATAGCTTAGGGAATTTAAAATCAAAAACACAGAGCCACCCCAAATTTTCAGACGGCTCTGATTATAAGAACCTCGCCTGCGGTACAAGTTAAATATCCCAGAAAGTGAAAAATGGATAAAGAACTTTTGGTACGTATATACAATGGAATATCACTCAGCAATGAAATCTATGTCATCAGGCCCGTCGCGGCATAATGAGTGGATTCAGCTACGATGATTGTAAGTGAAATAAGTCACACAGAAAAAGAAACCTCATAAGATATCACTAATACACAGAATGTAAACTTGGCTACACACGAAATGAACTACAAAACAGGGTCTAAAATTTAGAAAACCAACCAATGCTTCCTTAAGGGCAAAGATGAGTTCGGGTGCAGCATAAAACCAGAGATTGAAATTAGCACAGATACCATTCCATTACCCAAATATGTAATAGTCAAGACCTACACCTTGCTCAACGAAATGGACTCAACACCCCATATTCAAGCCCAGGAATATACCTGACTAGTAAGAATCATAAAACCCATGGATTTATATGTCTACAGAAGAGAATCAAGTGTGTGTACAGCGGCATAAATGCAGCAGTGAAAATGTGATAAATCCCATTATCAAAATAAATTAAAAAAACAAAACACAATGACAGTGAAATAGAGAGCAATTCTTAAATAATTCATTCAGGGTTTGTGATGCAACCTGGATTTACCACATCTACACCCAGAGCCAAGTGAGACATAAGGTTGGGCACTTCGGGCTGATAGCATTGGTGACGTTCGATGAGCAAATGCAGACCCTTTGAAGTCATACTGCATGGTACCCATTCCATGGGTCCCAACTCTCCAGGTTTAAGGGATTCTTCCTTCCACTAAATCATGCATGGGAAACCCAGAGTATGGTCCACTGTGTGATTGGGAAACGTTTTCAAATGCATCTCAGTTTTCATCCCTTTGTACTGGGGTTCACCATTCCAGACGCTTAACTAACACTCTCCCCACTTGGAGAGTCAATGCCTTTAACCTCCTGTTTGGCACAGTTTGCAATTTCTGCACAAGATGAAGAGGAATAGGGAGAACCAATGAGAGACTAGCTGTGGGTTTCTGCACGGGCAAATGTAATGCTCATTTCCCACCAGGAAGAGGAATTAACCAAAGGCTCAGCATGTGGTGCGGGAACCAGATTAGGGCCTGAAGCAATCCTGCGGGTTTGCGGCCAGCTCACAAGAAAGCGAGTTGAAGAAAGGAGCTCAGGGACACTGTAATTCACAAACATGCAGGGTTAAAAATGACAGCTATCTTCCAATAATATATTGAAGTAAGTCTGCGAAGAGGACTTGAAAGCGGGTCAGAATTGCAGGAAAACGATTTCAGGGGGTAGACTGGAATTGCACTTAAAGCATAGGAAAAGAAGCAGAACGGCGACAATGATGTTCTTGGCCAAAAAGGGCGTATGCGTTTTCTCCTGAATATATTCAGGAAAAAACGCATACGCCCCTTTTGGTCAAACAAGCAAGCATGTTAAAGAAATCTGCACTACAATGAAGTCTCACTTCCCCGGTCAAAAGGGCCATCTGAAAAATGTGTAAAATCCAGAAAGGCAGCACAGGCCATGGAGAACAGGGAGCCTTGTTATGCTGATGGGCGGGATGTAAATTGCCAACAGCCACTCTGGAGAAGTATATGGTGTTTCCTGAAACACCTAGAAAACAAAGGAACAGAGCCTAGGGCACTTACACTTATAGTCCTATAGCTTAAGGAAATTACAATCAAAAACACACAGCCACCCCAAAGTTTGGGACGGCTCTGTTGACAAGAACCTCGTCGACATTACCAGTTAAATATGCCAGAAATCGAAAAATGGATAAAGAAGTTGTGGTACGTACGTATAATGTAATATCACTCAGCAATGAAATCTATGTCATCAGGCCCGTAGCGGCATAATGTGTGGATTCAGGTATGATGATTCTAAGTGAAAACAGTCACACAGAAAAAGAAACATCATAAGATATCACTAATACACGGAATATAAACTTGGCTACACATGAACTGAATTACACAAAAGAACAGGGTCTCAAATTTAGAAAACCAACTTATGCTTGCTTACGGGGAAAGGTGAGTTGGGGTGCTGCATAAAACAAGAGATTGAACTTAGCACAGATACCTTTCCATAAGCCAAATATGTAATAGAGAAGACCTACTCCTTGCTCAACGAAATGGCCTCAACGCCCCATATTCAACGCCTAGGCATATACCTGACTAGTAAGAATCTTAAAGCCTACGGATTTATGTCTCCGTAAGACAATCAAGTGTGTGTACAGCAGAGTAAATGCAGCAGTGAAAATCAGCTAAATCCCATTATAAAAATAAATTTCAAGAAAAAACACAATGACAGTGAAATAGAGAGCAATTCCTCAATGATTCATTCATGGCTTGTGATGAAACCTGGATTAACCACCTCTACCCCCCAGAGCTGGGTGAGACATAAGGCTGGACTCTTGGGCCTGATTGGATTGTTGAGGTACAGTGAGCAAATGCAGAGCCTTTGAAGTCATACTCCAGGGTACCCATTCCATGGGCCCCAACTCTCCAGGTTTAAGGGATTCTTCCTTCAGCTAAAACATGCATGGGAAACCCAGAGTATGGTCCACCGTGTGATCTGGAAACGTTTTTAAATGCATCTCAGTTTTCGTCCCCTGGTACTCGGGTTCACCATTCCAGACGCTTTACTAACACTCTCCCCACTTGGAGAGTCAGTGCCTTTAACCTCCTGTTTGGCACAGTTTGCAATTTCTGCGGAAGATGAACAGGAATAGGGAGAACCAATGAGAGACTAGCTGTAGGTGTCTGCACGGGCAAATTTAACTCTCACTTCCCACCAGGAAGAGGAATTAACCACAGGCTCAGCATGCCGTGCCGGAACCAGATTAAGGCCTGAAGCAATTCTGTGCGTTTGCGGCTAGCTCACATGAAAGCGAGTTGAAGAAAGGAGCTCAGGGGCACTGTAATTCACAAACATGCAGAGTTATAAATGACAGCTATCGTCCAAAAATATGTTGAAGGAAGGCTGCGAAGAGGACTTGAAACCGGGGCAGAATTTCAGGAAAACGATTACAGGGGGTAGACTGGAATTGCATTTTAAGCATAGGAATAGGGGCAGAACGTCGATAATGAAGCAGTTGGCCCAAAAGGGCGTATGCGTTTTTTCCTGAATATATTCAGGAAAAAACGCATACGCCCTTTTGGGCCAACCAAGCAAGCTTGTAAAGGAAATCTGCACCACAATGAAGCCTCACTGCCCCCCGGTCAAAAGGGTCATCTGAAAAAAGTGTAAAATCCAGAAAGGCAGGTCAGGCCATGGAGTATAGGGAGCCTTGTTATGTTGATGGGCGGTATGTAAATTGCCAACAACCACTCTGGAGAAGTGTATGGTGTTCCTGAAACACCAAAAACAAAGCAACGGAGCCTATGACACTTTCACTTATGGTCATATAGCTTAGGGAATTTAAAATCAAAAACACAGAGCCACCCCAAATTTTCAGACGGCTCTGATTATAAGAACCTCGCCTGCGGTACAAGTTAAATATCCCAGAAAGTGAAAAATGGATAAAGAACTTTTGGTACGTATATACAATGGAATATCACTCAGCAATGAAATCTATGTCATCAGGCCCGTCGCGGCATAATGAGTGGATTCAGCTACGATGATTGTAAGTGAAATAAGTCACACAGAAAAAGAAACCTCATAAGATATCACTAATACACAGAATGTAAACTTGGCTACACACGAAATGAACTACAAAACAGGGTCTAAAATTTAGAAAACCAACCAATGCTTCCTTAAGGGCAAAGATGAGTTCGGGTGCAGCATAAAACCAGAGATTGAAATTAGCACAGATACCATTCCATTACCCAAATATGTAATAGTCAAGACCTACACCTTGCTCAACGAAATGGACTCAACACCCCATATTCAAGCCCAGGAATATACCTGACTAGTAAGAATCATAAAACCCATGGATTTATATGTCTACAGAAGAGAATCAAGTGTGTGTACAGCGGCATAAATGCAGCAGTGAAAATGTGATAAATCCCATTATCAAAATAAATTAAAAAAACAAAACACAATGACAGTGAAATAGAGAGCAATTCTTAAATAATTCATTCAGGGTTTGTGATGCAACCTGGATTTACCACATCTACACCCAGAGCCAAGTGAGACATAAGGTTGGGCACTTCGGGCTGATAGCATTGGTGACGTTCGATGAGCAAATGCAGACCCTTTGAAGTCATACTGCATGGTACCCATTCCATGGGTCCCAACTCTCCAGGTTTAAGGGATTCTTCCTTCCACTAAATCATGCATGGGAAACCCAGAGTATGGTCCACTGTGTGATTGGGAAACGTTTTCAAATGCATCTCAGTTTTCATCCCTTTGTACTGGGGTTCACCATTCCAGACGCTTAACTAACACTCTCCCCACTTGGAGAGTCAATGCCTTTAACCTCCTGTTTGGCACAGTTTGCAATTTCTGCACAAGATGAAGAGGAATAGGGAGAACCAATGAGAGACTAGCTGTGGGTTTCTGCACGGGCAAATGTAATGCTCATTTCCCACCAGGAAGAGGAATTAACCAAAGGCTCAGCATGTGGTGCGGGAACCAGATTAGGGCCTGAAGCAATCCTGCGGGTTTGCGGCCAGCTCACAAGAAAGCGAGTTGAAGAAAGGAGCTCAGGGACACTGTAATTCACAAACATGCAGGGTTAAAAATGACAGCTATCTTCCAATAATATATTGAAGTAAGTCTGCGAAGAGGACTTGAAAGCGGGTCAGAATTGCAGGAAAACGATTTCAGGGGGTAGACTGGAATTGCACTTAAAGCATAGGAAAAGAAGCAGAACGGCGACAATGATGTTCTTGGCCAAAAAGGGCGTATGCGTTTTCTCCTGAATATATTCAGGAAAAAACGCATACGCCCCTTTTGGTCAAACAAGCAAGCATGTTAAAGAAATCTGCACTACAATGAAGTCTCACTTCCCCGGTCAAAAGGGCCATCTGAAAAATGTGTAAAATCCAGAAAGGCAGCACAGGCCATGGAGAACAGGGAGCCTTGTTATGCTGATGGGCGGGATGTAAATTGCCAACAGCCACTCTGGAGAAGTATATGGTGTTTCCTGAAACACCTAGAAAACAAAGGAACAGAGCCTAGGGCACTTCCACTTATAGTCCTATAGCTTAAGGAAATTACAATCAAAAACACACAGCCACCCCAAAGTTTGGGACGGCTCTGTTGACAAGAACCTCGTCGACATTACCAGTTAAATATGCCAGAAATCGAAAAATGGATAAAGAAGTTGTGGTACGTACGTATAATGTAATATCACTCAGCAATGAAATCTATGTCATCAGGCCCGTAGCGGCATAATGTGTGGATTCAGGTATGATGATTCTAAGTGAAAACAGTCACACAGAAAAAGAAACATCATAAGATATCACTAATACACGGAATATAAACTTGGCTACACATGAACTGAATTACACAAAAGAACAGGGTCTCAAATTTAGAAAACCAACTTATGCTTGCTTACGGGGAAAGGTGAGTTGGGGTGCTGCATAAAACAAGAGATTGAACTTAGCACAGATACCTTTCCATAAGCCAAATATGTAATAGAGAAGACCTACTCCTTGCTCAACGAAATGGCCTCAACGCCCCATATTCAACGCCTAGGCATATACCTGACTAGTAAGAATCTTAAAGCCTACGGATTTATGTCTCCGTAAGACAATCAAGTGTGTGTACAGCAGAGTAAATGCAGCAGTGAAAATCAGCTAAATCCCATTATAAAAATAAATTTCAAGAAAAAACACAATGACAGTGAAATAGAGAGCAATTCCTCAATGATTCATTCATGGCTTGTGATGAAACCTGGATTAACCACCTCTACCCCCCAGAGCTGGGTGAGACATAAGGCTGGACTCTTGGGCCTGATTGGATTGTTGAGGTACAGTGAGCAAATGCAGAGCCTTTGAAGTCATACTCCAGGGTACCCATTCCATGGGCCCCAACTCTCCAGGTTTAAGGGATTCTTCCTTCAGCTAAAACATGCATGGGAAACCCAGAGTATGGTCCACCGTGTGATCTGGAAACGTTTTTAAATGCATCTCAGTTTTCGTCCCCTGGTACTCGGGTTCACCATTCCAGACGCTTTACTAACACTCTCCCCACTTGGAGAGTCAGTGCCTTTAACCTCCTGTTTGGCACAGTTTGCAATTTCTGCGGAAGATGAACAGGAATAGGGAGAACCAATGAGAGACTAGCTGTAGGTGTCTGCACGGGCAAATTTAACTCTCACTTCCCACCAGGAAGAGGAATTAACCACAGGCTCAGCATGCCGTGCCGGAACCAGATTAAGGCCTGAAGCAATTCTGTGCGTTTGCGGCTAGCTCACATGAAAGCGAGTTGAAGAAAGGAGCTCAGGGGCACTGTAATTCACAAACATGCAGAGTTATAAATGACAGCTATCGTCCAAAAATATGTTGAAGGAAGGCTGCGAAGAGGACTTGAAACCGGGGCAGAATTTCAGGAAAACGATTACAGGGGGTAGACTGGAATTGCATTTTAAGCATAGGAATAGGGGCAGAACGTCGATAATGAAGCAGTTGGCCCAAAAGGGCGTATGCGTTTTTTCCTGAATATATTCAGGAAAAAACGCATACGCCCTTTTGGGCCAACCAAGCAAGCTTGTAAAGGAAATCTGCACCACAATGAAGCCTCACTGCCCCCCGGTCAAAAGGGTCATCTGAAAAAAGTGTAAAATCCAGAAAGGCAGGTCAGGCCATGGAGTATAGGGAGCCTTGTTATGTTGATGGGCGGTATGTAAATTGCCAACAACCACTCTGGAGAAGTGTATGGTGTTCCTGAAACACCAAAAACAAAGCAACGGAGCCTATGACACTTTCACTTATGGTCATATAGCTTAGGGAATTTAAAATCAAAAACACAGAGCCACCCCAAATTTTCAGACGGCTCTGATTATAAGAACCTCGCCTGCGGTACAAGTTAAATATCCCAGAAAGTGAAAAATGGATAAAGAACTTTTGGTACGTATATACAATGGAATATCACTCAGCAATGAAATCTATGTCATCAGGCCCGTCGCGGCATAATGAGTGGATTCAGGTACGATGATTCTAAGTGAAATAAGTCACACAGAAAAAGAAACCTCATAAGATATCACTAATACACAGAATGTAAACTTGGCTACACACGAAATGAACTACAAAACAGGGTCTAAAATTTAGAAAACCAACCAATGCTTCCTTAAGGGCAAAGATGAGTTCGGGTGCAGCATAAAACCAGAGATTGAAATTAGCACAGATACCATTCCATTACCCAAATATGTAATAGTCAAGACCTACACCTTGCTCAACGAAATGGACTCAACACCCCATATTCAAGCCCAGGAATATACCTGACTAGTAAGAATCATAAAACCCATGGATTTATATGTCTACAGAAGAGAATCAAGTGTGTGTACAGCGGCATAAATGCAGCAGTGAAAATGTGATAAATCCCATTATCAAAATAAATTAAAAAAACAAAACACAATGACAGTGAAATAGAGAGCAATTCTTAAATAATTCATTCAGGGTTTGTGATGCAACCTGGATTTACCACATCTACACCCAGAGCCAAGTGAGACATAAGGTTGGGCACTTCGGGCTGATAGCATTGGTGACGTTCGATGAGCAAATGCAGACGCTTTGAAGTCATACTGCATGGTACCCATTCCATGGGTCCCAACTCTCCAGGTTTAAGGGATTCTTCCTTCCACTAAATCATGCATGGGAAACCCAGAGTATGGTCCACTGTGTGATTGGGAAACGTTTTCAAATGCATCTCAGTTTTCATCCCTTTGTACTGGGGTTCACCATTCCAGACGCTTAACTAACACTCTCCCCACTTGGAGAGTCAATGCCTTTAACCTCCTGTTTGGCACAGTTTGCAATTTCTGCACAAGATGAAGAGGAATAGGGAGAACCAATGAGAGACTAGCTGTGGGTTTCTGCACGGGCAAATGTAATGCTCATTTCCCACCAGGAAGAGGAATTAACCAAAGGCTCAGCATGTGGTGCGGGAACCAGATTAGGGCCTGAAGCAATCCTGCGGGTTTGCGGCCAGCTCACAAGAAAGCGAGTTGAAGAAAGGAGCTCAGGGACACTGTAATTCACAAACATGCAGGGTTAAAAATGACAGCTATCTTCCAATAATATATTGAAGTAAGTCTGCGAAGAGGACTTGAAAGCGGGTCAGAATTGCAGGAAAACGATTTCAGGGGGTAGACTGGAATTGCACTTAAAGCATAGGAAAAGAAGCAGAACGGCGACAATGATGCTCTTGGCCAAAAAGGGCGTATGCGTTTTCTCCTGAATATATTCAGGAAAAAACGCATACGCCCCTTTTGGTCAAACAAGCAAGCATGTTAAAGAAATCTGCACTACAATGAAGTCTCACTTCCCCGGTCAAAAGGGCCATCTGAAAAATGTGTAAAATCCAGAAAGGCAGCACAGGCCATGGAGAACAGGGAGCCTTGTTATGCTGATGGGCGGGATGTAAATTGCCAACAGCCACTCTGGAGAAGTATATGGTGTTTCCTGAAACACCTAGAAAACAAAGGAACAGAGCCTAGGGCACTTCCACTTATAGTCCTATAGCTTAAGGAAATTACAATCAAAAACACACAGCCACCCCAAAGTTTGGGACGGCTCTGTTGACAAGAACCTCGTCGACATTACCAGTTAAATATGCCAGAAATCGAAAAATGGATAAAGAAGTTGTGGTACGTACGTATAATGTAATATCACTCAGCAATGAAATCTATGTCATCAGGCCCGTAGCGGCATAATGTGTGGATTCAGGTATGATGATTCTAAGTGAAAACAGTCACACAGAAAAAGAAACATCATAAGATATCACTAATACACGGAATATAAACTTGGCTACACATGAACTGAATTACACAAAAGAACAGGGTCTCAAATTTAGAAAACCAACTTATGCTTGCTTACGGGGAAAGGTGAGTTGGGGTGCTGCATAAAACAAGAGATTGAACTTAGCACAGATACCTTTCCATAAGCCAAATATGTAATAGAGAAGACCTACTCCTTGCTCAACGAAATGGCCTCAACGCCCCATATTCAACGCCTAGGCATATACCTGACTAGTAAGAATCTTAAAGCCTACGGATTTATGTCTCCGTAAGACAATCAAGTGTGTGTACAGCAGAGTAAATGCAGCAGTGAAAATCAGCTAAATCCCATTATAAAAATAAATTTCAAGAAAAAACACAATGACAGTGAAATAGAGAGCAATTCCTCAATGATTCATTCATGGCTTGTGATGAAACCTGGATTAACCACCTCTACCCCCCAGAGCTGGGTGAGACATAAGGCTGGACTCTTGGGCCTGATTGGATTGTTGAGGTACAGTGAGCAAATGCAGAGCCTTTGAAGTCATACTCCAGGGTACCCATTCCATGGGCCCCAACTCTCCAGGTTTAAGGGATTCTTCCTTCAGCTAAAACATGCATGGGAAACCCAGAGTATGGTCCACCGTGTGATCTGGAAACGTTTTTAAATGCATCTCAGTTTTCGTCCCCTGGTACTCGGGTTCACCATTCCAGACGCTTTACTAACACTCTCCCCACTTGGAGAGTCAGTGCCTTTAACCTCCTGTTTGGCACAGTTTGCAATTTCTGCGGAAGATGAACAGGAATAGGGAGAACCAATGAGAGACTAGCTGTAGGTGTCTGCACGGGCAAATTTAACTCTCACTTCCCACCAGGAAGAGGAATTAACCACAGGCTCAGCATGCCGTGCCGGAACCAGATTAAGGCCTGAAGCAATTCTGTGCGTTTGCGGCTAGCTCACATGAAAGCGAGTTGAAGAAAGGAGCTCAGGGGCACTGTAATTCACAAACATGCAGAGTTATAAATGACAGCTATCGTCCAAAAATATGTTGAAGGAAGGCTGCGAAGAGGACTTGAAACCGGGGCAGAATTTCAGGAAAACGATTACAGGGGGTAGACTGGAATTGCATTTTAAGCATAGGAATAGGGGCAGAACGTCGATAATGAAGCAGTTGGCCCAAAAGGGCGTATGCGTTTTTTCCTGAATATATTCAGGAAAAAACGCATACGCCCTTTTGGGCCAACCAAGCAAGCTTGTAAAGGAAATCTGCACCACAATGAAGCCTCACTGCCCCCCGGTCAAAAGGGTCATCTGAAAAAAGTGTAAAATCCAGAAAGGCAGGTCAGGCCATGGAGTATAGGGAGCCTTGTTATGTTGATGGGCGGTATGTAAATTGCCAACAACCACTCTGGAGAAGTGTATGGTGTTCCTGAAACACCAAAAACAAAGCAACGGAGCCTATGACACTTTCACTTATGGTCATATAGCTTAGGGAATTTAAAATCAAAAACACAGAGCCACCCCAAATTTTCAGACGGCTCTGATTATAAGAACCTCGCCTGCGGTACAAGTTAAATATCCCAGAAAGTGAAAAATGGATAAAGAACTTTTGGTACGTATATACAATGGAATATCACTCAGCAATGAAATCTATGTCATCAGGCCCGTCGCGGCATAATGAGTGGATTCAGCTACGATGATTGTAAGTGAAATAAGTCACACAGAAAAAGAAACCTCATAAGATATCACTAATACACAGAATGTAAACTTGGCTACACACGAAATGAACTACAAAACAGGGTCTAAAATTTAGAAAACCAACCAATGCTTCCTTAAGGGCAAAGATGAGTTCGGGTGCAGCATAAAACCAGAGATTGAAATTAGCACAGATACCATTCCATTACCCAAATATGTAATAGTCAAGACCTACACCTTGCTCAACGAAATGGACTCAACACCCCATATTCAAGCCCAGGAATATACCTGACTAGTAAGAATCATAAAACCCATGGATTTATATGTCTACAGAAGAGAATCAAGTGTGTGTACAGCGGCATAAATGCAGCAGTGAAAATGTGATAAATCCCATTATCAAAATAAATTAAAAAAACAAAACACAGTGACAGTGAAATAGAGAGCAATTCTTAAATAATTCATTCAGGGTTTGTGATGCAACCTGGATTTACCACATCTACACCCAGAGCCAAGTGAGACATAAGGTTGGGCACTTCGGGCTGATAGCATTGGTGACGTTCGATGAGCAAATGCAGACCCTTTGAAGTCATACTGCATGGTACACATTCCATGGGTCCCAACTCTCCAGGTTTAAGGGATTCTTCCTTCCACTAAATCATGCATGGGAAACCCAGAGTATGGTCCACTGTGTGATTGGGAAACGTTTTCAAATGCATCTCAGTTTTCATCCCTTTGTACTGGGGTTCACCATTCCAGACGCTTAACTAACACTCTCCCCACTTGGAGAGTCAATGCCTTTAACCTCCTGTTTGGCACAGTTTGCAATTTCTGCGGAAGATGAACAGGAATAGGGAGAACCAATGAGAGACTAGCTGTAGGTGTCTGCACGGGCAAATTTAACTCTCACTTCCCACCAGGAAGAGGAATTAACCACAGGCTCAGCATGCCGTGCCGGAACCAGATTAAGGCCTGAAGCAATTCTGTGCGTTTGCGGCTAGCTCACATGAAAGCGAGTTGAAGAAAGGAGCTCAGGGGCACTGTAATTCACAAACATGCAGAGTTATAAATGACAGCTATCGTCCAAAAATATATTGAAGGAAGGCTGCGAAGAGGACTTGAAACCGGGGCAGAATTTCAGGAAAACGATTACAGGGGGTAGACTGGAATTGTATTTTAAGCATAGGAATAGGGGCAGAACGTCGATAATGAAGCAGTTGGCACAAAAGGGCGTATGCGTTTTTTCCTGAATATATTCAGGAAAAAACGCAAACGCCCTTGTGGGCCAACCAAGCAAGCTTGTAATGGAATTCTGCACCACAATGAAGCCTCACTGCCCCCCGGTCAAAAGGGTCATCTGAAAAAAGTGTAAAATCCAGAAAGGCACGTCAGGCCATGGAGTATAGGGAACCTTGTTATGTTGATGGGCGGTATGTAAATTGCCAACAACCACTCTGGAGAAGTGTATGGTGTTCCTGAAACACCAAAAACAAAGCAACGGAGCCTATGGCACTTTCACTTATGGTCATATAGCTTAGGGAATTTAAAATCAAAAACACAGAGCCACCCCAAATTTTCAGACGGCTCTGATTATAAGAACCTCGTCTGCGGTACAAGTTAAATATCCCAGAAATTGAAAAATGGATAAAGAACTTTTGGTACGTATATACAATGGAATATCACTCAGCAATGAAATTTATGTCATCAGGCCCGTCGCGGCATAATGAGTGGATTCAGCTACGATGATTCTAAGTGAAATAAGTCACACAGAAAAAGAAACCTCATAAGATATCACTAATACACAGAATGTAAACTTGGCTACACACGAAATGAACTACAAAACAGGGTCTCAAATTTAGAAAACCAACCAATGCTTCCTTAAGGGCAAAGATGAGTTCGGGTGCAGCATAAAACCAGAGATTGAAATTAGCACAGATACCATTCCATAACCCAAATATGTAATAGTCAAGACCTACACCTTGCTCAACGAAATGGACTCAACACCCCATATTCAAAGCCTAGGAATATACCTGACTAGTAAGAATCATAAAACCCATGGATTTATATGTCTACAGAAGAGAATCAAGTGTGTGTACAGCGGCATAAATGCAGCAGTGAAAATGTGATAAATCCCATTATAAAAATAAATTAAAAAAACAAAACACAGTGACAGTGAAATAGAGAGCAATTCTTAAATAATTCATTCAGGGTTTGTGATGCAACCTGGATTTACCACATCTACACCCAGAGCCAAGTGAGACATAAGGTTGGGCACTTCGGGCTGATAGCATTGGAGACGTTCGATGAGCAAATGCAGACCCTTTGAAGTCATACTGCATGGTACCCATTCCATGGGTCCCAACTCTCCAGGTTTAAGGGATTCTTCCTTCAGCTAAAACATGCATGGGAAACCCACAGTATGGTGCACCGTGTGACCGGGAAACCTTTTCAAATTCATCTCAGTTTTCGTCCCATTTTACTCGGGTTCACCATTCCAGACCCTTTACTAACACTCTCCCCACTTGGAGAGTCAGTGCCTTTAACCTCCTGTTTGGCACAGTTTGCAATTTCTGCGCAAGATGAACAGGAATAGGGAGAACCAATGAGAGACTAGCTGTAGGTGTCTGCACGGGCAAATTTAACGCTCATTTCCCACCAGGAAGAGGAATTAACCAAAGGCTCAGCATGCCGTGCCGGAACCAGATTAGGGCCTGAAGCAATCCTGCGGGTTTGCGGGCAGCTCACAAGATAGCGAGTTGAAGAAAGGAACTCAGGGGCACTGTAACTCACAAACCTGCAGAGTTATAAATGACAGCTATCGTCCAAAAAAATATTGAAGGAAGGCTGCGAAGACGACTTGTAAGCGGGGCAGAATTGCAGGAAAACGATTTCAGGGGGTAGACGGGAATTGCATTTAAAGCATAGGAAAAGAGGCAGAACGTCGACAATGATGCTCTTGGCCAAAAAGGGCGTATGCGTTTTTTCCTGAATATATTCAGGAAAAAACGCATACGCCCTTTTTGGCCAACCAAGCAAGCATGTTAAAGAAATCTGCACTAAAATGAAGTCTCACTGCCCCCCGGTCAAAAGGGCCATCTGAAAAAAGTGTAAAATCCAGAAAGGCAGCACAGGCCATGGAGAACCGGGAGCCTTGTTATGCTGATGGGCGGGATGTAAATTGCCAACAGCCACTCTGGAGAAGTGTATGGTGTTTCCTGGAACACCTAAAAAACAAAGCAACGGAGCCTACGGCACTTCCACTTATGGTCCTATAGCTTAGGGAAATTTAAATCAAAAACACACAGCCACCCCAAAGTTTCGGACGGCTCTGTTTACAAGAACCTCGTCTACGCTACAAGTTCAATATCCCAGAATGTGAAAAATGGATAAAGAAGTTGTGGTACGTACATACAATGGAATATCATTCAGCAATGAAATCTATGTCATCAGGCCCATCGTAGCATGAGTGGATTCAGGTACGATGATTCTAAGTGAAATAAGTCACACAGAAAATGAAACATCATAAGATATCACTAATACACGGAATGTAAACTTGGCTACACATGAACTGAATTACAAAACAGAACAGGGTCTCAAATTTAGAAAACCAACTTATACTTGCTTATGGGGAAAGATGAGGTGGGCTGCTGCATAAAACCAGAGATTGAAATTAACACAGATACCTTTCCATAAGCCAAATATGTAATAGGCAAGACCTACTCCTTGCTCAACGAAATGGACTCAACACCCCATATTCAACGCCTAGGAATATACCTGACTAGTAAGAATCTTAAAACCCATGGATTTATATGTCTCCGTAAGAGAATCAAGCGTTTGTTCAGTGGCCTAAACGCAGCAGTGAAAATCCGATAAATCCCATTATCAAAATAAATTTCTAAAACACAACACCATGACAGTGAAATAGAGAGCAATTCTTAAAAAATTCACTCAGGGCTTCTGATGCAACCTGGATTTACCTCATCTACACCCAGAGCTGGGGAGACAAAAGGCCGGACACTTCAGCATGATAGCATTGGTGAGGTTCGGTGAGCAAATGCAGACCCTTTGAAGTCATACTTCATGGTACCCATTCCATGGGTCCCAACTCTCCAGGTTTAAGGGATTCTTCCTTCCACTAAATCATGCATGGGAAACCCAGAGTATGGTCCACTGTGTGATTGGGAAACGTTTTCAAATGCATCTCAGTTTTCATCCCTTTGTACTCGGGTTCACCATTCCAGACGCTTAACTAACACTCTCCCCACTTGGAGAGTCAATGCCTTTAACCTCCTGTTTGGCACAGTTTGCAATTTCTGCACAAGATGAAGAGGAATAGGGAGAACCAATGAGAGACTAGCTGTGGGTGTCTGCACGGGCAAATGTAATGCTCATTTCCCACCAGGAAGAGGAATTAACCAAAGGCTCAGCATGCCGTGCGGGAACCAGATTAGGGCCTGAAGCAATCCTGCGGGTTTGCGGCCAGCTCACAAGAAAGCGAGTTGAAGAAAGGAGCTCAGGGGCACTGTAATTCACAAACATGCAGGGTTAAAAATGACAGCTATCGTCCAATAATATATTGAAGTAAGTCTGCGAAGAGGACTTGAAAGCGGGGCAGAATTGCAGGAAAACGATTTCAGGGGGTAGACTGGAATTGCACTTAAAGCATAGGAAAAGAGGCAGAACGGCGACAATGATGCTCTTGGCCAAAAAGGGCGTATGCGTTTTCTCCTGAATATATTCAGGAAAAAACGCATACGCCCCTTTTGGTCAAACAAGCAAGCATGTTAAAGAAATCTGCACTTCAATGAAGTCTCACTTCCCCGGTTAAAAGGGCCATCTGAAAAATGTGTAAAATCCAGAAAGGCAGCACAGGCCATGGAAAACAGGGAGCCTTGTTATGCTGATGGGCGGGATGTAAATTGCCAACAGCCACTCTGGAGAAGTATATGGTGTTTCCTGAAACACCTAGAGAACAAAGGAACAGAGCCTAGGGCACTTCCACTTATAGTCCTATAGCTTAAGGAAATTACAATCAAAAACACACAGCCACCCAAAGTTTGGGATGGCTCTGTTGACAAGAATCTCGTTGACATTACCAGTTAAATATGCCAGAAATCGAAAAATGGATAAAGAAGTTGTGGTACGTACGTATAATGTAATATCACTCAGCAATGAAATCTATGTCATCAGGCACGTAGCGGCATAATGTGTGGATTCAGGTATGATGATTCTAAGTGAAAACAGTCACACAGAAAAAGAAACATCATAAGATATCACTAATACACGGAATATAAACTTGGCTACACATGAACTGAATTACAAAAAAGAACAGGGTCTCAAATTTAGAAAACCAACTTATGCTTGCTTACGGGGAAAGGTGAGTTGGGGTGCTGCATAAAACAAGAGATTGAAATTAGCACAGATAACTTTCCATAAGCCAAATATGTAATAGAGAAGACCTACTCCTTGCTCAACGAAAAGGCCTCAACGCCCCATATTCAACGCCTAGGCATATACCTGACTAGTAAGAATCTTAAAGCCTACGGATTTATATGTCTCCGTAAGACAATCAAGTGTGTGTACAGCAGAGTAAACGCAGCAGTGAAAATCAGCTAAATCCCATTATAAAAATAAATTTCAAGAAAAAACACAATGACAGTGAAATAGAGAGCAATTCCTCAATGATTCATTCATGGCTTGTGATGAAACCTGGATTAACCACCTCTATCCCCCAGAGCTGGGTGAGACATAAGGCTGGACTCTTGGGCCTGATTGGATTGTTGAGGTACAGTGAGCAAATGCAGAGCCTTTGAAGTCATACTCCAGGGTACCCATTCCATGGTTCACAACTCTCCAGGTTTAAGGGATTCTTCCTTCAGCTAAAACATGCATGGGAAACCCAAAGTATGGTCCACCGTGTGATCTGGAAACGTTTTTAAATGCATCTCAGTTTTCGTCCCCTGGTACCCGGGTTCACCATTCCAGACGCTTTACTAACACTCTCCCCACTTGGAGAGTCAGTGCCTTTAACCTCCTGTTTGGCACAGTTTGCAATTTCTGCGGAAGATGAACAGGAATAGGGAGAACCAATGAGAGACTAGCTGTAGGTATCTGCACGGGCAAATTTAACTCTCACTTCCCACCAGGAAGAGGAATTAACCACAGGCTCAGCATGCCGTGCCGGAACCAGATTAAGGCCTGAAGCAATTCTGTGCGTTTGCGGCTAGCTCACATGAAAGCGAGTTGAAGAAAGGAGCTCAGGGGCACTGTAATTCACAAACATGCAGAGTTATAAATGACAGCTATCGTCCAAAAATATATTGAAGGAAGGCTGCGAAGAGGACTTGAAACCGGGGCAGAATTTCAGGAAAACAATTACAGGGGGTAGACTGGAATTGCATTTTAAGCATAGGAATAGGGGCAGAACGTCGATAATGAAGCAGTTGGCACAAAAGGGCGTATGAGTTTTTTCCTGAATATATTCAGGAAAAAACGCATACGCCCTTTTGGGCCAACCAAGCAAGCTTGTAATGGAATTCTGCACCACAATGAAGCCTCACTGCCCCCCGGTCAAAAGGGTCATCTGAAAAAAGTGTAAAATCCAGAAAGGCACGTCAGGCCATGGAGTATAGGGAGCCTTGTTATGTTGATGGGCGGTATGTAAATTGCCAACAACCACTCTGGAGAAGTGTATGGTGTTCCTGAAACACCAAAAACAAAGCAACGGAGCCTATGGCACTTTCACTTATGGTCATATAGCTTAGGGAATTTAAAATCAAAAACACAGAGCCACCCCAAATTTTCAGAGGCTCTGATTATAAGAACCTCGTCTGCGGTACAAGTTAAATATCCCAGAAAGCGAAAAATGGATAAAGAACTTTTGGTACGTATATACAATGGAATATCACTCAGCAATGAAATTTATGTCATCAGGCCCATCGCGGCATAATGAGTGGATTCAGGTACGATGATTGTAAGTGAAATAAGTCACACAGAAAAAGAAACCTCATAAGATATCACTAATACACAGAATGTAAACTTGGCTACACAGGAAATGAACTACAAAACAGGGTCTCAAATTTAGAAAACCAACCAATGCTTCCTTAAGGGCAAAGATGAGTTCGGGTGCAGCATAAAACCAGAGATTGAAATTAGCACAGATACAATTCCATAACCCAAATATGTAACAGTCAAGACCTACACCTTGCTCAACGAAATGGACTCAAGACCCCATATTCAAAGCCCAGGAATATACCTGACTAGTAAGAATCATAAAACCCATGGATTTATATGTCTACAGAAGAGAATCAAGTGTGTGTACAGCGGCATAAATGCAGCAGTGAAAATGTGATAAATCCCATTATCAAAATAAATTAAAAAAACAAAACACAGTGACAGTGAAATAGAGAGCAATTCTTAAATAATTCATTCAGGCTTTGTGATACAACCTGGATTTACCACATCTACACCCAGAGCCAAGTGAGACATAAGGTTGGGCACTTCGGGCTGATAGCATTGGTGACGTTCGATGAGCAAATGCAGACCCTTTGAAGTCATACTGCATGGTACCCATTCCATGGGTCCCAACTCTCCAGGTTTAAGGGATTCTTCCTTCAGCTAAAACATGCATGGGAAACCCACAGTATGGTGCACCGTGTGACCGGGAAACGTTTTCAAATGCATCTCAGTTTTCGTCCCCTTTTACTCGGGTTCACCATTCCAGAACCTTTACTAACACTCTCCCCACTTGGAGAGTCAGTGCCTTTAACCTCCTGTTTGGCACAGTTTGCAATTTCTGCGCAAGATGAACAGGAATAGGGAGAAACAATGAGAGACTAGCTGTAGGTGTCTGCACGGGCAAATTTAATGCTCATTTCCCACCAGGAAGAGGAATTAACCAAAGGCTCAGCATGCCGTGCCGGAACCAGATTAGGGCCTGAAGCAATCCTGCGGGTTTGCGGGCAGCTCACAAGATAGCGAG
Source organism: Delphinapterus leucas (assembly GCF_059928025.1). Classification (NCBI taxonomy): domain Eukaryota; kingdom Metazoa; phylum Chordata; class Mammalia; order Artiodactyla; family Monodontidae; genus Delphinapterus; species Delphinapterus leucas. Next base: position 1,552,590 of record NW_028322265.1, on the reverse strand, counting down.
TTGAAGAAAGGAGCTCAGGGGCACTGTAACTCACAAACCTGCAGAGTTATAAATGACAGCTATCGTCCAAAAAAATATTGAAGGAAGGCTGCGAAGACGACTTGTAAGCGGGGCAGAATTGCAGGAAAACGATTTCAGGGGGTAGACGGGAATTGCATTTAAAGCATAGGAAAAGAGGCAGAACGTCGACAATGATGCTCTTGGCCAAAAAGGGCGTATGCGTTTTTTCCTGAATATATTCAGGAAAAAACGCATACGCCCTTTTTGGCCAACCAAGCAAGCATGTTAAAGAAATCTGCACTAAAATGAAGTCTCACTGCCCCCCGGTCAAAAGGGCCATCTGAAAAAAGTGTAAAATCCAGAAAGGCAGCACAGGCCATGGAGAACCGGGAGCCTTGTTATGCTGATGGGCGGGATGTAAATTGCCAACAGCCACTCTGGAGAAGTGTATGGTGTTTCCTGGAACACCTAAAAAACAAAGCAACGGAGCCTACGGCACTTCCACTTATGGTCCTATAGCTTAGGGAAATTTAAATCAAAAACACACAGCCACCCCAAAGTTTCGGACGGCTCTGTTTACAAGAACCTCGTCTACGCTACAAGTTCAATATCCCAGAATGTGAAAAATGGATAAAGAAGTTGTGGTACGTACGTACAATGGAATATCATTCAGCAATGAAATCTATGTCATCAGGCCCATCGCAGCATAATGAGTGGATTCAGGTACGATGATTCTAAGTGAAATAAGTCACACAGAAAATGAAACATCATAAGATATCACTAATACACGGAATGTAAACTTGGCTACACATGAACTGAATTACAAAACAGAACAGGGTCTCAAATTTAGAAAACCAACTTATACTTGCTTATGGGGAAAGGTGAGGTGGGCTGCTGCATAAAACCAGAGATTGAAATTAACACAGATACCTTTCCGTAAGCCAAATATGTAATAGGCAAGACCTACTCCTTGCTCAACGAAATGGACTCAACACCCCATATTCAACGCCTAGGAATATACCTGACTAGTAAGAATCTTAAAACCCATGGATTTATATGTCTCCGTAAGAGAATCAAGCGTTTGTTCAGTGGCCTAAACGCAGCAGTGAAAATCCGATAAATCCCATTATCAAAATAAATTTCTAAAACACAACACCATGACAGTGAAATAGAGAGCAATTCTTAAAAAATTCACTCAGGGCTTCTGATGCAACCTGGATTTACCTCATCTACACCCAGAGCTGGGGAGACAAAAGGACGGACACTTCAGCATGATAGCATTGGTGAGGTTCGGTGAGCAAATGCAGACCCTTTGAAGTCATACTTCATGGTACCCATTCCATGGGTCCCAACTCTCCAGGTTTAAGGGATTCTTCCTTCCACTAAATCATGCATGGGAAACCCAGAGTATGGTCCACTGTGTGATTGGGAAACGTTTTCAAATGCATCTCAGTTTTCATCCCTTTGTACTGGGGTTCACCATTCCAGACGCTTAACTAACACTCTCCCCACTTGGAGAGTCAATGCCTTTAACCTCCTGTTTGGCACAGTTTGCAATTTCTGCACAAGATGAAGAGGAATAGGGAGAACCAATGAGAGACTAGCTGTGGGTGTCTGCACGGGCAAATGTAATGCTCATTTCCCACCAGGAAGAGGAATTAACCAAAGGCTCAGCATGCGGTGCGGGAACCAGATTAGGGCCTGAAGCAATCCTGCAGGTTTGCGGCCAGCTCACAAGAAAGCGAGTTGAAGAAAGGAGCTCAGGGGCACTGTAATTCACAAACATGCAGGGTTAAAAATGACAGCTATCGTCCAATAATATATTGAAGTAAGTCTGCGAAGAGGACTTGAAAGCGGGGCAGAATTGCAGGAAAACGATTTCAGGGGGTAGACTGGAATTGCACTTAAAGCATAGGAAAAGAGGCAGAACGGCGACAATGATGCTCTTGGCCAAAAAGGGCGTATGCGTTTTCTCCTGAATATATTCAGGAAAAAACGCATACGCCCCTTTTGGTCAAACAAGCAAGCATGTTAAAGAAATCTGCACTACAATGAAGTCTCACTTCCCCGGTCAAAAGGGCCATCTGAAAAATGTGTAAAATCCAGAAAGGCAGCACAGGCCATGGAGAACAGGGAGCCTTGTTATGCTGATGGGCGGGATGTAAATTGCCAACAGCCACTCTGGAGAAGTATATGGTGTTTCCTGAAACACCTAGAAAACAAAGGAACAGAGCCTAGGGCACTTCCACTTATAGTCCTATAGCTTAAGGAAATTACAATCAAAAACACACAGCCACCCCAAAGTTTGGGATGGCTCTGTTGACAAGAACCTCGTCGACATTACCAGTTAAATATGCCAGAAATCGAAAAATGGATAAAGAAGTTGTGGTACGTACGTATAATGTAATATCACTCAGCAATGAAATCTATGTCATCAGGCCCGTAGCGGCATAATGTGTGGATTCAGGTATGATGATTCTAAGTGAAAACAGTCACACAGAAAAAGAAACATCATAAGATATCACTAATACACGGAATATAAACTTGGCTACACATGAACTGAATTACACAAAAGAACAGGGTCTCAAATTTAGAAAACCAACTTATGCTTGCTTACGGGGAAAGGTGAGTTGGGGTGCTGCATAAAACAAGAGATTGAACTTAGCACAGATACCTTTCCATAAGCCAAATATGTAATAGAGAAGACCTACTCCTTGCTCAACGAAATGGCCTCAACGCCCCATATTCAACGCCTAGGCATATACCTGACTAGTAAGAATCTTAAAGCCTACGGATTTATATGTCTCCGTAAGACAATCAAGTGTGTGTACAGCAGAGTAAACGCAGCAGTGAAAATCAGCTAAATCCCATTATAAAAATAAATTTCAAGAAAAAACACAATGACAGTGAAATAGAGAGCAATTCCTCAATGATTCATTCATGGCTTGTGATGAAACCTGGATTAACCACCTCTACCCCCCAGAGCTGGGTGAGACATAAGGCTGGACTCTTGGGCCTGATTGGATTGTTGAGGTACAGTGAGCAAATGCAGAGCCTTTGAAGTCATACTCCAGGGTACCCATTCCATGGGTCCCAACTCTCCAGGTTTAAGGGATTCTTCCTTCAGCTAAAACATGCATGGGAAACCCAGAGTATGGTCCACCGTGTGATCTGGAAACGTTTTTAAATGCATCTCAGTTTTCGTCCCCTGGTACTCGGGTTCATCATTCCAGACGCTTTACTAACACTCTCCCCACTTGGAGAGTCAGTGCCTTTAACCTCCTGTTTGGCACAGTTTGCAATTTCTGCGCAACATGAACAGGAATAGGGAGAACCAATGAGAGACTAGCTGTAGGTGTCTGCACGGGCAAATTTAACTCTCACTTCCCACCAGGAAGAGGAATTAACCACAGGCTCAGCATGCCGTGCCGGAACCAGATTAAGGCCTGAAGCAATTCTGTGCGTTTGCGGCTAGCTCACATGAAAGCGAGTTGAAGAAAGGAGCTCAGGGGCACTGTAATTCACAAACATGCAGAGTTATAAATGACAGCTATCGTCCAAAAATATGTTGAAGGAAGGCTGCGAAGAGGACTTGAAACCGGGGCAGAATTTCAGGAAAACGATTTCAGGGGGTAGACTGGAATTGCACTTAAAGCATTGGAAAAGAGGCAGAATGTCGACAATGATGCACTTGGCCAAAAAGGGCGTATGCGTTTTTTCCTGAATATATTCAGGAAAAAACGCATACGCCCTTTTTGGCCAACCAAGCATGCCTGTAAAGGAAATCTGCACTACAATGGAGTCTCACTGCCCCCCGGTCAAAAGGGCCATCTGAAAAAAGTGTAAAATCCAGAAAGGCAGGACAGGTCATGGAGAACAGGGAGCCTTGTTATGCTGCTGGGCAGGATGTAAATTGCCAACAGCCACTCTGGAGAAGTGTATGGTGTTTCCTGAAACACGTAGGAAACAAAGCAACACAGCCTATTGCACTTCCACTTATGGTCCTATAGCTTATGGAAATTAAAATCAAAAACACACAGCCACCCCAAAGTTTGGGATGGCTCTGTTTACAAGAACCTCGTCTACGGTACAAGTTAAATATCCGAGAAAGCAAAAAATGGATAAAGAAGTTGTGGTACGCACGTACAATGGAATATCACTCAGCAATGAAATCTACGTCATGAGACCCATAGCGGCATAATGAGTGGATTCAGGTACGATGATTCTACGAGAAATAAGTCCCACAGAAAAAGAAACACCATAAGATATCACTAATACACGGAATGTAAACTTGGCTACACATGAACTGAATTACAAAACAGAACAGGGTCTCAAATTTAGAAAACCAACTTATGCTTGCTTATGGGGAAAGGTGAGTTGGGGTGCTGCATAAAACCAGAGATTGAAATTAGCACAGATACCATTCCATAAGCCAAATATATAATAGACAAGACCTACTCCTTGCTCAACGAAATGGACTCAACACCGCATATTCAACGCCTGGCAAGATACTTGACAAGTAAGAATCTTAAAACCCATGGATTTATATGACTCCATAAGGAAATCAAGCATGTGTACAGCGGCCTAAACGCAGCAGTGAACATCCGATAAATCCCATTATCAAAATAAATTTCAAAAAGAAAACACAATGACAGTGAAATAGAGAGCAATTCTTAAATAATTCTTTCAGGGCTTGTGATGCAACCTGGATTTACCACATCTACACCCAGAGCTGGGTGAGACATAAGGCTGGACACTTCGGGCTGATAGCATTGGTGAGGTTCGGTGAGCAAACGCAGACCCTTGGAAGTCATAATGCATGGTACCCATTCCATGGGTCCCAACTCTCCAGGTTTAAGGGATTCTTCCTTCAGCTAAAACATGCATGGGAAACCCAGACTATCGTCCGCCGTGTGATTGGGAAACGTTTTCAAATGCATCTCAGTTTTCGAACCCTGGTACTCGGGTTCACCATCCAGAAGCTTTACTAACACTCTCCCCACTTGGAGAGTCAGTGCCTTTAACCTCCTGTTTGGCACAGTTTGCAATTTCTGCGCAAGATGAACAGGAATTGGGAGAACCAATGAGAGACTAGCTGTAGGTGTCTGCAAGGGCAAATGGAACGCTCATTTCCCACCAGGAAGAGGAATTAACCAAAGGCTCAGCATGCCCTGCCAGAAACATATTAGGGCCTGAAGCAATCCTGCGGTTTTGCGGCCAGCTCACAAGAAAGCGAGTTGAAGAAAGGAGCTCAGGGGCACTGTAATTCACAAACATGCAGAGTTATGAATGACAGACTGTCGTCCTAAAATGTATTGAAGTAAGTCGTCGAAGAGGACTTGAAAGCGGGGCAAAATTTCAGGAAAAAGATTTCAGGGGGTAGACTGGAATTGCACTTAAAGCATAGGAAAAGAGGCAGAATGTCGACAATGATGCACTTGGCCAAATAGGGCATATGCGTTTTTTCTTGAATATATTCAGGATAAAACGCATACGCACTTTTTGGCCAACCAAGCAAACGTGTAAAGAAATCTGCACTACAATGAAGTCTCACTGCTCCCCGGTCAAAAGGGCCATCTGAAAAAAGTGTAAAATCCAGAAAGGCAGGACAGGTCATGGAGAACAGGGAGCCTTGTTATGCTGATGGGCGGGATGTAAATTGCCAACAGCCACTCTGGAGAAGTGTATGGTGTATCCTGAAACACGTAGGAAACAAAGCAACACAGCCTATGGCACTTCCACTTATGGTCCTATAGCTTAGGGAAATTAAAATCAAAAACACACAGCCAGCCGAAAGTTTGGGACGGCTATGTTTACAAGAACCTCGTCTATGGTTCAAGTTAAATATGCGAGAAAGCAAAAAATGGATAAAGAAGTTGTGGTACGCACGTACAATGGAATATCACTCAGCAATGAAATCTACATCATCAGGCCCGTAGCGGCATAATGAGTGGATTCAGGTACGATGATTCTACGAGAAATAAGTCACACAGAAAAAGAAACATTATAAGATATCAATAATACACGGAATGTAAATTTGGCTACACATAAACTGAATTACAAAACAGCACAGGGTCTCAAATTTAGAAAACCAACTTATGCTTGCTTATGGGGAAAGGTGAGTTGGGGTGCTGCATAAAACCAGAGATTGAAATTAGCACAGATACCGTTCCATAAGCCAAATATATAATAGACAAGCACTACTCCTTGCTCAACGAAATGGACTCAACACCCCATATTCAACGCCTGGCAAGATACCTGACAAGTAAGAATCTTAAAACCCATGGATTTATATGTCACCATCACGAAATCAAGCGTGTGTACAGCGGCCTAAACGCAGCAGTGAACATCCGATAAATCCCATTATCAAAATAAATTTCAAAAAGAAAACACAATGACAGTGAAATAGAGAGCAATTCTTAAATAATTCTTTCAGGGCTTGTGATGCAACCTGGATTTACCACATCTACACCCAGAGCTGGGTGAGACATAAGGCTGGACACTTCGGGCTGATAGCATTGGTGAGGTTCGGTGAGCAAACGCAGACCCTTGGAAGTCATAATGCATGGTACCCATTCCATGGGTCCCAACTCTCCAGGTTTAAGGGATTCTTCCTTCAGCTAAAACATGCATGGGAAACCCAGACTATCGTCCGCCGTGTGATTGGGAAACGTTTTCAAATGCATCTCAGTTTTCGAACCCTGGTACTCGGGTTCACCATCCAGAAGCTTTACTAACACTCTCCCCACTTGGAGAGTCAGTGCCTTTAACCTCCTGTTTGGCACAGTTTGCAATTTCTGCGCAAGATGAACAGGAATTGGGAGAACCAATGAGAGACTAGCTGTAGGTGTCTGCAAGGGCAAATGGAACGCTCATTTCCCACCAGGAAGAGGAATTAACCAAAGGCTCAGCATGCCCTGCCAGAAACATATTAGGGCCTGAAGCAATCCTGCGGTTTTGCGGCCAGCTCACAAGAAAGCGAGTTGAAGAAAGGAGCTCAGGGGCACTGTAATTCACAAACATGCAGAGTTATGAATGACAGACTGTCGTCCTAAAATGTATTGAAGTAAGTCGTCGAAGAGGACTTGAAAGCGGGGCAAAATTTCAGGAAAAAGATTTCAGGGGGTAGACTGGAATTGCACTTAAAGCATAGGAAAAGAGGCAGAATGTCGACAATGATGCACTTGGCCAAATAGGGCATATGCGTTTTTTCTTGAATATATTCAGGATAAAACGCATACGCACTTTTTGGCCAACCAAGCAAACGTGTAAAGAAATCTGCACTACAATGAAGTCTCACTGCTCCCCGGTCAAAAGGGCCATCTGAAAAAAGTGTAAAATCCAGAAAGGCAGGACAGGTCATGGAGAACAGGGAGCCTTGTTATGCTGATGGGCGGGATGTAAATTGCCAACAGCCACTCTGGAGAAGTGTATGGTGTATCCTGAAACACGTAGGAAACAAAGCAACACAGCCTATGGCACTTCCACTTATGGTCCTATAGCTTAGGGAAATTAAAATCAAAAACACACAGCCAGCCGAAAGTTTGGGACGGCTATGTTTACAAGAACCTCGTCTATGGTTCAAGTTAAATATGCGAGAAAGCAAAAAATGGATAAAGAAGTTGTGGTACGCACGTACAATGGAATATCACTCAGCAATGAAATCTACGTCATCAGGCCCGTAGCGGCATAATGAATGGATTCAGGTACGATGATTCTACGAGAAATAAGTCACACAGAAAAAGAAACATTATAAGATATCAATAATACACGGAATGTAAATTTGGCTACACATAAACTGATTTACAAAACAGAACAGGGTCTCAAATTTAGAAAACCAACTTATGCTTGCTTATGGGGAAAGGTGAGTTGGGGTGCTGCATAAAACCGGAGATTGAAATTAGCACAGATACCGTTCCATAAGCCAAATATATAATAGACAAGCACTACTCCTTGCTCAACGAAATGGACTCAACACCCCATATTCAACGCCTGGCAAGATACCTGACAAGTAAGAATCTTAAAACCCATGGATTTATATGTCTCCATAAGGAAATCAAGCATGTGTACAGCGGCCTAAACGCAGCAGTGAAAATCCGATAAATCCCATTATCTAAATAAATTTCAAAAACAAAACACAATGACAGTGAAATAGAGAGCAATTCTTAAATCATTCATTCAGGGCTTGTGATGTAACCTGGATTTACCACAACTACACCCAGAGCTGGGTGAGACATAAGGCTGGGCACTTCGGGCTGATAGCATTGGTGAGGTTCGGTGAGCAAACGCAGACCCTTTGAAGTCATACTGCATGGTACCCATTCCATGGGTCCCAACTCTCCAGGTTTAAGGGATTCTTCCTTCAGCTAAAACATGCATTGGAAACCCAGACTATCGTTCGCCGTGTGATTGGGAAACGTTTTCAAATGCATCTCAGTTTTCGTCCCCTGGTACTCGGGTTCACCATTCCAGACGCTTACTAACACTCTCCCCACTTGGAGAGTCAGTGCCTTTAACCTCCTGTTTGGCACAGTTTGCAATTTCTGCGCAAGATGAACAGGCATAGGGAGAAGCAATGAGAGACTAGCTGTTGGTATCTGCACGGGCAAATTGAACGATCATTTCCCACCAGGAAGAGGAATTAAACAAAGGCTCAGCGTGCCAGGCCGGAAACATATTAGGGCCTGAAGCAATCCTGCGATTTTGCGGCCAGCTCACAAGAAAAGGAGTTGAAGAAAGGAGCTCAGGGGCACTGTAATTCACAAACCTGCAGAGTTATGAATGACAGCTATCGTCCAAAAATGTATTGAAGTAAGCCTTCAAAGAGGACTTGAAAGCGGGGCAGAATTTCAGGAAAACGATTTCAGGGTGTAGACTGGAATTGCACTTAAAGCATAGGAAAAGAGGCAGAATGTCGACAATGATGCACTTGGCCAAAAAGGGCGTATGCGTTTTTTCCTGAATATATTCAGGAAAAAACGCATACGCCCTTTTTGGCCAACCAAGCAAGCGTGTAAAGGAAATCTGCACTACAATGAAGTCTCACTGCCCCCCGGTCAAAAGGGCCATCTGAAAAAAGTGTAAAATCCAGAAAGGCAGGACAGGTCTTGGAGAACAGGGAGCCTTGTTATGCTGATGGGCGGGATGTAAATTGCCAACAGCCACTCTGGAGAAATGTATGGTGTATCCTGAAACACGTAGGAAACAAAGCAACACAGCCTATGTCACTTCCACTTATGGTCCTATAGCTTAGGGAAATTAAAATCACAAACACACAGCCACCCCAAAGTTTGGGATGGCTCTGTTTACAAGAACATTGTCTATGGTACAAGTTAAATATCCGAGAAAGCAAAAAATGGATAAAGAAGTTCTGGTACGCACGTACAATGGAATATCACTCAGCAATGAAATCTACGTCATCAGGCCCGTAGCGGCATAATGAGTGGATTCAGGTATGATGATTCTACGAGAAATAAGTCACACAGAAAAAGAAACATCATAAGATATCACTAATACACGGAATGTAAACTTGGCTACCCATGAACTGAATTACAAAACAGAACAGGGTCGCAAATTTAGAAAACCAACTTATGCTTGCTTATGGGGAAAGGTGAGTTGGGGTGCTGCATAAAACCAGAGATTGAAATTAGCACAGATAACGTTCCATAAGCCAAATATATAATAGACCAGGCCTACTCCATGCTCAACGAAATGGACTCAACACCCCATATTCAACGCCTGGGAAGATACCTGACAAGTAAGAATCTTAAAACCTATGGATTTATATGTCTCCATAAGGAAATCAAGCGTGTGTACAGCGGCCTAAACGCAGCAGTGAAAATCCGATAAATCCCATTATCAAAATAAATTTCAAAAACAAAACAAAATGACAGTGAAAGAGAGAGCAATTCTTAAATAATTCATTCAGGGCTTGTGATGCAACCTGGATTTCCCAAATCTACACCCCGAGCTGGGTGAGACATAAGGCTGGACACTTCGGGCTGATAGCATTGGTGAGGTTCGGTGAGCAAACGCAGACCCTTTAAAGTCATACTGCATGGTTCCCATTCCATGGGTCCCAAATTTCCAGGTTTAAGGGATTCTTCCTTCAGCTAAAACATGCATGGGAAACCCAGAGTATGGTCCACCGTGTGATTGGGAAACGTTTCCAAATGCATCTCAGTTTTCGAACCCTGGTACTCGGGTTCACCATTCCAGACGCTTTACTAAAACTCTCCCCACTTGGAGAGTCAGTGCATTTAACCTCCTGTTTGGCACAGTTTGCAATTTCTGCGCAAGATGAACAGGAATAGGGAGAACCAATGAGAGACTACCTGTAGGTGTCTGCACGGGCAAATGCAGTGCTCATTTCCCACCAGGAAGAGGAATTAACCAAAGGCTCAGCGTGCCATGCCGGGAACAGATTAGGGCCTGAAACAATCCTGCGGTTTTGCGGCCAGTTCACATGAAAGCGAGTTGAGGAAAGGAGTTCTGGGGCACTGTAATTCACAAACATGCAGAGTTATGAATGACAGCTATCGTCCAAAAATGTATTGAAGTAAGTCTTCGAAGAGGACTTGAAAGCGGGGCAGAATTTCAGGAAAACGGTTTCAGGGGGTAGACTGGAATTGCACTTAAAGCATAGGAAAAGAGGCAGAATGTCGACAATGATGCACTTGGCCAAAAAGGGCGTATGCGTTTTTTCCTGAATATATTCAGGAAAAAACGCATACGCCCTTTTTGGCCAACCAAGCATGCGTGTAAAGAAATCTGCACTACAAAGGAGTCTCACTGCCCCCCGGTCAAAAGGGCCATCTGAAAAAAGTGTAAAATCCAGAAAGGCAGGACAGGTCATGGAGAACAGGGAGCCTTGTTATGCTGATGGGCAGGATGTAAATTGCCAACAGCCACTCTGGAGAAGTGTATGGTGTTTCCTGAAACACATAGGAAACAAAGCAACACAGCCTATGGCAATTCCACTTATGGTCCTATAGCTTATGGAAATTAAAATCAAAAACACACAGCCACCCCAATGTTTGGGACGTCTCTGTTTACAAGAACCTCTTCTACGGTACAAGTTAAATATCCGAGAAAGCAAAAAATGGATAAAGAAGTAGTGCTACATACGTACAATGGAATATCACACAGCAATGAAATCTACGTCATCAGGCCCGTAGCGCCATAATGAGTGGATTCAGTTACGATGATTTTACGAGAAATAAGTCACACAGAAAAAGAAACATCATAAGGTATGACTAATACACGGAATGAAAACTTGGCTACACATGAACTGAATTACAAAACAGAAAAGGGTCTCAAATTGAGACAACCAACTTATGCTTGCTTATGGGGAAAGGTGAGTTGGGGTGCTGCATAAAAACAGAGATTGAAATTAGCACAGATACCGTTCCATAAGCCAAATATATAATAGACAAGACCTACTCCTTGCTCAGCGAAATAGACTCAACACCCCATATTCAACGCCTGGGAATATACCTGACAAGTAAGAATCTTAAAACCCATGGATTTATATGTCTCCATAAGGAAATCAAATGTCTGTACATCGGCCTAAACGCAGCAGTGAAAATCCGATAAATCCCATTATCAAAATAAATTTCAAAAACAAAACACAATGACAGTGAAATAGAGAGCAATTCTTAAAAAATTCATTCAGGGCTTGTGATGCAACCTGGATTTACCACATCTACACCCAGAGCTGGGTGAGACATAAGGCTGGGCACTTCGGGCTGATAGCATTGGTGAGGTTCGGTGAGCAAACGCAGACCCTTTGAAGTCATACTGCATGGTACTCATTCCATGGGTCCCAAATCTCCAGGTTTAAGGGATTCTTCCTTCAGCTAAAACATGCATGGGAAACACAGAGTATGGTCCACCGTGTGATTGGGAAACGTTTCCAAATGCATCTCAGTTTTCGAACCCTGGTACTCGGGTTCACCATTCCAGACGCTTTACTAAAACTCTCCCCACTTGGAGAGTCAGTGCCTTTAACCTCCTGTTTGGCACAGTTTGCATTTTCTGCGCAAGATGAACAGGAATAGAGAGAACCAATGAGAGACTACCTGTAGGTGTCTGCACGGGCAAATGGAATGCTCATTTCCCACCAGGAAGAGGAATTAACCAAAGGCTCAGCGTGCCATGCCGGAAACAGATTAGGGCCTGAAGCAATCCTGCGATTTTGCGGCCAGTTCACATGAAAGCGAGTTGAGGAAAGGAGTTCTGGGGCACTGTAATTCAAAAATCTGCAGAGTTATGAATGACAGCTATCGTCCAAAAATGTATTGAAGTAAGTCTTCGAAGAGGACTTGAAAGCGGGGCAGAATTTCAGGAAAACGATTTCAGGGGGTAGACTGGAATTGCACTTAAAGCATAGGAAAAGAGGCAGAATGTCGACAATGATGCACTTGACCAAAAAGGGCGTATGCGTTTTTTCCTGAATATATTCAGGAAAAAACGCATACGCCCTTTTTGGCCAACCAAGCATGCCTGTAAAGGAAATCTGCACTACAATGGAGTCTCACTGCCCCCCGGTCAAAAGGGCCATCTGAAAAAAGTGTAAAATCCAGAAAGGCAGGACAGGTCATGGAGAACAGGGAGCCTTGTTATGCTGCTGGGCAGGATGTAAATTGCCAACAGCCACTCTGGAGAAGTGTATGGTGTTTCCTGAAACACGTAGGAAACAAAGCAACACAGCCTATTGCACTTCCACTTATGGTCCTATAGCTTATGGAAATTAAAATCAAAAACACACAGCCACCCCAAAGTTTGGGATGGCTCTGTTTACAAGAACCTCGTCTACGGTACAAGTTAAATATCCGAGAAAGCAAAAAATGGATAAAGAAGTAGTGCTACGTACGTACAATGGAATATCACACAGCAATGAAATCTACGTCATCAGGCCCGTAGCGCCATAATGAGTGGATTCAGGTACGATGATTCTACGAGAAATAAGTCACACAGAAAAAGAAACATCATAAGTTATGACTAATACACGGAATGTAAACTTGGCTACACATGAACTGAATTACAAAACAGAAAAGGGTGTCAAATTGAGACAACCAACTTATGCTTGCTTATGGGGAAAGGTGAGTTGGGGTGCTGCATAAAAACAGAGATTGAAATTAGCACAGATACCGTTCCATAAGCCAAATATATAATAGACAAGACCTACTCCTTGCTCATCGAAATAGACTCAACACCCCATATTCAACGCCTGGGAATATACCTGACAAGTAAAAATCTTAAAACCCATGGCTTTATATGTCTCCATAAGGAAATCAAATGTCTGTACATCGGCCTAAATGCAGCAGTGAAAATCTGATAAATCCCATTATCAAAATAAATTTCAAAAACAAAACACAATGACAGTGAAATAGAGAGCAATTCTTAAATAATTGATTCAGGGCTTGTGATGCAACCTGGATTTACCACATCTACACCCAGAGCTGGGTGAGACATAAGGCTGGGCACTTCAGGCTGATAGCATTGGTGAGGTTCGGTGAGCAAACGCAGACCCTTTGAAGTCATACTGCATGGTACTCATTCCATGGGTCCCAACTCTCCAGGTTTAAGGGATTCTTCCTTCAGCTAAAACATGCATGGGAAACCCAGAGTATGGTCCACCGTGTGATTGGGAAACGTTTCCAAATGCATCTCAGTTTTCGAACCCTGGTACCCGGGTTCACCATTCCAGACGCTTTACTAAAACTCTCCCCACTTGGAGACTCAGTGCCTTTAACCTCCTGTTTGGCACAGTTTGCAATTTCTGCGCAAGATGAACAGGAATAGGAAAAACCAATGAGAGACTACCTGTAGGTGTCTGCACGGGCAAATGGAATGCTCATTTCCCACCAGGAAGAGGAATTAACAAAAGGCTCAGCGTGCCATGCCGGAAACAGATTAGGGCCTGAAACAATCTTGCGGTTTTGCGGCCAGTTCACATGAAAGCGAGTTGAGGAAAGGAGATCTGTGGCACTGTAATTCACAAACCTGCAGAGTTATGAATGACAGCTATCGTCCAAAAATGTATTGAAGTAAGTCTTCGAAGAGGACTTGAAAGCGGGGCAGAATTTCAGGAAAACGATTTCAGGGGGTAGACTGGAATTGCACTTAAAGCATAGCAAAAGAGGCAGAATGTCGACAATCATGCACTTGGCCAAAAAGGGCGTATGCGTTTTTTCCTGAATATATTCAGGAAAAAACGCATACGCCCTTTTTGGCCAAACAAGCATGCGTGTAAAGGAAATCTGCACTACAATGGAGTCTCATTCCCCCCCGGTCAAAAGGGCCATCTGAAAAAAGTGTAAAATCCAGAAAGGCAGACAGGTCATGGAGAACAGGGAGCCTTGTTATGCTGCTGGGCAGGATGTAAATTGCCAACAGCCACTCTGGAGATGTGTATGGTGTTTCCTGAAACACGTAGGAAACAAAGCAACACAGCCTATGGCACTTCCACTTATGGTCCTATAGCTAAGGGAAATTAAAATCAAAAACACACAGCCACCCCAAAGTTTGGGACGGCTCTGGTTACAAGAACCTCATCTATGGTGCAAGTTAAATATCCGAGAAAGCAAAAAATGGATAAAGAAGTTGTGGTACGCACGTACAATGGAATATCACTCAGCAATGAAATCTCCGTCATCAGGCCCGTAGCGGCATAATGAGTGGATCCAAGTACGATGATTCTATGGGAAATAAGTCACACAGAGTAAGAAACATCATAAGATATCACTAATACACGGAATGTCAACTTGACTACACATGAACTGAATTACAAAACAGAACAGGGTCTCAAATTTAGAAAACCAACTTATGCTTGCTTATGGGGAAAGGTGAATTTGGGTGCTGTATAAAACCAGAGATTGAAATTAGCACAGATACCATTCCATAAGCCAAATATATAATAGACAAGACCTACTACTTGCTCAGCGAAATGGACTCAACAGCCCATATTCAACGCCTGGGAACATACCTGACAAGGAAGAATCTTAAAACCCATGGATTTATATGTCTCCATAAGGAAATCAAGCATGTGTACAGCGGCCTAAACGCAGCAGTGAAAATCAGATAAATCCCAATATCAAGATAAATTTCGAAAACAAAACACAATGAGAGTGAAATAGAGAGCAGTTCTTAAATAATTCATTCAGGGCTTGTGATGCAACCTGGATTTACCACATCTACACCCAGAGCTGTGTGAGACATAAGGCTGGACACTTCAGGCTGATAGCATTGGTGAGGTTCGGTGAGCAAACGCAGACCCTTTGAAATCATACTGCCTGGTACCCATTCCATGGGTCCCAAATTTCCAGGTTTAAGGGATTCTTCCTTCAGCTAAATCATGCATGGGAAACCCAGAGTATGGTCCACCGTGTGATTGGGAAACGTTTTCAAATGCATCTCAGTTTTCGAACCCTGGTACTCGTGTTCACCATTCCAGAGGCTTTACTAACATTCTCCCCACTTGGAGAGTCAGTGCCTTTAACCTCCTGTTTGGCACAGTTTGCAATTTCTGCGCAAGATGAACAGGCATAGGGAGAACCAATGAGAGACTACCTGTAGGTGTCTGCACGGGCAAATGGAATGCTCATTTCCCACCAGGAAGAGGAATTAACCAAATGGTCAGCGTGCCCTGCTGGAAACAGATTAGGGCCTGAAGCAATCCTGCGGTTTTGCGGCCAGCTCACAAGAAAGCGAGTTTGGGAAAGGAGATCAGGGGCACTGTAATTCACAAACATGCAGAGTTATGAATGACAGTTATCGTCCAAAAATGTATTAAAGTAAGTCTTCGAAGAGGACTTGAACGCGGGGCAGAATTTCAGGAAAACGATTTCAGGGGGTAGACTGGAATTGCACTTAAAGCATAGGAAAAGAGGCAGAATGTCGACAATGATGCACTTGGCCAAAAAGGGCGTATGCGTTTTTTCCTGAATATATTCAGGATAAAACGCATACGCCCTTTTTGGCCAACCAAGCCGGCATGTAAAGGAAATCTGCACTACAGTGAAGTCTCACTGCCCCCCGGTCAAAAGGGCCATCTGAAAAAAGTGTAAAATCCAGAAAGGCAGGGCAGGTCATGGAGAACAGTGAGCCTTGTTATGCTGATGGGCGGGATGTAAATTGCCAACAGCCACTCTGGAGAAGTGTATGGTGTTTCCTGAAACACGTAGGAAACAAAGCAACACAGCCTATGGCACTTCCAATTATGGTCCTATAGCTTAGGGAAATTAAAATCAAATACAGAGAGCCACCTCAAAGTTTGGGACGGCTCTGTTTATAAGAACCTCGTCTACTGTACAACTTAAATATCCGAGAAAGCAAAAAATTCATAAAGATGTTGTGGTACGCAAGTACAATGGAATATCACTCAGCAAAGAAATCTACGTCATCAGGCCCGTAGCGGCATAATGAGTGGATTCAGGTATGATGATTCTACTAGAAATAAGTCACACAGAAAAAGAAACCTCATAAGATATCACTAAAACACAGAATTTAAACTTGGCTACACATGAACTGAATACCAACAGAACAGGGTCTCAAATTTAGAAAACCAACTTATGCTTGCTTATGGGGAAAGGTGAGTTGGGATGCTGCATAAAACCAGAGATTGAAATTAGCACAGATACCGTTCCATAAGCCAAATATATAATAGACAAGACCTACACCTTGCTCAACGAAACGGACTCAACGCCTGGGAATATACCTGACAAGTAAGAATCTTAAAACCCATGGATTTATATGTCTCCATAACGAAATCAAGCGTGTGTACAGCGGCCTAAACGCAGCAGTGAAAATCCGATAAATCCCATTATCAAAATAAATTTCAAAAACAAAACACAATGACAGTGAAATAGAGAGCAATTCTTAAATAATTCATTCAGGGCTTGTGATGCAACCTGGATTTACCACATCTACACCCAGAGCTGGGTGAGACATAAGGCTGGACACTTCGGGCTGATAGCATTGGTGAGGTTCAGTGAGCAAACGCAGACCCTTTGAAGTCATACAGCATGGTACTCATTCCAAGGGTCCCAACTCTCCACGTTTAAGGGATTCTTCCTTCAGCTAAAACATGCATGGGAAACCCAGAGTATGGTCCACCGTGTGATTGGGAAACGTTTTCAAATGCATCTCAGTTTTCGAACCCTGGTACTCGGGTTCACCATTCCAGACGCTTTACTAACACTCTCCCCACTTGGAGAGTCAGGGACTTTAACCTCCTGTTTGGCACAGTTTGCAATTTCTGCGCAAGATGAACAGGAATAGGGAGAACCAATGAGAGACTAGCTGTAGGTGTCTGCACGGGCAAATGGAACGCTCATTTCCCACCAGGAAGAGGAATTAACCAAAGGCTCAGCGTGCCCTGCCGGAAAGAGATTAGGGCCTGAAGCAATCCTGCGGTTTTGCGGCCAGCTCACAAGAAAGCGAGTTGAAGAAAGGAGCTCAGGGGCACTGTAAATCACAAACCTGCAGAGTTATGAATGACAGCTATCGTCCAAAAATGTACCGAAGTAAGTCTTCGAAGAGGACTTGAAAGCGGGGCAGAATTTCAGGAAAACGATTTCAGGGGGTAGGCTGGAATTGCACTTAAAGCATAGGAATAGAGGCAGAATGTCGACAATGATGCACTGGCCAAAAAGGGCGTATGCGTTCTTTCCTGAATATATTCAGGAAAAAACGCATACGCCCTTTTTGGCCAAGCAAGCAAGCATGTAAATGAAATCTGCACTACAATGAAGTCTCACTGCCCCCCGGTCAAAAGGGCCATCTGAAAAAGTGTAAAATCCAGAAAGGCAGGACAGGTCATGGAGAACAGGGAGCCTTGTTATGCTGATGGGCGGGATGTAAATTGCCAACAGCCACTCTGGAGAAGTGTATGGGGTTTCCTGAAACACGTAGGAAACAAAGCAACAGAGCCTATGGCACTTCCACTTATGGTCCTATAGCTTAGGGAAATTAAAATCAAAAACACACAGCCACCCCAAAGTTTGGGACGGCTCTGTTTACAAGAACCTCGTCTACGGTACAAGTTAAATATCCCAGAATGTGAAAAATGGTTAAAGAATTTGTGGTACGTACGTACAATGGAATATCACTCACCAATGAAATCTATGTCATCAGGCCCGTCGCGGCATATTGACTGGATCCAGGTACGATGATTCTAAGTGAAATAAGTCACACAGAAAATGAAACATCATAAGATATCACTAATACACGGAATGTAAACTTGGCTACACATGAACTGAAATACAAAGCAGAACTGGGTCTCAAATTTAGAAAACCAACTTATGCTTGCTTATGGGGAAAGGTGAGTTTGGGTGCTGCATAAAACCAGAGATAGAAATTAGCACACATACCTTTCCATAAGCCAAATATGTAATAGTCAAGACCTACACCTTGCTCAACGAAATGGACTAAACGCACCATATTCAACTCCTAGGATTACACATGACTAGTAAAAATCTTCAAACCCATGGATTTATATGTCTCCGTAAGAGAATCAAGTGTGTGTACAGCTGCATGAACGCAGCAGAGAAAATCCGATAAATCCCATTATCAAAATAAAATACAAAAACAAACACAATGACAGTGAAATAGAGAGCAATTCTTAAATAATTCATTCAGGTCTTGTGATGCAACCTGGATTTACCACATCTACACCTAGAGCTGAGTGAGACATAAGGTTCGACACTTTGGGCTGATAGCATTGGTGAGGTTCGGTGAGAAAATGCAGGCCCTTTGAAGTCATACTGCATGGTACCCATTCCATGGGTCCCACCTCTCCAGGTTTAAGGGATTCTTCCTTCAGGTAAAACACGCATGGAAAACCCAGAATATGGTCCACCGTGTGACCGGGAAACCTTTTTAAATGCATCTCAGTTTTCGTCCCCTCATACTCGGTTTTACCATTCCAGACGCTTTACTAACTCTTTCCCCACTTGGAGAGTCAGTGCCTTTAACCTCCTGTTTGGCACAGTTTGCATTTTCTGCGCAAGATGAACAGGAATAGGGAGAACCAATGAGAGATTAGCTGTAGGTGTCTGCACGAGCAAATTTAACGCTCATTTCCCATCAGGAAGAGGAATTAGCCAAAGGCTCAACATGCCGTGCCGGAACCAGATTAGGGCCTGAAGCAATCCTGCGGTTTTGCGGCCAGCTCACAAGAAAGCGAGTTGAAGAATGGAGCTCAGGGGCACTGTAATTCACAAACCTGCAGAGTTATAAATGACAGCTATCGTCCAAAAATATATTGAAGTAAGGCTGCAAAGAGGACTTGAACGCGGGGCAGAATTCCAGGAATACGATTTCAGGAGGTAGACGGGAAGTCCTCTGAAAGTATAGGAGAAGAGGCAGAACCTCGACAATGATGCACTTGGTCAAAAAGGGCATATGCGTTTCTTCCAGGGCCCTCATTAAAGAGGGTAGGAGGCTCCCAGCATGCTTCAGTGGCCAACAGAGGGCCTACGTCGCCAAGGCGACGTGAGCCATCCAGGCAGGAGTGACCTCACATCAGAGCGCCCACCTCACAGAAGGGTAAGGAACCCAGTCATGATCAGACACTCACCAGAGTGCCCACATAAGCAAGGGGCTGGGAATCAGGCACGAGTGTCCTCACACCTGTGGGGCCACATCATCGAAAGTTGAGGTACCCAGCACATGTGGCCTCAAACCATAAGACCCACATCACCATGGGTCTCAGAGCGAGGCAGGCAGGATTAACCTCAAAACACATGGCCCATTGTATAAAAAGGTGAGGAATCCAGCAGTTGGAACATCCCAGCAGGCGGCCCAGAGCACCGAGGCTATGGGATCCAGGCAGTGATGAACTCACAACAGAGGGCCCTCATCATGATACTGTAAGCAACCCAGCCGTTGTGACCTCAGAGCACAAGGCCCACATCCCCATGGGGAAGGGAACCAAGCAGGAGTGTCATCGCACCAGTGGGCACACAACAGAAAATGTGGGGAGCCCAGCAGTTAGGGCCGGACGCCAGAGGGCCCTCAGCACTGCGGAGAGGAGGCTCCCAGCAAGCTCCAACTGCTACCAGAGGGCCGACGTCGCCAATGCGGGGTGGGCCAGCCAGGCAGGAGTGACCTCAGAGCAGAGGGCCAACCACACAAAAGTGTGAGGAACCCAAAGAGGATCAGACTCTCACCAGAGGGCCCACATCACCAGGGGAATGGAAACCAGGCAGGAGTGTCCTCACACCAGTGGGGCCACATCACCGAAATGTGACGGACCCAGCACACGTGGCCTCAAACTATAGGACACACATCACCAAGGGGCTGGGAGTGAGGCAGGCAGGAGGAGCCTCAAAACAGAGGGCCCATTGCGTAAAAAAGGTGAGGAATCCCGCAGTTGGAACCTCCCAGCAGGCGGCCAGGAGCAGCGAGGCTATGGGATCCAGGCCTGACTGAACTCAAAACAGAGGGCCCTCATCATGAAACTGTGAGCAACCCAGCCGTTGCGACCTTAGAGCAGAAGGCCCACATTCCCATGTGGTTGGGAACTTGGCAGAAGTGTACTCGCACCACAGGGCGCACATCAGAGAATTTTGGGAACCCAGAAATTAGGGCCTGATGCCAGAGGGCCCTCATTACCAAGGGGAGGAGACCCCAAGCAGGCACCAACTCCCTACGGAGGGACCATGTCGCCAAGGTGACGTGCAACAGCCAGGCAGGAGTGACCTCACAGCTGAGGGCCTACCTCACAGAATGGTGAGGAACCCAGCCAGGATAAGACTCTCACCAGAGGGCCCACATCACCAAGGGCATCAGAACCAGGCAGGACTGTCTTCACACCAGGGTGACCACATCATAGAAAGGTGAGGAACCCAGCACATGTGGCCTAAACCAGAGGACCCAGATCTCCAAGGGGTTCGGAGTGAGGCAGGCATGAGTAGCCTCACAACACAGGGCGAATAGAATAAAAAAGCTGAGGAATCCTGCAGTGGGAACCTCCCAGCAGGCGGCCCAGAGCACCGAGTCTATGCGATCCAGGCCACAGTGAACTCACAGCAGAGGGCCCACATCATGAAACTGTGAGCAACCCAGCCGTTTGGACCTCAGAGCAGAAGGCCCACATCACCATGGGGTTGGGAACATGGCACGAGTGTCCTCGCACAACTTAGCACGTATCAGAAAATGTGGGTACCCAGCAGTTAGGGCCTGACGCCAGAGGGCCCTCATCACCGAGGGGAGGAGGCTCCCAGTAGGCTCCAACTGCCACAAGAGGGCCGACATTGCCAAGGCGGGGTGTGCCAGCCAGGCAGGAGTGACCTCACAGCAGAGGGCCCACCTCACAGAAGGGTGAGGAACCCAGCCAGGATCAGACTCTCACCAGAGGGCCCACATCATCAAGGGGATAGGAAGCAGGCAGGAGTGTCCTCACACCAGTGGGGCCACATCATCGAAAGGCGAGGGACCCAGCACACGTGGCCTCACACCAGAGGACACACATCACCAAGGGACTGGGAGTGAGGCAGGCAGGAGGAGTCTCAAAACAGAGGGTCCATAGAAGAAAAAAGGTGAGGAATCCCGCAGTTGGAACCTCCCAGCAGGTGGCCAGGAGCAGCGAGGCTATGGGATCCAGGCCGGAGAGAACTCACAGCAGAGGGCCCTCATCATGAAATTGAGCAACCCACGGTTGGGACCTCCGAGCAGAAGGCCCACATTCCCATGGGGTTGGGAACCTGGCAGGAGTGTACTCGAACCACAGGGCGCATATCAGAAAATATTGGGAGCCCAGGAATTAGGGCCTGACGCCAGAGGGCCCTCATTACCGAGGGCAGGAGACACCCAGCAGGCACCAAATCCCACCAGAGGGCCGACTTCACCAAGGCGGGGTGTGCCAGCCAGGCAGGAGTGACGTCAGAGAAGAGGGCCCACCTCACAGAAGTGTGAGGAACCCAACCAGGATCAGACTCTCACCGGATGGCCCACATCACCAAGGGGATGGGAACCAGGCAGGAGTGTCCTCACACCAGTGGGGCCACATCAGCCAAAGGTGAGGAACCCAGCACATGTGGCCTCAAACCACAGGACACACATCACCAAGGGGCTGGGAGTGAGGCAGGTGTCCGGAGGGGCACATTTAACTCTAATTTCCCACCAGGAAGAGGAATTAACCAAAGGCTCAGAGTGCCGTGCCAGACCCTGATTATGGCCTAAAGCAAACCTGCGGTTCTGTGGCCAGCTTTCAAGGAAACGAGTTAAGAAAGGAAATCACGGGCACTGTAATTCACAAACCTGCAGAGTTATAAATGACAGCTATTGGCAAAAATATATGGAAGTAAGTCTGCAAAGAGGACTTCAAAACGAGGCAGAATTGCAGGAATCATATTTCAGGAGGTAGATTGGAATTGCATTTAAAGCATGTGAAAAGCGGCAGATCTTTGACAGTGATGCACTTGGACAAAAGTGCGTAAACATTTTTTCCTGAGTATATTCAGGAAAAAACACATATGCCCTTTTTGGCCAACCAAGCACTCGAGCAATGGAAATCCGCACTACAATGAAGTCTCATTTCCCATTCGTCAAAAGGGCCATCTGAAAAAAGTGTAAAAACCAGAAACACAGGACAGGCCATGGAGAACAGGGAGCCTTGTTATGCTGATGGGCGGGATGTAAATTGCCAACAGACACTCTGGAGATGTTTATGGTGTATCCTGAAACATCTGAAAAACAAAGCTACAGACCCTAGGGCACTTCCACTTTTGGCCCTATAGCTTAGGAAAATTAAAATCAACAAGACACAGCCAACACAAAATTTAGGGCTGCTGTGTTTACAAGAACCTTGAGTCCAGTACAAATTAAATATCCCAGAAAGAAAAATATGGATAAAGGAGTTGTGCTACTTACGTACAACGGAATATCACTCAGCAATGAAATCAATGTCATCAGGCCTGTAGCAGCAAATTGAGTGGATTTAAGTATGATGATTCTAAGAGAAATAGGTCACACAGAGAAAGATAATTATCATAAGATATCACTAATAGAGAGAGTGTAAACTTGGCTACACATAAACTGAATTCCAAAACCGAACAGAGTCTCACATTTAGATAAAAACTTATGCTTGCTTAAGGGGAAAGTTGAGTTGCGGTGCTGTATAAAACCAGAGATTGAAATTAGCACACATACCGTTCCATAAGCCAAATATGTAATAGACAAGACCTACTCTTTGCTCAACGAAATAGACTCATCCATGGTGTATCACCTCACACCTGTTAGAATGGGCATCATCAGAAAATCTACAAACAACAAATGCTGGAAAGGGTGTGGAGATAAGGAACCCTCTTCCGCTATTGTTGGGAATGAAATTGATACAGTCACTGTGGAGAACGTTATGGAGTTTCTTATAAAACTAAGAATAGAATTACCATATGATACAGCAGTCCCACTACTGGGCATATACCCAGACAAAACCATAAATCAAAAAGAGACATTCACCGCAATGTTCATTGCATCACTATTTACAATATCCAGGTAATGGAAGCAACCTAAATGCCCACAGACAGACGAATGCATAAAGATGTGGTACATATATAAAATGGAATATTACTAAGCCATAAAAAGGAATGAAATTGGGTCATTTGTAGAGACGTTGATGGATCTAGAGACTGTCATACAGAGTGAAGTAAGTCAGAAAGAGAAAAAGAAATCTTGTCTATTAATGCCTATATGTGGAACCTAGACAAATTTTACAGATGAACCGTTTTGCAAGGCAGAAATAGAGCAACAGATGTAGACAACAAACGTATGGACACCAAGGGGGGAAAGCTGTTGGGGGGTGGTGGAGGGAGGAGTTGAGTGATTGGGATTGGCATGTATACATTTATATGTATAAAATAGATAACCAAAAAGAACCTGCTGTATAAAAAAATAAAATTCAAATTACAAAAAGTAAAACAGAAAAAATATTCTTCCCTTCACATACATGTATTTATATGAATAAATTATTTCCATGCTTATATCTGTAAATACAAAAAAGAGGAATAAAATCTACCTTGAACCAAAAAAGAAAAAAAGAAAAAAAAAACAGAACCCACCAGCTACACAGGGGAAAACCGTATCAGGGCACTTGCTCCAGTTGTAAACAATTCTGAAGTTGGTCAGTGGTGGGGAATCATCTCCCATTCAGCCAGCAGGCCCCACGCAACAAGCGTCCTCATTGCAAAGCTGGGGGACCGTGCCGAGGCATCTGTGAGTAAACGTGGGCTGAGCCCCAGGCCAGCTGCTGCTGAAATGTTCCCACCCTTCCCAGGTAAAACACCTGAATATGTACAAGGACTTGAAAGCCTAGAGGAAGGGCCATGGAGCCACATGAGCGACAGCATGCCAGCCGACTTGGTGCCTGCAGGCCAGCCAGGATGGTCCTGGTCCTGGGTGCTCTTCTGGAAGCTTTCCATTTCCCTGCCTGAGATACCCCTGCTGTCCCGGCCCCCACTGCTTTCTTCCTCACTCACCTCTGCCCAGGGAGAAATTCCAGCGGCAGGTATGGGTGACACATCCTCTTCTTTAGCAGGTGGCATCTTGGCAACTGCTGCAGAAAGTCCAGCAGAGCCCCACTCACACTGGGCCACCCACAAAGCCGTGGCCTCTCACTCCCTCCCACCAGTCCAGCCCCAAGACTGCTGACAGGGCAGAGAAAATGGCGTCAGGCACAGCTGCAGGGGCTCTTGCTGCCTGGAGCGGTGTTTATATTGATCTGAACCCAGGCACACCTGGGGAGGGCTGGCCGGCACGGTCGGGCTTCCCAGGCCAGCCAATAATCACCCCTCAGGGGCTCACAGTTGCAGAAACTGGAACTTGCTGAATCGGCCAGGTCCAAGGAACAGGTGTGGGCTCCTGAGAGTCAGGATAGACAAGGGGCTGCAGCTCTGGCTTGTTTTCTAATTATATTATCTGGCCCATGAGTGGGAGACAACTTCAAGAAAACCCTCTCCTAATGAGAGGAACCCAGGAGTCAGGGAGAGGAGGGGTGGCTGGTGGGTGGAGACAGAGGTCTGGTGCCCCGGGTGCAGTGGAAGTCTCTGGAAGACCAGGTGGAGGGAGGCCACACAGAGTGATGCCCAGGGTCACAGACCTGTCGGAGCTGCTGTTTGTTAGTTCAAGTCCTGCTCTGAGGTGCTCTGTGTCAGATCTGAGTGACAGGTGAGCTGGGAGTGCTCTGCAATGAGGGCGATATGCACGGTTCCTGTGTTCCCAGCCCTGCCATGGTACCTACAAGGGTAGCTCTGTATCCTGGGAGGAGCCTGACCACGAGAGCCCCATGGGCTGCAGGGGGACCTGCCCAGGGAACCCCATATCCTGGGAGGGTCCTGAACACGAGAGCCCCGTGGGCTGGGGTGGGGTACCTGCCCAGGTGAGCTCCATATCCTGGGATTGGCCTGACCTCGAGAGCCCCATGGGCTGCTGGAGTCCTGGTAAAGGATGTCAGGACAGTCAGTGAAGCCACCGAGGATATACCTCCAGTAGTTCCTAAACCCTACACCCTGCTGGTCATTCTACCAACCACCAGGACATGGTATTCTGTATTAGTCTTCAATGATGCCTTCTTTTGTATTCTATTAGTCCCAGAGTCACAAGAAATTTTGGCTTGTGAGTGGCAGGACTCAACATACAACTAAAACAATACTTCCGGACCGTGTTGCCCCAAGGGTTCAAAAATTCCCACACCATCTTTGGGGAAAGCTCAGCTAAAGAACTAAAAGTTCTACCTCTGGAAAAGGAAACACTCCTTCAATATGCAGACGACATTCTGATCGCCAGCCCTACTAAGGAGACCTCTGAACTACGAAGCCAATAAAGGATACAAGTTGTCCAAGAAAAAGCTCAAATATCACAGACTACGGTGACCTGCCTGGGCTTCATTCTCACAGAAGGTCGGAGAAGCCCATCCCAGGAAAGGGAAGAAACAATTTACTGCCTTACCCATTTCTAAAACTAGAAGACAGCTTAGGGGTTCCTGGGGAGGCCAGGGTTTGCTGCTTCTGGATCCCTAACTACAGTCTACTAGCTCGGCCTCTATATGAAACACTGAAAGGAAAAGGTGATGATCCTTTTGAATAGAATACAGAAGTGGCCTTTCAAGAATGGAAAGAGCAGTCAATTCAGACCCTTGCCCTGGAACTCCCTAATTTAGCTAAACCCTTTGACCTTTACATTCCTGGTGAACGGTGAATCGCCATTGGAGTATTAGTGCAAAACCTGGGACCACTTGAAATGGAACAATGCAAGAATGCGATCCAGGTAGGATAAACTACGGTCACCAAGGGGCTTGGCCCACCGCCACATCTGGCCAAGATACTGGCAGTATCTGATAACCTGGAAATCAGCAGCCCAAAAGGCCACCTCCCTCCTAAGGGAAAAGGAACCCTCGTGGTGATCCTAACCCCCAACCATGCCCTGAAGTTGCAGGGTTGGCTCCGTGGGCACACTGATCTTGAGTGAGGAGGCCCTCCAACTCCAACCTCCATAGAGATAACCGGGGCAAAGGGGCACCATGACGACTCATGTGAAGGTGTCTGCACGTGCAAATTTAACGCTCATTTCCCACCAGGAAGAGGAAGTAACCAAAGGCTCAGCATTCCATGCCGGAACCAGATTAGGGCTTGAAGCAATCCTGCGGTTTTGCGGCCAGCTCACAAGAAAGCGAGTTGAAGAAAGGAGCTCAGGGGCACTGTAATTCACAAACCTGCAGAGTAATGAATTCAGCTATCGTCCAAAAATGTTTTGAAGTAAGTCTTCGAAGAGAACTTGAAATCAGGGCAGAATTTCAGGAAAACGATTTCAGGGGGTAGACTGGAATTGCACTTAAAGAATAGGATCAGAGGCAGAATGTCGACAATGATGCACTTGGCCAAAAAGGGCGTATGCGTTTTTTCCTGAATATATTCAGGAAAAAACGCATACGCCCTTTTTGGCCAACCAAGCAACCGTGTAAAGGAAATGTGCACTACAATGAAGTCTCACTGCCCCCCGGTCAAAAAGGCCATCTGAAAAAAGTGTAAATTCCAGAAAGGCACGACAGGTCATGGAGAACAGGGAGCCTTGTTATGCTGATGGGCGGGATGTAAATTGCCAACAGCCACTCTGGAGAAGTGTATGGTGTTTCCTGAAACACGTAGGAAAAAAAGCAACACAGCCTATGGCACTTCCACTTATGGTCCTATAGCTTAGAGAAATTAAAATCAAAAACACACAGCCACCCCAAAATTTGGGACGGCTCTGTTTACAAGAACCTCGTCTATGGTACAAGTTAAATATCCGAGAAAGCAAAAAATGGATAAAGAAGTTGTGGTACGCACGTACAATGGAATATCACTCAGCAATGAAATCTACGTCATCAGGCCCGTAGCGGCATAATGAGTGGATTCAGGTACGATGATTCTACGAGAAATAAGTCACACAGAAAAAGAAACATCATAAGATATCACTAATACACGGAATGTAAACTTGGCCACACATGAACTGAATTACAAAACAGAACAGGGTCTCAAATTTAGAAAACCAACTTATGCTTGCTTATGGGGAAAGGTGAGTTGGGGTGCTGCATAAAACCAGAGATTGAAATTAGCACAGATACCTTTCCATAAGCCAAATATATAATAGACAAGACCTACTCCTTGCTGAAAGAAATGGACTCAACACCCCATATTCAACGCCTGGCAAGATACCTGACAAGTAAGAATCTTAAAACCCATGGATTTATATGTCTCCATAAGGAAATCAAGCGTGTGTACAGCGGCCTAAACGCAGCAGTGAAAATCCGATAAATCCCATTATCAAAATGAATTTCAAAAACAAAGCACAATGACAGTGAAATAGAGAGGAATTCTTAAATAATTCATTCAGGGCTTGTGATGCAACCTGGATTTACCACATCTACACCCAGAGCTGGGTGAGACATAAGGCTGGGCACTTCGGGCTGATAGCATTGGTGAGGTTCGGTGAGCAAACGCAGACCCTTTGAAGTCATACTGCATGGTACCCATTCCATGGGTCCCAACTCTCCAGGTTTAAGGGATTCTTCCTTCAGCTAAAACATGCATGGGAAACCCATAGTATGGTCCACCGTGTGATTTGGAAACGTTTTCAAATGCATCTCAGTTTTCGTACCCTGGTACTCGGGTTCACCATTCCAGACGCTTTACTAACACTCTCCCCACAAGGAGAGTCAGTGCATTTAACCTCCTGTTTGGCACACTTTGCAATTTCTGCGCAAGATGAACAGGAATAGGGAGAAGCAATGAGAGACTAGCTGTAGGTGTCTGCACGGGCAAATGGAACGCTCATTTCCCACCAGGAAGAGGAATTAACCAAAGGCTCAGTGTGCCCTGCCGGAAAGAGATTAGGGCCTGAAGCAATCCTGCGGTTTTGCGGCCAGCTCACAAGAAAGCGAGTTGAAGAAAGGAGCTCAGGGACACTGTAATTCACAAACCTGCAGAGTTATGAATGACAGCTATCGTCCAAAAATGTATAGAAGTAAGTCTTCGAAGAGGACTTGAAAGCGGGGCAGAATTTCAGGAAAACGATTTCAGGGGGTAGACTGCAATTGCACTTAAAGCATAGGAAAAGAGGCAGAATGTCGACAATGATGCACTTGGCCAAAAAGGGCGTATGCGTTTTTTCCTGAATATATTCAGGAAAAAACGCATACGCCCTTTTTGGCCAACCAACCAAGCGTGTAAAAGAAATCTGCACTACAATGAAGTCTCACTGCCTCCCGGTCAAAAAGGGCATCTGAAAATATTGTAAAATCCAGAAAGGCAGGAGAGGTCATGGAGATCAGGGAGCCTTGTTATGCTGATGGGCGGGATGTAAATAGCCAACAGCCACTCTGGAGAAGTGTATGGTGTTTCCTGAAACACATAGGAAACAAAGCAACACAGCCTATGGCACTTCCACTTATGGTCCTATAGCTTAGGGAAATTAAAATCAAAAACACACAGCCACCCCAATGTTTGGGACGGCTCTGTTTACAAGAACCTCGTCTACGGTACGAGTTAAATATCTGAGAAAGCAAAAAATGGATAAAGAAGTTGTGGTACGCACGTACAATGGAATATCACTCAGCAATGAAATCTACGTCATCAGGCCCGTAGCGGCATAATGAGTGGATTCAGGTACGATGATTCTATGAGAAATAAGTCACACAGAAAAAGAAACATCATAAGATATCACTAATACACGGAATGTAAACTTGGCTACACATGAACTGAATTAAAAAACAGAACAGGGTCTCAAATTTAGAAAACCAACTTATGCTTGCTTATGGGGAAAGGTGAGTTGGGGTGCTGCATAAAACCAGAGATTGAAATTAGCACAGATACCATTCCATAAGCCAAATATATAATAGACAAGACCTACTCCTTGCTCAATGAAATGGACTCAACACCGCATATTCAACGCCTGGCAAGATACTTGACATGTAAGAATCTTAAAACCCATGGATTTATATGTCTCCATAAGGAAATCAAGCATGTGTACAGCGGCCTAAACGCAGCAGTGAACATCCGATAAATCCCATTATCAAAATAAATTTCAAAAAGTAAACACAATGACAGTGAAATAGAGAGCAATTCTTAAATAATTCATTCAGGGCTTGTGATGCAACCTGGATTTACCACATCTACACCCAGAGCTGGGTGAGACATAAGGCTGGACACTTCGGGCTGATAGCATTGGTGAGGTTCAGTGAGCAAACGCAGACCCTTGGAAGTCATAATGCATGGTACCCATTCCATGGGTCCCAACTCTCCAGGTTTAAGGGATTCTTCCTTCAGCTAAAACATGCATGGGAAACCCAGACTATCGTCCGCCGTGGATTGGGAAACGTTTTCACATGCATCTCAGTTTTCGAACCCTGGTACTCGGGTTCACCATTCCAGAAGCTTTACTAACACTCTCCCCTCTTGGAGAGTCAGTGCCTTTAACCTCCTGTTTGTCACAGTTTGCAATTTCTGCGCAAGATGAACAGGAATTGGGAGAACCAATGAGAGACTAGCTGTAGGTGTCTGCACGGGCAAATGGAACGCTCATTTCCCACCAGGAAGAGGAATTAACCAAAGGCTCAGCATGCCCTGCCGGAAACAAATTAGGGCCTGAAGCAATCCTGCGGTTTTGCGGCCAGCTCACAAGAAAGCGAGTTGAAGAAAGGAGCTCAGGGGCACTGTAATTCACAAACATGCAGAGTTATGAATGACAGACTGTCGTCCAAAAATATATTGAAGTAAGTCGTCGAAGAGGACTTGAAAGCGGGGCAAAATTTCAGGAAAAAGATTTCAGGGGGTAGACTGGAATTGCACTTAAAGCATAGGAAAAGAGGCAGAATGTCGAAAATGATGCACTTGGCCAAATAGGGCATATGCGTTTTTTCTTGAATATATTCAGGATAAAACGCATACGCCCTTTTTGGCCAACCAAGCAAGCGTGTAAAGAAATCTGCACTACAATGAAGTCTCACTGCTCCCCGGTCAAAAGGGCCATCTGAAAAAAGTGAAAATCCAGAAAGGCAGGACAGGTCATGGAGAACAGGGAGACTTGTTATGCTGATGGGCGGGATGTAAATTGCCAACAGCCACTCTGGAGAAGTGTATGGTGTATCCTGAAACACGTAGGAAACAAAGCAACACAGCCTATGGCACTTCCACTTATGGTCCTATAGCTTAGGGAAATTAAAATCAAAAACACACAGCCAGCCGAAAGTTTGGGATGGCTATGTTTACAAGAACCTCGTCTATGGTTCAAGTTAAATATGCAAGAAAGCAAAAAATGGATAAAGAAGTTGTGGTACGCACGTACAATGGAATATCACTCAGCAATGAAATCTACGTCATCAGGCCCGTAGCGGCATAATGAGTGGATTCAGGTACGATGATTCTACGAGAAATAAGTCACACAGAAAAAGAAACATCATAAGATATCACTAATACACGGAATGTAAAGTTGGCTACACATAAACTGAATTACAAAACAGAACAGGGTCTCAAATTTAGAAAACCAACTTATGCTTGCTTATGGGGAAAGTTGAGTTGGGGTGCTGCATAAAACCAGAGATTGAAATTAGCACAGATACCGTTTCATAAGGCAAATATATAATAGACAAGACCTACTCCTTGCTCAACGAAATGGACTCAACACCCCATATTCAACGCCTGGGAAGATACCTGACAAGAAAGAATCGTAAGACTCATGGATTTATATATCTCCATAAGAAAATCAAGCGTGTGTACAGCGGCCTAAACGCAGCAGTGAACATCCGATAAATCCATTATCAAAATGAATTTCAAAAACAAAACACAATGAGAGTGAAATAGAGAGCAATACTTAAATAATTCATTCAGGGCTTGTGATGCAACCTGGATTTACCACATCTACACCCAGAGCTGGGTGAGACATAAGGCTGCACACTTCGGGCTGATAGCATTTGTGAGGTTCGATGAGCAAACGCAAACCCTTTGAAGTCATACTGCATGGTACCCATTCCATGGGTCCCAACAATCAAGGTTTAAGGGATTCTTCCTTCAGCTAAAACGTGCATGGGAAACCCACAGTACAGTGCACTGTGAGACTGGGAAACGTTTTCAAATGCATCTCAGTTTTCGTCCCCTGGTACTCGGGTTCACCATTCCAGACGCTTTACTAACACTCTCCTCACTTGGAGAGGCAGTGCCTTTCACCTCCTGTTTGGCACAGTTTGCAATTTCTGCGCAAGGTGAAGAGGAATAGGGAGAACCAATGAGAGACTAGCTGTAGGTGTCTGCACGGGCAAATGGAACACTCATTTCCCACCAGGAAGAGGAATTAACCAAAGGCTCAGTGTGCCCTGCCGGAAAGAGATTAGGGCCTGAAGCAATCCTGCGGTTTGGCGGCCAGCTCACAAGAAAGCGAGTTGAAGAAAGGAGCTCAGGGGCACTGTAATTCACAAACCTGCAGAGTTATGAATGACAGCTATCGTCCAAAATGTACTGAAGTAAGTCTTTGAAGAGGACTTGAAAGCGGGGCAGAATTTCAGGAACACGATTTCAGGGGGTAGACTGGAATTGCGCTTAAAGCATAGGAACAGAGGCAGAATGTCGACAATGCTGCACTTGGCTAAAAAGGGCATATGCGTTTTTTCCTGAATATATTCAGGAAAAAACGCAAACGCACTTTTTGGCCAACCAAGCAAGCGTGTAAATGAAATCGGCACTACAATGAAGTCTCACTGCCCCGTGGTCAAAAGGGCCATCTGAAAAAAGTGTAAAATCCGGAGAGGCAGGACAGGTCATGGAGAACAGGGAGCCTTGTTATGCTGATGAGCGGGATGTAAATTGCCAACAGCCACTCTGGAGAAGTGTATGGTGTTTCCTGAAACACGTAGGAAACAAAGCAACACAGCCTATGGCACTTCCACTTATGGTCCTATAGCTTAGGGAAATTAAAATCAAAAACACACAGCCACCCCAAAGTTTGGGACGGCTCTGTTTACAAGAACCTCGTCTACGGTACAAGTTAAATATCCAAGAAAGCAAAAAATGCATAAAGAAGTTGTGGTACGCACGTACAGTGGAATATCACTCAGCAATGAAATCTACGTCATCACGTCCTATCGGCATAATCAGTGGATTCAGGTACGATGATTCTACGAGAAATAAGTCACACAGAAAAAGAAACATCATAAGATATCACTAATACACGGAATGTAACCTTGGCTACACATGAACTGAATTAGAAAACAGAATAGGGTCTCAAATTTAGAAAAGCAACATATGCTTGCTTATGGCGAAAAGTGAGTTGGGGTGCTGCATAAAACCAGACATTGAAATTAGCACAGATACCGTTCCATAAGCCAAATATATAATAGACAAGACCTACTCCTTGCTCAACGAAATGGACTCAACACCCCATATACAACGCCTGGGAAGATACCTGACAAGTAAGAATCTTAAAACCCATGGATTTATATGTCTCCATATGGAAAACAAGCGTGTGTACAGCGGCCTAAACGCAGCAGTGAACATCCGATAAAACCCATTATCAAAATGAATTTCAAAAACAAAACACAATGACAGTGAAATAGAGAGCAATTCTTAAATAATTCATTCAGGGCTTGTGATGCAACCTGGATTTACCACATCTACACCCAGAGCTGGGTGAGACATAAGGCTGGACACTTCGGGCTGATAGCATTGGTGAGGTTCGGTGACCAAACGCAGACCCTTTGAAGTCATACTGCATGGTACACATTCCATGGATCCCAACTCTCCAGGTTTAAGGGATACTTCCTTCAGCTAAAACATGCATGTGAAACCCACAGTACAGTGCACTGTGTGACCGGGAAACGTTTTCAAATGCATCTCAGGTTTCGTCCCCTGGTGCTCGGGTTCACCATTCCAGATACTTTACTAACACTATCCCCACTTGGAGAGTCAGTGCCTTTAACCTCCTGTTTGGCACAGTTTGCAATTTCTGCGCAAGATGAACAGGAATAGGGAGAACCAATGAGAGACTAGCTGTAGGTGTCTGCACGGGCAAATGGAACGCTCATTTCCCACCAAGAAGAGGAATTAACCAAAAGCTCAGCGTGCCCTGCCCTAAAGACATTATGGCCTGAAGCAATCCTGCGGTTTTGTGGCCAGCTCACAAGAAAGCTAGTTGAAGAAAGGAGCTCAGGGGCAGTGTAATTCAGAAACCTGCATAGTTATGAATGACAGCTATTGTACAAAAATGTATTGAAGTAAGTCTTCAAAGAGGACTTGAAAGCGGGGCAGAATTTCAGGAAAACGATTTCACGGGGTAGACTGGAATTGCACTTAAAGCATAGGAAAAGAGGCAGAATGTCGACAATGATGCACTTGGCCAAAAAGGGCGTATGCGTTTTTTCCTGAATATATTCAGGAAAAAACGCATATGCACTTTTTCGCCAACCAACAAGCGTGTAAAGGAAATCTGCACTACAATGAAGTCTCACTGCCCCCCGGTCAAAAGGGCCATCTGAAAAAAGTGTAAAATCCAGAAAGGCAGGACAGGTCATGGAGAACAGGGAGCCTTGTTATGCTGATGGGCGGGATGTAAACTGCCAACAACCACTCTGGAGAAGTGTATGGTGTTTCCTGAAACACGTAGGAAACAAAGCAACACAGAGTATGGCACTTCCACTTATGGTCCTATAGCTTAGGGAAATTAAAATCAAAAAGATACAGCCACCCCAAAATTTTTGACGGCTCTGTTTACAACAACCTCGTCTACGGTACAAGTTAAATATCCGAGAAAGCAAAAAATGGATAAAGAATTTGTGGTATGCACGTACAATGGAATATCACTCAGCAATGAAATCTACGTCATCAGGTCCCTATCGGCATAATGAGTGGATTCAGGTACGATGATTCTACGAGAAATAATTCACACAGAAAAAGAAACATCATAAGATATCACTAATACACGGAATGTAAACTTGGCTACACATGAACTGAATTACAAAACAGAACAGGGTCTCAAATTTAGAAAACCAACTTATGCTTGCTTATGGGGAAAGGTGAGTTGGGATGCTGAATAAAACCAGAGATTGAAATTAGCACAGATACAGTTCCATAAGCCAAATATATAATAGACAAGACCTACTCCTTGCTCAACGAAATGGACTCAACACCCCATATTCAACGCCTGGGAAGATACCTGACAAGTAAGAATCTTAAAACCCATGGATTTATATGTCTCCATAAGCAAATCAAGCGTGTGTACAGCGGCCTGAATGCAGCAGTGAACATCCGATAAATCCCATTATCAAAATGAATTTCAAAAACGAAACACAATGACAGTGAAATAGAGAGCAATTCTTAAATAATTCATTCATGGCTTGTGATGCAACCTGGATTTACCACATCTACACCCAGACCTGGGTGAGACAAAGGCTGGACACTTCGGGCTGATAGCATTGGTGAGGTTCGGTGAGCAAACGCAGACCCTTTGAAGTCATACTGCATGGTACCCATTCCATGGGTCCCAAATTTCCAGGTTTAAGGGATTCTTCCTTCAGCTAAAACATGCATGGGAAACCCAGACCATCGTCCGCCGTGTGATTGGGAAACGTTTTAAAATGCATCTGTTTTCGTCCCCTGGTACTCGGGTTCACCATTCCAGACGCTTTACTAACACTCTCCCCACTTGGAGAGTCAGTGCCTTTAACCTCCTGTTTGGCACAGTTTGCAATTTCTGCGCAAGATGAACAGGCATAGGGAGAACCAATGAGAGACTAGCTGTAGGTGTCTGCACGGGCAAATTGAAAGCCCATTTCCCAGCAGGAAGAGGAATTAACCAAAGGCTCAGCGTGCCCTGCCAGAAAGAGATTAGGGCCTGAAGCAATCCTGCGGTTTTGCGGCCAGCTCACAAGGAAGCGAGTTGAAGAAAGGAGCTCAGGGGCACTGTAATTCACAAACCTGCAGAGTTATGAATGACAGCTATCGTCCAAAAATGTATTGAAGTAAGTCTTCGAAGAGGACTTGAAAGCGGGGCAGAATTTCAGGAAAACGATTTCAGGGGGTAGACTGGAATTTTACTAAAAGCATAGGAAAAGAGGCAGAATGTCGACAACGATGCACTTGGCCAAAAAGTGCGTATGCGTTTTTTCCTGAATATATTCATGAAAAAACGCATACGCCCTTTTTGGCCAACCAAGCAAGCGTGTAAAGGAAATCTGCACTACAATGAAGTCTCACTGCCCCCCGGGTCAAAAGAGATATCTGAAAAAAGTGTAAAATCCAGAAAGGCAGGACAGGTCATGGAGAACAGGGAGCCTTGTCATGCTGATGGGCGGGATGTAAATTGCCAACAGCCACTCTGGAGAAGTGTATGGTGTTTCCAGAAACAAGTAGGAAACAAAGCAACACAGCCTATGGCACTTCCACTTATGGTCCTATAGATTAGGGAAATTAAAATAAAAAACACACAGCCACCCCAGAGTTCGGGACGGCTCTGTTTACAAGAACCTCACCTACGGAACAAGTAAAATATCCCAGAAAGTAAAAAATGGATAAAGAAGTTGTGGTATGCACGTACAATGGAATATCACTCAGCAATGAAATCTACGTCATCAGGCCCGTAGCAGCATAATGAGTGGATTCAGGTATGATGATTCTACGAGAAATAAGTCACACAGAAAAAGAAACATCATAAGATATCACTAATACACGGAATGTAAACTTGGCTACCCATGAACTGAATTACAAAACAGAACAGGGTCTCAAATTTAGAAAACCAACTTATGCTTGCTTATGGGGAAAGGTGAGTTGGGGTGCTGCATAAAACCAGAGATTGAAATTAGCACAGATACCATTCCATAAGGCAAATATATAATAAACAAGACCTACTCCTTGCTCAACGAAATGGACTCAACACCCCATATTCAACGCCTGGCAAGATACATGACAAGTAAGAATCTTAAAACCCATGGTTTTATATGTCTCCATAAGCAAATCAAGCGTGTGTACAGCGGCCTAAACGCAGCAGTGAACATCCGATAAATCCCATTATCAAAATGAATTTCAAAAACAAAACAAAATGACAGTGAAATAGAGAGCAATTCTTAAATAATTCATTCAGGTCTTGTGATGCAACCTGGATTTACCACATCTACACCTAGAGCTGAGTGAGACATAAGGTTCGACACTTTGGGCTGATAGCATTGGTGAGGTTCGGTGAGAAAATGCAGGCCCTGTGAAGTCATACTGCATGGTACCCATTCCATGGGTCCCACCTCTCCAGGTTTAAGGGATTCTTCCTTCAGGTAAAACACGCATGGGAAACCCAGAATATGGTCCACCGTGTGACCGGGAAACCTTTTTAAATGCATCTCAGTTTTCGTCCCCTCATACTCGGTTTTACCATTCCAGACGCTTTACTAACTCTTTCCCCACTTGGAGAGTCAGTGCCTTTAACCTCCTGTTTGGCACAGTTTGGAATTTCTGCGCAAGATGAACAGGAATAGGGAGTACCAATGAGAGATTAGCTGTAGGTGTCTGCACGAGCAAATTTAACGCTCATTTCCCATCAGGAAGAGGAATTAGCCAAAGGCTCAACATGCCGTGCCGGAACCAGATTAGGGCCTGAAGCAATCCTGCGGTTTTGCGGCCAGCTCACAAGAAAGCGAGTTGAAGAATGGAGCTCAGAGGCACTGTAATTCACAAACCTGCAGAGTTATAAATGACAGCTATCGTCCAAAAATATATTGAAGTAAGGCTGCAAAGAGGACTTGAACGCGGGGCAGAATTCCAGGAATACGATTTCAGGAGGTAGACGGGAAGTCCTCTGAAAGTATAGGAGAAGAGGCAGAACTTCGACAATGATGCACTTGGTCAAAAAGGGCATATGCGTTTCTTCCAGGGCCCTCATTAAAGAGGGTAGGAGGCTCCCAGCATGCTTCAGTGGCCAACAGAGGGCCTACGTCACCAAGGCGACGTGAGCCATCCAGGCAGGAGTGACCTCACATCAGAGCGCCCACCGCACAGAAGGGTAAGGAACCCAGTCATGATCAGACTCTCACCAGAGTGCCCACATAAGCAAGGGGCTGGGAATCAGCCACGAGTGTCCTCACACCCGTGGGGCCACATCATCGAAAGTTGAGGTACCCAGCACATGTGGCCTCAAACCAGAAGACCCACATCACCATGGGTCTCAGAGCGAGGCAGGCAGGATTAACCTCAAAACACATGGCCCATTGTATAAAAAGGTGAGGAATCCAGCATTTGGAACATCCCAGCAGGCAGCCCAGAGCACCGAGGCTATGGGATCCAGGCAGTGATGAACTCACAACAGAGGGCCCTCATCATGATACTGTAAGCAACCCAGCCGTTGTGACCTCAGAGCACAAGGCCCACATCCCCATGGGGAAGGGAACCAAGCAGGAGTGTCATCGCACCAGTGGGCACACAACAGAAAATGTGGGGAGCCCAGCAGTTAGGGCCGGACGCCAGAGGGCCCTCATCACTGAGGAGAGGAGGCTCCCAGCAAGCTCCAACTGCTACCAGAGGGCCGACGTCGCCAATGCGGGGTGGGCCAGCCAGGCAGGAGTGACCTCAGAGCAGAGGGCCAACCACACAAAAGTGTGAGGAACCCAAAGAGGATCAGACTCTCACCAGAGGGCCCACATCACCAAGGGAATGGAAACCAGGCAGGAGTGTCCTCACACCAGTGGGGCCACATCACCGAAATGTGATGGACCCAGCACACGTGGCCTCAAACTATAGGACACACATCACCAAGGGGCTGGGAGTGAGGCAGGCAGGAGGAGCCTCAAAACAGAGGGCCCATTGCGTAAAAAAGGTGAGGAATCCCGCAGTTGGAACCTCCCAGCAGGCGGCCAGGAGCAGCGAGGCTATGGGATCCAGGCCTGACTGAACTCAAAACAGAGGGCCCTCATCATGAAACTGTGAGCAACCCAGCCGTTGGGACCTTAGAGCAGAAGGCCCACATTCCCATGTGGTTGGGAACTTGGCAGAAGTGTACTCGCACCACAGGGCGCACATCAGAGAATTTTGGGAACCCAGAAATTAGGGCCTGATGCCAGAGGGCCCTCATTACCAAGGGGAGGAGACCCCAAGCAGGCACCAACTCCCTACGGAGGGACCATGTCGCCAAGGTGACGTGCAACAGCCAGGCAGGAGTGACCTCACAGCTGAGGGCCTACCTCACAGAATGGTGAGGAACCCAGCCAGGATAAGACTCTCACCAGAGGGCCCACATCACCAAGGGCATCAGAACCAGGCAGGACTGTCTTCACACCAGGGTGACCACATCATAGAAAGGTGAGGAACCCAGCACATGTGGCCTAAACCAGAGGACCCAGATCTCCAAGGGGTTCGGAGTGAGGCAGGCATGAGTAGCCTCACAACACAGGGCGAATAGAATAAAAAAGCTGAGGAATCCTGCAGTGGGAACCTCCCAGCAGGCGGCCCAGAGCACCGAGTCTATGCGATCCAGGCCACAGTGAACTCACAGCAGAGGGCCCACATCATGAAACTGTGAGCAACCCAGCCGTTTGGATCTCAGAGCAGAAGGCCCACATCACCATGGGGTTGGGAACATGGCACGAGTGTCCTCGCACAACTTAGCACGTATCAGAAAATGTGGGTACCCAGCAGTTAGGGCCTGACGCCAGAGGGCCCTCATCACCGAGGGGAGGAGGCTCCCAGTAGGCTCCAACTGCCACAAGAGGGCCGACATTGCCAAGGCGGGGTGTGCCAGCCAGGCAGGAGTGACCTCACAGCAGAGGGCCCACCTCACAGAAGTGTGAGGAACCCAGCCAGGATCAGACTCTCACCAGAGGGCCCACATCACCAAGGGGATAGGAACCAGGCAGGAGTGTCCTCACACCAGTGGGGCCACATCACCGAAAGGTGAGGGACCCAGCACACGTGGCCTCAAACCAGAGGACACACATCACCAAGGGGCTGGGAGTGAGGCAGGCAGGAGGAGTCTCAAAACAGAGGGCCCATAGAAGGAAAAAGGTGAGGAATCCCGCAGTTGGAACTTCCCCGCAGGTGGCCAGGAGCAGCGAGGCTTTGGGATCCATGCTGGAGTGAACTCACACCAGAGGGCCCTCATCAAGAAACTGAGCAACCCACGGTTGGGACCTCAGAGCAGAAGGCCCACATTCCCATGGGGTTGGGAACCTGGCAGGAGCGTACTAGCACCACAGGGCGCACAACAGAAAATTTTGGGAGCCAAGGAGTTAGGGTCTGACGCCAGAGGGCCCTCATTACCGAGGGGAGGAGACTCCCAGCAGGCACCAACTCCCAACTGAGGGCCCACGTCGCCAAGGTGACGTGGGCCAGCCAGGCAGGAGTGACCTCACAGCAGAGGGCCCACCTCCCACATGTGTGAGGAATCCAGACAGGATCAGACTCTCACCAGAGGGCCCCCATCACCAAGGGGATGGGAACCAGGCAGGAGTGTCCTCACACCAGTGGGGCCACATCAATAAAGGTGAGGAAACCAGTACATGTGGCCTTAAACCAGAGGACCTACATCACAAAGGGGCTGGGAGTGAGTCAGGAAGTAGGAGCATAAAAACACAGGATCCAAAGAATAAAAAAGGTAAGGAATCCAGCAGTAGGAACCTCCCAGCAGTCGGCTCAGAGCACAGAGTCTATGGGATCTAGGCCTGAGTGAACTAACACCAGAGAGACAACATCATGAAACGGTGAACAACACAGGTGTTGGGACCTTAGAGCAGAAGGCCCACATGCCCATGGGGATGGGAACCTCGCAGGAGTGTCCTCGCACCACTTAGCACGTATCAGAAAATGTGGGTACCCAGCAGTTAGGGCCTGACGCTAGAGGGCCCCCATCACCGAGGGGAGGAGGCTCCCAGCAGGCTCCAAGTGCCACAAGAGGGCCGATGTTGCCCAGGTGGGGTGTGCCAGCCAGGCAGGAGTGACCTCACAGCAGAGGGCCCACCTCACAGAAGGGTGAGGAACCCAGCCAGGATCAGACTCTCACCAGAGGGCCCACATCATCAAGGGGATAGGAAGCAGGCAGGAGTGTCCTCACACCAGTGGGGCCACATCATCGAAAGGCGAGGGACCCAGCACAAGTGGCCTCACACCAGAGGACACACATCACCAAGGGACTGGGAGTGAGGCAGGCAGGAGGAGTCTCAAAACAGAGGGTCCATAGAAGAAAAAAGGTGAGGAATCCCGCAGTTGGAACCTCCCAGCAGGTGGCCAGGAGCAGCGAGGCTATGGGATCCAGGCCGGAGAGAACTCACAGCAGAGGGCCCTCATCATGAAACTGAGCAACCCACGGTTGGGACCTCCGAGCAGAAGGCCCACATTCCCATGAGGTTGGGAACCTGGCAGGAGTGTACTCGAACCACAGGGCGCATATCAGAAAATATTGGGAGCCCAGGAATTAGGGCCTGACGCCAGAGGGCCCTCATTACCGAGGGCAGGAGACACCCAGCAGGCACCAAATCCCACCAGAGGGCCGACTTCGCCAAGGCGGGGTGTGCCAGCCAGGCAGGAGTGACGTCAGAGAAGAGGGCCCACCTCACAGAAGTGTGAGGAACCCAACCAGGATCAGACTCTCACCGGATGGCCCACATCACCAAGGGGATGGGAACCAGGCAGGAGTGTCCTCACACCAGTGGGGCCACATCAGCCAAAGGTGAGGAACCCAGCACATGTGGCCTCAAACCACAGGACACACATCACCAAGGGGCTGGGAGTGAGGCAGGTGTCCGGAGGGGCACATTTAACTCTCATTTCCCACCAGGAAGAGGAATTAACCAAAGGCTCAGAGTGCCCTGCCAGACCCTGATTATGGCCTAAAGCAAACCTGCGGTTCTGTGGCCAGCTTTCAAGGAAACGAGTTAAGAAAGGAAATCACGGGCACTGTAATTCACAAACCTGCAGAGTTATAAATGACAGCTATTGGCAAAAATATATGGAAGTAAGTCTGCAAAGAGGACTTCAAAACGAGGCAGAATTGCAGGAATCATATTTCAGGAGGTAGATTGGAATTGCATTTAAAGCATGTGAAAAACGGCAGATCTTTGACAGTGATGCACTTGGACAAAAGTGCGTAAACATTTTTTCCTGAATATATTCAGGAAAAAACACATATGCCCTTTTTGGCCAACCAAGCACTCGAGCAATGGAAATCCGCACTACAATGAAGTCTCATTTCCCATTCGTCAAAAGGGCCATCTGAAAAAAGTGTAAAAACCAGAAACACAGGACAGGCCATGGAGAACAGAGAGCCTTGTTATGCTGATGGGCGGGATGTAAATTGCCAACAGACACTCTGGAGATGTATATGGTGTATCCTGAAACATCTGAAAAACAAAGCTACAGACCCTAGGGCACTTCCACTTTTGGCCCTATAGCTTAGGAAAATTAAAATCAACAAGACACAGCCAACACAAAATTTAGGGCTGCTGTGTTTACAAGAACCTTGAGTCCAGTACAAATTAAATATCCCAGAAAGAAAAATATGGATAAAGCAGTTGTGCTACTTACGTACAACGGAATATCACTCAGCAATGAAATCAATGTCATCAGGCCTGTAGCAGCAAATTGAGTGGATTTAAGTATGATGATTCTAAGAGAAATAGGTCACACAGAGAAAGAGAATTATCATAAGATATCACTAATAGAGAGAGTGTAAACTTGGCTACACATAAACTGAATTCCAAAACCGAACAGAGTCTCACATTTAGATAAAAACTTATGCTTGCTTAAGGGGAAAGTTGAGTTGCGTTGCTGTATAAAACCAGAGATTGAAATTAGCACACATACCGTTCCATAAGCCAAATATGTAATAGACAAGACCTACTCTTTGCTCAACGAAATAGACTCATCCATGGTGTATCACCTCACACCTGTTAGAATGGGCATCATCAGAAAATCTACAAACAACAAATGCTGGAAAGGGTGTGGAGATAAGGAACCCTCTTCCGCTATTGTTGGGAATGAAATTGATACAGTCACTGTGGAGAACGTTATGGAGTTTCTTATAAAACTAAGAATAGAATTACCATATGATACAGCAGTCCCACTACTGGGCATATACCCAGACAAAACCATAAATCAAAAAGAGACATTCACCGCAATGTTCATTGCATCACTATTTACAATATCCAGGTAATGGAAGCAACCTAAATGCCCACAGACAGACGAATGCATAAAGACGTGGTACATATATAAAATGGAATATTACTAAGCCATAAAAAGGAATGAAATTGGGTCATTTGTAGAGACGTTGATGGATCTAGAGACTGACATACAGAGTGAAGTAAGTCAGAAAGAGAAAAAGAAATCTTGTCTATTAATGCCTATATGTGGAACCTAGACAAATTGTACAGATGAACCGTTTTGCAAGGCAGAAATAGAGCAACAGATGTAGACAACAAACGTATGGACACCAAGGGGGGAAAGCTGTTGGGGGGTGGTGGTGGGAGGAGTTGAGAGATTGGGATTGGCATGTATACATTTATATGTATAAAATAGATAACCAAAAAGAACCTGCTGTATAAAAAAATAAAATAAAATTCAAATTACAAAAAGTAAAACAGAAAAAATATTCTTCCCTTCACATACATGTATTTATATGAATAAATTATTTCCATGCTTATATCTGTAAATACAAAAAAGAGGAATAAAATCTACCTTGAACCAAAAAAGAAAAAAAGAAAAAAAAACAGAACCCACCAGCTACACAGAGGAAAACCGTATCAGGGCACTTGCTCCAGTTGTAAACAATTCTGAAGTTGGTCAGTGGTGGGGAATCATCTCCCATTCAGCCAGCAGGCCCCACGCAACAAGCGTCCTCATTGCAAAGCTGGGGGACCGTGCCGAGGCATCTGTGAGTAAACGTGGGCTGAGCCCCAGGCCAGCTGCTGCTGAAATGTTCCCACCCTTCCCAGGTAAA
Organism: Delphinapterus leucas; assembly: GCF_059928025.1. Lineage (NCBI taxonomy): Eukaryota > Metazoa > Chordata > Mammalia > Artiodactyla > Monodontidae > Delphinapterus > Delphinapterus leucas. Next base: position 1,509,162 of record NW_028322265.1, on the reverse strand, counting down.
ACACCTGAATATGTACAAGGACTTGAAAGCCTAGAGGAAGGGCCATGGAGCCACATGAGCGACAGCATGCCAGCCGACTTGGTGCCTGCAGGCCAGCCAGGATGGTCCTGGTCCTGGGTGCTCTTCTGGAAGCTTTCCATTTCCCTGCCTGAGATACCCCTGCTGTCCCGGCCCCCACTGCTTTCTTCCTCACTCACGTCTGCCCAGGGAAAAATTCCAGCGGCAGGTATGGGTGACACATCCTCTTCTTTAGCAGGTGGCATCTTGGCAACTGCTGCAGAAAGTCCAGCAGAGCCCCACTCACACTGGGCCACCCACAAAGCCGTGGCCTCTCACTCCCTCCCACCAGTCCAGCCCCAAGACTGCTGACAGGGCAGAGAAAATGGCGTCAGGCACAGCTGCAGGGGCTCTTGCTGCCTGGAGCGGTGTTTATATTGATCTGAACCCAGGCACACCTGGGGAGGGCTGGCCGGCACGGTCGGGCTTCCCAGGCCAGCCAATAATCACCCCTCAGGGGCTCACAGTTGCAGAAACTGGAACTTGCTGAATCGGCCAGGTCCAAGGAACAGGTGTGGGCTCCTGAGAGTCAGGATAGACAAGGGGCTGCAGCTCTGGCTTGTTTTCTAATTATATTATCTGGCCCATGAGTGGGAGACAACTTCAAGAAAACCCTCTCCTAATGAGAGGAACCCAGGAGTCAGGGAGAGGAGGGGTGGCTGGTGGGTGGAGACAGAGGCCTGGTGCCCCGGGTGCAGTGGAAGTCTCTGGAAGACCAGGTGGAGGGAGGCCACACAGAGTGATGCCCAGGGTCACAGACCTGTCGGAGCTGCTGTTTGTTAGTTCAAGTCCTGCTCTGAGGTGCTCTGTGTCAGATCTGAGTGACAGGTGAGCTGGGAGTGCTCTGCAATGAGGGCGATATGCACGGTTCCTGTGTTCCCAGCCCTGCCATGGTACCTGCAAGGGTAGCTCTGTATCCTGGGAGGGGCCTGACCACGAGAGCCCCATGGGCTGCAGGGGGACCTGCCCAGGGAACCCCATATACTGGGAGGGTCCTGAACACGAGAGCCCCGTGGGCTGGGGTGGGGTACCTGCCCAGGTGAGCTCCATATCCTGGGATTGGCCTGACCTCGAGAGCCCCATGGGCTGCTGGAGTCCTGGTAAAGGATGTCAGGACAGTCAGTGAAGCCACCGAGGATATACCTCCAGTAGTTCCTAAACCCTACACCCTGCTGGTCATTCTACCAACCACCAGGACATGGTATTCTGTATTAGTCTTCAATGATGCCTTCTTTTGTATTCTATTAGTCCCAGAGTCACAAGAAATTTTGGCTTGTGAGTGGCAGGACTCAACATACAACTAAAACAATACTTCCGGGCCGTGTTGCCCCAAGGGTTCAAAAATTCCCACACCATCTTTGGGGAAAGCTCAGCTAAAGAACTAAAAGTTCTACCTCTGGAAAAGGAAACACTCCTTCAATATGCAGACGACATTCTGATCGCCAGCCCTACTAAGGAGACCTCTGAACTACGAAGCCAATAAAGGATACAAGTTGTCCAAGAAAAAGCTCAAATATCACAGACTACGGTGACCTGCCTGGGCTTCATTCTCACAGAAGGTCGGAGAAGCCCATCCCAGGAAAGGGAAGAAACAATTTGCAGCCTTACCCATTTCTGAAACTAGAAGACAGCTTAGGGGTTCCTGGGGAGGCCAGGGTTTGCTGCTTCTGGATCCCTAACTACAGTCTACTAGCTCGGCCTCTATATGAAACACTGAAAGGAAAAGGTGATGATCCTTTTGAATAGAATGCAGAAGTGGCCTTTCAAGAATGGAAAGAGCAGTCAATTCAGACCCTTGCCCTGGAACTCCCTAATTTAGCTAAACCCTTTGACCTTTACATTCCTGGTGAATGGTGAATCGCCATTGGAGTATTAGTGCAAAACCTGGGACCACTTGAAATGGAACAATGCAAGAATGCGATCCAGGTAAGATAAACTACGGTCACCAAGGGGCTTGGCCCACAGCCACATCTGGCCAAGATACTGGCAGTATCTGATAACCTGGAAATCAGCAGCCCGAAAGGCCACCTCCCTCCTAAGGGAAAAGGAACCCTCGTGGTGATCCTAACCCCCAACCATGCCCTGAAGTTGCAGGGTTGGCTCCGTGGGCACACTGATCTTGAGTGAGGAGGCCCTCCAACACCAACCTCCATAGAGATAACCGGGGCAAAGGGGCACCATGACGACTCATGTGAAGGTGTCTGCAGGTGCAAATTTAACGCTCATTTTCCACCAGGAAGAGGAATTAACCAAAGGCTCAGAGTGCCCGGCCGGAAACATATTAGGGCCTGAAGCAATCCTGCGATTTTGCGGCCAGCTCACAAGAAAGCGAGTTGAAGAAAGGAGCTCACGGGCACTGTAATTCACAAACCTGCAGAGTAATGAATTCAGCTATCGTCCAAAAATGTTTTGAAGTAAGTCTTCGAAGAGAACTTGAAATCAGGGCAGAATTTCAGGAAAACGATTTCAGGGGGTAGACTGGAATTGCACTTAAAGAATAGGATCAGAGGCAGAATGTCGACAATGATGCACTTGGCCAAAAAGGGTGTATGCGTTTTTTCCTGAATATATTCAGGAAAAAACGCATACGCACTTTTTGGCCAACCAAGCAACCGTGTAAAGGAAATGTGCACTACAATGAAGTCTCACTGCCCCCGGGTCAAAAGGGCCATCTGAAAAAAGTGTAAAATCCAGAAAGGCAGGACAGTTCATGGAGAACAGGGAGCCTTGTTATGCTGATGGGCCGGATGTAAATTGCCAACAGCCACTCTGGAGAAGTGTATGGTGTTTCCTGAAACACATAGGAAACAAAGCAACAGAGCCTATGGCACTTCCACTTATGGTCCTATAGCTTAGGGAAATTAAAATCAAAAACACACAGCCACCCCAGAGTTTGGGACGGCTCTGTTTACAAGAACCTCGTCTACGGTACAAGTTAAATATCCGAGAAAGCAAAAAAATGGATAAAGAAGTTGTGGTACGCACGTACAATGGAATATCACTCAGCAATGAAATCTATGTCATCAGGCCCGTAGCGGCATAATGAGTGGATTCAGGTACGATGATTTTACGAGAAATATGTCACACAGAAAAAGAAATATCATAAGATATCACTAATACACGGAATGTAAACTTGGCTACACATGAACTGAATTACAAAACAGAACAGGGTCTCAAATTTAGAAAACCAACTTATGCTTGCATATGGGGAAAGGTGAGTTGGGGTGTTGCATAAAACCAGAGATTGAAATTAGCACAGATACCTTTCCATAAGCCAAATATATAATAGACAAGACCTACTCCTTGCTCAACGAAATGGACTCAACACCCATATTCAACGCCTGGGAAGATACCTGACAAGTAAGAATCTTAAAACCCATGGATTTATATGTCTCCATAAGGAAATCAAGCGTGTGTACAGCGGCCTAAACGCAGCAGTGAAAATCCGATAAATCCCATTATCAAAATAAATTTCAAAAACAAAACACAATGACAGTGAAATAGAGAGCAATTCTTAAATAATTCATTCAGGGCTTGTGATGCAACCTGGATTTACCACATCTACACCCAGAGCTGGGTGAGACATAAGGCTGGACACCTCGGGCTGATAGCATTGGTGAGGTTCGGTGAGCAAACGCAGACCCTTTGAAGTCATACTGCATGGTACCCATTCCATGGGTCCCAACTCTCCACGTTTAAGGGATTCTTCCTTCAGCTAAAACATGCATGGGAAACCCAGAGTATGGTCCACCGTGTGATTGGGAAACGTTTTCCAATGCATCTCAGTTTTCGAACCCTGGTGCTCGCGTTCACCATTCCAGACCCTTTACTAACACTCTCCCCACTTGGAGAGTCAGGGACTTTAAACTCCTGTTAGGCACAGTTTGCAATTTCTGCGCAAGATGAACAGGAATAGGGAGAACCAATGATAGACTAGCTGTAGGTGTCTGCACGGGCAAATGGAACGCTCATTTCCCACCAGGAAGAGGAATTAAACAAAGGCTCAGCGTGCCCTGCAGGAAACAGATTAGGGCCTGAAGCAATCCTGCGGTTTTGCAGCCAGCTCACGAGAAAGCGAGTTGAGGAAAGGAGCTCAGGGGCACTGTAATTCACAAACCTGCAGAGTTATGAATGACAGCTATCGTCCAAAAATGTACTGAAGTAAGTCTTCGAAAAGGACTTGAAAGCGGGGCAGAATTTCAGGAAAACGATTTCAGGGGGTAGACTGGAATTGCACTTAAAGCATAGGAAAAGAGGCAGAATGTCGACAATGATGCACTTGGCCAAAAAGGGCGTATGCGTTTTTTCCTGAATATATTCAGGAAAAAATGCATATGCACTTTTTGGTCAACCAAGCAAGCGTGTAAAGGAAATCTGCACTACAATGAAGTCTCACTGCCCCCGGGTCAAAAGGGCCATCTGAAAAAAGTGTAAAATCGAGAAAGGCAGGACAGGTCATGGAGAACAGGGAGTCATGTTATGCTGATGGGCGGGATGTAACTTGCCAACAGCCACTCTGGAGAAGTGTATGGTGTTTCCTGAAACACATAGGAAACAAAGCAACACAGCCTATGGCACTTCCACTTATGGTCCTATAGCTTATGGAAATTCAAATCAAAAACACACAGCCACCCCAATATTTGGGACGTCTCTGTTTACAAAAACCTCATCTACGGTACAAGTTAAATATCCGAGAAAGCAAAAAATGGATAAAGAAGTCGTGGTATGCACGTACAATGGAATATCACTCAGCAATGAAATCGACGTCATCAGGCCCGTATTGGCATAATGAGTGCGTTCAGGTACGATGATTCTATGAGAAATAAGTCACACAGAAAAAGAAACATCATAAGATATCACTAATACACGGAATGTAAATTTGACTACACATGAACTGAATTACAAACAGAACATGGTATCAAATTTAGAAAACCAACTTATGTTTGCTTATGGGGAAAGGTGAGTTGGGGTGCTGCATAAAATCAGAGATTGAAATTAGCACAGATACCTTTCCATAAGCCAAATATATAATAGACAAGTCCTACTCCTTGCTCAACGAAATGGACTCAACTCTCCATATTCAACGCCTGGGAATATACCTGACAAGTAAGAATCTTAAAACCCATGGATTTATATGTCTCCACAAGGAAATCAAGCGTGTGTACAGCGGCATAAACGCAGCAGTGAAAATCCAATAAATCTCATTATCAAAATATATTTCAAAAACAAAACACAATGACAGTGAAATAGAGAGCAATTCTTAAATAATTCATTCAGGGCTTGTGATGAAACCTGGATTTACCACATCTACACCCAGAGCTGGGTGAGACATAAGGCTGGACACTTCGGGCTGATAGCTTTGGTGAGGTTCGGTGAGCAAACGCAGACCCTTTGAAGTCATACTGCATGGTACCCATTACTTGGGTCCCAACTCTCCAAGTTTAAGGGATTCTTCCTTCAGCTAAAACATGCATGGGAAACCCAGAGTATGGTCCACCGTGTGATTGGGAAACGTTTTCAAAGGCATCTCAGTTTTCGAACGCTGGTACTCGGGTTCACCATTCCAGAAGCTTTACTAACCCTCTCCCCACTTGGAGAGTCAGTGCCTTTAAACTCCTGTTTGGCACAGTTTGCAATTTCTGCGCAAGATGAACAGGAATAGGGAGAACCAATGAGAGACTAGCTGTAGGTGTCTGCACGGGCAAATGGAACGCTCATTTCCCACCAGGAAGACGAATTATCCAAAGGTTCAGCGTGCCCTGCCGGAACCAGATTAGGGCCTGAAGCAATCCTGCGGTTTTGCAGCAGCTCACAAAAAAGTGAGTTGAAGAAAGGAGCTCAGGGCCACTGAAATTCAGAAACCTGCAGGGTTATGAATGACAGCTATCGTCCAAAAATGTATTGAAGTAAGTCTTCGAAGAGGACTTGAAAGCGGGGCAGAATTTCTGGAAAACGATTTCAGGGGGTAGACTGGAATTGCACTTAAAGCATAGGAAATGAGGCAGAATGTCGACAATGATGCACTTGGCCAAAAAGGGCGTAATTGTTTTATCCTGAATATATTCAGGAAAAAATGCATATGCACTTTTTGGTCAACCAAGCAAGCGTGTAAAGGAAATCGACCCTACAATGAAGTCTCACTGCCCCCCGGTCAAAAGGGCCATCTGAGAAAAGTGTAAAATCCAGAAAGGCAGGACAGGTCATGGAGAACAGGGAGCCTTGTTATGCTGATGGGCGGGATGTCAATTGCCAAAAGCCACTCTGGAGAAGTGTATGGTGTTTCCTGAAACACGTAGGAAACAAAACAACACAGCCTATGGCACTTCCACTTATGGATCTATAGCTTAGGGAAATTAAATTCAAAAACACACATCCACCCCAAAGTTTGGGACGGCTCTGTTTACAAGAACCTCGTCTACGGTACAAGTTAAATATCTGAGAAAGCAAAAAATGGATAAAGAATTTCTGGTACGCACGTACAATGGAATATCACTCAGCAATGAAATCTACGTCATCAGGCCCGTAGCGGCATAATGAGTGGATACAGGTACGATGATTCTACGAGAAATAAGTCACACAGAAAAAGAAACATCATAAGATATCACTAATACACGGAATGTAAACTTGGCTGCACATGAACTGAATTACAAAACAGAACAGGGTCTCAAATTTAGAAAACCATCTTATGCTTGCTTATGGGGAAAGGTGAGTTGCGGTGCTGCATAAAACCGGAGATTGAAATTAGCACAGATACCATTCCATAAGCCAAATATATAATAGACAAGACCTACTCCTTGCTCAACGAAATGGACTCAACACCCCATATTCAACGCCTGGCAAGATACTTGACAAGTAAGAATCTTAAAACCCATGGATTTATATGTCTCCATAAGGAAATCAAGCATGTGTACAGCGGCCTAAACGCAGCAGTGAACATCCGATAAATCCCATTATCAAAATAAATTTCAAAAAGAAAACACAATGACAGTGAAATAGAGAGCAATTCTTAAATAATTCATTCAGGGCTTGTGATGCAACCTGGATTTACCACATCTACACCCAGAGCTGGGTGAGACATAAGGCTGGACACTTCGGGCTGATAGCATTGGTGAGGTTCGGTGAGCAAACGCAGACCCTTGGAAGTCATAATGCATGGTACCCATTCCATGGGTCCCAACTCTCCAGGTTTAAGGGATTCTTCCTTCAGCTAAAACATGCATGGGAAACCCAGACTATCGTCCGCCGTGGATTGGGAAACGTTTTCAAATGCATCTCAGTTTTCGAACCCTGGTACTCGGGTTCACCATTCCAGAAGCTTTACTAACACTCTCCCCACTTGGAGAGTCAGTGCCTTTAACCTCCTGTTTGCCAAAGTTTGCAATTTCTGCGCAAGATGAACAGGAATTGGGAGAACCAATGAGAGACTAGCTGTAGGTGTCTGCAAGGGCAAATGGAACGCTCATTTCCCACCAGGAAGAGGAATTAACCAAAGGCTCAGCATGCCCTGCCGGAAACATATTAGGGCCTGAAGCAATCCTGCGGTTTTGCGGCCAGCTCACAAGAAAGCGAGTTGAAGAAAGGAGCTCAGGGGCACTGTAATTCACAAACAGGCAGAGTTATGAATGACAGACTGTCGTCCAAAAATGTATTGAAGTAAGTCATCGAAGAGGACTTGAAAGCGGGGCAAAATTTCAGGAAAAAGATGTCAGGGGGTAGACTGGAAAAGCACTTAAAGCATAGGAAAAGAGGCAGAATGTCGACAATGATGCACTTGGCCAAATAGGGCATATGCGTTTTTTCTTGAATATATTCAGGATAAAACGCATACGCACTTTTTGGCCAACCAAGCAAGCGTGTAAAGAAATCTGCACTACAATGAAGTCTCACTGCTCCCCGGTCAAAAGGGCCATCTGAAAAAAGTGTAAAATCCAGAAAGGCAGGACAGGTCATGGAGAACAGGGAGACTTGTTATGCTGATGGGCGGGATGTAAATTGCCAACAGCCACTCTGGAGAAGTGTATGGTGTATCCTGAAACACGTAGGAAACAAAGCAACACAGCCTATGGCACTTCCATTTATGGTCCTATAGCTTAGGGAAATTAACATCAAAAACACACAGCCAGCCGAAAGTTTGGGACGGCTATGTTTACAAGAACCTCGTCTATGGTTCAAGTTAAATATGCAAGAAAGCAAAAAATGGATAAAGAAGTTGTGGTACGCACGTACAATGGAATATCACTCAGCAATGAAATCTACGTCATCAGGCCCGTAGCGGCATAATGAGTGGATTCAGGTACGATGATTCTACGAGAAATAAGTCACACAGAAAAAAAAACATCATAAGATATCACTAATACACGGAATGTAAAGTTGGCTACACATAAACTGAATTACAAAACAGAACAGGGTCTCAAATTTAGAAAACCAACTTATGCTTGCTTATGGGAAAAGGTGAGTTGGGGTGCTGCATAAAACCAGAGATTGAAATTAGCACAGATACAGTTCCATAAGCCAAATATATAATAGACAAGACCTACTCCTTGCTCAACGAAATGGACTCAACACCCCATATTCAAGGCCTGGCAAGATACCTGACAAGTAAGAATCTTAAAACCCATGGATTTATATGTCTCCATAAGGAAATCAAGCGTGTGTACAGCGGTCTAAATGCAGCAGTGAAAATCCGATAAATCCCATTATCAAAATAAATTTCAAAAACAAAACACAATGATAGTGAAATAGAGAGCAATTCTTAAATAATTCATTCAGGGCTTGTGATGCAACCTGGATTTACCACATCTACACCCAGAGCTGGGTGAGACATAAGGCTCGACACTTCGGGCTGATAGCATTGGTGAGGTTCGGTGACCAGACGCAGACCCTTTGAAGTCATACTGCATGGTACCCATTCCATGGGTCCCAACTCTCCAGGTTTAAGGGATTCTTCCTTCAGCTAACACATGCATGGGAAACCCAGACTATCGTCCACCGTGTGATTGGGAAACGTTTTTAAATGCATCTCAGTTTTCGTCCCCTGGTACTCGCGTTCACCATTTGAGACGCTTTACTAACACTCTCCCCACTTGGAGAGTCATTGCCTTTAACCTCCTGTTTGGCACAGTTTGCAATTTCTGCGCAAGATGAACAGGAATAGGGAGAACCAATGAGAGACTAGCTGTTGGTGTCTGCCCGGGCAAATTGAACGCTCATTTCCCACCAGGAAGAGGAATTAACCAAAGGCTCAGCGTGCCTGGCCGGAAACAGATTAGGGCCTGAAGCAATCCTGCGGTTTTGCGGCCAGCTCACAAGGAAACGAGTTGAAGAAAGGAGCTCAGGGGCACTGTAATTCACAAACCTGCAGAGTTATGAATGACAGGTATCGTCCAAAAATGTACTGAAGTAAGTATTCGAAGAGGACTTGAAAGCGGGGCAGAATTTCAGGAAAACGATTTCAGGGGGTAGACTGGAATTGCACTTAAAGCATAGGAAAAGAGGCAGAATGTCGACAATGATGCACTTGGCGAAAAAGGGCCTATGCGTTTTTTCCTGAATATATTCAGGAAATAACGCATACGCACTTTTTGGCCAACCAAGCAAGCGTGTAAAGGAAATCTGCACTACAATGAAGTCTCACTGCCCCCCGGTAAAAAGGGCCATCTGAAAAATGTGTAAAATCCAGAAAGGCAGGATAGGTCATGGAGAACAGGGAGCCTTGTTATGCTGATGGGCGGGATGTAAATTGCCAACAGCCACTCTGGAGAAGTGTATGGTGTTTCCTGAAACAGGTAGGAAACAAAGCAACACAGCCTATGGCACTTCCACTTATGGTCCTATAGCTTATGGAAATTAAAATCAAAAAGAAACAGCCACCCCAATATTTGGGACGGCTCTGTTTACAAGAACGTCATCTACGGTACAAGTTAAATATCTGAGAAAGCAAAAAATGGATAAAGAAGTTGTGGTACGCACGTACAATGGAATATCACTCAGCAATGAAATCTACGTCATCAGGTCCCTAGCGGCATAATGAGTGGATTCAGGTATGATGATTCTACAAGAAATAAGTCACACAGAAAAAGAAACATCATAAGATATCTCTAATACACGGAATGTAAACTTGGCTACACATGAACTGAATTAAAAAACAGAACAGTGTCTCAAATTTAGAAAACCAACTTATGCTTGCTTATGGGGAAAGGTGAGTTGGGGTGTTGCATAAATCCAGAGATTGAAATTAGCACAGATACCGTTCCATAAGCCAAATATATAATAGACAAGACCTACTCCTTGCTCAACGAAATGGACTCAACACCCCATATTCAACGCCTGGGAAGATACCTGACAAGTAAGAATCTTAAAACCCATGGATTTATATGTCTCCATAAGGAAATCAAGCGTGTGTACAGCGGCCTAAACGCAGCAGTGAACATCCGATAAATCGCATTACCAAAATAAATTTCAAAAACAAAAAAAAATGACAGTGAAATACAGAGCAATTCTTAAATAATTCATTCAGGGCTTGTGAGGCAACCTGGATTTACCACATCTACACCCAGAGCTGGGTGAGACATGAGGCTGGACACTTCGGGCTGATAGCATTGGTGAGGTTCGGTGAGCAAATGCAGACCATTTGAAGTCATACTGCATGGTACCCATTCCATGGGTCCCAACTCTCCAGGTTTAAGGGATTCTTCCTTCAGCTAAAACATGCATGGGAAACCCACAGTACAGTGCACTGTGTGACCGGGAAACGTTTTCAAATGCATCTCAGTTTTCGTCCCCTGGTACTCGGGTTCATCATTCCAGACGCTTTACTAACACTCTCCCCACTTGGAGAGTCAGTGCCATTAACCTCCTGTTTGGCACAGTTTGCAATTTCTGCGCAAGATGTACAGGAATAGGGAGAACCAATGAGAGACTAGCTGTAGGTGCCTGCACGGGCAAATGGAATGCTCATTTCCCACCAGGAAGAGGAATTAAACAAAGGCTCAGCGTGCCCTGCCGGAAAGAGATTAGGGCCTGAAGCAATCCTGCGGTTTTGCGGCCAGCTCACAAGAAAGCGAGTTGAAGAAAGGAGCTCAGGGGCACTGTAATTCACAAACCTGCAGAGTTATGAATTACAGCTATCTTCCAAAATGTACTGATGTAAGTCTTCGAAGAGGACTTGAAAGCGGGGCAGAATTTCAGGAAATCGATTTCAGGGGGTAGACTGGAATTGCGCTTAAAGCATAGGAACAGAGGCAGAATGTCGACAATGATGCACTTGGCTAAAAAGGGCATACGCGTTTTTTCCTGAATATATACAGGAAAAAACGCAAACGCACGTTTTGGCCAACCAAGCAAGCGTGTAAATGAAATCGGCACTACAATGAAGTCTCACTGCCCCCTGGTCAAAATGGCCATCTGAAAAAAGTGTAAAATCCAGAAAGGCAGGAAAGGTCATGGAGAACAGGGAGCCTTGTTATGCTAATGGGCGGGATGGAAATTGCCAACAGCCACTCTGGAGAAATGTATGGTGTTTCCTGAAACACGTAGGAAACAAACCAACACAGCCTTTGGCACTTCCACTTATGGACCTATAGCTTAGGGAAATTAAAATCAAAAAGACACAGCCACCCCAAAGTTTGGGACGGCTCTGTTTACAAGAACTTCATCTACGGTACAACATAAATATCCAAGAAAGCAAAAAATGGATAAAGAAGTTGTGGTACGCATGTACAGTGGAATATCACTCAGCAATGAAATCTACGTCATCAGGCCCGTAGCGGCATAATGAGTGGATTCAGGTATGAAGATTCTACGAGAAATAAGTCACACAGAAAAAGAAACATCATAAGATATCCCTAATACACGGAATGTAAACTTGGCTAAACATGTACTGAATTACAAAACAGAACAGGGTCTCAAGTTTAGAAAAACAACTTATGCTTGCTTATGGGGAAAGGTGAGTTGGGGTGCTGCATAAAACCAGAGATTGAAATTAGCACAGATACCTTTCCATAAGCCAAATATATAATAGACAAGACCTACTCCTTGCTCAACGAAATGGACTCAACACCCCATATTCAACGCCTGGGAAGATACCTGCCAAGTAAGAATCTTAAAACCCATGGATTTATATGTCTCCATAAGGAAATCAAGCGTGTGTACAGCGGCCTAAACGCAACAGTGGACATCCGATAAATCCCATTATCAAAATAAATTTCAAAAACAAAACACAATGACAGTGAAATAGAGAGCAATTCTTAAATAATTCATTCAGGGCTTGTGATGCCACCTGGATTTACCACATCTACACCCAGAGCTGGGTGAGACATAAGGCTGGACTCTTCGCGCTGATAGCATTGGTGAGGTTCGGTGAGCAAAGTCAGACCCTTTGAAGTCATACTGCATGATACCCATTCCATGGGTCCCAACTCTTCAGGTTTAAGGGATTCTTCCTTCAGCTAAAACATGCAAGGGAAACCCAGAGTATGGTCCACCGTGTGACTGGGAAACGTTTTCAATGCATCTCAGTTTTGGTCCCCTGGTACTCGGGTTCACCATTCCAGACGCTTTACTAACACTCTCCCCACTTGGAGAGTCAGTGCCTTTAACCTCCTGTTTGGCACACTTTGCAATTCCTGCGCAAGATGAAGAGGAATAGAGAGAACCAATGAGAGACTAGATGTAGGTGTCTGCACGGGCAAATGGGACGCTCATTTCCCACCAGAAAGAGGAATTAACAAAAGGCTCACCGTGCACTGCCAGAAACAGATTAGGGCCTGAAGCAATCCTGCGGTTTTGCGGCCAGGTCACAAGAAAGCGAGTTGAAGAAAGGAGCTCAGGGGCACTGTAATTCACAAACCTGCAGAGATATGAATGACAGCTATCGTCCAAAAATGTACTGAAGTAAGTCTTCGAAGAGGAGTTGAAAACGGGGCAGAATTTCAGGAAAACGATTTCAGGGGGTAGACTGCAATTGCACTTAAAGAATAGGAAAACAGGCAGAATGTCGACAATGATGCACTTGGCCAAAAAGGGCGTATGCGTTTTTTCCTGAATATATTCAGGAAAAAACGCATACGCCCTTTTTGGCCAACCAAGCAAGCGTGTAAAGGAAATCTGCACTACAATGAAGTCTCACTGCCCCCCGGTCAAAAGGGCCATCTGAAAAAAGTGTAAAATCCAGAAAGGCAGGACAGGTCATGGAGAACAGGGAGCCTTGTTATGCTGATGGGCGGATGTAAATTGCCAACAGCCACTCTGGAGAAGTGTATGGTGTTTCCTGAAACAGGTAGGAAACAAAGCAACACAGCCTATGGCACTTCCACTTATGGTCTTATAGCTTAGGGAAATTAAAATCAAAAACACACAGCCACCCCAAAATTTGGGACGGCTCTGTTTACAAGAACGTCATCTACGGTACAAGTTAAATATCCGAGAAAGCAAAAAATGGATAAAGAAGTTGTGGTACGCACGTACAATGGAATATCACTCAGCAATGAAATCTACGTCATCAGGTCCCTAGCGGCATAATGAGTGGATTCAGGTACGATGATTCTACAAGAAATAAGTCACACAGAAAAAGAAACATCATAAGATATCTCTAATACACGGAATGTAAACTTGGCTACACATGAACTGAATTACAAAACAGAACAGGGTCTCAAATTTAGAAAACCAACTTATGCTGGCTTATGGGGAAAGGTGAGTTGGGGTGTTGCATAAAACCAGAGATTGAAATAAGCACAGATACCGTTCCATAAGCCAAATATATAATAGACAAGACCTACTCCTTGCTCAACGAAATGGACTCAACACCCCATATTCAACGCCTGGGAAGATACCTGACAAGAAAGAATCTTAAAACCCATGGATTTATATGTCTCCATAAGGAACTCAAGCGTGTGTACAGCGGCCTAAACGCAGCAGTGAACATCCGATAAAGTGCCTTACCAAAATAAATTTCAAAAACAAAAAAAAATGACAGTGAAATACAGAGCAATTCTTAAATAATTCATTCAGGGCTTGTGAGGCAAACTGGATTTACCACATCTACACCCAGAGCTGGGTGAGACATAAGGCTGGACACTTCGGGCTGATAGCATTTGTGAGGTTCGGTGAGCAAATGCAGACCCTTTGAAGTCATACTGCATGGTACCCATTCCATGGGTCCCAACTCTCCAGGTTTAAGGGATTCTTCCTTCAGCTAAAACATGCATGGGAAACCCGCAGTACAGTGCACTGTGTGACCAGGAAACGTTTTCAAATGCATCTCAGTTTTCATCCCCTGGTACTCGGGTTCACCATTCCAGACGCTTTACTAACACTCTCCTCACTTGGAGAGTCAGTGCCTTTCACCTCCTGTTGGGCACAGTTTGCAATTTCTGCGCAAGATGAACAGGAATAGGGAGAACCAATGAGAGACTAGCTGTAGGTGTCTGCACGGGCAAATGGACCGCCTATTTCCCACCAGGAAGAGGAAATAACCAAAGGCTCAGCGTGCCCTGCCGGAAACAGATTAGGGCCTGAAGCAATCCTGCGGTTTGGCGGCCAGCTCACAAGGAAGCGAGTTGAAGAAAGGAGCTCAGGGGGACTGTAATTCACAAACCTGCAGAGTTATGAATGACAGCTATCGTCCAAAATGTACTGATGTAAGTCTTCGAAGAGGACTTGAAAGCGGGGCAGAATTTCAGGAAAACGATTTCAGGGGGTAGACTGGAATTGCGCTTAAACATAGGAACAGAAGCAGAATGTAGACAATGATGCACTTGGCTAAAAAGGGCATATGCGTTTTTTCCTGAATATATTCAGGAAAAAACGCAAACGCACTTTTTGGCCAACCAAGCAAGCGTGTAAATGAAATCGGCACTACAATGAAGTCTCACTGCCCCCCGGTCAAAAGGGCATTCTGAAAAAAGTGTAAAATCCAGAAAGGCAGGACAGGTCATGGAGAACAGGGAGCCTTGTTATGCTGATGGGCGGGATGTAAATTGCCAACAGCCACTCTGGAGAACTGTATGGTGTTTCCTGAAACACGTAGGAAACAAAGCAACACAGCCTATGGCACTTCCACTTATGGTCCTATAGCTTAGGGAAATTAAAATCAAAAAGACACAGCCACCCCAAAGTTTAGGACGGCTCTGTTTACAAGAACCTCGTCTACGGTACAAGTTAAATATCCGAGAAAGCAAAAAATGGATAAAGAAGTTGTGGTATGCACGTACAACGGAATATCACTCAGCAATGAAATCTACGTCATCAGGTCCCTATCGGCATAATGAGTGGATTCAGGTACGATGATTCTCCGAGAAATAATTCACACAGAAAAAGAAGCATCATAAGTTATCACTAATACACGGAATGTAAACTTGGCTACACATGAACTGAATTACAAAACAGAACAGGGTCCCAAGTTTAGAAAACCAACTTATGCTTGCTTATGGGGAAAGGTGAGTTGGGGTGCTGCATAAAACCAGAGATTGAAATTAGCACAGATACTGTTCCATAAGCCAAATATATAATAGACAAGACCTACTCCTTGCTCAACGAAATGGACTCAACACCCCATATTCAAGGCCTGGGAATATACCTGACAAGTAAGAATCTTAAAACCCATGGATTTATATGTCTCCATAAGGAAATCAATCGTGTGTACAGCGGCCTAAATGCAGCAGTGAACATCCGATAAATCCCATTATCAAAATGAATTTCAAAAACAAAACACAATGACAGTGAAATAGAGAGCAATTCTTAAATAATTCATTCAGGGCTTGTGATGCAACCTGGATTTACCACATCTACACCCAGAGCTGGGTGAGACATAAGGCTGGACACTTCGGGCTGATAGCATTGGTGAGGTTCGGTGAGCTAACGCAGACCCTTTGAAGTCATACTGCATGGTACCCATTCCATGGGTCCCAAATTTCCAGGTTTAAGGGATTCTTCCTTCAGCTAAAACATGCATTGGAAACCCAGACTATCGTCCGCCGTGTGATTGGGAAACGTTTTAAAATGCATCTCAGTTTTCGTCCCCTGGTACTCGGGTTCACCATTCCAGACGCTTTACTAACACTCTCCCCACTTGGAGAGTTAGTGCCTTTAAACTCCTATTTCGCACAGTTTGCAATTTCTGCGCAAGATGAACAGGCATAGGGAGAACCAATGAGAGACTAGCTGTAGGTGTCTGCACAAGCAAATTGAAAGCCCATTTCCCACCAGGAAGAGGAATTAACCAAAGGCTCAGTGTGCCCTGCCGGAAAGAGATTAGGGCCTGAAGCAATCCTGCGGTTTTGCGGCCAGCTCACAAGAAAGCGAGTTGAAGAAATGAGCTCAGGGGCACTGTAATTCACAAATCTGCAGAGTTATGAATGACAGCTATCGTCCAAAAATGTATTGAAGTAAGTCTTCGAAGAGGACTTGAAAGCGGGGCAGAATTTCAGGAAAACGATTTCAGGGGGTAGACTGGAATTGTACTAAAAGCATAGGAAAAGAGGCAGAATGTCGACAACGATGCACTTGGCCAAAAAGGGCGTATGCGTTTTTTCCTGAATATATTCAGGAAAAAATGCATACGCCTTTTTGGCCAACCAAGCAAGCGTGTAAAGGAAATCTGCACTACAATGAAGTCTCACTGCCCCCCGGGTCAAAAGGGAAATCTGAAAAAAGTGTAAAATCCAGAAAGGCAGGACAGGTCATGGAGAACAGGGAGCCTTGTCATGCTGATGGGCGGGATGTAAATTGCCAACAGCCACTCTGGAGAAGTGTATGGTGTTTCCAGAAACACGTAGGAAACAAAGCAACACAGCCTATGGCACTTCCACTTATGTTCCTATAGCTTCGGGAAATTAAAATCAAAAACACACAGCCACCCCAGAGTTCGGGACGGCTCTGTTTACAAGAACCTCGTCTACGGAACAAGTAAAATATCCCAGAAAGTAAAAAATGGATAAAGAAGTTGTGGTACGCACGTACAATGGAATATCACTCAGCAATGCAATCTACGTCATCAGGCCCGTAGCGGCATAATGAGTGGATTCAGGTATGAAGATTCTACGAGAAATAAGTCACACAGAAAAAGAAACATCATAAGATATCACTAATACACGGAATGTAAACTTGGCTACCCATGAACTGAATTACAAAACAGAACAGGGTCTCAAATTTAGAAAACCAACTTATGCTTGCTTATGGGGAAAGGTGAGTTGGGGTGCTGCATAAAACCAGAGATTGAAATTAGCACAGATACCATTCCATAAGCCAAATATATAATAGACAAGACCTACTCCTTGCTCAACGAAATGGACTCAACACCCCATATTCAACGCCTGGCAAGATACCTGACAAGTAAGAATCTTAAAACCCATGGATTTATATGTCTCCATAAGGAAATCAAGCGTGTGTACAGCGGCCTAAACGCAGCAGTGAAAATCCGATAAATCCCATTATCAAAATGAATTTCAAAAACAAAACAAAATGACAGTGAAATAGAGAGCAATTCTTAAATAATTCATTCAGGGCTTGTGATGCAACGTGGATTTACCACATCTACACCCAGAGCTGGGTGAGACATAAGGCTGGGCACTTCGGGCTGATAGCATTGGTGAGGTTTGGTGAGCAAACGCAGACCCTTTGAAGTCATACTGCATGGTACCCATTCCATGGCTCCCAAATTTCCAGGTTTAAGGGATTCTTCCTTCAGCTAGAACATGCATGGGAAACCCATAATATGGTCCACCGTGTGATTGGGAAACGTTTTCAAATGCATCTCAGTTTTCGTCCCCTGGTACTCGCGTTCACCATTCCAGACGCTTTACTAACACTCTCCCCACTTGGAGAGTCAGTGCATTTAACCTCCTGTTTGGGACACTTTGCAATTTCTGCGCAAGATGAACAGGAATAGGGAGAACCAATGAGAGACTAGCTGTAGGTGTCTGCACGGGCAAATGGAACGCTCATTTCCCACCAGGAAGACGAATTATCCAAAGGTTCAGCGTGCCCTGCCGGAACCAGATTAGGGCCTGAAGCAATCCTGCGGTTTTGCAGCAGCTCACAAAAAAGTGAGTTGAAGAAAGGAGCTCAGGGCCACTGAAATTCAGAAACCTGCAGGGTTATGAATGACAGCTATCGTCCAAAAATGTATTGAAGTAAGTCTTCGAAGAGGACTTGAAAGCGGGGCAGAATTTCTGGAAAACGATTTCAGGGGGTAGACTGGAATTGCACTTAAAGCATAGGAAATGAGGCAGAATGTCGACAATGATGCACTTGGCCAAAAAGGGCGTAATTGTTTTATCCTGAATATATTCAGGAAAAAATGCATATGCACTTTTTGGTCAACCAAGCAAGCGTGTAAAGGAAATCGACCCTACAATGAAGTCTCACTGCCCCCCGGTCAAAAGGGCCATCTGAGAAAAGTGTAAAATCCAGAAAGGCAGGACAGGTCATGGAGAACAGGGAGCCTTGTTATGCTGATGGGCGGGATGTCAATTGCCAAAAGCCACTCTGGAGAAGTGTATGGTGTTTCCTGAAACACGTAGGAAACAAAACAACACAGCCTATGGCACTTCCACTTATGGATCTATAGCTTAGGGAAATTAAATTCAAAAACACACATCCACCCCAAAGTTTGGGACGGCTCTGTTTACAAGAACCTCGTCTACGGTACAAGTTAAATATCTGAGAAAGCAAAAAATGGATAAAGAATTTCTGGTACGCACGTACAATGGAATATCACTCAGCAATGAAATCTACGTCATCAGGCCCGTAGCGGCATAATGAGTGGATACAGGTACGATGATTCTACGAGAAATAAGTCACACAGAAAAAGAAACATCATAAGATATCACTAATACACGGAATGTAAACTTGGCTACACATGAACTGAATTACAAAACAGAACAGGGTCTCAAATTTAGAAAACCATCTTATGCTTGCTTATGGGGAAAGGTGAGTTGCGGTGCTGCATAAAACCGGAGATTGAAATTAGCACAGATACCATTCCATAAGCCAAATATATAATAGACAAGACCTACTCCTTGCTCAACGAAATGGACTCAACACCCCATATTCAACGCCTGGCAAGATACTTGACAAGTAAGAATCTTAAAACCCATGGATTTATATGTCTCCATAAGGAAATCAAGCATGTGTACAGCGGCCTAAACGCAGCAGTGAACATCCGATAAATCCCATTATCAAAATAAATTTCAAAAAGAAAACACAATGACAGTGAAATAGAGAGCAATTCTTAAATAATTCATTCAGGGCTTGTGATGCAACCTGGATTTACCACATCTACACCCAGAGCTGGGTGAGACATAAGGCTGGACACTTCGGGCTGATAGCATTGGTGAGGTTCGGTGAGCAAACGCAGACCCTTGGAAGTCATAATGCATGGTACCCATTCCATGGGTCCCAACTCTCCAGGTTTAAGGGATTCTTCCTTCAGCTAAAACATGCATGGGAAACCCAGACTATCGTCCGCCGTGGATTGGGAAACGTTTTCAAATGCATCTCAGTTTTCGAACCCTGGTACTCGGGTTCACCATTCCAGAAGCTTTACTAACACTCTCCCCACTTGGAGAGTCAGTGCCTTTAACCTCCTGTTTGCCAAAGTTTGCAATTTCTGCGCAAGATGAACAGGAATTGGGAGAACCAATGAGAGACTAGCTGTAGGTGTCTGCAAGGGCAAATGGAACGCTCATTTCCCACCAGGAAGAGGAATTAACCAAAGGCTCAGCATGCCCTGCCGGAAACATATTAGGGCCTGAAGCAATCCTGCGGTTTTGCGGCCAGCTCACAAGAAAGCGAGTTGAAGAAAGGAGCTCAGGGGCACTGTAATTCACAAACAGGCAGAGTTATGAATGACAGACTGTCGTCCAAAAATGTATTGAAGTAAGTCATCGAAGAGGACTTGAAAGCGGGGCAAAATTTCAGGAAAAAGATGTCAGGGGGTAGACTGGAAAAGCACTTAAAGCATAGGAAAAGAGGCAGAATGTCGACAATGATGCACTTGGCCAAATAGGGCATATGCGTTTTTTCTTGAATATATTCAGGATAAAACGCATACGCACTTTTTGGCCAACCAAGCAAGCGTGTAAAGAAATCTGCACTACAATGAAGTCTCACTGCTCCCCGGTCAAAAGGGCCATCTGAAAAAAGTGTAAAATCCAGAAAGGCAGGACAGGTCATGGAGAACAGGGAGACTTGTTATGCTGATGGGCGGGATGTAAATTGCCAACAGCCACTCTGGAGAAGTGTATGGTGTATCCTGAAACACGTAGGAAACAAAGCAACACAGCCTATGGCACTTCCATTTATGGTCCTATAGCTTAGGGAAATTAACATCAAAAACACACAGCCAGCCGAAAGTTTGGGACGGCTATGTTTACAAGAACCTCGTCTATGGTTCAAGTTAAATATGCAAGAAAGCAAAAAATGGATAAAGAAGTTGTGGTACGCACGTACAATGGAATATCACTCAGCAATGAAATCTACGTCATCAGGCCCGTAGCGGCATAATGAGTGGATTCAGGTACGATGATTCTACGAGAAATAAGTCACACAGAAAAAAAAACATCATAAGATATCACTAATACACGGAATGTAAAGTTGGCTACACATAAACTGAATTACAAAACAGAACAGGGTCTCAAATTTAGAAAACCAACTTATGCTTGCTTATGGGAAAAGGTGAGTTGGGGTGCTGCATAAAACCAGAGATTGAAATTAGCACAGATACAGTTCCATAAGCCAAATATATAATAGACAAGACCTACTCCTTGCTCAACGAAATGGACTCAACACCCCATATTCAAGGCCTGGCAAGATACCTGACAAGTAAGAATCTTAAAACCCATGGATTTATATGTCTCCATAAGGAAATCAAGCGTGTGTACAGCGGTCTAAATGCAGCAGTGAAAATCCGATAAATCCCATTATCAAAATAAATTTCAAAAACAAAACACAATGATAGTGAAATAGAGAGCAATTCTTAAATAATTCATTCAGGGCTTGTGATGCAACCTGGATTTACCACATCTACACCCAGAGCTGGGTGAGACATAAGGCTCGACACTTCGGGCTGATAGCATTGGTGAGGTTCGGTGACCAGACGCAGACCCTTTGAAGTCATACTGCATGGTACCCATTCCATGGGTCCCAACTCTCCAGGTTTAAGGGATTCTTCCTTCAGCTAACACATGCATGGGAAACCCAGACTATCGTCCACCGTGTGATTGGGAAACGTTTTTAAATGCATCTCAGTTTTCGTCCCCTGGTACTCGCGTTCACCATTTGAGACGCTTTACTAACACTCTCCCCACTTGGAGAGTCATTGCCTTTAACCTCCTGTTTGGCACAGTTTGCAATTTCTGCGCAAGATGAACAGGAATAGGGAGAACCAATGAGAGACTAGCTGTTGGTGTCTGCCCGGGCAAATTGAACGCTCATTTCCCACCAGGAAGAGGAATTAACCAAAGGCTCAGCGTGCCTGGCCGGAAACAGATTAGGGCCTGAAGCAATCCTGCGGTTTTGCGGCCAGCTCACAAGGAAACGAGTTGAAGAAAGGAGCTCAGGGGCACTGTAATTCACAAACCTGCAGAGTTATGAATGACAGGTATCGTCCAAAAATGTACTGAAGTAAGTATTCGAAGAGGACTTGAAAGCGGGGCAGAATTTCAGGAAAACGATTTCAGGGGGTAGACTGGAATTGCACTTAAAGCATAGGAACAGAGGCAGAATGTCGACAATGATGCACTTGGCGAAAAAGGGCCTATGCGTTTTTTCCTGAATATATTCAGGAAATAACGCATACGCACTTTTTGGCCAACCAAGCAAGCGTGTAAAGGAAATCTGCACTACAATGAAGTCTCACTGCCCCCCGGTAAAAAGGGCCAACTGAAAAATGTGTAAAATCCAGAAAGGCAGGATAGGTCATGGAGAACAGGGAGCCTTGTTATGCTGATGGGCGGGATGTAAATTGCCAACAGCCACTCTGGAGAAGTGTATGGTGTTTCCTGAAACAGGTAGGAAACAAAGCAACACAGCCTATGGCACTTCCACTTATGGTCCTATAGCTTATGGAAATTAAAATCAAAAAGAAACAGCCACCCCAATATTTGGGACGGCTCTGTTTACAAGAACGTCATCTACGGTACAAGTTAAATATCTGAGAAAGCAAAAAATGGATAAAGAAGTTGTGGTACGCACGTACAATGGAATATCACTCAGCAATGAAATCTACGTCATCAGGTCCCTAGCGGCATAATGAGTGGATTCAGGTATGATGATTCTACAAGAAATAAGTCACACAGAAAAAGAAACATCATAAGATATCTCTAATACACGGAATGTAAACTTGGCTACACATGAACTGAATTAAAAAACAGAACAGTGTCTCAAATTTAGAAAACCAACTTATGCTTGCTTATGGGGAAAGGTGAGTTGGGGTGTTGCATAAATCCAGAGATTGAAATTAGCACAGATACCGTTCCATAAGCCAAATATATAATAGACAAGACCTACTCCTTGCTCAACGAAATGGACTCAACACCCCATATTCAACGCCTGGGAAGATACCTGACAAGTAAGAATCTTAAAACCCATGGATTTATATGTCTCCATAAGGAAATCAAGCGTGTGTACAGCGGCCTAAACGCAGCAGTGAACATCCGATAAATCGCATTACCAAAATAAATTTCAAAAACAAAAAAAATGACAGTGAAATACAGAGCAATTCTTAAATAATTCATTCAGGGCTTGTGAGGCAACCTGGATTTACCACATCTACACCCAGAGCTGGGTGAGACATGAGGCTGGACACTTCGGGCTGATAGCATTGGTGAGGTTCGGTGAGCAAATGCAGACCATTTGAAGTCATACTGCATGGTACCCATTCCATGGGTCCCAACTCTCCAGGTTTAAGGGATTCTTCCTTCAGCTAAAACATGCATGGGAAACCCACAGTACAGTGCACTGTGTGACCGGGAAACGTTTTCAAATGCATCTCAGTTTTCGTCCCCTGGTACTCGGGTTCATCATTCCAGACGCTTTACTAACACTCTCCCCACTTGGAGAGTCAGTGCCATTAACCTCCTGTTTGGCACAGTTTGCAATTTCTGCGCAAGATGTACAGGAATAGGGAGAACCAATGAGAGACTAGCTGTAGGTGCCTGCACGGGCAAATGGAATGCTCATTTCCCACCAGGAAGAGGAATTAAACAAAGGCTCAGCGTGCCCTGCCGGAAAGAGATTAGGGCCTGAAGCAATCCTGCGGTTTTGCGGCCAGCTCACAAGAAAGCGAGTTGAAGAAAGGAGCTCAGGGGCACTGTAATTCACAAACCTGCAGAGTTATGAATTACAGCTATCTTCCAAAATGTACTGATGTAAGTCTTCGAAGAGGACTTGAAAGCGGGGCAGAATTTCAGGAAATCGATTTCAGGGGGTAGACTGGAATTGCGCTTAAAGCATAGGAACAGAGGCAGAATGTCGACAATGATGCACTTGGCTAAAAAGGGCATACGCGTTTTTTCCTGAATATATACAGGAAAAAACGCAAACGCACGTTTTGGCCAACCAAGCAAGCGTGTAAATGAAATCGGCACTACAATGAAGTCTCACTGCCCCCTGGTCAAAATGGCCATCTGAAAAAAGTGTAAAATCCAGAAAGGCAGGAAAGGTCATGGAGAACAGGGAGCCTTGTTATGCTAATGGGCGGGATGGAAATTGCCAACAGCCACTCTGGAGAAATGTATGGTGTTTCCTGAAACACGTAGGAAACAAACCAACACAGCCTTTGGCACTTCCACTTATGGACCTATAGCTTAGGGAAATTAAAATCAAAAAGACACAGCCACCCCAAAGTTTGGGACGGCTCTGTTTACAAGAACTTCATCTACGGTACAACATAAATATCCAAGAAAGCAAAAAATGGATAAAGAAGTTGTGGTACGCATGTACAGTGGAATATCACTCAGCAATGAAATCTACGTCATCAGGCCCGTAGCGGCATAATGAGTGGATTCAGGTATGAAGATTCTACGAGAAATAAGTCACACAGAAAAAGAAACATCATAAGATATCCCTAATACACGGAATGTAAACTTGGCTAAACATGTACTGAATTACAAAACAGAACAGGGTCTCAAGTTTAGAAAAACAACTTATGCTTGCTTATGGGGAAAGGTGAGTTGGGGTGCTGCATAAAACCAGAGATTGAAATTAGCACAGATACCTTTCCATAAGCCAAATATATAATAGACAAGACCTACTCCTTGCTCAACGAAATGGACTCAACACCCCATATTCAACGCCTGGGAAGATACCTGCCAAGTAAGAATCTTAAAACCCATGGATTTATATGTCTCCATAAGGAAATCAAGCGTGTGTACAGCGGCCTAAACGCAACAGTGGACATCCGATAAATCCCATTATCAAAATAAATTTCAAAAACAAAACACAATGACAGTGAAATAGAGAGCAATTCTTAAATAATTCATTCAGGGCTTGTGATGCCACCTGGATTTACCACATCTACACCCAGAGCTGGGTGAGACATAAGGCTGGACTCTTCGCGCTGATAGCATTGGTGAGGTTCGGTGAGCAAAGTCAGACCCTTTGAAGTCATACTGCATGATACCCATTCCATGGGTCCCAACTCTTCAGGTTTAAGGGATTCTTCCTTCAGCTAAAACATGCAAGGGAAACCCAGAGTATGGTCCACCGTGTGACTGGGAAACGTTTTCAATGCATCTCAGTTTTGGTCCCCTGGTACTCGGGTTCACCATTCCAGACGCTTTACTAACACTCTCCCCACTTGGAGAGTCAGTGCCTTTAACCTCCTGTTTGGCACACTTTGCAATTCCTGCGCAAGATGAAGAGGAATAGAGAGAACCAATGAGAGACTAGATGTAGGTGTCTGCACGGGCAAATGGGACGCTCATTTCCCACCAGAAAGAGGAATTAACAAAAGGCTCACCGTGCACTGCCAGAAACAGATTAGGGCCTGAAGCAATCCTGCGGTTTTGCGGCCAGGTCACAAGAAAGCGAGTTGAAGAAAGGAGCTCAGGGGCACTGTAATTCACAAACCTGCAGAGATATGAATGACAGCTATCGTCCAAAAATGTACTGAAGTAAGTCTTCGAAGAGGAGTTGAAAACGGGGCAGAATTTCAGGAAAACGATTTCAGGGGGTAGACTGCAATTGCACTTAAAGAATAGGAAAACAGGCAGAATGTCGACAATGATGCACTTGGCCAAAAAGGGCGTATGCGTTTTTTCCTGAATATATTCAGGAAAAAACGCATACGCCCTTTTTGGCCAACCAAGCAAGCGTGTAAAGGAAATCTGCACTACAATGAAGTCTCACTGCCCCCCGGTCAAAAGGGCCATCTGAAAAAAGTGTAAAATCCAGAAAGGCAGGACAGGTCATGGAGAACAGGGAGCCTTGTTATGCTGATGGGCGGATGTAAATTGCCAACAGCCACTCTGGAGAAGTGTATGGTGTTTCCTGAAACAGGTAGGAAACAAAGCAACACAGCCTATGGCACTTCCACTTATGGTCTTATAGCTTAGGGAAATTAAAATCAAAAACACACAGCCACCCCAAAATTTGGGACGGCTCTGTTTACAAGAACGTCATCTACGGTACAAGTTAAATATCCGAGAAAGCAAAAAATGGATAAAGAAGTTGTGGTACGCACGTACAATGGAATATCACTCAGCAATGAAATCTACGTCATCAGGTCCCTAGCGGCATAATGAGTGGATTCAGGTACGATGATTCTACAAGAAATAAGTCACACAGAAAAAGAAACATCATAAGATATCTCTAATACACGGAATGTAAACTTGGCTACACATGAACTGAATTACAAAACAGAACAGGGTCTCAAATTTAGAAAACCAACTTATGCTGGCTTATGGGGAAAGGTGAGTTGGGGTGTTGCATAAAACCAGAGATTGAAATAAGCACAGATACCGTTCCATAAGCCAAATATATAATAGACAAGACCTACTCCTTGCTCAACGAAATGGACTCAACACCCCATATTCAACGCCTGGGAAGATACCTGACAAGAAAGAATCTTAAAACCCATGGATTTATATGTCTCCATAAGGAACTCAAGCGTGTGTACAGCGGCCTAAACGCAGCAGTGAACATCCGATAAAGTGCCTTACCAAAATAAATTTCAAAAACAAAAAAAAATGACAGTGAAATACAGAGCAATTCTTAAATAATTCATTCAGGGCTTGTGAGGCAAACTGGATTTACCACATCTACACCCAGAGCTGGGTGAGACATAAGGCTGGACACTTCGGGCTGATAGCATTTGTGAGGTTCGGTGAGCAAATGCAGACCCTTTGAAGTCATACTGCATGGTACCCATTCCATGGGTCCCAACTCTCCAGGTTTAAGGGATTCTTCCTTCAGCTAAAACATGCATGGGAAACCCGCAGTACAGTGCACTGTGTGACCAGGAAACGTTTTCAAATGCATCTCAGTTTTCATCCCCTGGTACTCGGGTTCACCATTCCAGACGCTTTACTAACACTCTCCTCACTTGGAGAGTCAGTGCCTTTCACCTCCTGTTGGGCACAGTTTGCAATTTCTGCGCAAGATGAACAGGAATAGGGAGAACCAATGAGAGACTAGCTGTAGGTGTCTGCACGGGCAAATGGACCGCCTATTTCCCACCAGGAAGAGGAAATAACCAAAGGCTCAGCGTGCCCTGCCGGAAACAGATTAGGGCCTGAAGCAATCCTGCGGTTTGGCGGCCAGCTCACAAGGAAGCGAGTTGAAGAAAGGAGCTCAGGGGGACTGTAATTCACAAACCTGCAGAGTTATGAATGACAGCTATCGTCCAAAATGTACTGATGTAAGTCTTCGAAGAGGACTTGAAAGCGGGGCAGAATTTCAGGAAAACGATTTCAGGGGGTAGACTGGAATTGCGCTTAAACATAGGAACAGAAGCAGAATGTAGACAATGATGCACTTGGCTAAAAAGGGCATATGCGTTTTTTCCTGAATATATTCAGGAAAAAACGCAAACGCACTTTTTGGCCAACCAAGCAAGCGTGTAAATGAAATCGGCACTACAATGAAGTCTCACTGCCCCCCGGTCAAAAGGGCATTCTGAAAAAAGTGTAAAATCCAGAAAGGCAGGACAGGTCATGGAGAACAGGGAGCCTTGTTATGCTGATGGGCGGGATGTAAATTGCCAACAGCCACTCTGGAGAACTGTATGGTGTTTCCTGAAACACGTAGGAAACAAAGCAACACAGCCTATGGCACTTCCACTTATGGTCCTATAGCTTAGGGAAATTAAAATCAAAAAGACACAGCCACCCCAAAGTTTAGGACGGCTCTGTTTACAAGAACCTCGTCTACGGTACAAGTTAAATATCCGAGAAAGCAAAAAATGGATAAAGAAGTTGTGGTATGCACGTACAACGGAATATCACTCAGCAATGAAATCTACGTCATCAGGTCCCTATCGGCATAATGAGTGGATTCAGGTACGATGATTCTCCGAGAAATAATTCACACAGAAAAAGAAGCATCATAAGTTATCACTAATACACGGAATGTAAACTTGGCTACACATGAACTGAATTACAAAACAGAACAGGGTCCCAAGTTTAGAAAACCAACTTATGCTTGCTTATGGGGAAAGGTGAGTTGGGGTGCTGCATAAAACCAGAGATTGAAATTAGCACAGATACTGTTCCATAAGCCAAATATATAATAGACAAGACCTACTCCTTGCTCAACGAAATGGACTCAACACCCCATATTCAAGGCCTGGGAATATACCTGACAAGTAAGAATCTTAAAACCCATGGATTTATATGTCTCCATAAGGAAATCAATCGTGTGTACAGCGGCCTAAATGCAGCAGTGAACATCCGATAAATCCCATTATCAAAATGAATTTCAAAAACAAAACACAATGACAGTGAAATAGAGAGCAATTCTTAAATAATTCATTCAGGGCTTGTGATGCAACCTGGATTTACCACATCTACACCCAGAGCTGGGTGAGACATAAGGCTGGACACTTCGGGCTGATAGCATTGGTGAGGTTCGGTGAGCTAACGCAGACCCTTTGAAGTCATACTGCATGGTACCCATTCCATGGGTCCCAAATTTCCAGGTTTAAGGGATTCTTCCTTCAGCTAAAACATGCATTGGAAACCCAGACTATCGTCCGCCGTGTGATTGGGAAACGTTTTAAAATGCATCTCAGTTTTCGTCCCCTGGTACTCGGGTTCACCATTCCAGACGCTTTACTAACACTCTCCCCACTTGGAGAGTTAGTGCCTTTAACCTCCTATTTCGCACAGTTTGCAATTTCTGCGCAAGATGAACAGGCATAGGGAGAACCAATGAGAGACTAGCTGTAGGTGTCTGCACAAGCAAATTGAAAGCCCATTTCCCACCAGGAAGAGGAATTAACCAAAGGCTCAGTGTGCCCTGCCGGAAAGAGATTAGGGCCTGAAGCAATCCTGCGGTTTTGCGGCCAGCTCACAAGAAAGCGAGTTGAAGAAATGAGCTCAGGGGCACTGTAATTCACAAATCTGCAGAGTTATGAATGACAGCTATCGTCCAAAAATGTATTGAAGTAAGTCTTCGAAGAGGACTTGAAAGCGGGGCAGAATTTCAGGAAAACGATTTCAGGGGGTAGACTGGAATTGTACTAAAAGCATAGGAAAAGAGGCAGAATGTCGACAACGATGCACTTGGCCAAAAAGGGCGTATGCGTTTTTTCCTGAATATATTCAGGAAAAAATGCATACGCCTTTTTGGCCAACCAAGCAAGCGTGTAAAGGAAATCTGCACTACAATGAAGTCTCACTGCCCCCCGGGTCAAAAGGGAAATCTGAAAAAAGTGTAAAATCCAGAAAGGCAGGACAGGTCATGGAGAACAGGGAGCCTTGTCATGCTGATGGGCGGGATGTAAATTGCCAACAGCCACTCTGGAGAAGTGTATGGTGTTTCCAGAAACACGTAGGAAACAAAGCAACACAGCCTATGGCACTTCCACTTATGTTCCTATAGCTTCGGGAAATTAAAATCAAAAACACACAGCCACCCCAGAGTTCGGGACGGCTCTGTTTACAAGAACCTCGTCTACGGAACAAGTAAAATATCCCAGAAAGTAAAAAATGGATAAAGAAGTTGTGGTACGCACGTACAATGGAATATCACTCAGCAATGCAATCTACGTCATCAGGCCCGTAGCGGCATAATGAGTGGATTCAGGTATGAAGATTCTACGAGAAATAAGTCACACAGAAAAAGAAACATCATAAGATATCACTAATACACGGAATGTAAACTTGGCTACCCATGAACTGAATTACAAAACAGAACAGGGTCTCAAATTTAGAAAACCAACTTATGCTTGCTTATGGGGAAAGGTGAGTTGGGGTGCTGCATAAAACCAGAGATTGAAATTAGCACAGATACCATTCCATAAGCCAAATATATAATAGACAAGACCTACTCCTTGCTCAACGAAATGGACTCAACACCCCATATTCAACGCCTGGCAAGATACCTGACAAGTAAGAATCTTAAAACCCATGGATTTATATGTCTCCATAAGGAAATCAAGCGTGTGTACAGCGGCCTAAACGCAGCAGTGAAAATCCGATAAATCCCATTATCAAAATGAATTTCAAAAACAAAACAAAATGACAGTGAAATAGAGAGCAATTCTTAAATAATTCATTCAGGGCTTGTGATGCAACGTGGATTTACCACATCTACACCCAGAGCTGGGTGAGACATAAGGCTGGGCACTTCGGGCTGATAGCATTGGTGAGGTTTGGTGAGCAAACGCAGACCCTTTGAAGTCATACTGCATGGTACCCATTCCATGGCTCCCAAATTTCCAGGTTTAAGGGATTCTTCCTTCAGCTAGAACATGCATGGGAAACCCATAATATGGTCCACCGTGTGATTGGGAAACGTTTTCAAATGCATCTCAGTTTTCGTCCCCTGGTACTCGGGTTCACCATTCCAGACGCTTTACTAACACTCTCCCCACTTGGAGAGTCAGTGCATTTAACCTCCTGTTTGGGACACTTTGCAATTTCTGCGCAAGATGAACAGGAATAGGGAGAACCAATGAGAGACTAGCTGTAGGTGTCTGCACGGGCAAATGGAACGCTCATTTCCCACCAGGAAGACGAATTATCCAAAGGTTCAGCGTGCCCTGCCGGAACCAGATTAGGGCCTGAAGCAATCCTGCGGTTTTGCAGCAGCTCACAAAAAAGTGAGTTGAAGAAAGGAGCTCAGGGCCACTGAAATTCAGAAACCTGCAGGGTTATGAATGACAGCTATCGTCCAAAAATGTATTGAAGTAAGTCTTCGAAGAGGACTTGAAAGCGGGGCAGAATTTCTGGAAAACGATTTCAGGGGGTAGACTGGAATTGCACTTAAAGCATAGGAAATGAGGCAGAATGTCGACAATGATGCACTTGGCCAAAAAGGGCGTAATTGTTTTATCCTGAATATATTCAGGAAAAAATGCATATGCACTTTTTGGTCAACCAAGCAAGCGTGTAAAGGAAATCGACCCTACAATGAAGTCTCACTGCCCCCCGGTCAAAAGGGCCATCTGAGAAAAGTGTAAAATCCAGAAAGGCAGGACAGGTCATGGAGAACAGGGAGCCTTGTTATGCTGATGGGCGGGATGTCAATTGCCAAAAGCCACTCTGGAGAAGTGTATGGTGTTTCCTGAAACACGTAGGAAACAAAACAACACAGCCTATGGCACTTCCACTTATGGATCTATAGCTTAGGGAAATTAAATTCAAAAACACACATCCACCCCAAAGTTTGGGACGGCTCTGTTTACAAGAACCTCGTCTACGGTACAAGTTAAATATCTGAGAAAGCAAAAAATGGATAAAGAATTTCTGGTACGCACGTACAATGGAATATCACTCAGCAATGAAATCTACGTCATCAGGCCCGTAGCGGCATAATGAGTGGATACAGGTACGATGATTCTACGAGAAATAAGTCACACAGAAAAAGAAACATCATAAGATATCACTAATACACGGAATGTAAACTTGGCTACACATGAACTGAATTACAAAACAGAACAGGGTCTCAAATTTAGAAAACCATCTTATGCTTGCTTATGGGGAAAGGTGAGTTGCGGTGCTGCATAAAACCGGAGATTGAAATTAGCACAGATACCATTCCATAAGCCAAATATATAATAGACAAGACCTACTCCTTGCTCAACGAAATGGACTCAACACCCCATATTCAACGCCTGGCAAGATACTTGACAAGTAAGAATCTTAAAACCCATGGATTTATATGTCTCCATAAGGAAATCAAGCATGTGTACAGCGGCCTAAACGCAGCAGTGAACATCCGATAAATCCCATTATCAAAATAAATTTCAAAAAGAAAACACAATGACAGTGAAATAGAGAGCAATTCTTAAATAATTCATTCAGGGCTTGTGATGCAACCTGGATTTACCACATCTACACCCAGAGCTGGGTGAGACATAAGGCTGGACACTTCGGGCTGATAGCATTGGTGAGGTTCGGTGAGCAAACGCAGACCCTTGGAAGTCATAATGCATGGTACCCATTCCATGGGTCCCAACTCTCCAGGTTTAAGGGATTCTTCCTTCAGCTAAAACATGCATGGGAAACCCAGACTATCGTCCGCCGTGGATTGGGAAACGTTTTCAAATGCATCTCAGTTTTCGAACCCTGGTACTCGGGTTCACCATTTCAGAAGCTTTACTAACACTCTCCCCACTTGGAGAGTCAGTGCCTTTAACCTCCTGTTTGCCAAAGTTTGCAATTTCTGCGCAAGATGAACAGGAATTGGGAGAACCAATGAGAGACTAGCTGTAGGTGTCTGCAAGGGCAAATGGAACGCTCATTTCCCACCAGGAAGAGGAATTAACCAAAGGCTCAGCATGCCCTGCCGGAAACATATTAGGGCCTGAAGCAATCCTGCGGTTTTGCGGCCAGCTCACAAGAAAGCGAGTTGAAGAAAGGAGCTCAGGGGCACTGTAATTCACAAACAGGCAGAGTTATGAATGACAGACTGTCGTCCAAAAATGTATTGAAGTAAGTCATCGAAGAGGACTTGAAAGCGGGGCAAAATTTCAGGAAAAAGATGTCAGGGGGTAGACTGGAAAAGCACTTAAAGCATAGGAAAAGAGGCAGAATGTCGACAATGATGCACTTGGCCAAATAGGGCATATGCGTTTTTTCTTGAATATATTCAGGATAAAACGCATACGCCCTTTTTGGCCAACCAAGCAAGCGTGTAAAGAAATCTGCACTACAATGAAGTCTCACTGCTCCCCGGTCAAAAGGGCCATCTGAAAAAAGTGTAAAATCCAGAAAGGCAGGACAGGTCATGGAGAACAGGGAGACTTGTTATGCTGATGGGCGGGATGTAAATTGCCAACAGCCACTCTGGAGAAGTGTATGGTGTATCCTGAAACACGTAGGAAACAAAGCAACACAGCCTATGGCACTTCCATTTATGGTCCTATAGCTTAGGGAAATTAACATCAAAAACACACAGCCAGCCGAAAGTTTGGGACGGCTATGTTTACAAGAACCTCGTCTATGGTTCAAGTTAAATATGCAAGAAAGCAAAAAATGGATAAAGAAGTTGTGGTACGCACGTACAATGGAATATCACTCAGCAATGAAATCTACGTCATCAGGCCCGTAGCGGCATAATGAGTGGATTCAGGTACGATGATTCTACGAGAAATAAGTCACACAGAAAAAAAAACATCATAAGATATCACTAATACACGGAATGTAAAGTTGGCTACACATAAACTGAATTACAAAACAGAACAGGGTCTCAAATTTAGAAAACCAACTTATGCTTGCTTATGGGAAAAGGTGAGTTGGGGTGCTGCATAAAACCAGAGATTGAAATTAGCACAGATACAGTTCCATAAGCCAAATATATAATAGACAAGACCTACTCCTTGCTCAACGAAATGGACTCAACACCCCATATTCAAGGCCTGGCAAGATACCTGACAAGTAAGAATCTTAAAACCCATGGATTTATATGTCTCCATAAGGAAATCAAGCGTGTGTACAGCGGTCTAAATGCAGCAGTGAAAATCCGATAAATCCCATTATCAAAATAAATTTCAAAAACAAAACACAATGATAGTGAAATAGAGAGCAATTCTTAAATAATTCATTCAGGGCTTGTGATGCAACCTGGATTTACCACATCTACACCCAGAGCTGGGTGAGACATAAGGCTCGACACTTCGGGCTGATAGCATTGGTGAGGTTCGGTGACCAGACGCAGACCCTTTGAAGTCATACTGCATGGTACCCATTCCATGGGTCCCAACTCTCCAGGTTTAAGGGATTCTTCCTTCAGCTAACACATGCATGGGAAACCCAGACTATCGTCCACCGTGTGATTGGGAAACGTTTTTAAATGCATCTCAGTTTTCGTCCCCTGGTACTCGCGTTCACCATTTGAAACGCTTTACTAACACTCTCCCCACTTGGAGAGTCATTGCCTTTAACCTCCTGTTTGGCACAGTTTGCAATTTCTGCGCAAGATGAACAGGAATAGGGAGAACCAATGAGAGACTAGCTGTTGGTGTCTGCCCGGGCAAATTGAACGCTCATTTCCCACCAGGAAGAGGAATTAACCAAAGGCTCAGCGTGCCTGGCCGGAAACAGATTAGGGCCTGAAGCAATCCTGCGGTTTTGCGGCCAGCTCACAAGGAAACGAGTTGAAGAAAGGAGCTCAGGGGCACTGTAATTCACAAACCTGCAGAGTTATGAATGACAGGTATCGTCCAAAAATGTACTGAAGTAAGTATTCGAAGAGGACTTGAAAGCGGGGCAGAATTTCAGGAAAACGATTTCAGGGGGTAGACTGGAATTGCACTTAAAGCATAGGAACAGAGGCAGAATGTCGACAATGATGCACTTGGCGAAAAAGGGCCTATGCGTTTTTTCCTGAATATATTCAGGAAATAACGCATACGCACTTTTTGGCCAACCAAGCAAGCGTGTAAAGGAAATCTGCACTACAATGAAGTCTCACTGCCCCCCGGTAAAAAGGGCCATCTGAAAAATGTGTAAAATCCAGAAAGGCAGGATAGGTCATGGAGAACAGGGAGCCTTGTTATGCTGATGGGCGGGATGTAAATTGCCAACAGCCACTCTGGAGAAGTGTATGGTGTTTCCTGAAACAGGTAGGAAACAAAGCAACACAGCCTATGGCACTTCCACTTATGGTCCTATAGCTTATGGAAATTAAAATCAAAAAGAAACAGCCACCCCAATATTTGGGACGGCTCTGTTTACAAGAACGTCATCTACGGTACAAGTTAAATATCTGAGAAAGCAAAAAATGGATAAAGAAGTTGTGGTACGCACGTACAATGGAATATCACTCAGCAATGAAATCTACGTCATCAGGTCCCTAGCGGCATAATGAGTGGATTCAGGTATGATGATTCTACAAGAAATAAGTCACACAGAAAAAGAAACATCATAAGATATCTCTAATACACGGAATGTAAACTTGGCTACACATGAACTGAATTAAAAAACAGAACAGTGTCTCAAATTTAGAAAACCAACTTATGCTTGCTTATGGGGAAAGGTGAGTTGGGGTGTTGCATAAATCCAGAGATTGAAATTAGCACAGATACCGTTCCATAAGCCAAATATATAATAGACAAGACCTACTCCTTGCTCAACGAAATGGACTCAACACCCCATATTCAACGCCTGGGAAGATACCTGACAAGTAAGAATCTTAAAACCCATGGATTTATATGTCTCCATAAGGAAATCAAGCGTG
The DNA here is from genome assembly GCF_059928025.1 of Delphinapterus leucas. Taxonomy (NCBI): domain Eukaryota; kingdom Metazoa; phylum Chordata; class Mammalia; order Artiodactyla; family Monodontidae; genus Delphinapterus; species Delphinapterus leucas. The sequence goes on along the minus strand of NW_028322265.1, from coordinate 1,474,263 downwards.
TGTACAGCGGCCTAAACGCAGCAGTGAACATCCGATAAATCGCATTACCAAAATAAATTTCAAAAACAAAAAAAAATGACAGTGAAATACAGAGCAATTCTTAAATAATTCATTCAGGGCTTGTGAGGCAACCTGGATTTACCACATCTACACCCAGAGCTGGGTGAGACATGAGGCTGGACACTTCGGGCTGATAGCATTGGTGAGGTTCGGTGAGCAAATGCAGACCATTTGAAGTCATACTGCATGGTACCCATTCCATGGGTCCCAACTCTCCAGGTTTAAGGGATTCTTCCTTCAGCTAAAACATGCATGGGAAACCCACAGTACAGTGCACTGTGTGACCGGGAAACGTTTTCAAATGCATCTCAGTTTTCGTCCCCTGGTACTCGGGTTCATCATTCCAGACGCTTTACTAACACTCTCCCCACTTGGAGAGTCAGTGCCATTAACCTCCTGTTTGGCACAGTTTGCAATTTCTGCGCAAGATGTACAGGAATAGGGAGAACCAATGAGAGACTAGCTGTAGGTGCCTGCACGGGCAAATGGAATGCTCATTTCCCACCAGGAAGAGGAATTAAACAAAGGCTCAGCGTGCCCTGCCGGAAAGAGATTAGGGCCTGAAGCAATCCTGCGGTTTTGCGGCCAGCTCACAAGAAAGCGAGTTGAAGAAAGGAGCTCAGGGGCACTGTAATTCACAAACCTGCAGAGTTATGAATTACAGCTATCTTCCAAAATGTACTGATGTAAGTCTTCGAAGAGGACTTGAAAGCGGGGCAGAATTTCAGGAAATCGATTTCAGGGGGTAGACTGGAATTGCGCTTAAAGCATAGGAACAGAGGCAGAATGTCGACAATGATGCACTTGGCTAAAAAGGGCATACGCGTTTTTTCCTGAATATATACAGGAAAAAACGCAAACGCACGTTTTGGCCAACCAAGCAAGCGTGTAAATGAAATCGGCACTACAATGAAGTCTCACTGCCCCCTGGTCAAAATGGCCATCTGAAAAAAGTGTAAAATCCAGAAAGGCAGGAAAGGTCATGGAGAACAGGGAGCCTTGTTATGCTAATGGGCGGGATGGAAATTGCCAACAGCCACTCTGGAGAAATGTATGGTGTTTCCTGAAACACGTAGGAAACAAACCAACACAGCCTTTGGCACTTCCACTTATGGACCTATAGCTTAGGGAAATTAAAATCAAAAAGACACAGCCACCCCAAAGTTTGGGACGGCTCTGTTTACAAGAACTTCATCTACGGTACAACATAAATATCCAAGAAAGCAAAAAATGGATAAAGAAGTTGTGGTACGCATGTACAGTGGAATATCACTCAGCAATGAAATCTACGTCATCAGGCCCGTAGCGGCATAATGAGTGGATTCAGGTATGAAGATTCTACGAGAAATAAGTCACACAGAAAAAGAAACATCATAAGATATCCCTAATACACGGAATGTAAACTTGGCTAAACATGTACTGAATTACAAAACAGAACAGGGTCTCAAGTTTAGAAAAACAACTTATGCTTGCTTATGGGGAAAGGTGAGTTGGGGTGCTGCATAAAACCAGAGATTGAAATTAGCACAGATACCTTTCCATAAGCCAAATATATAATAGACAAGACCTACTCCTTGCTCAACGAAATGGACTCAACACCCCATATTCAACGCCTGGGAAGATACCTGCCAAGTAAGAATCTTAAAACCCATGGATTTATATGTCTCCATAAGGAAATCAAGCGTGTGTACAGCGGCCTAAACGCAACAGTGGACATCCGATAAATCCCATTATCAAAATAAATTTCAAAAACAAAACACAATGACAGTGAAATAGAGAGCAATTCTTAAATAATTCATTCAGGGCTTGTGATGCCACCTGGATTTACCACATCTACACCCAGAGCTGGGTGAGACATAAGGCTGGACTCTTCGCGCTGATAGCATTGGTGAGGTTCGGTGAGCAAAGTCAGACCCTTTGAAGTCATACTGCATGATACCCATTCCATGGGTCCCAACTCTTCAGGTTTAAGGGATTCTTCCTTCAGCTAAAACATGCAAGGGAAACCCAGAGTATGGTCCACCGTGTGACTGGGAAACGTTTTCAATGCATCTCAGTTTTGGTCCCCTGGTACTCGGGTTCACCATTCCAGACGCTTTACTAACACTCTCCCCACTTGGAGAGTCAGTGCCTTTAACCTCCTGTTTGGCACACTTTGCAATTCCTGCGCAAGATGAAGAGGAATAGAGAGAACCAATGAGAGACTAGATGTAGGTGTCTGCACGGGCAAATGGGACGCTCATTTCCCACCAGAAAGAGGAATTAACAAAAGGCTCACCGTGCACTGCCAGAAACAGATTAGGGCCTGAAGCAATCCTGCGGTTTTGCGGCCAGGTCACAAGAAAGCGAGTTGAAGAAAGGAGCTCAGGGGCACTGTAATTCACAAACCTGCAGAGATATGAATGACAGCTATCGTCCAAAAATGTACTGAAGTAAGTCTTCGAAGAGGAGTTGAAAACGGGGCAGAATTTCAGGAAAATGATTTCAGGGGGTAGACTGCAATTGCACTTAAAGAATAGGAAAACAGGCAGAATGTCGACAATGATGCACTTGGCCAAAAAGGGCGTATGCGTTTTTTCCTGAATATATTCAGGAAAAAACGCATACGCCCTTTTTGGCCAACCAAGCAAGCGTGTAAAGGAAATCTGCACTACAATGAAGTCTCACTGCCCCCCGGTCAAAAGGGCCATCTGAAAAAAGTGTAAAATCCAGAAAGGCAGGACAGGTCATGGAGAACAGGGAGCCTTGTTATGCTGATGGGCGGATGTAAATTGCCAACAGCCACTCTGGAGAAGTGTATGGTGTTTCCTGAAACAGGTAGGAAACAAAGCAACACAGCCTATGGCACTTCCACTTATGGTCTTATAGCTTAGGGAAATTAAAATCAAAAACACACAGCCACCCCAAAATTTGGGACGGCTCTGTTTACAAGAACGTCATCTACGGTACAAGTTAAATATCCGAGAAAGCAAAAAATGGATAAAGAAGTTGTGGTACGCACGTACAATGGAATATCACTCAGCAATGAAATCTACGTCATCAGGTCCCTAGCGGCATAATGAGTGGATTCAGGTACGATGATTCTACAAGAAATAAGTCACACAGAAAAAGAAACATCATAAGATATCTCTAATACACGGAATGTAAACTTGGCTACACATGAACTGAATTACAAAACAGAACAGGGTCTCAAATTTAGAAAACCAACTTATGCTGGCTTATGGGGAAAGGTGAGTTGGGGTGTTGCATAAAACCAGAGATTGAAATAAGCACAGATACCGTTCCATAAGCCAAATATATAATAGACAAGACCTACTCCTTGCTCAACGAAATGGACTCAACACCCCATATTCAACGCCTGGGAAGATACCTGACAAGAAAGAATCTTAAAACCCATGGATTTATATGTCTCCATAAGGAACTCAAGCGTGTGTACAGCGGCCTAAACGCAGCAGTGAACATCCGATAAAGTGCCTTACCAAAATAAATTTCAAAAACAAAAAAAAATGACAGTGAAATACAGAGCAATTCTTAAATAATTCATTCAGGGCTTGTGAGGCAAACTGGATTTACCACATCTACACCCAGAGCTGGGTGAGACATAAGGCTGGACACTTCGGGCTGATAGCATTTGTGAGGTTCGGTGAGCAAATGCAGACCCTTTGAAGTCATACTGCATGGTACCCATTCCATGGGTCCCAACTCTCCAGGTTTAAGGGATTCTTCCTTCAGCTAAAACATGCATGGGAAACCCGCAGTACAGTGCACTGTGTGACCAGGAAACGTTTTCAAATGCATCTCAGTTTTCATCCCCTGGTACTCGGGTTCACCATTCCAGACGCTTTACTAACACTCTCCTCACTTGGAGAGTCAGTGCCTTTCACCTCCTGTTGGGCACAGTTTGCAATTTCTGCGCAAGATGAACAGGAATAGGGAGAACCAATGAGAGACTAGCTGTAGGTGTCTGCACGGGCAAATGGACCGCCTATTTCCCACCAGGAAGAGGAAATAACCAAAGGCTCAGCGTGCCCTGCCGGAAACAGATTAGGGCCTGAAGCAATCCTGCGGTTTGGCGGCCAGCTCACAAGGAAGCGAGTTGAAGAAAGGAGCTCAGGGGGACTGTAATTCACAAACCTGCAGAGTTATGAATGACAGCTATCGTCCAAAATGTACTGATGTAAGTCTTCGAAGAGGACTTGAAAGCGGGGCAGAATTTCAGGAAAACGATTTCAGGGGGTAGACTGGAATTGCGCTTAAACATAGGAACAGAAGCAGAATGTAGACAATGATGCACTTGGCTAAAAAGGGCATATGCGTTTTTTCCTGAATATATTCAGGAAAAAACGCAAACGCACTTTTTGGCCAACCAAGCAAGCGTGTAAATGAAATCGGCACTACAATGAAGTCTCACTGCCCCCCGGTCAAAAGGGCATTCTGAAAAAAGTGTAAAATCCAGAAAGGCAGGACAGGTCATGGAGAACAGGGAGCCTTGTTATGCTGATGGGCGGGATGTAAATTGCCAACAGCCACTCTGGAGAACTGTATGGTGTTTCCTGAAACACGTAGGAAACAAAGCAACACAGCCTATGGCACTTCCACTTATGGTCCTATAGCTTAGGGAAATTAAAATCAAAAAGACACAGCCACCCCAAAGTTTAGGACGGCTCTGTTTACAAGAACCTCGTCTACGGTACAAGTTAAATATCCGAGAAAGCAAAAAATGGATAAAGAAGTTGTGGTATGCACGTACAACGGAATATCACTCAGCAATGAAATCTACGTCATCAGGTCCCTATCGGCATAATGAGTGGATTCAGGTACGATGATTCTCCGAGAAATAATTCACACAGAAAAAGAAGCATCATAAGTTATCACTAATACACGGAATGTAAACTTGGCTACACATGAACTGAATTACAAAACAGAACAGGGTCCCAAGTTTAGAAAACCAACTTATGCTTGCTTATGGGGAAAGGTGAGTTGGGGTGCTGCATAAAACCAGAGATTGAAATTAGCACAGATACTGTTCCATAAGCCAAATATATAATAGACAAGACCTACTCCTTGCTCAACGAAATGGACTCAACACCCCATATTCAAGGCCTGGGAATATACCTGACAAGTAAGAATCTTAAAACCCATGGATTTATATGTCTCCATAAGGAAATCAATCGTGTGTACAGCGGCCTAAATGCAGCAGTGAACATCCGATAAATCCCATTATCAAAATGAATTTCAAAAACAAAACACAATGACAGTGAAATAGAGAGCAATTCTTAAATAATTCATTCAGGGCTTGTGATGCAACCTGGATTTACCACATCTACACCCAGAGCTGGGTGAGACATAAGGCTGGACACTTCGGGCTGATAGCATTGGTGAGGTTCGGTGAGCTAACGCAGACCCTTTGAAGTCATACTGCATGGTACCCATTCCATGGGTCCCAAATTTCCAGGTTTAAGGGATTCTTCCTTCAGCTAAAACATGCATTGGAAACCCAGACTATCGTCCGCCGTGTGATTGGGAAACGTTTTAAAATGCATCTCAGTTTTCGTCCCCTGGTACTCGGGTTCACCATTCCAGACGCTTTACTAACACTCTCCCCACTTGGAGAGTTAGTGCCTTTAACCTCCTATTTCGCACAGTTTGCAATTTCTGCGCAAGATGAACAGGCATAGGGAGAACCAATGAGAGACTAGCTGTAGGTGTCTGCACAAGCAAATTGAAAGCCCATTTCCCACCAGGAAGAGGAATTAACCAAAGGCTCAGTGTGCCCTGCCGGAAAGAGATTAGGGCCTGAAGCAATCCTGCGGTTTTGCGGCCAGCTCACAAGAAAGCGAGTTGAAGAAATGAGCTCAGGGGCACTGTAATTCACAAATCTGCAGAGTTATGAATGACAGCTATCGTCCAAAAATGTATTGAAGTAAGTCTTCGAAGAGGACTTGAAAGCGGGGCAGAATTTCAGGAAAACGATTTCAGGGGGTAGACTGGAATTGTACTAAAAGCATAGGAAAAGAGGCAGAATGTCGACAACGATGCACTTGGCCAAAAAGGGCGTATGCGTTTTTTCCTGAATATATTCAGGAAAAAATGCATACGCCTTTTTGGCCAACCAAGCAAGCGTGTAAAGGAAATCTGCACTACAATGAAGTCTCACTGCCCCCCGGGTCAAAAGGGAAATCTGAAAAAAGTGTAAAATCCAGAAAGGCAGGACAGGTCATGGAGAACAGGGAGCCTTGTCATGCTGATGGGCGGGATGTAAATTGCCAACAGCCACTCTGGAGAAGTGTATGGTGTTTCCAGAAACACGTAGGAAACAAAGCAACACAGCCTATGGCACTTCCACTTATGTTCCTATAGCTTCGGGAAATTAAAATCAAAAACACACAGCCACCCCAGAGTTCGGGACGGCTCTGTTTACAAGAACCTCGTCTACGGAACAAGTAAAATATCCCAGAAAGTAAAAAATGGATAAAGAAGTTGTGGTACGCACGTACAATGGAATATCACTCAGCAATGCAATCTACGTCATCAGGCCCGTAGCGGCATAATGAGTGGATTCAGGTATGAAGATTCTACGAGAAATAAGTCACACAGAAAAAGAAACATCATAAGATATCACTAATACACGGAATGTAAACTTGGCTACCCATGAACTGAATTACAAAACAGAACAGGGTCTCAAATTTAGAAAACCAACTTATGCTTGCTTATGGGGAAAGGTGAGTTGGGGTGCTGCATAAAACCAGAGATTGAAATTAGCACAGATACCATTCCATAAGCCAAATATATAATAGACAAGACCTACTCCTTGCTCAACGAAATGGACTCAACACCCCATATTCAACGCCTGGCAAGATACCTGACAAGTAAGAATCTTAAAACCCATGGATTTATATGTCTCCATAAGGAAATCAAGCGTGTGTACAGCGGCCTAAACGCAGCAGTGAAAATCCGATAAATCCCATTATCAAAATGAATTTCAAAAACAAAACAAAATGACAGTGAAATAGAGAGCAATTCTTAAATAATTCATTCAGGGCTTGTGATGCAACGTGGATTTACCACATCTACACCCAGAGCTGGGTGAGACATAAGGCTGGGCACTTCGGGCTGATAGCATTGGTGAGGTTTGGTGAGCAAACGCAGACCCTTTGAAGTCATACTGCATGGTACCCATTCCATGGCTCCCAAATTTCCAGGTTTAAGGGATTCTTCCTTCAGCTAGAACATGCATGGGAAACCCATAATATGGTCCACCGTGTGATTGGGAAACGTTTTCAAATGCATCTCAGTTTTCGTCCCCTGGTACTCGGGTTCACCATTCCAGACGCTTTACTAACACTCTCCCCACTTGGAGAGTCAGTGCATTTAACCTCCTGTTTGGGACACTTTGCAATTTCTGCGCAAGATGAACAGGAATAGGGAGAAGCAATGAGAGACTAGCTGTAGGTGTCTGCACGGGCAAATGGAACGCTCATTTCCCACCAGGAAGAGGAATTCACCAATGGCTCAGCCTGCCCTGCCGGACACAGATGAGGGCCTGAAGCAATCCTGCGGTTTTGCGGCCAGCTCACAAGAAAGCGAGTTGAAGAAAGGAGATCAGGGGCACTGTAATTCACAAACCTGCAGAGTTATGAATGACAGCTATCGTCCAAAAATGTATAGAAGTAAGTCTTCGAAGAGGACTTGAAAGCGGGGCAGAATTTCAGGAAAACGATTTCAGGGGGTAGACTGGAATTGCACTTAAAGCATAGGAAAAGAAGCAGAATGTCGACAATGATGTACTTGGCCAAAAAGGGCGTATGCGTTTTTTCCTGAATATATTCAGGAAAAAAAGCATACGCACTTTTTGGCCAACCAAGCAAGCGTGTAAAAGAAATCTGCACTACAATGAAGTCTGACTTCCCCCCGGTCAAAAGGGCCATCTGAAAAACGTGTAAAATCCAGAAAGGCAGGACAGGTCATGGATAACAGGGAGCCTTGTTATGCTGATGGGCGGGATGTAAATTGCCAACAGCCACTCTGGAGAAGTGTATGGTGTTTCCTGAAACACACAGGAAACAAAGCATCACAGCCTATGGCACTTCCACTTATGGTCCTATAGCTTAGGGAAACTAAAATCAAAAACACACAGCCACCCCAAAGTTTGGGACGGCTCTGTTTACAAGAACCTCGTCTACGGTACAAGTTAAATATCTGAGAAAGCATAAACTGGATAAAGAAGTTGTGGTATGCACGTAGAATGGAATATCACTCAGCAATGAAATCTACGTCATCAGGCCCGTAGCGGCATAATGAGTGGATTCAGGTACGATGATTCTACGAGAAATATGTCACACAGAATAAGAAACATCATAAGATATCACTGATACACGGAATGTAAACTTGACTACACATGAAGTGATTTACAAAAGAGAACAGGGTCTCAAATTTAGAAAACCAACTTATGCTTGCTTATGGGGAAAGGTGAGTTGGGGTGCTGCATCAAACCAGAGATTGAAATTAGCACAGATACCGTTCCATAAGCCAAATATATAATAGACAAAACCTATTCCTTGATCAACGAAATGGACTCAACGAGTGGGAAGATACCTGACAAGTAAGAATCTTAAAACCCATGGATTTATATATCTCCATAAGGAAATGAAGCGTGTGTACAGCGGCCTAAACGCAGCAGTGAAAATCCGATAAATCCCATTATCAAAATAAATTTCAAAAACAGAACACAATGACAGTGAAATAGAGAGCAATTCTTAAATAATTCATACAGGGATTGTGATGCAACCTGGAATTACAACATCTACACGCAGAGCTGGGTGAGACATAAGGCTGGACACTTCGGGCTGATAGCATTAGTGAGGTTCGGTGAGCAAACGCAGACCCTTTGAAGTCATACTGCATGGTACCCATTCCATGGGTCCCAACTCTCCAGGTTTAAGGGATTCTTCCTTCAGCTAAAACATGCATGGGAAACACAAAGTATGGTCCGCCGTGTGATTGGGAAACCTTTTCAAATGCATCTAAGTTTTCGAACCCTGGTACTCGGGTTCGCCATTCCAGACCCTTTACTAACACTCTCCCGACTTGGAGAGTCAGTGCCTATAACTTCCTGTTTGGCACAGTTGGCAATTTCTGCGCAAGATGAACAGGAATAGGGAGAACCAATGAGAGACTAGCTGTAGGTGTCTGCACGGGCAAAAGGAATGCTCATTTCCCACCAGGAAGAGGGATTAAACAAAGGCTCAGGGTGCTCTGCCGGAAAGAGATTAGGGCCTGAAGCAATCCTGCGGTTTTGCGGCCAGCTCACAAGAAAGCGAGTTGAAGAAAGGAGCTCACGGGCACTGTAATTCACAAATCTGCAGAGTTATGAATGACAGCTATCGTCCAAAAATGTATTGAAGTAAGTCTTCGAAGAGAACTTGAAAGCGGGGCAGAATTTCAGGAAGACGATTTCAGGGGATAGACTGGAATTGCACTTAAAGCATAGGAAAAGAGGCAGAATGTCGACAATGATGCACTTGGCCAAAAAGGACGTATGCGTTTTTTCCTGAATATATTCAGGAATAAACGCATACGCCCTTTTTGGCCAACCAAGCAAGCGTGTAAAAGAAATCTGCACTACAATTAAGTCTCACTGCCCTCCGGTCAAAAGGGCCATCTGAAAAAAGTGTAAAATCCAGAAAGGCAGGACAGGTCATGGAGAACAGGGAGCCTTGTTATGCTGATGGGCGGGATGTAAATTGCCAACAGCCACTCTGGAGAAATGTATGGTGTATCCTGAAACACGTAGGAAACAAAGCAACACAGCCTATGGCACTTCCACTTATGGTCCTATAGCTTAGGGAAATTAAAATCAAAAACACACAGCCACCCGAAAGTTTGGGATGGCTCTGTTTACAAGAACCTCGTCTACGGTACAAGTTAAATATCCGAGAAAGCAAAAAATGGATAAAGAAGTTGTGGTACGCACGTACAATGGAATATCACTCAGCAATGAAATCTACGTCATCAGGCCGGTAGCGGCATAATGAGTGGATTCAGGTAAGATGATTCTACGAGAAATAAGTCACACAGAAAAAGAAACATCATAAGATATCACTAATACACGGAATATAAACTTGGCTACACATGAACTGAATTACAAAACAGAACAGGGTCTCAAATTTAGAAAACCAACTTATGCTTGCATATGGGGAAAGGTGAGTTGGGGTGCTGAATAAAACCAGAGATTGAAATTAGCACAGATACCGTTCCATGATCCAAATATATAATAGACAAGACCTACTCCTTGCTCAACGAAATGGACTCAACACCCCATATTCAACGCATGGGAAGATACCTGACAAGTAAAAATCTTAAAAACCATGGATTTATATGTCTCCATAAGGAAAACAAGCGTGTGTACAGCAGCCTAAACGGAACAGTGAAAATCCGATAAATCCCATTATCAAAATAAATTTCAAATACAAAACACAATGACAGTGAAATAGAGAGCAATTCTTAAATCATTTATTCAGGGCTTGTGATGCAACCTGGATTTACCACATCTACACACAGAGCTGGGTGAGACATAAGGCTGGACACTTCGGGCTGATAGCATTGGTGAGGTTCGGTGAGCAAACGCAGACCCTTTGAAGTCATACTGCATGGTACCCATTCCATGGTTCCCAACTCTCCAGGTTTAAGGGATTCTTCCTTCAGCTAAAACATGCATGGGATACGCAGAGTATCGACCGCCATGTGACTGGGAAACGTTTTCAAATGCATCACAGTTTTCGTCCCCTGGTACTCGGGTTCACCATTCCAGATGCTTTACTAACACTCTCCCCACTTTGAGAGTCAGTGCCTTTAACCTCCTGTTTGGCACAGTTTGCAATTTCTGCGCAAGATGAACAGGAATAGGGAGAACCAATGAGAGACCAGCTGTAGGTGTCTGCACGGGCAAATGGAACACTAATTTCGCACCAGGAAGAGGAATTAACCAAAGGCTCAGCGTGCCCTGCCGGAAAGAGATTAGGGCCTGAAGCAATCTTGCGGTTTTGCGGCCAGCTCACATGAAAGCGAGTTGAAGAAAGGAGCTCAGGGGCACTGTAATTCACAAACCTGCAGAGTTATGAATGACAGCTATCGTCCAAAAATATACTGAAGTAAGTCTTCGAAGAGGACTGGAAAGTGGAGCACAATTTCAGGAAAACGATTTCAGGGGGTAGACTGGAATTGCACTTAAAGCATAGGAAAAGAGGCAGAATGTCGACAATGATGCACTTGGCCGAAAAGGGCGTATGCGTTTTTTCCTGAATATATTCAGGAATAAACGCATACGCCCTTTTTGGCCAACCAAGCAAGCGTGTAAAAGAAATCTGCACTACAATTAAGTCTCACTGCCCCCCGGTCAAAAGGGCCATCTGAATAAAGTGTAAAATCCAGAAAGGCAGGACAGGTCATGGAGAACAGGGAGCCTTGTTATGCTGATGGGCGGGATGTAAATTGCCAACAGCCACTCTGGAGAAATGTATGGTGTATCCTGAAACACGTAGGAAACAAAGCAACACAGCCTATGGCACTTCCACTTATGCTCCTATAGCTTAGGGAAATTAAAATCAAAAACACACAGCCACCCCAAAGTTTGGGATGGCTCTGTTTACCAGAACCTCGTCTACGGTACAAGTTAAATATCCCAGAAAGCGAAAAATGGATACAGAAGTGTGGTACGTACGTAGAAAGGAATATCACTCACCAATGAAATCTATTTCATCAGGCCCGTCGCGGCATAATGAGTGGATTCAGGTACGATGATTCTAAGTGAAATAAGTCACACAGAAAATGAAACATCATAAGTTATCACTAATACACGGAATGTAAACTTGGCTACACATGAACTGAATTACAAAACAGAACAGGGTCTCAAATTTAGAAAACCACCTTATGTTTGCTTAAGGGGAAAAGTGAGTTGGGGTGCTGCATAAAAGCAGAGATAGAAATTAGCACAGATACCTTTCCATAAGCCAAATATGTAATAGTCAAGACCTACCCCTTGCTCAACGAAATGGACTAAACACCTCATATTCAACACCTAGGAATACACCTGACTAGTAAGAATCTTCAAACCCATGGATTTATATGTCTCCGTAAGACAATCAAGCGTGTGTACAGCTGCATGAACGCAGCAGAGAAAATCCAATAAATCCCATTATCAAAATGAATTACAAAAACAAAACACAATGACAGTGAAATAGAGAGCAATTCTTAAATAATTCATTCAGGGCTTGTGATGCAACCTGGATTTACCACATCTACACCCAGAGCTGAGTGAGACATAAGGTTGGACACTTTGGGCTGATAGCATTGGTGAGGTTCGATGAGCAAATGCAGACCCTTTGAAGTCATACTGCATGGTACCCATTCCATGGGTCCCAACTGTCCAGTTTTAAGGGATTCTTCCTTCAGCTAAAACGTGCATGGGAAACCCACAGTATGGTGCACCGTGTGACTAGGAAACGTTTTCAAATGCATCTCAGTTTTCGTCCCCTTTTACTCGGGTTCACCATTCCAGACCTTTACTAACACTCTCCCCACTTGGAGAGTCAGTGCCTTTAACCTCCTGTTTGGCACAGTTTGCAATTTCTGCGCAAGATGAACAGGAATAGGGAGAACCAATGAGAGACTAGCTGTAGGTGTCTGCACTGGAAATTTAACGCTCATTTCCCACCAGGAAGAAGAATTAACCAAAGGCTCAGCATGCCATGCCGGAACCTGATTAAGGCCTGAAGCAATCCTGCGGGTTTGCGGCCAGCTCACAAGAAAGCGAGTTGAAGAAAGGAGCTCAGGGGCACTGTAATTCACAAACCTGCAGAGTTATAAATGACAGCTATCGTCCAAAAATATATTGAAGGAAGGCTGCGAAGAGGACTGGAAAGCGGGGCAGAATTGCAGGAAAACGATTTCAGGGGCAGACTGGAATTGCATTTAAAGCATAGGGAAAGAGACAGAAAGTCGACAATGATGCACTTGGTCTAAAAGGGCGTATGCGTTTTTTCCTGAATATATTCAAGAAAAAACACATATGCCCTTTTTGGCCAAACAAGCAAGCCTGTAAAGAAATCTGCATTACAATGAAGTCTCACTGCCCCCCTGTCAAAAGGGACATCTGAAAAAAGTGAAAAATCCAGAAAGGCAGGACAGGCCATGGAGAACAGGGAGCCTTGTTATGCTGATGGGCGGGATGTAAATTGCCAACAGCCACTCTGGAGAAGTGTATGGTGTTTCCTCAAACACCTAAAAAACTAAGCAACGGAGCCTACGGCACTTCAACTTATGGTTCTATAGCTTAGGGAAATTAAAATCAAAAAGACACAGCCACCCATAAATTTTGGACGGCTCTGCTTACAAGAACCTCATTTACGGTACAAGTGAAATATCCCAGAAAGCAAAAATGGATAAAGAAGTTGTTGTACGTACGTACAATGGAATATCACTCAGCAATGAAATCTATGTCATGAGGCCCGTCGCGGCATAATGAGTGGATTCAGGTACGATCATTCTAAGTTAACTAAGTCACACAGAAAAAGAAACACCATAAGATATCTCAAATACACGGAATGCAAACATGGCTGCACATGAACTCAATTACAAAACAGAAAAGGGTCTCAAATTTAGAAAACCAACTTATGCTTGCTTAAGGGGAAAGGTGAGTTGTGGTGCTGCATAAAACCAGAGATTGAAATTAGCACAGATACCTTTCCATAAGCAAATATGTAATAGTCAGGACCTACTCCTTGCTCCACGAAATGGACTCAACACCCCATATTCAATGCCTAGGAATATACCTGACTAGTAAGAATCTGAAAACCCATGGATTTATATGTCTCCATAAGAGAATCAAGCATGTGTACAGCGGCATAAACGCAGCAGTGAAAATCCGATAAATCCCATTATCAAAATAAATTACAAAAACAAAACACAATGACAGTGAAATAGAGAGCAATTCTTAAATAATTCATTCAGGGCTTGTGATGCAACGTGGATTTACCACATCTACACCCCGAGCTGAGTGAGACATAAGGCTGGACACTTCGGGCTGATAACATTGGTGACGTTCGGTGAGCAAAGGCAACCCTTTGAAGTCATACTGCATGGTACCCATTCCATGGGTCCCAACTCTCCAGGTTGAAGGGATTCTTCCTTCAGGTAAAACATGCATGGGCAACCCAGAATATGGTCCACCGTGTGACCGGGAAACCTTTTTAAATGCATCTCAGTTTTCGTCCCCTCGTACTCGGTTTTACCATTCCAGACGCTTTACTAACACTCTCCCCACTTGGAGAGTCAGTGCCTTTAACCTCCTGTTTGGCACAGTTTGGAATTTCTGCGCAAGATGAACAGGAATAGGGAGAACCAATGAGAGATTAGCTGTAGGTGTCTGCACGAACAAATTTAACGCTCATTTCCCACCAGGAAGAGGAATTAGCCAAAGGCTCAGCATGCCGTGCCGGAACCAGATTAGGGCCTGAAGCAATCCTGCGGTTTTGCGGCCAGCTCACAAGAAAGCGAGTTGAAGAAAGGAGCTCAGGGGCACTGTAATTCACAAACCTGCAGAGTTATAAATGACAGCTATCGTCCAAAAATATATTGAAGTAAGGCTGCAAAGAGGACTTGAACGCGGGGCAGAATTCCAGGAATACGATTTCAGGAGGTAGACGGGAAGTCCTCTGAAAGTATAGGAGAAGAGGCAGAACCTCGACAATGATGCACTTGGTCAAAAAGGGCATATGCGTTTCTTCCAGGGCCCTTATTAAAGAGGGTAGGAGGCTCCCAGCATGCTTCAGTGGCCAACAGAGGGCCTACGTCGCCAAGGCGACATGAGACATCCAGGCAGGAGTGACCTCACATCAGAGGGCCCACCTCACAGAAGGGTAAGGAACCCAGTCAGGATCAGACTCTCACCAGAGTGCCCACATAAGCAAGGGGCTGGGAACCAGGCAGGAGTGTCCTCACACCCGTGGGGCCACATCATCGAAAGTTGAGGTACCCAGCACATGTGGCCTCAAACCAGAGGACCCACATCAACATGGGTCTCGGAGCGAGGCAGGCAGGATTAACCTCAAAACACATGGCCCATTGTATAAAAAAGGTGAGGAATCCAGCAGTTGGAACATCCCAGCAGGCGGCCCAGAGCACCGAGGCTATGGGATCCAGGCAGTGATGAACTCACAACAGAGGGCACTCATCGTGATACTGTAAGCAACCCAGCCGTTGTAACCTCAGAGCACAAGGCCCATATCCCCATGGGGAAGGGAACCAAGCAGGAGTGTCATCGCACCAGTGGGCACACATCAGAAAAGGTGGGGAGCCCAGCAGTTAGGGCCGGACGCCAGAGGGCCCTCATCACTGAGGAGAGGAGGCTCCCAGCAAGCTCCAACTGCTACCAGAAGGCCGACGTCAACAATGCGGGGTGTGCCAGCCAGGCAGGAGTGACCTCAGAGCAGAGGGCCAACCACACAAAAGTGTGAGGAACCCAAAGAGGATAAGACTCTCACCGGAGGGCCCACATCACCAAGGGAATGGAAACCAGGCAGGAGTGTCCTCACACCAGTGGGGCCACATCAACGAAAGGTGACGGACCCAGCACACGTGGACTCAAACTACAGGACACACATCACCAAGGGGCTGGGAGTGAGGCAGGCAAGAGAAGTCTCAAAACAGAGGGCCCATAGAAGGAAAAAGGTGAGGAATCCCGCAGTTGGAACCTCCCCGCAGGTGGCCAGGAGCAGCGAGGCTATGGGGTCCATGCCGGAGTGAACTCACACCAGAGGGCCCTCATCATGAAACTGAACAACGTACCATTGGGACCTCAGAGCAGAAGACCCACATTCCCATGAGGTTGGGATCCTGGCAGGAGTGTACTTGCACCACAGGGCGCACATCAGAAAATTTTGGGAGCCCTGGAGTTAGGGTCTGACGCCAGAGGGCCCTCATTACCGAGGGGAGGAGACTCCCAGCAGGCACCAACTCCCAACTGAGGGCCCACGTCGCCAAGTTAACGTGTGCCAGCCAGGCAGGAGTGACCTCACAGCAGAGGGCCTACCTCACAGAAGGGTGAGGAACCCAGCCAGGATAAGACTCTCACCAGAGGGCCCACATCACCAAGGGGATCGGAACAAGGCAGGAGTGTCCTCACACCAGTGTGGCCACATTATAGAAAGGTGAGGAACCCAGCACATGTGGCCTAAACCAGAGGACCCACATTTCCAAGCTGCTCCGAGTGAGGCAGGCAGGAGTAGCCTAACAACACAGGGCCCACAGAATAAAAAATGTGAGGAATCCAGCAGTTTGAACCTCCCAGCAGGTGGCCCAGAGTATGGAGTCTATGGGATCCAGGCCACAGTGAACTCACAGCAGAGGGCCCACATCATGAAACTGTGAGCAACCCAGCCAGTGGGACCTCAGAGCAGAAGGCCCACATCCCCATGGGGTTGGAAACATGGCACGAGTGTCCTCGCACCACTTAGCACGTATCAGAAAATGTGGGTACCCAGCAGTTAGGGCCTGACGCCAGAGGGCCCTCATCACCGAGGGGAGGAGGCTCCGAGCAGGCTCCAACTGCCACAAGAGGGCCGACATTGCCAAGGCGGGGTGTGCCAGCCAGGCAGGATTGACCTCACAGCAGAGGGCCCACCTCACAGAAGTGGGAGGAACCCAGCCAGGATCAGACTCTCACCAGAGGGCCCACATCACCAAGGGGATAGGAACCAGGCAGGTGTGTCCTCACACCAGTGGGGCCACATCATCGAAAGGTGAGGGACCCAGCACACGTGGCCTCAAACCAGAGGACACACATCACCAAGGGGCTGGGAGTGAGGCAGGCAGGAGGAGTCTCAAAACAGAGGGCCCATAGAAGGAAAAAGGTGAGGAATCCCGCAGTGAGAACCTCCCCGCAGGAGGCCAGGAGCAGCGAGGCTATGGGGTCCATGCCGGAGTGAACTCACACCAGAGGGCCCTCATCATGAAGCTGAGCAACGTACCATTGGGACCTCAGAGCAGAAGACCCACATTCCCATGGGGTTGGGATCCTGGCAGGAGTGTACTCGCACCACAGGGCGCACATCAGAAAATTTTGGGAGCCCAGGAGTTAGGGTCTGAAGCCAGAGGGCCCTCATTACGGAGTTTAGGAGATTCGCAGCAGGCACCAACTACCAACTGAGGGCCCACGTCGCCAAGTTGACGTGTGCCAGCCAGGCAGGAGTGATCTCACAGCAGAGGGCCTACCTCACAGAAGGGTGAGGAACCCAGCCAGGATAAGACTCTCACCAGAGGGCCCACATCACCAAGGGGATCGGAACAAGGCAGGAGTGTCCTCACACCAGTGCGGCCACATTATAGAAAGGTGAGGAACCCAGCACATGTGGCCTAAACCAGAGGACCCACATTTCCAAGGTGCTCCGAGTGAGGCAGGCAGGAGTAGCCTAACAACACAGGGCCCACAGAATAAAAAATGTGAGGAATCCAGCAGTTTGAACCTCCCAGCAGGTGGCCCAGAGCATGGAGTCTATGGGATCCAGGCCACAGTGAACTCAAAGCAGAGGGCCCACATCATGAAACTGTGAGCAACCCAGCCAGTGGGACCTCAGAGCAGAAGGCCCACATCCCCATGGGGATGGGAACCTCGCAGGAGTGTCCTCGCACAACTTAGCACGTATCAGAAAATGTGGGAACCCAGCAGTTATGGCCTGACGCCAGAGGGCCCTCATCACTGAGGAGAGGAGGCTACCAGCAGGCTCCAAATGCCACCAGAGGGCCGACGTCACCAAGGCAATGGGAGCAAGCCAGGCAGGAGTTACCTCACAGCAGAGGGCCCACCTCACAGAAGTGTGAGGAGCCCAAACAGGATCAGATTCTAACCAGAGCGCCCACATCACCAAGGGGATGGAAACCAGGCAGGAGTGTCCTCACACCAGTGGGGCCACATCAGCGAAAGGTGAGGAACACAGCACATGTGGCCTCAAACAAGGGGACACACATCACGAAAGGGCTGGGAGTGAGGCATGCAGGAGGAGACTCACAACAGAGCGCCCATAGAATAAAAAAGGTGAGGAACCCCGCAGTTGGAAGCTCCAAGCTGGTGGCCCAGAGCACCGAGGCTATGGGATCCATGCCGGAGTGAACTCACAGCAGAGGGCCCACATTCTGACACTGTGAGCAACCCAGCCGTTGGGACCTCAGAGCAGAAAGCCCACATCCCCATGGGGATGGGACCCTGGCTGGAGTGTACTCGCACGACAGGGCGCACATCAGAAAATTTTGGGAGCCCATGAGTTAGGGCCTGACGCCAGAGGGCCCTCATTACCGAGGGGAGGAGACTCCCAGCAGGCACCAACTCCCAACTGAGGGCCCACATCGCCAAGGTGACGTGTGCCAGCCAGGCAGGAGTGACCTCACAGCAGAGGACCCACCTCCCAGAAGTGTGAGGAATCCAGACAGGATCAGACTCTCACCAGAGGGCCCCCATCACCAAGGGGATGGGAACCAGGCAGGAGTGTCCTCACACCAGTGGGGCCACATCAATAAAGGTGAGGAAACCGGTACATGTGGCCTTCAACCAGAGGACCTACATCAAAAATGGGCTGGGAGTGAGTCAGGAAGTAGGAGCATGAAAACACAGGACCCAAAGAATAAAAAAGGTAAGGAATCCAGCAGTAGGAACCTCCCAGCAGGTCGCTCAGAGCACAGAGGCTATGGGATCTAGGCCTGGGTGAACTAACACCAGAGAGCCAACATCATGAAACGGTGAACAACACAGGTGTTGGGACCTTAGAGCAGAAGGCCCACATGCCCATGGGGATGGGAACCTCGCAGGAGTGTCCTCGCACCACTTAGCACGTATCAGAAAATGTGGGTACCCAGCAGTTAGGGCCTGAGGCAAGAGGGCCCCCATCACCGAGGGGAGGTTCCCAGCAGGCTCCAACTGCCACAAGAGGGCTGATGTTGCCCAGGTGGGGTGTGCCAGCCAGGCAGGAGTGACCTCACAGCAGAGGGCCCCCCTCACAGAAGGGTGAGGAACCCAGCCAGGATCAGACTCTCACCAGAGGGCCCACATCATCAAGGGGATAGGAACCAGGCAGGAGTGTCCCCACACCAGTGGGGCCACATCATCGAAAGGCGAGGGACCCAGCATACGTGGCCTCAAACCAGAGGACACACATCACCAAGGGGCTGGGAGTGAGGCAGGCAGGAGGAGTCTCAAAACAGAGGGCCCATAGAAGAAAAAAGGTGAGGAATCCCGCAGTTGTAACCTCCCAGCAGGTGGCCAAGAGCAGCGAGGCTATGGGATCCAGGCCGGAGAGAACTCGCAGCAGAGGGCCCTCATCATGAAACTGAGTAACCCACGGTTGGGACCTCAGAGCAGAAGGCCCACATTCCCATGGGGTTGGGAACCTGGCAGGAGTGTACTCGAACCACAGGGCGCATATCAGAAAATATTGGGAGCCCAGGAGTTAGGGCCTGACGCCAGAGGGCCCTCATTACCGAGGGGAGGAGACACCCAGCAGGCACCAAATCCCACCAGAGGGCCGACGTCGCCAAGGCGGGGTGTGCCAGCCAGGCAGGAGTGACCTCAGAGAAGAGGGCCCACCTCACAGAAGTGTGAGGAACCCAACCAGGATCAGACTCTCACCGGAGGGCCCACATCACCAAGGGGATGGGAACCAGGCAGGAGTGTCCTCACACCAGTGGGGCCACATCAGCCAAAGGTGAGGAACCCAGCACATGTGGCCTCAAACCAGAGGACACACATCACCAAGGGGCTAGGAGTGAGGCAGGTGTCTGGAGGGGCACATTTAACTCTCATTTCCCACCAGGAAGTGGAATGAACCAAAGTCTCAGAGTGCCGTGCCGGACCCTGATTACGGCCTGAAGCAAACCTGCGGTTCTGTGGCCAGTTTTCAAGGAAACGAGTTAAGAAAGGAAATCACGGGCACTGTAATTCACAAACCTGCAGAGTTATAAATGACAGCTATTGGCAAAAATATATGGAAGTAAGTCTGCAAAGAGGACTTGAAAACGAGGCAGAATTGCAGGAATCATATTTCAGGAGGTAGATTGGAATTGCATTTAAAGCATGTGGAAAGCGGCAGAACTTTGACAGTGATGCACTTGGACAAAAGTGCGTAAACATTTTTTCCTGAATATATTCAGGAAAAAACACATATGCCCTTTTTGGCCAACCAAGCACTCGAGAAATGGAAATCCGCACTTCAATGAAGTCTCATTTCCCATTCGTCAAAAGGGCCATCTGAAAAAAGTGTAAAAACCAGAAACACAGGACAGGCCATGGAGAACAGGGAGCCTTGTTATGCTGATGGGCGGGATGTAAATTGCCAACAGACACTCTGGAGATGTGTATGGTGTATCCTGAAACATCTGAAAAACAAAGCTACAGACCCTAGGGCACTTCCACTTTTGGCCCTATAGCTTAGGAAAATTAAAATCAACAAGACACAGCCAACACAAAATTTAGGGCTGCTGTGTTTACAAGAACCTCGAGTCCAGTACAAATTAAATATCCCAGAAAGAAAAAAATGGATAAAGGAGTTGTGGTACTTACGTACAACAGAATATCACTCAGCAATGAAATCAATGTCATCAGGCCTGTAGCAGCAAATTGAGTGGATTTAAGTATGATGATTCTAAGAGAAATAGGTCACACAGAGAAAGATAATTATCATAAGATATCACTAATAGAGAGAGTGTAAACTTGGCTACACATAAACTGAATTCCAAAACCGAACAGAGTCTCACATTTAGATAAAAACTTATGCTTGCTTAAGGGGAAAGTTGAGTTGGGGTGCTGTATAAAACCAGAGATTGAAATTAGCACACATACCGTTCCATAAGCCAAATATGTAATAGACAAGACCTACTCTTTGCTCAACGAAATAGACTCATCCATGGTGTATCACCTCACACCTGTTAGAATGGGCATCATCAGAAAATCTACAAACAACAAATGCTGGAAAGGGTGTGGAGATAAGGAACCCTCTTCCACTATTGTTGGGAATGTAAATTGATACAGTCACTGTGGAGAACATTATGGAGTTTCTTATAAAACTAAGAATAGAATTACCATATGATACAGCAATCTCACTACTGGGCATATACCCAGACAAAACCATAAATCAAAAAGAGACATTCACCGCAATGTTCATTGCATCACTATTTACAATATCCAGGTAATGGAAGCAACCTAAATGCCCACAGACAGACGAATGCATAAAGATGTGGTACATATATAAAATGGAATATTACTAAGCCATAAAAAGGAATGAAATTGGGTCATTTGTAGAGACGTTGATGGATCTAGAGACTGTCATACAGAGTGAAGTAAGTCAGAAAGAGAAAAACAAATCTTGTCTATTAATGCATATATGTGGAACCTAGAAAAATTGCACAGATGAACCGTTTTGCAAGGCAGAAATAGAGCAACAGATGTAGACAACAAACGTATGGACACCAAGGGGGGAAAGCTGTTGGGGGGTGGTGGTGGGAGGAGTTGAGAGATTGGGATTGGCATGTATACATTTATATGTATAAAATAGATAACCAAAAAGAACCTGCTGTATAAAAAAATAAAATAAAATTCAAATTGCAAAAAGTAAAACAGAAAAAATATTCTTCCCTTCACATACATGTATTTACATGAATAAATTATTTCCATGCTTATATCTGTAAATACAAAAAAGAGGAATAAAATCTACCTTGAACCAAAAACGAAAAAAAGAAAAAAAAACAGAACCCACCAGTTACACAGAGGAAAACCATATCAGGGCACTTGCTCCAGTTGTAAACAATTCTGAAGTTGGTCAGTGGTGGGGAATCATCTCCCATTCAGCCAGCAGGCCCCACGCAACAAGCGTCCTCATTGCAAAGCTGGGGGACCGTGCCGAGGCATCTGTGAGTAAACGTGGGCTGAGCCCCAGGCCAGCTGCTGCTGAAATGTTCCCACCCTTCCCAGGTAAAACACCTGAATATGTACAAGGACTTGAAAGCCTAGAGGAAGGGCCATGGAGCCACATGAGTGACAGCATGCCAGCCGACTTGGTGCCTGCAGGCCAGCCAGGATGGTCATGGCCCTGGGTGCTCTTCTGGAAGTTTTCCATTTCCCTGCCTGAGATACCCCTGCTGTCCCGGCCCCCACTGCTTTCTTCCTCACTCACCTCTGCCCAGGGAGAAATTCCAGCGGCAGGTATGGGTGACACATCCTCTTCTTTAGCAGGTGGCATCTTGGCAACTGCTGCAGAAAGTCCAGCAGAGCCCCACTCACACTGGGCCACCCACAAAGCCGTGGCCTCTCACTCCCTCCCACCAGTCCAGCCCCAAGACTGCTGACAGGGCAGAGAAAATGGCGTCAGGCACAGCTGCAGGGGCTCTTGCTGCCTGGAGCGGTGTTTATATTGATCTGAACCCAGGCACACCTGGGGAGGGCTGGCCGGCACGGTCGGGCTTCCCAGGCCAGCCAATAATCACCCCTCAGGGGCTCACAGTTGCAGAAACTGGAACTTGCTGAATCGGCCAGGTCCAAGGAACAGGTGTGGGCTCCTGAGAGTCAGGATAGACAAGGGGCTGCAGCTCTGGCTTGTTTTCTAATTATATTATCTGGCCCATGAGTGGGAGACAACTTCAAGAAAACCCTCTCCTAATGAGAGGAACCCAGGAGTCAGGGAGAGGAGGGGTGGCTGGTGGGTGGAGACAGAGGCCTGGTGCCCCGGGTGCAGTGGAAGTCTCTGGAAGACCAGGTGGAGGGAGGCCACACAGAGTGTTGCCCAGGGTCACAGACCTGTCGGAGCTGCTGTTTGTTAGTTCAAGTCCTGCTCTGAGGTGCTCTGTGTCAGGTCTGAGTGACAGGTGAGATGGGAGTGCTCTGCAATGAGGGCGATATGCACGGTTCCTGTGTTCCCTGCCCTGCCATGGTACTTGCAAGGGTAGCTCTGTATCCTGGGAGGGGCCTGACCACGAGAGCCCCATGGGCTGCAGGGGAACCTGCCCAGGGAACCCCATATCCTGGGAGGGGCCTGAACACGAGAGCCCCGTGGGCTGGGGTGGGGGTGGGGTACCTGCCCAGGTGAGCTCCATATCCTGGGATTGGCCTGACCTCGAGAGCCCCATGGGCTGCTGGAGTCCTGGTAAAGGATGTCAGGACAGTCAGTGAAGCCACCGAGGATATACCTCCAGTAGTTCCTAAATCCTACACCCTGCTGGTCATTCTACCAACCACCAGGACATGGTATTCTGTATTAGTCTTCAATGATGCCTTCTTTTGTATTCTATTAGTCCCAGAGTCACAAGAAATTTTGGCTTGTGAGTGGCAGGACTCAACATACAACTAAAACAATACTTCCGGGCCGTGTTGCCCCAAGGGTTCAAAAATTCCCACACCATCTTTGGGGAAAGCTCAGCTAAAGACCTAAAAGTTCTACCTCTGGAAAAGGAAACACTCCTTCAATATGCAGACGACATTCTGATCGCCAGCCCTACTAAGGAGACCTCTGAACTACCAAGCCAATAAAGGATGCAAGTTGTCCAAGACAAAGCTCAAATATCACAGACTACGGTGACCTGCCTGGGCTTCATTCTCACAGAAGGTCGGAGAAGCCCATCCCAGGAAAGGGAAGAAACAATTTGCAGCCTTACCCATTTCTGAAACTAGAAGACAGCTTAGGGGTTCCTGGGGAGGCCAGGGTTTGCTGCTTCTGGATCCCTAACTACAGTCTACTAGCTGGGCCTCTATATGAAACACTGAAAGGAAAAGATGATGATCCTTTTGAATAGAATGCAGAAGAGGCCTTTCAAGAATGGAAAGAGCAGTCAATTCAGACCCTTGCCCTGGAACTCCCTAATTTAGCTAAACCCTTTGACCTTTACATTCCTGGTGAACGGTGAATCGCCATTGGAGTATTAGTGCAAAACCTGGGACCACTTGAAATGGAACAATGCAAGAATGCGATCCAGGTAGGATAAACTACGGTCACCAAGGGGCTTGGCCCACCGCCACATCTGGCCAAGATACTGGCAGTATCTGAAAACCTGGAAATCAGCAGCCCAAAAGGCCACCTCCCTCCTAAGGGAAAAGGACCCCACGTGGTGATCCTAACACCCAACCATGCCCTGAAGTTGCAGGGTTGGCTCCATGGGCACACTGACCTTGAGTGAGGAGGCCCTCCAACTCCAACCTCCATAGAGATAACCGGGGCAAAGTGGCACCATGACGACTCGTGTGAAGGTGTCTGCACGGGCAAATTTAACGCTCATTTCCCACCAGGAAGAGGAATTAGCCAAAGGCTCAGCATGCCGTGCCGGAACCAGATTAGGGCCTGAAGCAATCCTGCGGTTTTGCGGCCAGCTCACAAGAAAGCGAGTTGAAGAAAGGAGCTCAGGGGCACTGTAATTCACAAACCTGCAGAGTTATAAATGACAGCTATCGTCCAAAAATATATTGAAGTAAGGCTGCAAAGAGGCCTTGAACGCGGGGCAGAATTCCAGGAATACGATTTCAGGAGGTAGACGGGAAGTCCTCTGAAAGTATAGGAGAAGAGGCAGAACTTCGACAATGATGCACTTGGTCAAAAAGGGCATATGCGTTTCTTCCAGGGCCCTTTTAAAGAGGGTAGGAGGCTCCCAGCATGCTTCAGTGGCCAACAGAGGGCCTACGTCGCCAAGGCGACATGAGACATCCAGGCAGGAGTGACCTCACATCAGAGGGTCCACCTCACAGAAGGGTAAGGAACCCAGTCAGGATCAGACTCTCACCAGAGTGCCCACATAAGCAAGGGGCTGGGAACCAGGCAGGAGTGTCCTCACACCCGTAGGGCCACATCATCGAAAGTTGAGGTACCCAGCACATGTGGCCTAAACCAGAGGACCCACATTTCCAAGGTGCTCCGAGTGAGGCAGGCAGGAGTAGCCTAACAACACAGGGCCCACAGAATAAAAAATGTGAGGAATCCAGCAGTTTGAACCTCCCAGCAGGTGGCCCAGAGTATGGAGTCTATGGGATCCAGGCCACAGTGAACTCACAGCAGAGGGCCCACATCATGAAACTGTGAGCAACCCAGCCAGTGGGACCTCAGAGCAGAAGGCCCACATCCCCATGGGGTTGGAAACATGGCACGAGTGTCCTCGCACCACTTAGCACGTATCAGAAAATGTGGGTACCCAGCAGTTAGGGCCTGACGCCAGAGGGCCCTCATCACCGAGGGGAGGAGGCTCCGAGCAGGCTCCAACTGCCACAAGAGGGCCGACATTGCCAAGGCGGGGTGTGCCAGCCAGGCAGGATTGACCTCACAGCAGAGGGCCCACCTCACAGAAGTGGGAGGAACCCAGCCAGGATCAGACTCTCACCAGAGGGCCCACATCACCAAGGGGATAGGAACCAGGCAGGTGTGTCCTCACACCAGTGGGGCCACATCATCGAAAGGTGAGGGACCCAGCACACGTGGCCTCAAACCAGAGGACACACATCACCAAGGGGCTGGGAGTGAGGCAGGCAGGAGGAGTCTCAAAACAGAGGGCCCATAGAAGGAAAAAGGTGAGGAATCCCGCAGTGAGAACCTCCCCGCAGGAGGCCAGGAGCAGCGAGGCTATGGGGTCCATGCCGGAGTGAACTCACACCAGAGGGCCCTCATCATGAAGCTGAGCAACGTACCATTGGGACCTCAGAGCAGAAGACCCACATTCCCATGGGGTTGGGATCCTGGCAGGAGTGTACTCGCACCACAGGGCGCACATCAGAAAATTTTGGGAGCCCAGGAGTTAGGGTCTGAAGCCAGAGGGCCCTCATTACGGAGTTTAGGAGATTCGCAGCAGGCACCAACTACCAACTGAGGGCCCACGTCGCCAAGTTGACGTGTGCCAGCCAGGCAGGAGTGATCTCACAGCAGAGGGCCTACCTCACAGAAGGGTGAGGAACCCAGCCAGGATAAGACTCTCACCAGAGAGCCCACATCACCAAGGGGATCGGAACAAGGCAGGAGTGTCCTCACACCAGTGCGGCCACATTATAGAAAGGTGAGGAACCCAGCACATGTGGCCTAAACCAGAGGACCCACATTTCCAAGGTGCTCCGAGTGAGGCAGGCAGGAGTAGCCTAACAACACAGGGCCCACAGAATAAAAAATGTGAGGAATCCAGCAGTTTGAACCTCCCAGCAGGTGGCCCAGAGCATGGAGTCTATGGGATCCAGGCCACAGTGAACTCAAAGCAGAGGGCCCACATCATGAAACTGTGAGCAACCCAGCCAGTGGGACCTCAGAGCAGAAGGCCCACATCCCCATGGGGATGGGAACCTCGCAGGAGTGTCCTCGCACAACTTAGCACGTATCAGAAAATGTGGGAACCCAGCAGTTATGGCCTGACGCCAGAGGGCCCTCATCACTGAGGAGAGGAGGCTACCAGCAGGCTCCAAATGCCACCAGAGGGCCGACGTCACCAAGGCAATGGGAGCAAGCCAGGCAGGAGTTACCTCACAGCAGAGGGCCCACCTCACAGAAGTGTGAGGAGCCCAAACAGGATCAGACTCTAACCAGAGCGCCCACATCACCAAGGGGATGGAAACCAGGCAGGAGTGTCCTCACACCAGTGGGGCCACATCAGCGAAAGGTGAGGAACACAGCACATGTGGCCTCAAACAAGGGGACACACATCACGAAAGGGCTGGGAGTGAGGCATGCAGGAGGAGACTCACAACAGAGCGCCCATAGAATAAAAAAGGTGAGGAACCCCGCAGTTGGAAGCTCCAAGCAGGTGGCCCAGAGCACCGAGGCTATGGGATCCATGCCGGAGTGAACTCACAGCAGAGGGCCCACATTCTGACACTGTGAGCAACCCAGCCGTTGGGACCTCAGAGCAGAAAGCCCACATCCCCATGGGGATGGGACCCTGGCTGGAGTGTACTCGCACGACAGGGCGCACATCAGAAAATTTTGGGAGCCCATGAGTTAGGGCCTGACGCCAGAGGGCCCTCATTACCGAGGGGAGGAGACTCCCAGCAGGCACCAACTCCCAACTGAGGGCCCACATCGCCAAGGTGACGTGTGCCAGCCAGGCAGGAGTGACCTCACAGCAGAGGGCCCACCTCCCAGAAGTGTGAGGAATCCAGACAGGATCAGACTCTCACCAGAGGGCCCCCATCACCAAGGGGATGGGAACCAGGCAGGAGTGTCCTCACACCAGTGGGGCCACATCAATAAAGGTGAGGAAACCGGTACATGTGGCCTTAAACCAGAGGACCTCCATCACAACTGGGCTGGGAGTGAGTCAGGAAGTAGGAGCATGAAAACACAGGACCCAAAGAATAAAAAAGGTAAGGAATCCAGCAGTAGGAACCTCCCAGCAGGCCGCTCAGAGCACAGAGTCTATGGGATCTAGGCCTGGGTGAACTAACACCAGAGAGCCAACATCATGAAACGGTGAACAACACAGGTGTTGGGACCTTAGAGCAGAAGGCCCACATGCCCATGGGGATGGGAACCTCGCAGGAGTGTCCTCGCACCACTTAGCACGTATCAGAAAATGTGGGTACCCAGCAGTTAGGGCCTGAGGCAAGAGGGCCCCCATCACCGAGGGGAGGTTCCCAGCAGGCTCCAACTGCCACAAGAGGGCCGATGTTGCCCAGGTGGGGTGTGCCAGCCAGGCAGGAGTGACCTCACAGCAGAGGGCCCCCCTCACAGAAGGGTGAGGAACCCAGCCAGGATCAGACTCTCACCAGAGGGCCCACATCATCAAGGGGATAGGAACCAGGCAGGAGTGTCCCCACACCAGTGGGGCCACATCATCGAAAGGCGAGGGACCCAGCATACGTGGCCTCAAACCAGAGGACACACATCACCAAGGGGCTGGGAGTGAGGCAGGCAGGAGGAGTCTCAAAACAGAGGGCCCATAGAAGAAAAAAGGTGAGGAATCCCGCAGTTGTAACCTCCCAGCAGGTGGCCAAGAGCAGCGAGGCTATGGGATCCAGGCCGGAGAGAACTCACAGCAGAGGGCCCTCATCATGAAACTGAGTAACCCACGGTTGGGACCTCAGAGCAGAAGGCCCACATTCCCATGGGGTTGGGAACCTGGCAGGAGTGTACTCGAACCACAGGGCGCATATCAGAAAATATTGGGAGCCCAGGAGTTAGGGCCTGACGCCAGAGGGCCCTCATTACCGAGGGGAGGAGACACCCAGCAGGCACCAAATCCCACCAGAGGGCCGACGTCGCCAAGGCGGGGTGTGCCAGCCAGGCAGGAGTGACCTCAGAGAAGAGGGCCCACCTCACAGAAGTGTGAGGAACCCAACCAGGATCAGACTCTCACCGGAGGGCCCACATCACCAAGGGGATGGGAACCAGGCAGGAGTGTCCTCACACCAGTGGGGCCACATCAGCCAAAGGTGAGGAACCCAGCACATGTGGCCTCAAACCAGAGGACACACATCACCAAGGGGCTAGGAGTGAGGCAGGTGTCTGGAGGGGCACATTTAACTCTCATTTCCCACCAGGAAGTGGAATGAACCAAAGTCTCAGAGTGCCGTGCCGGACCCTGATTACGGCCTGAAGCAAACCTGCGGTTCTGTGGCCAGTTTTCAAGGAAACGAGTTAAGAAAGGAAATCACGGGCACTGTAATTCACAAACCTGCAGAGTTATAAATGACAGCTATTGGCAAAAATATATGGAAGTAAGTCTGCAAAGAGGACTTGAAAACGAGGCAGAATTGCAGGAATCATATTTCAGGAGGTAGATTGGAATTGCATTTAAAGCATGTGAAAAGCGGCAGATCTTTGACAGTGATGCACTTGGACAAAAGTGCGTAAACATTTTTTCCTGAATATATTCAGGAAAAAACACATATGCCCTTTTTGGCCAACCAAGCACTCGAGAAATGGAAATCCGCACTACAATGAAGTCTCATTTCCCATTCGTCAAAAGGGCCATCTGAAAAAAGTGTAAAAACCAGAAACACAGGACAGGCCATGGAGAACAGGGAGCCTTGTTATGCTGATGGGCGGGATGTAAATTGCCAACAGACACTCTGGAGATGTGTATGGTGTATCCTGAAACATCTGAAAAACAAAGCTACAGACCCTAGGGCACTTCCACTTTTGGCCCTATAGCTTAGGAAAATTAAAATCAACAAGACACAGCCAACACAAAATTTAGGGCTGCTGTGTTTACAAGAACCTTGAGTCCAGTACAAATTAAATATCCCAGAAAGAAAAAAAATGGATAAAGGAGTTGTGCTACTTACGTACAACAGAATATCACTCAGCAATGAAATCAATGTCATCAGGCCTGTAGCAGCAAATTGAGTGGATTTAAGTATGATGATTCTAAGAGAAATAGGTCACACAGAGAAAGATAATTATCATAAGATATCACTAATAGAGAGAGTGTAAACTTGGCTACACATAAACTGAATTCCAAAACCGAACAGAGTCTCACATTTAGATAAAAACTTATGCTTGCTTAAGGGGAAAGTTGAGTTGGGGTGCTGTATAAAACCAGAGATTGAAATTAGCACACATACCGTTCCATAAGCCAAATATGTAATAGACAAGACCTACTCTTTGCTCAACGAAATAGACTCATCCATGGTGTATCACCTCACACCTGTTAGAATGGGCATCATCAGAAAATCTACAAACAACAAATGCTGGAAAGGGTGTGGAGATAAGGAACCCTCTTCCACTATTGTTGGGAATGTAAATTGATACAGTCACTGTGGAGAACATTATGGAGTTTCTTATAAAACTAAGAATAGAATTACCATATGATACAGCAATCCCACTACTGGGCATATACCCAGACAAAACCATAAATCAAAAAGAGACATTCACCGCAATGTTCATTGCATCACTATTTACAATATCCAGGTAATGGAAGCAACCTAAATGCCCACAGACAGACGAATGCATAAAGATGTGGTACATATATAAAATGGAATATTACTAAGCCATAAAAAGGAATGAAATTGGGTCATTTGTAGAGACGTTGATGGATCTAGAGACTGTCATACAGAGTGAAGTAAGTCAGAAAGAGAAAAACAAATCTTGTCTATTAATGCATATATGTGGAACCTAGAAAAATTGTACAGATGAACCGTTTTGCAAGGCAGAAATAGAGCAACAGATGTAGACAACAAACGTATGGACACCAAGGGGGGAAAGCTGTTGGGGGGTGGTGGTGGGAGGAGTTGAGAGATTGGGATTGGCATGTATACATTTATATGTATAAAATAGATAACCAAAAAGAACCTGCTGTATAAAAAAATAAAATAAAATTCAAATTGCAAAAAGTAAAACAGAAAAAATATTCTTCCCTTCACATACATATATTTACATGAATAAATTATTTCCATGCTTATATCTGTAAATACAAAAAAGAGGAATAAAATCTACCTTGAACCAAAAACGAAAAAAAGAAAAAAAAACAGAACCCACCAGTTACACAGAGGAAAACCATATCAGGGCACTTGCTCCAGTTGTAAACAATTCTGAAGTTGGTCAGTGGTGGGGAATCATCTCCCATTCAGCCAGCAGGCCCCACGCAACAAGCGTCCTCATTGCAAAGCTGGGGGACCGTGCCGAGGCATCTGTGAGTAAACGTGGGCTGAGCCCCAGGCCAGCTGCTGCTGAAATGTTCCCACCCTTCCCAGGTAAAACACCTGAATATGTACAAGGACTTGAAAGCCTAGAGGAAGGGCCATGGAGCCACATGAGTGACAGCATGCCAGCCGACTTGGTGCCTGCAGGCCAGCCAGGATGGTCCTGGCCCTGGGTGCTCTTCTGGAAGTTTTCCATTTCCCTGCCTGAGATACCCCTGCTGTCCCGGCCCCCACTGCTTTCTTCCTCACTCACCTCTGCCCAGGGAGAAATTCCAGCGGCAGGTATGGGTGACACATCCTCTTCTTTAGCAGGTGGCATCTTGGCAACTGCTGCAGAAAGTCCAGCAGAGCCCCACTCACACTGGGCCACCCACAAAGCCGTGGCCTCTCACTCCCTCCCACCAGTCCAGCCCCAAGACTGCTGACAGGGCAGAGAAAATGGCGTCAGGCACAGCTGCAGGGGCTCTTGCTGCCTGGAGCGGTGTTTATATTGATCTGAACCCAGGCACACCTGGGGAGGGCTGGCCGGCACGGTCGGGCTTCCCAGGCCAGCCAATAATCACCCCTCAGGGGCTCACAGTTGCAGAAACTGGAACTTGCTGAATCGGCCAGGTCCAAGGAACAGGTGTGGGCTCCTGAGAGTCAGGATAGACAAGGGGCTGCAGCTCTGGCTTGTTTTCTAATTATATTATCTGGCCCATGAGTGGGAGACAACTTCAAGAAAACCCTCTCCTAATGAGAGGAACCCAGGAGTCAGGGAGAGGAGGGGTGGCTGGTGGGTGGAGACAGAGGCCTGGTGCCCCGGGTGCAGTGGAAGTCTCTGGAAGACCAGGTGGAGGGAGGCCACACAGAGTGTTGCCCAGGGTCACAGACCTGTCGGAGCTGCTGTTTGTTAGTTCAAGTCCTGCTCTGAGGTGCTCTGTGTCAGATCTGAGTGACAGGTGAGCTGGGAGTGCTCTGCAATGAGGGCGATATGCACGGTTCCTGTGTTCCCAGCCCTGCCATGGTACCTGCAAGGGTAGCTCTGTATCCTGGGAGGGGCCTGACCACGAGAGCCCCATGGGCTGCAGGGGAACCTGCCCAGGGAACCCCATATCCTGGGAGGGGCCTGAACACGAGAGCCCCATGGGCTGGGGTGGGGGTGGGGTAC
This sequence comes from Delphinapterus leucas, assembly GCF_059928025.1. Classification (NCBI taxonomy): domain Eukaryota; kingdom Metazoa; phylum Chordata; class Mammalia; order Artiodactyla; family Monodontidae; genus Delphinapterus; species Delphinapterus leucas. Next base: position 1,442,422 of record NW_028322265.1, on the reverse strand, counting down.
CTGCCCAGGTGAGCTCCATATCCTGGGATTGGCCTGACCTCGAGAGCCCCATGGGCTGCTGGAGTCCTGGTAAAGGATGTCAGGACAGTCAGTGAAGCCACCGAGGATATACCTCCAGTAGTTCCTAAATCCTACACCCTGCTGGTCATTCTACCAACCACCAGGACATGGTATTCTGTATTAGTCTTCAATGATGCCTTCTTTTGTATTCTATTAGTCCCAGAGTCACAAGAAATTTTGGCTTGTGAGTGGCAGGACTCAACATACAACTAAAACAATACTTCCGGGCCGTGTTGCCCCAAGGGTTCAAAAATTCCCACACCATCTTTGGGGAAAGCTCAGCTAAAGACCTAAAAGTTCTACCTCTGGAAAAGGAAACACTCCTTCAATATGCAGACGACATTCTGATCGCCAGCCCTACTAAGGAGACCTCTGAACTACCAAGCCAATAAAGGATACAAGTTGTCCAAGACAAAGCTCAAATATCACAGACTACGGTGACCTGCCTGGGCTTCATTCTCACAGAAGGTCGGAGAAGCCCATCCCAGGAAAGGGAAGAAACAATTTGCAGCCTTACCCATTTCTGAAACTAGAAGACAGCTTAGGGGTTCCTGGGGAGGCCAGGGTTTGCTGCTTCTGGATCCCTAACTACAGTCTACTAGCTGGGCCTCTATATGAAACACTGAAAGGAAAAGATGATGATCCTTTTGAATAGAATGCAGAAGAGGCCTTTCAAGAATGGAAAGAGCAGTCAATTCAGACCCTTGCCCTGGAACTCCCTAATTTAGCTAAACCCTTTGACCTTTACATTCCTGGTGAACGGTGAATCGCCATTGGAGTATTAGTGCAAAACCTGGGACCACTTGAAATGGAACAATGCAAGAATGCGATCCAGGTAGGATAAACTACGGTCACCAAGGGGCTTGGCCCACCGCCACATCTGGCCAAGATACTGGCAGTATCTGAAAACCTGGAAATCAGCAGCCCAAAAGGCCACCTCCCTCCTAAGGGAAAAGGACCCCACGTGGTGATCCTAACACCCAACCATGCCCTGAAGTTGCAGGGTTGGCTCCATGGGCACACTGACCTTGAGTGAGGAGGCCCTCCAACTCCAACCTCCATAGAGATAACCGGGGCAAAGTGGCACCATGACGACTCGTGTGAAGGTGTCTCCACGGGCAAATTTAACGCTCATTTCCCACCAGGAAGAGGAATTAACCAAAGGCTCAGCATGCCGTGCCGGAACCAGATTAGGGCCTGAAGCAATCCTGCGGGTTTGCGGCCAGCTCACAAGAAAGCGAGTTGAATAAAGGAGCTCAGGGACACTGTAATTCACAAACCTGCAGAGTTATAAATGACAGCTATCACCCAAAAATATATTGAAGGAAGGCTGCGAAAAGGACTTGAAAGCGGGGCAGAATTGCAAGAAAACGATTTCAGGGGGTAGACTGGAATTGCATTTAAAGCATAGGAAAAGAGGCAGAACGTCGACAATGATGCTCTTGGCCAAAAAGGGCGTATGCGTTTTTTCCTGAATATATTCAGGAAAAAACGCATACGCCCTTTTTGGCCAACCAAGCCAGCATGTTAAAGAAATCTGCACTACAATGAAGTCTCACTGCCCCCCGTTCAAAAGGGCCATCTGAAAAAAGTGTAAAAACCAGAAACACAGGACAGGCCATGGAGAACAGGGAGCCTTGTTATGCTGATGGGCGGGATGTAAATTGCCAACAGACACTCTGGAGATGTGTATGGTGTTTCCTCAAAAACCTAAAAAACAAAGCAACGGAGCCTACGGCATTACCACTTATTTTCCTATAGCTTAGGGAAATTAAAATCAAAAACACACAGCCACCCCAAAGTTTCTGTTTACGGCTCTGTTTACAAGAACCTCTTCTACGGTACAAGTTAAATATCCCAGAAAGCGAAAAATGGATAAAGAAGTGTGGTACGTACGTACAAAGGAATATCACTCACCAATGAAATCTATTTCATCACGCCCGTCGCGGCATAATGAGTGGATTCAGGTACGATGATTCTAAGTGAAATAAGTCACACAGAAAATGAAACATCATAAGTTATCACTAATACACGGAATGTAAACTTGGCTACACATGAACTGAATTACAAAACAGAACAGGGTCTCAAATTTAGAAAACCACCTTATGTTTGCTTAAGGGGAAAAGTGAGTTGGGGTGCTGCATAAAAGCAGAGATAGAAATTAGCACAGATACCTTTCCATAAGCCAAATATGTAATAGTCAAGACCTACCCCTTGCTCAACGAAATGGACTAAACACCTCATATTCAACACCTAGGAATACACCTGACTAGTAAGAATCTTCAAACCCATGGATTTATATGTCTCCGTAAGACAATCAAGCGTGTGTACAGCTGCATGAACGCAGCAGAGAAAATCCAATAAATCCCATTATCAAAATGAATTACAAAAACAAAACACAATGACAGTGAAATAGAGAGCAATTCTTAAATAATTCATTCAGGGCATGTGATGCAACCTGGATTTACCACATCTACACCCAGAGCTGAGTGAGACATAAGGTTGGACACTTCGGGCTGATAGCATTGGTGAGGTTCGATGAGCAAATGCAGATCCTTTGAAGTCATACTGCATGGTACCCATTCCATGGGTCCCAACTGTCCAGTTTTAAGGGATTCTTCCTTCAGCTAAAACGTGCATGGGAAACCCACAGTATGGTGCACCGTGTGACCAGGAAACGTTTTCAAATGCATCTCAGTTTTCGTCCCCTTTTACTCGGGTTCACCATTCCAGACCTTTACTAACACTCTCCCCACTTGGAGAGTCAGTGCCTTTAACCTCCTGTTTGGCACAGTTTGCAATTTCTGCGCAAGATGAACAGGAATAGGGAGAACCAATGAGAGACTAGCTGTAGGTGTCTGCACTGGAAATTTAACGCTCATTTCCCACCAGGAAGAAGAATTAACCAAAGGCTCAGCATGCCATGCCGGAACCTGATTAAGGCCTGAAGCAATCCTGCGGGTTTGCGGCCAGCTCACAAGAAAGCGAGTTGAAGAAAGGAGCTCAGGGGCACTGTAATTCACAAACCTGCAGAGTTATAAATGACAGCTATCGTCCAAAAATATATTGAAGGAAGGCTGCGAAGAGGACTGGAAAGCGGGGCAGAATTGCAGGAAAACGATTTCAGGGGCAGACTGGAATTGCATTTAAAGCATAGGGAAAGAGACAGAAAGTCGACAATGATGCACTTGGTCTAAAAGGGCGTATGCGTTTTTTCCTGAATATATTCAAGAAAAAACACATATGCCCTTTTTGGCCAAACAAGCAAGCCTGTAAAGAAATCTGCATTACAATGAAGTCTCACTGCCCCCCTGTCAAAAGGGACATCTGAAAAAAGTGAAAAATCCAGAAAGGCAGGGCAGGCCATGGAGAACAGGGAGCCTTGTTATGCTGATGGGCGGGATGTAAATTGCCAACAGCCACTCTGGAGAAGTGTATGGTGTTTCCTCAAACACCTAAAAAACTAAGCAACGGAGCCTACAGCACTTCAACTTATGGTTCTATAGCTTAGGGAAATTAAAATCAAAAAGACACAGCCACCCATAAATTTTGGACGGCTCTGCTTACAAGAACCTCATTTACGGTACAAGTGAAATATCCCAGAAAGCAAAAATGGATAAAGAATTTGTTGTACATACGTACAATGGAATATCACTCAGCAATGAAATCTATGTCATGAGGCCCGTCGCGGCATAATGAGTGGATTCAGGTACGATCATTCTAAGTTAACTAAGTCACACAGAAAAAGAAACACCATAAGATATCTCAAATACACGGAATGCAAACATGGCTGCACATGAACTCAATTACAAAACAGAAAAGGGTCTCAAATTTAGAAAACCAACTTATGCTTGCTTAAGGGGAAAGGTGAGTTGTGGTGCTGCATAAAACCAGAGATTGAAATTAGCACAGATACCTTTCCATAAGCAAATATGTAATAGTCAGGACCTACTCCTTGCTCCACGAAATGGACTCAACACCCCATATTCAATGCCTAGGAATATACCTGACTAGTAAGAATCTGAAAACCCATGGATTTATATGTCTCCATAAGAGAATCAAGCATGTGTACAGCGGCATAAACGCAGCAGTGAAAATCCAATAAATCCCATTATCAAAATAAATTACAAAAACAAAACACAATGACAGTGAAATAGAGAGCAATTCTTAAATAATTCATTCAGGGCTTGTGATGCAACGTGGATTTACCACATCTACACCCCGAGCTGAGTGAGACATAAGGCTGGACACTTCGGGCTGATAACATTGGTGACGTTCGGTGAGCAAAAGCAACCCTTTGAAGTCATGCTGCATGGTACCCATTCCATGGGTCCCAACTCTCCAGGTTGAAGGGATTCTTCCTTCAGGTAAAACATGCATGGGCAACCCAGAATATGGTCCACCGTGTGACCAGGAAACCTTTTTAAATGCATCTCAGTTTTCGTCCCCTCGTACTCGGTTTTACCATTCCAGACGCTTTACTAACACTCTCCCCACTTGGAGAGTCAGTGCCTTTAACCTCCTGTTTGGCACAGTTTGGAATTTCTGCGCAAGATGAACAGGAATAGGGAGAACCAATGAGAGATTAGCTGTAGGTGTCTGCACGAACAAATTTAACGCTCATTTCCCACCAGGAAGAGGAATTAGCCAAAGGCTCAGCATGCCGTGCCGGAACCAGATTAGGGCCTGAAGCAATCCTGCGGTTTTGCGGCCAGCTCACAAGAAAGCGAGTTGAAGAAAGGAGCTCAGGGGCACTGTAATTCACAAACCTGCAGAGTTATAAATGACAGCTATCGTCCAAAAATATATTGAAGTAAGGCTGCAAAGAGGACTTGAACGCGGGGCAGAATTCCAGGAATACGATTTCAGGAGGTAGACGGGAAGTCCTCTGAAAGTATAGGAGAAGAGGCAGAACCTCGACAATGATGCACTTGGTCAAAAAGGGCATATGCGTTTCTTCCAGGGCCCTTATTAAAGAGGGTAGGAGGCTCCCAGCATGCTTCAGTGGCCAACAGAGGGCCTACGTCGCCAAGGCGACATGAGACATCCAGGCAGGAGTGACCTCACATCAGAGGGTCCACCTCACAGAAGGGTAAGGAACCCAGTCAGGATCAGACTCTCACCAGAGAGCCCACATAAGCAAGGGGCTGGGAACCAGGCAGGAGTGTCCTCACACCCGTAGGGCCACATCATCGAAAGTTGAGGTACCCAGCACATGTGGCCACAAACCAGAGGACCCACATCACCATGGGTCTCGGAGCGAGGCAGGCAGGATTACCCTCAAAACACATGGCCCATTGTATAAAAAAGGTGAGGAATCCAGCAGTTGGAACATCCCAGCAGGCGGCCCTGACCACCGAGGCTATGGGATCCAGGCAGTGATGAACTCACAACAGAGGGCACTCATCGTGATACTGTAAGCAATCCAGACGTTGTAACCTCAGAGCACAATGCCCACATCCCCATGGGGAAGGGAACCAAGCAGGAGTGTCATCGCACCAGTGGGCACACATCAGAAAAGGTGGGGAGCCCAGCAGTTAGGGCCGGACGCCAGAGGGCCCTCATCACTGAGGAGAGGAGGCTCCCAGCAAGCTCCAACTGCTACCAGAAGGCCGACGTCACCAATGCGGGGTGTGCCAGCCAGGCAGGAGTGACCTCAGAGCAGAGGGCCAACCACACAAAAGTGTGAGGAACCCAAAGAGGATCAGACTCTCACCGGAGGGCCCACATCACCAAGGGAATGGAAACCAGGCAGGAGTGTCCTCACACCAGTGGGGCCACATCACCGAAATGTGACGGACCCAGCACACGTGGACTCAAACTACAGGACACACATCACCAAGGGGCTGGGAGTGAGGCAGGCAGGAGGAGTCTCAAAACAGAGGGCCCATAGAAGGAAAAAGGTGAGGAATCCCGCAGTTGGAACCTCCCCGCAGGTGGCCAGGAGCAGCGAGGCTATGGGGTCCATGCCGGAGTGAACTCACACCAGAGGGCCCTCATCATGAAACTGAGCAACGTACCATTGGGACCTCAGAGCAGAAGACCCACATTCCCATGGGGTTGGGATCCTGGCAGGAGTGTACTCGCACCACAGGGCGCACATCAGAAAATTTTGGGAGCCCAGGAGTTAGGGTCTGAAGACAGAGGGCCCTCATTACCGAGGGTAGGAGACTCCCAGCAGGCACCAACTCCCAACTGAGGGCCCACGTCGCCAAGTTGACGTGTGCCAGCCAGGCAGGAGTGACCTCACAGCAGAGGGCCTACCTCACAGAAGGGTGAGGAACCCAGCCAGCATAAGATTCTCACCAGAGGGCCCACATCACCAAGGGGATCGGAACAAGGCAGGAGTGTCCTCACACCAGTGCGGCCACATTATAGAAAGGTGAGGAACCCAGCACATGTGGCCTAAACCAGAGGACCCACATTTCCAAGGTGCTCCGAGTGAGGCAGGCAGGAGTAGCCTAACAACACAGGGCCCACAGAATAAAAAATGTGAGGAATCCAGCAGTTTGAACCTCCCAGCAGGTGGCCCAGAGCATGGAGTCTATGGGATCCAGGCCACAGTGAACTCACAGCAGAGGGCCCACATCATGAAACTGTGAGCAACCCAGCCAGTGGGACCTCAGAGCAGAAGGCCCACATCCCCATGGGGATGGGAACCTCGCAGGTCTGTCCTCGCACAACTTAGCACGTATCAGAAAATGTGGGAACCTAGCAGTTATGGCCTGACGCAAGAGGGCCCTCATCACTGAGGAGAGGAGGCTACCAGCAGGCTCCAAATGCCACCAGAGGGCCGACGTCACCAAGGCAATGGGAGCAAGCCAGGCAGGAGTTACCTCACAGCAGAGGGCCCACCTCACAGAAGTGTGAGGAGCCCAAACAGGATCAGACTCTAACCAGAGCGCCCACATCACCAAGGGGAAGGAAACCAGGCAGGAGTGTCCTCACACCAGTGGGGCCACATCAGCGAAAGGTGAGGAACACAGCACATGTGGCCTCAAACAAGGGGACACACATCACGAAAGGGCTGGGAGTGAGGCATGCAGGAGGAGACTCACAACAGAGCGCCGATAGAATAAAAAAGGTGAGGAACCCCGCAGTTGGAAGCTCCAAGCAGGTGGCCCAGAGCACCGAGGCTATGGGATCCATGCCGGAGTGAACTCACAGCAGAGGGCCCACATTCTGACACTGTGAGCAACCCAGCCGTTGGGAACTCAGAGCAGAAAGCCCACATCCCCATGGGGATGGGACCCTGGCTGGAGTGTACTCGCACGACAGGGCGCACATCAGAAAATTTTGGGAGCCCATGAGTTAGGGCCTGACGCCAGAGAGCCCTCATTACCGAGGGGAGGAGACTCCCAACAGGCACCAACTCCCAACTGAGGGCCCACATCGCCAAGGTGACGTGTGCCAGCCAGGCAGGAGTGACCTCACAGCAGAGGGCCCACCTCCCAGAAGTGTGAGGAATCCAGACAGGATCAGACTCTCACCAGAGGGCCCCCATCACCAAGGGGATGGGAACCAGGCAGGAGTGTCCTCACACCAGTGGGGCCACATCAATAAAGGTGAGGAAACCGGTACATGTGGCTTTAAACCAGAGGACCTACATCACAAATGGGCTGGAAGTGAGTCAGGAAGTAGGAGCATGAAAACACAGGACCCAAAGAATAAAAGAGGTAAGGAATCCAGCAGTAGGAACCTCCCAGCAGGCCGCTCAGAGCACAGAGTCTATGGGATCTAGGCCTGGGTGAACTAACACCAGAGAGCCAACATCATGAAATGGTGAACAACACAGGTGTTGGGACCTTAGAGCAGAAGGCCCACATGCCCATGGGGATGGGAACCTCGCAGGAGTGTCCTCGCACCACTTAGCACGTATCAGAAAATGTGGGTACCCAGCAGTTAGGGCCTGAGGCAAGAGGGCCCCCATCACCGAGGGGAGGTTCCCAGCAGGCTCCAACTGCCACAAGAGGGCCGATGTTGCCCAGGTGGGGTGTGCCAGCCAGGCAGGAGTGACCTCACAGCAGAGGGCCCCCCTCACAGAAGGGTGAGGAACCCAGCCAGGATCAGACTCTCACCAGAGGGCCCACATCATCAAGGGGATAGGAACCAGGCAGGAGTGTCCTCACATCATGGGACCACATCATCGAAATGCGAGGGACCCAGCATACGTGGCCTCAAACCAGAGGACACACATCACCAAGGGGCTGGGAGTGAGGCAGGCAGGAGGAGTCTCAAAACAGAGGGCCCATAGAAGAAAAAAGGTGAGGAATCCCGCAGTTGTAACCTCCCAGCAGGTGGCCAAGAGCAGCGAGGCTATGGGATCCAGGCCCGAGAGAACTCGCAGCAGAGGGCCCTCATCATGAAACTGAGTAACCCACGGTTGGGACCTCAGAGAAGGCCCACATTCCCATGGGGTTGGGAACCTGGCAGGAGTGTACTCGAACCACAGGGCGCATATCAGAAAATATTGGGAGCCCAGGAGTTAGGGCCTGACGCCAGAGGGCCCTCATTACCGAGGGGAGGAGACACCCAGCAGGCACCAAATCCCACCAGAGGGCCGACGTCGCCAAGGCGGGGTGTGCCAGCCAGGCAGGAGTGACCTCAGAGAAGAGGGCCCACCTCACAGAAGTGTGAGGAACCCAACCAGGATCAGACTCTCACCGGAGGGCCCACATCACCAAGGGGATGGGAACCAGGCAGGAGTGTCCTCACACCAGTGGGGCCACATCAGCCAAAGTTGAGGAAACCAGCACATGTGGCCTCAAACCACAGGACACACATCACCAAGGGGCTAGGAGTGAGGCAGGTGTCTGGAGGGGCACATTTAACTCTAATTTCCCACCAGGAAGTGGAATGAACCAAAGTCTCAGAGTGCCGTGCCAGACCCTGATTACGGCCTGAAGCAAACCTGCGGTTCTGTGGCCAGTTTTCAAGGAAACGAGTTAAGAAAGGAAATCACGGGCACTGTAATTCACAAACCTGCAGAGTTATAAATGACAGCTATTGGCAAAAATATATGGAAGTAAGTCTGCAAAGAGGACTTGAAAACGAGGCAGAATTGCAGGAATCATATTTCAGGAGGTAGATTGGAATTGCATTTAAAGCATGTGAAAAGCGGCAGATCTTTGACAGTGATGCACTTGGACAAAAGTGCGTAAACATTTTTTCCTGAATATATTCAGGAAAAAACACATATGCCCTTTTTGGCCAACCAAGCACTCGAGAAATGGAAATCCGCACTACAATGAAGTCTCATTTCCCATTCGTCAAAAGGGCCATCTGAAAAAAGTGTAAAAACCAGAAACACAGGACAGGCCATGGAGAACAGGGAGCCTTGTTATGCTGATGGGCGGGATGTAAATTGCCAACAGACACTCTGGAGATGTGTATGGTGTATCCTGAAACATCTGAAAAACAAAGCTACAGACCCTAGGGCACTTCCACTTTTGGCCCTATAGCTTAGGAAAATTAAAATCAACAAGACACAGCCAACACAAAATTTAGGGCTGCTGTGTTTACAAGAACCTTGAGTCCAGTACAAATTAAATATCCCAGAAAGAAAAAAATGGATAAAGGAGTTGTGCTACATACGTACAACAGAATATCACTCAGCAATGAAATCAATGTCATCAGGCCTGTAGCAGCAAATTGAGTGGATTTAAGTATGATGATTCTAAGAGAAATAGGTCACACAGAGAAAGATAATTATCATAAGATATCACTAATAGAGAGAGTGTAAACTTGGCTACACATAAACTGAATTCCAAAACCGAACAGAGTCTCACATTTAGATAAAAACTTATGCTTGCTTAAGGGGAACGTTGAGTTGGGGTGCTGTATAAAACCAGAGATTGAAATTAGCACACATACCGTTCCATAAGCCAAATATGTAATAGACAAGACCTACTCTTTGCTCAACGAAATAGACTCATCCATGGTGTATCACCTCACACCTGTTAGAATGGGCATCATCAGAAAATCTACAAACAACAAATGCTGGAAAGGGTGTGGAGATAAGGAACCCTCTTCCACTATTGTTGGGATTGTAAATTGATACAGTCACTGTGGAGAACATTATGGAGTTTCTTATAAAACTAAGAATAGAATTACCATATGATACAGCAATCCCACTACTGGGCATATACCCAGACAAAACCATAAATCAAAAAGAGACATTCACCGCAATGTTCATTGCATCACTATTTACAATATCCAGGTAATGGAAGCAACCTAAATGCCCACAGACAGACGAATGCATAAAGAAGTGGTACATATACAAAATGGAATATTACTAAGCCATAAAAAGGAATGAAATTGGGTCATTTGTAGAGACGTTGATGGATCTAGAGACTGTCATACAGAGTGAAGTAAGTCAGAAAGAGAAAAACAAATCTTGTCTATTAATGCATATATGTGGAACCTAGAAAAATTGCACAGATGAACCGTTTTGCAAGGCAGAAATAGAGCAACAGATGTAGACAACAAACGTATGGACACCAAGGGGGGAAAGCTGTTGGGGGGTGGTGGTGGGAGGAGTTGAGAGATTGGGATTGGCATGTATACATTTATATGTATAAAATAGATAACCAAAAAGAACCTGCTGTATAAAAAAATAAAATAAAATTCAAATTGCAAAAAGTAAAACAGAAAAAACATTCTTCCCTTCACATACATGTATTTACATGAATAAATTATTTCCATGCTTATATCTGTAAATACAAAAAAGAGGAATAAAATCTACCTTGAACCAAAAACGAAAAAAAGAAAAAAAAACAGAACCCACCAGTTACACAGAGGAAAACCATATCAGGGCACTTGCTCCAGTTGTAAACAATTCTGAAGTTGGTCAGTGGTGGGGAATCATCTCCCATTCAGCCAGCAGGCCCCACGCAACAAGCGTCCTCATTGCAAAGCTGGGGGACCGTGCCGAGGCATCTGTGAGTAAACGTGGGCTGAGCCCCAGGCCAGCTGCTGCTGAAATGTTCCCACCCTTCCCAGGTAAAACACCTGAATATGTACAAGGACTTGAAAGCCTAGAGGAAGGGCCATGGAGCCACATGAGTGACAGCATGCCAGCCGACTTGGTGCCTGCAGGCCAGCCAGGATGGTCCTGGCCCTGGGTGCTCTTCTGGAAGTTTTCCATTTCCCTGCCTGAGATACCCCTGCTGTCCCGGCCCCCACTGCTTTCTTCCTCACTCACCTCTGCCCAGGGAGAAATTCCAGCGGCAGGTATGGGTGACACATCCTCTTCTTTAGCAGGTGGCATCTTGGCAACTGCTGCAGAAAGTCCAGCAGAGCCCCACTCACACTGGGCCACCCACAAAGCCATGGCCTCTCTCTCCCTCCCACCAGTCCAGCCCCAAGACTGCTGACAGGGCAGAGAAAATGGCGTCAGGCACAGCTGCAGGGGCTCTTGCTGCCTGGAGCGGTGTTTATATTGATCTGAACCCAGGCACACCTGGGGAGGGCTGGCCGGCACGGTCGGGCTTCCCAGGCCAGCCAATAATCACCCCTCAGGGGCTCACAGTTGCAGAAACTGGAACTTGCTGAATCGGCCAGGTCCAAGGAACAGGTGTGGGCTCCTGAGAGTCAGGATAGACAAGGGGCTGCAGCTCTGGCTTGTTTTCTAATTATATTATCTGGCCCATGAGTGGGAGACAACTTCAAGAAAACCCTCTCCTAATGAGAGGAACCCAGGAGTCAGGGAGAGGAGTGGTGGCTGGTGGGTGGAGACAGAGGCCTGGTGCCCCGGGTGCAGTGGAAGTCTCTGGAAGACCAGGTGGAGGGAGGCCACACAGAGTGTTGCCCAGGGTCACAGACCTGTCGGAGCTGCTGTTTGTTAGTTCAAGTCCTGCTCTGAGGTGCTCTCTGTCAGGTCTGAGTGAAAGGTGAGCTGGGAGTGCTCTGCAATGAGGGCGATATGCACGGTTCCTGTGTTCCCAGCCCTGCCATGGTACTTGCAAGGGTAGCTCTGTATCCTGGGAGGGGCCTGACCACGAGAGCCCCATGGGCTGCAGGGGAACCTGCCCAGGGAACCCCATATCCTGGGAGGGGCCTGAACACGAGAGCCCCGTGGGCTGGGGTGGGGGTGGGGTACCTGCCCAGGTGAGCTCCATATCCTGGGATTGGCCTGACCTCGAGAGCCCCATGGGCTGCTGGAGTCCTGGTAAAGGATGTCAGGACAGTCTGTGAAGCCACCGAGGATATACCTCCAGTAGTTCCTAAACCCTACACCCTGCTGGTCATTCTACCAACCACCAGGACATGGTATTCTGTATTAGTCTTCAATGATGCCTTCTTTTGTATTCTATTAGTCCCAGAGTCACAAGAAATTTTGGCTTGTGAGTGGCAGGGCTCAACATACAACTAAAACAATACTTCCGGGCCGTGTTGCCCCAAGGGTTCAAAAATTCCCACACCATCTTTGGGGAAAGCTCAGCTAAAGACCTAAAAGTTCTACCTCTGGAAAAGGAAACACTCCTTCAATATGCAGACGACATTCTGATCGCCAGCCCTACTAAGGAGACCTCTGAACTACCAAGCCAATAAAGGATGCAAGTTGTCCAAGACAAAGCTCAAATATCACAGACTACGGTGACCTGCCTGGGCTTCATTCTCACAGAAGGTCGGAGAAGCCCATCCCAGGAAAGGGAAGAAACAATTTGCAGCCTTACCCATTTCTGAAACTAGAAGACAGCTTAGGGGTTCCTGGGGAGGCCAGGGTTTGCTGCTTCTGGATCCCTAACTACAGTCTACTAGCTGGGCCTCTATATGAAACACTGAAAGGAAAAGATGATGATCCTTTTGAATAGAATGCAGAAGAGGCCTTTCAAGAATGGAAAGAGCAGTCAATTCAGACCCTTGCCCTGGAACTCCCTAATTTAGCTAAACCCTTTGACCTTTACATTCCTGGTGAACGGTGAATCGCCATTGGAGTATTAGTGCAAAACCTGGGACCACTTGAAATGGAACAATGCAAGAATGTGATCCAGGTAGGATAAACTACGGTCACCAAGGGGCTTGGCCCACCGCCACATCTGGCCAAGATACTGGCAGTATCTGAAAACCTGGAAATCAGCAGCCCAAAAGGCCACCTCCCTCCTAAGGGAAAAGGACCCCACGTGGTGATCCTAACACCCAACCATGCCCTGAAGTTGCAGGGTTGGCTCCATGGGCACACTGACCTTGAGTGAGGAGGCCCTCCAACTCCAACCTCCATAGAGATAACCGGGGCAAAGTGGCACCATGACGACTCGTGTGAAGGTGTCTGCACGGGCAAATTTAACGCTCATTTCCCACCAGGAAGAGGAATTAACCAAAGGCTCAGCATGCCGTGCCGGAACCAGATTAGGGCCTGAAGCAATCCTGCGGGTTTGCGGCCAGCTCACAAGAAAGCGAGTTGAATAAAGGAGCTCAGGGACACTGTAATTCACAAACCTGCAGAGTTATAAATGACAGCTATCACCCAAAAATACATTGAAGGAAGGCTGCGAAAAGGACTTGAAAGCGGGGCAGAATTGCAAGAAAACGATTTCAGGGGGTAGACTGGAATTGCATTTAAAGCATAGGAAAAGAGGCAGAACGTCGACAATGATGCACTTGGCCAAAAAGGGCGTATGCGTTTTTTCCTGAATATATTCAGGAAAAAACGCATACGCCCTTTTTGGCCAACCAAGCCAGCATGTTAAAGAAATCTGCACTACAATGAAGCCTCACTGCCCCCCGTTCAAAAGGGCCATCTGAAAAAAGTGTAAAAACCAGAAACACAGGACAGGCCATGGAGAACAGGGAGTCTTGTTATGCTGATGGGCGGGATGTAAATTGCCAACAGCCACTCTGGAGATGTGTATGGTGTTTCCTCAAAAACCTAAAAAACAAAGCAACGGAGCCTACGGCATTACCACTTATTTTCCTATAGCTTAGGGAAATTAAAATCAAAAACACACAGCCACCCCAAAGTTTCTGTTTACGGCTCTGTTTACAAGAACCTCGTCTACGGTACAAGTTAAATATCCCAGAAAGCGAAAAATGGATAAAGAAGTGTGGTACGTACGTACAAAGGAATATCACTCACCAATGAAATCTATTTCATCAGGCCCGTCGCGGCATAATGAGTGGATTCAGGTACGATGATTCTAAGTGAAATAAGTCACACAGAAAATGAAACATCATAAGTTATCACTAATACACGGAATGTAAACTTGGCTACACATGAACTGAATTACAAAACAGAACAGGGTCTCAAATTTAGAAAACCACCTTATGTTTGCTTAAGGGGAAAAGTGAGTTGGGGTGCTGCATAAAAGCAGAGATAGAAATTAGCACAGATACCTTTCCATAAGCCAAATATGTAATAGTCAAGACCTACCCCTTGCTCAACGAAATGGACTAAACACCTCATATTCAACACCTAGGAATACACCTGACTAGTAAGAATCTTCAAACCCATGGATTTATATGTCTCCGTAAGACAATCAAGCGTGTGTACAGCTGCATGAACGCAGCAGAGAAAATCCAATAAATCCCATTATCAAAATGAATTACAAAAACAAAACACAATGACAGTGAAATAGAGAGCAATTCTTAAATAATTCATTCAGGGCATGTGATGCAACCTGGATTTACCACATCTACACCCAGAGCTGAGTGAGACATAAGGTTGGACACTTCGGGCTGATAGCATTGGTGAGGTTCGATGAGCAAATGCAGACCCTTTGAAGTCATACTGCATGGTACCCATTCCATGGGTCCCAACTGTCCAGTTTTAAGGGATTCTTCCTTCAGCTAAAACGTGCATGGGAAACCCACAGTATGGTGCACCGTGTGACCAGGAAACGTTTTCAAATGCATCTCAGTTTTCGTCCCCTTTTACTCGGGTTCACCATTCCAGACCTTTACTAACACTCTCCCCACTTGGAGAGTCAGTGCCTTTAACCTCCTGTTTGGCACAGTTTGCAATTTCTGCGCAAGATGAACAGGAATAGGGAGAACCAATGAGAGACTAGCTGTAGGTGTCTGCACTGGAAATTTAACGCTCATTTCCCACCAGGAAGAAGAATTAACCAAAGGCTCAGCATGCCATGCCGGAACCTGATTAAGGCCTGAAGCAATCCTGCGGGTTTGCGGCCAGCTCACAAGAAAGCGAGTTGAAGAAAGGAGCTCAGGGGCACTGTAATTCACAAACCTGCAGAGTTATAAATGACAGCTATCGTCCAAAAATATATTGAAGGAAGGCTGCGAAGAGGACTGGAAAGCGGGGCAGAATTGCAGGAAAACGATTTCAGGGGCAGACTGGAATTGCATTTAAAGCATAGGGAAAGAGACAGAAAGTCGACAATGATGCACTTGGTCTAAAAGGGCGTATGCGTTTTTTCCTGAATATATTCAAGAAAAAACACATATGCCCTTTTTGGCCAAACAAGCAAGCCTGTAAAGAAATCTGCATTACAATGAAGTCTCACTGCCCCCCTGTCAAAAGGGACATCTGAAAAAAGTGAAAAATCCAGAAAGGCAGGACAGGCCATGGAGAACAGGGAGCCTTGTTATGCTGATGGGCGGGATGTAAATTGCCAACAGCCACTCTGGAGAAGTGTATGGTGTTTCCTCAAACACCTAAAAAACTAAGCAACGGAGCCTACGGCACTTCAACTTATGGTTCTATAGCTTAGGGAAATTAAAATCAAAAAGACACAGCCACCCATAAATTTTGGACGGCTCTGCTTACAAGAACCTCATTTACGGTACAAGTGAAATATCCCAGAAAGCAAAAATGGATAAAGAAGTTGTTGTACGTACGTACAATGGAATATCACTCAGCAATGAAATCTATGTCATGAGGCCCGTCGCGGCATAATGAGTGGATTCAGGTACGATCATTCTAAGTTAACTAAGTCACACAGAAAAAGAAACACCATAAGATATCTCAAATACACGGAATGCAAACATGGCTGCACATGAACTCAATTACAAAACAGAAAAGGGTCTCAAATTTAGAAAACCAACTTATGCTTGCTTAAGGGGAAAGGTGAGTTGTGGTGCTGCATAAAACCAGAGATTGAAATTAGCACAGATACCTTTCCATAAGCAAATATGTAATAGTCAGGACCTACTCCTTGCTCCACGAAATGGACTCAACACCCCATATTCAATGCCTAGGGATATACCTGACTAGTAAGAATCTGAAAACCCATGGATTTATATGTCTCCATAAGAGAATCAAGCATGTGTACAGCGGCATAAACGCAGCAGTGAAAATCCGATAAATCCCATTATCAAAATAAATTACAAAAACAAAACACAATGACAGTGAAATAGAGAGCAATTCTTAAATAATTCATTCAGGGCTTGTGATGCAACGTGGATTTACCACATCTACACCCCGAGCTGAGTGAGACATAAGGCTGGACACTTCGGGCTGATAACATTGGTGACGTTCGGTGAGCAAAGGCAACCCTTTGAAGTCATACTGCATGGTACCCATTCCATGGGTCCCAACTCTCCAGGTTGAAGGGATTCTTCCTTCAGGTAAAACATGCATGGGCAACCCAGAATATGGTCCACCGTGTGACCGGGAAACCTTTTTAAATGCATCTCAGTTTTCGTCCCCTCGTACTCGGTTTTACCATTCCAGACGCTTTACTAACACTCTCCCCACTTGGAGAGTCAGTGCCTTTAACCTCCTGTTGGGCACAGTTTGGAATTTCTGCGCAAGATGAACAGGAATAGGGAGAACCAATGAGAGATTAGCTGTAGGTGTCTGCACGAACAAATTTAACGCTCATTTCCCACCAGGAAGAGGAATTAGCCAAAGGCTCAGCATGCCGTGCCGGAACCAGATTAGGGCCTGAAGCAATCCTGCGGTTTTGCGGCCAGCTCACAAGAAAGCGAGTTGAAGAAAGGAGCTCAGGGGCACTGTAATTCACAAACCTGCAGAGTTATAAATGACAGCTATCGTCCAAAAATATATTGAAGTAAGGCTGCAAAGAGGACTTGAACGCGGGGCAGAATTCCAGGAATACGATTTCAGGAGGTAGACGGGAAGTCCTCTGAAAGTATAGGAGAAGAGGCAGAACCTCGACAATGATGCACTTGGTCAAAAAGGGCATATGCGTTTCTTCCAGGGCCCTTATTAAAGAGGGTAGGAGGCTCCCAGCATGCTTCAGTGGCCAACAGAGGGCCTACGTCACCAAGGCGACATGAGACATCCAGGCAGGAGTGACCTCACATCAGAGGGCCCACCTCACAGAAGGGTAAGGAACCCAGTCAGGATCAGACTCTCACCAGAGTGCCCACATAAGCAAGGGGCTGGGAGCCAGGCAGGAGTGTCCTCACATCCGTGGGGCCACATCATCGAAAGTTGAGGTACCCAGCACATGTGGCCTCAAACCATAGGACACACATCACCATGGGTCTCGGAGCGAGGCAGGCAGGATTAACCTCAAAACACATGGCCCATTGTATAAAAAAGGTGAGGAATCCAGCAGTTGGAACATACCAGCAGGCGGCCCTGACCACCGAGGCTATGGGATCCAGGCAGTGATGAACTCACAACAGAGGGCACTCATCGTGATACTGTAAGCAACCCAGCCGTTGTAACCTCAGAGCACAATGCCCACATCCCCATGGGGAAGGGAACCAAGCAGGAGTGTCATCGCACCAGTGGGCACACATCAGAAAAGGTGGGGAGCCCAGCAGTTAGGGCCGGACGCCAGAGGGCCCTCATCACTGAGGAGAGGAGGCTCCCAGCTAGCTCCAACTGCTACCAGAAGGCCGACGTCACCAATGCGGGGTGTGCCAGCCAGGCAGGAGTGACCTCAGAGCAGAGGGCCAACCACACAAAAGTGTGAGGAACCCAAAGAGGATCAGACTCTCACCGGAGGGCCCACATCACCAAGGGAATGGAAACCAGGCAGGAGTGTCCTCACACCAGTGGGGCCACATCACCGAAATGTGACGGACCCAGCACACGTGGACTCAAACTACAGGACACACATCACCAAGGGGCTGGGAGTGAGGCAGGCAAGAAAAGTCTCAAAACAGAGGGCCCATAGAAGGAAAAAGGTGAGGAATCCCGCAGTTGGAACCTCCCCGCAGGTGGCCAGGAGCAGCGAGGCTATGGGGTCCATGCCAGAGTGAACTCACACCAGAGGGCCCTCATCATGAAACTGAACAACGTAACATTGGGACCTCAGAGCAGAAGACCCACATTCCCATGGGGTTGGGATCCTGGCAGGAGTGTACTTGCACCACAGGGTGCACATCAGAAAATTTTGGGAGCCCAGGAGTTAGGGTCTGACGCCAGAGGGCCCTCATTACCGAGGGGAGGAGACTCCCAGCAGGCACCAACTCCCAACTGAGGGCCCACGTCGCCAAGTTGACGTGTGCCAGCCAGGCAGGAGTGACCTCACAGCAGAGGGCCTACCTCACAGAAGGGTGAGGAACCCAGCCAGGATAAGACTCTCACCAGAGGGCCCACATCACCAAGGGGATCGGAACAAGGCAGGAGTGTCCTCACACCAGTGTGGCCACATTATAGAAAGGTGAGGAACCCAGCACATGTGGCCTAAACCAGAGGACCCACATTTCCAAGGTGCTCCGAGTGAGGCAGGCAGGAGTAGCCTAACAACACAGGGCCCACAGAATAAAAAATGTGAGGAATCCAGCAGTTTGAACCTCCCAGCAGGTGGCCCAGAGTATGGAGTCTATGGGATCCAGGCCACAGTGAACTCACAGCAGAGGGCCCACATCATGAAACTGTGAGCAACCCAGCCAGTGGGACCTCAGAGCAGAAGGCCCACATCCCCATGGGGTTGGGAACATGGCACGAGTGTCCTCGCACCACTTAGCACGTATCAGAAAATGTGGGTACCCAGCAGTTAGGGCCTGACGCCAGAGGGCCCTCATCACCGAGGGGAGGAGGCTCCGAGCAGGCTCCAACTGCCACAAGAGGGCCGACATTGCCAAGGCGGGGTGTGCCAGCCAGGCAGGATTGACCTCACAGCAGAGGGCCCACCTCACAGAAGTGGGAGGGACCCAGCCAGGATCAGACTCTCACCAGAGGGCCCACATCACCAATGGGATAGGAACCAGGCAGGTGTGTCCTCACACCAGTGGGGCCACATCAATAAAGGTGAGGAAACCGGTACATGTGGCCTTAAACCAGAGGACCTACATCACAAATGGGCTGGGAGTGAGGCAGGAAGTAGGAGCATGAAAACACAGGACCCAAAGAATAAAAAAGGTAAGGAATCCAGCAGTAGGAACCTCCCAGCAGGCCGCTCAGAGCACAGAGTCTATGGGATCTAGGCCTGGGTGAACTAACACCAGAGAGCCAACATCATGAAACGGTGAACAACACAGGTGTTGGGACCTTAGAGCAGAAGGCCCACATGCCCATGGGGATGGGAACCTCGCAGGAGTGTCCTCGCACCACTTAGCACGTATCAGAAAATGTGGGTACCCAGCAGTTAGGGCCTGAGGCAAGAGGGCCCCCATCACCGAGGGGAGGTTCCCAGCAGGCTCCAACTGCCACAAGAGGGCCGATGTTGCCCAGGTTGGGTGTGCCAGCCAGGCAGGAGTGACCTCACAGCAGAGGGCCCCCCTCACAGAAGGGTGAGGAACCCAGCCAGGATCAGACTCTCACCAGAGGGCCCACATCATCAAAGGGATAGGAACCAGGCAGGAGTGTCCCCACACCAGTGGGGCCACATCATCGAAAGGCGAGGGACCCAGCATACGTGGCCTCAAACCAGAGGACACACACCACCAAGGGGCTGGGAGTGAGGCAGGCAGGAGGAGTCTCAAAACAGAGGGCCCATAGAAGAAAAAAGGTGAGGAATCCCGCAGTTGGAACCTCCCAGCAGGTGGCCAGGAGCAGCGAGGCTATGGGATCCAGGCCGGAGAGAACTCACAGCAGAGGGCCCTCATCATGAAACTGAGCAACCCACGGTTGGGACCTCAGAGCAGAAGGCCCACATTCCCATGGGGTTGGGAACCTGGCAGGAGTGTACTCGAACCACAGGGCGCATATCAGAAAATATTGGGAGCCCAGGAGTTAGGGCCTGACGCCAGAGGGCCCTCATTACCGAGGGGAGGAGACACCCAGCAGGCACCAAATCCCACCAGAGGGCCGACGTCGCCAAGGCGGGGTGTGCCAGCCAGGCAGGAGTGACCTCAGAGAAGAGGGCCCACCTCACAGAAGTGTGAGGAACCCAACCAGGATCAGACTCTCACCGGAGGGCCCACATCACCAAGGGGATGGGAACCAGGCAGGAGTGTCCTCACACCAGTGGGGCCACATCAGCCAAAGGTGAGGAACCCAGCACATGTGGCCTCAAACCAGAGGACACACATCACCAAGGGACTAGGAGTGAGGCAGGTGTCTGGAGGGGCACATTTAACTCTAATTTCCCACCAGGAAGTGGAATGAACCAAAGTCTCAGAGTGCCGTGCCGGACCCTGATTACGGCCTGAAGCAAACCTGCGGTTCTGTGGCCAGTTTTCAAGGAAACGAGTTAAGAAAGGAAATCACGGGCACTGTAATTCACAAACCTGCAGAGTTATAAATGACAGCTATTGGCAAAAATATATGGAAGTAAGTCTGCAAAGAGGACTTGAAAACGAGGCAGAATTGCAGGAATCATATTTCAGGAGGTAGATTGGAATTGCATTTAAAGCATGTGAAAAGCGGCAGATCTTTGACAGTGATGCACTTGGACAAAAGTGCGTAAACATTTTTTCCTGAATATATTCAGGAAAAAACACATATGCCCTTTTTGGCCAACCAAGCACTCGAGAAATGGAAATCCGCACTACAATGAAGTCTCATTTCCCATTCGTCAAAAGGGCCATCTGAAAAAAGTGTAAAAACCAGAAACACAGGACAGGCCATGGAGAACAGGGAGCCTTGTTATGCTGATGGGCGGGATGTAAATTGCCAACAGACACTCTGGAGATGTGTATGGTGTATCCTGAAACATCTGAAAAACAAAGCTACAGACCCTAGGGCACTTCCACTTTTGGCCCTATAGCTTAGGAAAATTAAAATCAACAAGACACAGCCAACACAAAATTTAGGGCTGCTGTGTTTACAAGAACCTTGAGTCCAGTACAAATTAAATATCCCAGAAAGAAAAAAAATGGATAAAGGAGTTGTGCTACTTACGTACAACAGAATATCACTCAGCAATGAAATCAATGTCATCAGGCCTGTAGCAGCAAATTGAGTGGATTTAAGTATGATGATTCTAAGAGAAATAGGTCACACAGAGAAAGAGAATTATCATAAGATATCACTAATAGAGAGAGTGTAAACTTGGCTACACATAAACTGAATTCCAAAACCGAACAGAGTCTCACATTTAGATAAAAACTTATGCTTGCTTAAGGGGAAAGTTGAGTTGGGGTGCTGTATAAAACCAGAGATTGAAATTAGCACACATACCGTTCCATAAGCCAAATATGTAATAGACAAGACCTACTCTTTGCTCAACGAAATAGACTCATCCATGGTGTATCACCTCACACCTGTTAGAATGGGCATCATCAGAAAATCTACAAACAACAAATGCTGGAAAGGGTGTGGAGATAAGGAACCCTCTTCCACTATTGTTGGGAATGTAAATTGATACAGTCACTGTGGAGAACATTATGGAGTTTCTTATAAAACTAAGAATAGAATTACCATATGATACAGCAATCCCACTACTGGGCATATACCCAGACAAAACCATAAATCAAAAAGAGACATTCACCGCAATGTTCATTGCATCACTATTTACAATATCCAGGTAATGGAAGCAACCAAAATGCCCACAGACAGACGAATGCATAAAGAAGTGGTACATATATAAAATGGAATATTACTAAGCCATAAAAAGGAATGAAATTGGGTCATTTGTAGAGACGTTGATGGATCTAGAGACTGTCATACAGAGTGAAGTAAGTCAGAAAGAGAAAAACAAATCTTGTCTATTAATGCATATATGTGGAACCTAGAAAAATTGTACAGATGAACCGTTTTGCAAGGCAGAAATAGAGCAACAGATGTAGACAACAAACGTATGGACACCAAGGGGGGAAAGCTGTTGGGGGGTGGTGGTGGGAGGAGTTGAGAGATTGGGATTGGCATGTATACATTTATATGTATAAAATAGATAACCAAAAAGAACCTGCTGTATAAAAAAATAAAATAAAATTCAAATTGCAAAAAGTAAAACAGAAAAAATATTCTTCCCTTCACATACATATATTTACATGAATAAATTATTTCCATGCTTATATCTGTAAATACAAAAAAGAGGAATAAAATCTACCTTGAACCAAAAACGAAAAAAAGAAAAAAAAACAGAACCCACCAGTTACACAGAGGAAAACCATATCAGGGCACTTGCTCCAGTTGTAAACAATTCTGAAGTTGGTCAGTGGTGGGGAATCATCTCCCATTCAGCCAGCAGGCCCCACGCAACAAGCGTCCTCATTGCAAAGCTGGGGGACCGTGCCGAGGCATCTGTGAGTAAACGTGGGCTGAGCCCCAGGCCAGCTGCTGCTGAAATGTTCCCACCCTTCCCAGGTAAAACACCTGAATATGTACAAGGACTTGAAAGCCTAGAGGAAGGGCCATGGAGCCACATGAGTGACAGCATGCCAGCCGACTTGGTGCCTGCAGGCCAGCCAGGATGGTCCTGGCCCTGGGTGCTCTTCTGGAAGTTTTCCATTTCCCTGCCTGAGATACCCCTGCTGTCCCGGCCCCCACTGCTTTCTTCCTCACTCACCTCTGCCCAGGGAGAAATTCCAGCGGCAGGTATGGGTGACACATCCTCTTCTTTAGCAGGTGGCATCTTGGCAACTGCTGCAGAAAGTCCAGCAGAGCCCCACTCACACTGGACCACCCACAAAGCCGTGGCCTCTCACTCCCTCCCACCAGTCCAGCCCCAAGACTGCTGACAGGGCAGAGAAAATGGCGTCAGGCACAGCTGCAGGGGCTCTTGCTGCCTGGAGCGGTGTTTATATTGATCTGAACCCAGGCACACCTGGGGAGGGCTGGCCGGCACGGTCGGGCTTCCCAGGCCAGCCAATAATCACCCCTCAGGGGCTCACAGTTGCAGAAACTGGAACTTGCTGAATCGGCCAGGTCCAAGGAACAGGTGTGGGCTCCTGAGAGTCAGGATAGACAAGGGGCTGCAGCTCTGGCTTGTTTTCTAATTATATTATCTGGCCCATGAGTGGGAGACAACTTCAAGAAAACCCTCTCCTAATGAGAGGAACCCAGGAGTCAGGGAGAGGAGGGGTGGCTGGTGGGTGGAGACAGAGGCCTGGTGCCCCGGGTGCAGTGGAAGTCTCTGGAAGACCAGGTGGAGGGAGGCCACACAGAGTGTTGCCCAGGGTCACAGACCTGTCGGAGCTGCTGTTTGTTAGTTCAAGTCCTGCTCTGAGGGGTTCTGTGTCAGATCTGAGTGACAGGTGAGCTGGGAGTGCTCTGCAATGAGGGCGATATGCACGGTTCCTGTGTTCCCAGCCCTGCCATGGTACCTGCAAGGGTAGCTCTGTATCCTGGGAGGGGCCTGACCACGAGAGCCCCATGGGCTGCAGGGGAACCTGCCCAGGGAACCCCATATCCTGGGAGGGGCCTGAACACGAGAGCCCCGTGGGCTGGGGTGGGGGTGGGGTACCTGCCCAGGTGAGCTCCATATCCTGGGATTGGCCTGACCTCGAGAGCCCCATGGGCTGCTGGAGTCCTGGTAAAGGATGTCAGGACAGTCAGTGAAGCCACCGAGGATATACCTCCAGTAGTTCCTAAATCCTACACCCTGCTGGTCATTCTACCAACCACCAGGACATGGTATTCTGTATTAGTCTTCAATGATGCCTTCTTTTGTATTCTATTAGTCCCAGAGTCACAAGAAATTTTGGCTTGTGAGTGGCAGGACTCAACATACAACTAAAACAATACTTCCGGGCCGTGTTGCCCCAAGGGTTCAAAAATTCCCACACCATCTTTGGGGAAAGCTCAGCTAAAGACCTAAAAGTTCTACCTCTGGAAAAGGAAACACTCCTTCAATATGCAGACGACATTCTGATCGCCAGCCCTACTAAGCAGACCTCTGAACTACCAAGCCAATAAAGGATACAAGTTGTCCAAGACAAAGCTCAAATATCACAGACTACGGTGACCTGCCTGGGCTTCATTCTCACAGAAGGTCGGAGAAGCCCATCCCAGGAAAGGGAAGAAACAATTTGCAGCCTTACCCATTTCTGAAACTAGAAGACAGCTTAGGGGTTCCTGGGGAGGCCAGGGTTTGCTGCTTCTGGATCCCTAACTACAGTCTACTAGCTGGGCCTCTATATGAAACACTGAAAGGAAAAGATGATGATCCTTTTGAATAGAATGCAGAAGAGGCCTTTCAAGAATGGAAAGAGCAGTCAATTCAGACCCTTGCCCTGGAACTCCCTAATTTAGCTAAACCCTTTGACCTTTACATTCCTGGTGAACGGTGAATCGCCATTGGAGTATTAGTGCAAAACCTGGGACCACTTGAAATGGAACAATGCAAGAATGCGATCCAGGTAGGATAAACTACGGTCACCAAGGGGCTTGGCCCACCGCCACATCTGGCCAAGATACTGGCAGTATCTGAAAACCTGGAAATCAGCAGCCCAAAAGGCCACCTCCCTCCTAAGGGAAAAGGACCCCACGTGGTGATCCTAACACCCAACCATGCCCTGAAGTTGCAGGGTTGGCTCCATGGGCACACTGACCTTGAGTGAGGAGGCCCTCCAACTCCAACCTCCATAGAGATAACCGGGGCAAAGTGGCACCATGACGACTCGTGTGAAGGTGTCTCCACGGGCAAATTTAACGCTCATTTCCCACCAGGAAGAGGAATTAACCAAAGGCTCAGCATGCCGTGCCGGAACCAGATTAGGGCCTGAAGCAATCCTGCGGGTTTGCGGCCAGCTCACAAGAAAGCGAGTTGAATAAAGGAGCTCAGGGACACTGTAATTCACAAACCTGCAGAGTTATAAATGACAGCTATCACCCAAAAATATATTGAAGGAAGGCTGCGAAAAGGACTTGAAAGTGGGGCAGAATTGCAAGAAAACGATTTCAGGGGGTAGACTGGAATTGCATTTAAAGCATAGGAAAAGAGGCAGAACGTCGACAATGATGCACTTGGCCAAAAAGGGCGTATGCATTTTTTCCTGAATATATTCAGGAAAAAACGCATACGCCCTTTTTGGCCAACCAAGCCAGCATGTTAAAGAAATCTGCACTACAATGAAGCCTCACTGCCCCCCGTTCAAAAGGGCCATCTGAAAAAAGTGTAAAAACCAGAAACACAGGACAGGCCATGGAGAACAGGGAGCCTTGTTATGCTGATGGGCGGGATGTAAATTGCCAACAGCCACTCTGGAGATGTGTATGGTGTTTCCTCAAAAACCTAAAAAACAAAGCAACGGAGCCTACGGCATTACCACTTATTTTCCTATAGCTTAGGGAAATTAAAATCAAAAACACACAGCCACCCCAAAGTTTCTGTTTACGGCTCTGTTTACAAGAACCTCGTCTACGGTACAAGTTAAATATCCCAGAAAGCGAAAAATGGATAAAGAAGTGTGGTACGTACGTACAAAGGAATATCACTCACCAATGAAATCTATTTCATCAGGCCCGTCGCGGCATAATGAGTGGATTCAGGTACGATGATTCTAAGTGAAATAAGTCACACAGAAAATGAAACATCATAAGTTATCACTAATACACGGAATGTAAACTTGGCTACACATGAACTGAATTACAAAACAGAACAGGGTCTCAAATTTAGAAAACCACCTTATGTTTGCTTAAGGGGAAAAGTGAGTTGGGGTGCTGCATAAAAGCAGAGATAGAAATTAGCACAGATACCTTTCCATAAGCCAAATATGTAATAGTCAAGACCTACCCCTTGCTCAACGAAATGGACTAAACACCTCATATTCAACACCTAGGAATACACCTGACTAGTAAGAATCTTCAAACCCATGGATTTATATGTCTCCGTAAGACAATCAAGCGTGTGTACAGCTGCATGAACGCAGCAGAGAAAATCCAATAAATCCCATTATCAAAATGAATTACAAAAACAAAACACAATGACAGTGAAATAGAGAGCAATTCTTAAATAATTCATTCAGGGCATGTGATGCAACCTGGATTTACCACATCTACACCCAGAGCTGAGTGAGACATAAGGTTGGACACTTCGGGCTGATAGCATTGGTGAGGTTCGATGAGCAAATGCAGACCCTTTGAAGTCATACTGCATGGTACCCATTCCATGGGTCCCAACTGTCCAGTTTTAAGGGATTCTTCCTTCAGCTAAAACGTGCATGGGAAACCCACAGTATGGTGCACCGTGTGACCAGGAAACGTTTTCAAATGCATCTCAGTTTTCGTCCCCTTTTACTCGGGTTCACCATTCCAGACCTTTACTAACACTCTCCCCACTTGGAGAGTCAGTGCCTTTAACCTCCTGTTTGGCACAGTTTGCAATTTCTGCGCAAGATGAACAGGAATAGGGAGAACCAATGAGAGACTAGCTGTAGGTGTCTGCACTGGAAATTTAACGCTCATTTCCCACCAGGAAGAAGAATTAACCAAAGGCTCAGCATGCCATGCCGGAACCTGATTAAGGCCTGAAGCAATCCTGCGGGTTTGCGGCCAGCTCACAAGAAAGCGAGTTGAAGAAAGGAGCTCAGGGGCACTGTAATTCACAAACCTGCAGAGTTATAAATGACAGCTATCGTCCAAAAATATATTGAAGGAAGGCTGCGAAGAGGACTGGAAAGCGGGGCAGAATTGCAGGAAAACGATTTCAGGGGCAGACTGGAATTGCATTTAAAGCATAGGGAAAGAGACAGAAAGTCGACAATGATGCACTTGGTCTAAAAGGGCGTATGCGTTTTTTCCTGAATATATTCAAGAAAAAACACATATGCCCTTTTTGGCCAAACAAGCAAGCCTGTAAAGAAATCTGCATTACAATGAAGTCTCACTGCCCCCCTGTCAAAAGGGACATCTGAAAAAAGTGAAAAATCCAGAAAGGCAGGACAGGCCATGCAGAACAGGGAGCCTTGTTATGCTGATGGGCGGGATGTAAATTGCCAACAGCCACTCTGGAGAAGTGTATGGTGTTTCCTCAAACACCTAAAAAACTAAGCAACGGAGCCTACGGCACTTCAACTTATGGTTCTATAGCTTAGGGAAATTAAAATCAAAAAGACACAGCCACCCATAAATTTTGGACGGCTCTGCTTACAAGAACCTCATTTACGGTACAAGTGAAATATCCCAGAAAGCAAAAATGGATAAAGAAGTTGTTGTACATATGTACAATGGAATATCACTCAGCAATGAAATCTATGTCATGAGGCCCGTCGCGGCATAATGAGTGGATTCAGGTACGATCATTCTAAGTTAACTAAGTCACACAGAAAAAGAAACACCATAAGATATCTCAAATACACGGAATGCAAACATGGCTGCACATGAACTCAATTACAAAACAGAAAAGGGTCTCAAATTTAGAAAACCAACTTATGCTTGCTTAAGGGGAAAGGTGAGTTGTGGTGCTGCATAAAACCAGAGATTGAAATTAGCACAGATACCTTTCCATAAGCAAATATGTAATAGTCAGGACCTACTCCTTGCTCCACGAAATGGACTCAACACCCCATATTCAATGCCTAGGGATATACCTGACTAGTAAGAATCTGAAAACTCATGGATTTATATGTCTCCATAAGAGAATCAAGCATGTGTACAGCGGCATAAACGCAGCAGTGAAAATCCGATAAATCCCATTATCAAAATAAATTACAAAAACAAAACACAATGACAGTGAAATAGAGAGCAATTCTTAAATAATTCATTCAGGGCTTGTGATGCAACGTGGATTTACCACATCTACACCCCGAGCTGAGTGAGACATAAGGCTGGACACTTCGGGCTGATAACATTGGTGACGTTCGGTGAGCAAAGGCAACCCTTTGAAGTCATACTGCATGGTACCCATTCCATGGGTCCCAACTCTCCAGGTTGAAGGGATTCTTCCTTCAGGTAAAACATGCATGGGCAACCCAGAATATGGTCCACCGTGTGACCGGGAAACCTTTTTAAATGCATCTCAGTTTTCGTCCCCTCGTACTCGGTTTTACCATTCCAGACGCTTTACTAACACTCTCCCCACTTGGAGAGTCAGTGCCTTTAACCTCCTGTTTGGCACAGTTTGGAATTTCTGCGCAAGATGAACAGGAATAGGGAGAACCAATGAGAGATTAGCTGTAGGTGTCTGCACGAACAAATTTAACGCTCATTTCCCACCAGGAAGAGGAATTAGCCAAAGGCTCAGCATGCCGTGCCGGAACCAGATTAGGGCCTGAAGCAATCCTGCGGTTTTGCGGCCAGCTCACAAGAAAGCGAGTTGAAGAAAGGAGCTCAGGGGCACTGTAATTCACAAACCTGCAGAGTTATAAATGACAGCTATCGTCCAAAAATATATTGAAGTAAGGCTGCAAAGAGGACTTGAACGCGGGGCAGAATTCCAGGAATACGATTTCAGGAGGTAGACGGGAAGTCCTCTGAAAGTATAGGAGAAGAGGCAGAACCTCGACAATGATGCACTTGGTCAAAAAGGGCATATGCGTTTCTTCCAGGGCCCTTATTAAAGAGGGTAGGAGGCTCCCAGCATGCTTCAGTGGCCAACAGAGGGCCTACGTCACCAAGGCGACATGAGACATCCAGGCAGGAGTGACCTCACATCAGAGGGCCCACCTCACAGAAGGGTAAGGAACCCAGTCAGGATCAGACTCTCACCAGAGTGCCCACATAAGCAAGGGGCTGGGAGCCAGGCAGGAGTGTCCTCACACCCGTGGGGCCACATCATCGAAAGTTGAGGTACCCAGCACATGTGGCCTCAAACCATAGGACACACATCACCATGGGTCTCGGAGCGAGGCAGGCAGGATTAACCTCAAAACACATGGCCCATTGTATAAAAAAGGTGAGGAATCCAGCAGTTGGAACATCCAAGCAGGCGGCCCAGAGCACCGAAGCTATGGGATCCAGGCAGTGATGAACTCACAACAGAGGGCACTCATCGTGATACTGTAAGCAACCCAGCCGTTGTAACCTCAGAGCACAATGCCCACATCCCCATGGGGAAGGGAACCAAGCAGGAGTGTCCTCGCACCACTTAGCACGTATCAGAAAATGTGGGTACCCAGCAGTTAGGGCCTGACGCCAGAGGGCCCTCATCACTGAGGAGAGGAGGCTCCGAGCAGGCTCCAACTGCCACAAGAGGGCCGACATTGCCAAGGCGGGGTGTGCCAGCCAGGCAGGATTGACCTCACAGCAGAGGGCCCACCACACAAAAGTGTGAGGAACCCAAAGAGGATCAGACTCTCACCGGAGGGCCCACATCACCAAGGGAATGGAAACCAGGCAGGAGTGTCCTCACACCAGTGGGGCCACATCAACGAAAGGTGACGGACCCAGCACACGTGGACTCAAACTACAGGACACACATCACCAAGGGGCTGGGAGTGAGGCAGGCAGGAGGAGTCTCAAAACAGAGGGCCCATAGAAGGAAAAAGGTGAGGAATCCCGCAGTTGGAACCTCCCCGCAGGTGGCCAGGAGCAGCGAGGCTATGGGGTCCATGCCGGAGTGAACTCACACCAGAGGGCCCTCATCATGAAACTGAGCAACCCACGGTTGGGACCTCAGAGCAGAAGGCCCACATTCCCATGGGGTTGGGAACCTGGCAGGAGTGTACTCGAACCACAGGGCGCATATCAGAAAATATTGGGAGCCCAGGAGTTAGGGCCTGACGCCAGAGGGCCCTCATTACCGAGGGGAGGAGACACCCAGCAGGCACCAAATCCCACCAGAGGGCCGACGTCGCCAAGGCGGGGTGTGCCAGCCAGGCAGGAGTGACCTCAGAGAAGAGGGCCCACCTCACAGAAGTGTGAGGAACCCAACCAGGATCAGACTCTCACCGGAGGGCCCACATCACCAAGGGGATGGGAACCAGGCAGGAGTGTCCTCACACCAGTGGGGCCACATCAGCCAAAGGTGAGGAAACCAGCACATGTGGCCTCAAACCAGAGGACACACATCACCAAGGGGCTAGGAGTGAGGCAGGTGTCTGGAGGGGCACATTTAACTCTAATTTCCCACCAGGAAGTGGAATGAACCAAAGTCTCAGAGTGCCGTGCCAGACCCTGATTACGGCCTGAAGCAAACCTGCGGTTCTGTGGCCAGTTTTCAAGGAAACGAGTTAAGAAAGGAAATCACGGGCACTGTAATTCACAAACCTGCAGAGTTATAAATGACAGCTATTGGCAAAAATATATGGAAGTAAGTCTGCAAAGAGGACTTGAAAACGAGGCAGAATTGCAGGAATCATATTTCAGGAGGTAGATTGGAATTGCATTTAAAGCATGTGAAAAGCGGCAGATCTTTGACAGTGATGCACTTGGACAAAAGTGCGTAAACATTTTTTCCTGAATATATTCAGGAAAAAACACATATGCCCTTTTTGGCCAACCAAGCACTCGAGAAATGGAAATCCGCACTACAATGAAGTCTCATTTCCCATTCGTCAAAAGGGCCATCTGAAAAAAGTGTAAAAACCAGAAACACAGGACAGGCCATGGAGAACAGGGAGCCTTGTTATGCTGATGGGCGGGATGTAAATTGCCAACAGACACTCTGGAGATGTGTATGGTGTATCCTGAAACATCTGAAAAACAAAGCTACAGACCCTAGGGCACTTCCACTTTTGGCCCTATAGCTTAGGAAAATTAAAATCAACAAGACACAGCCAACACAAAATTTAGGGCTGCTGTGTTTACAAGAACCTTGAGTCCAGTACAAATTAAATATCCCAGAAAGAAAAAAATGGATAAAGGAGTTGTGCTACTTACGTACAACGGAATATCACTCAGCAATGAAATCAATGTCATCAGGCCTGTAGCAGCAAATTGAGTGGATTTAAGTATGATGATTCTAAGAGAAATAGGTCACACAGAGAAAGAGAATTATCATAAGATATCACTAATAGAGAGAGTGTAAACTTGGCTACACATAAACTGAATTCCAAAACCGAACAGAGTCTCACATTTAGATAAAAACTTATGCTTGCTTAAGGGGAAAGTTGAGTTGGGGTGCTGTATAAAACCAGAGATTGAAATTAGCACACATACCGTTCCATAAGCCAAATATGTAATAGACAAGACCTACTCTTTGCTCAACGAAATAGACTCATCCATGGTGTATCACCTCACACCTGTTAGAATGGGCATCATCAGAAAATCTACAAACAACAAATGCTGGAAAGGGTGTGGAGATAAGGAACCCTCTTTCACTATTGTTGGGAATGTAAATTGATACAGTCACTGTGGAGAACATTATGGAGTTTCTTATAAAACTAAGAATAGAATTACCATATGATACAGCAATCCCACTACTGGGCATATACCCAGACAAAACCATAAATCAAAAAGAGACATTCACCGCAATGTTCATTGCATCACTATTTACAATATCCAGGTAATGGAAGCAACCTAAATGCCCACAGACAGACGAATGCATAAAGATGTGGTACATATATAAAATGGAATATTACTAAGCCATAAAAAGGAATGAAATTGGGTCATTTGTAGAGACGTTGATGGATCTAGAGACTGTCATACAGAGTGAAGTAAGTCAGAAAGAGAAAAACAAATCTTGTCTATTAATGCATATATGTGGAACCTAGAAAAATTGTACAGATGAACCGTTTTGCAAGGCAGAAATAGAGCAACAGATGTAGACAACAAACGTATGGACACCAAGGGGGGAAAGCTGTTGGGGGGTGGTGGTGGGAGGAGTTGAGAGATTGGGATTGGCATGTATACATTTATATGTATAAAATAGATAACCAAAAAGAACCTGCTGTATAAAAAAATAAAATAAAATTCAAATTGCAAAAAGTAAAACAGAAAAAATATTCTTCCCTTCACATACATGTATTTACATGAATAAATTATTTCCATGCTTATATCTGTAAATACAAAAAAGAGGAATAAAATCTACCTTGAACCAAAAACGAAAAAAAGAAAAAAAACAGAACCCACCAGTTACACAGAGGAAAACCGTATCAGGGCACTTGCTCCAGTTGTAAACAATTCTGAAGTTGGTCAGTGGTGGGGAATCATCTCCCATTCAGCCAGCAGGCCCCACGCAACAAGCGTCCTCATTGCAAAGCTGGGGGACCGTGCCGAGGCATCTGTGAGTAAACGTGGGCTGAGCCCCAGGCCAGCTGCTGCTGAAATGTTCCCACCCTTCCCAGGTAAAACACCTGAATATGTACAAGGACTTGAAAGCCTAGAGGAAGGGCCATGGAGCCACATGAGTGACAGCATGCCAGCCGACTTGGTGCCTGCAGGCCAGCCAGGATGGTCCTGGCCCTGGGTGCTCTTCTGGAAGTTTTCCATTTCCCTGCCTGAGATACCCCTGCTGTCCCGGCCCCCACTGCTTTCTTCCTCACTCACCTCTGCCCAGGGAGAAATTCCAGCGGCAGGTATGGGTGACACATCCTCTTCTTTAGCAGGTGGCATCTTGGCAACTGCTGCAGAAAGTCCAGCAGAGCCCCACTCACACTGGGCCACCCACAAAGCCGTGGCCTCTCACTCCCTCCCACCAGTCCAGCCCCAAGACTGCTGACAGGGCAGAGAAAATGGCGTCAGGCACAGCTGCAGGGGCTCTTGCTGCCTGGAGCGGTGTTTATATTGATCTGAACCCAGGCACACCTGGGGAGGGCTGGCCGGCACGGTCGGGCTTCCCAGGCCAGCCAATAATCACCCCTCAGGGGCTCACAGTTGCAGAAACTGGAACTTGCTGAATCGGCCAGGTCCAAGGAACAGGTGTGGGCTCCTGAGAGTCAGGATAGACAAGGGGCTGCAGCTCTGGCTTGTTTTCTAATTATATTATCTGGCCCATGAGTGGGAGACAACTTCAAGAAAACCCTCTCCTAATGAGAGGAACCCAGGAGTCAGGGAGAGGAGGGGTGGCTGGTGGGTGGAGACAGAGGCCTGGTGCCCGGGTGCAGTGGAAGTCTCTGGAAGACCAGGTGGAGGGAGGCCACACAGAGTGATGCCCAGGGTCACAGATCTGTCGGAGCTGCTGTTTGTTAGTTCAAGTCCTGCTCTGAGGTGCTCTGTGTCAGATCTGAGTGACAGGTGAGCTGGGAGTGCTCTGCAATGAGGGCGATATGCACGGTTCCTGTGTTCCCAGCCCTGCCATGGTACCTGCAAGGGTAGCTCTGTATCCTGGGAGGGGCCTGACCACGAGAGCCCCATGGGCTGCAGGGGAACCTGCCCAGGGAACCCCATATCCTGGGAGGGGCCTGAACACGAGAGCCCCATGGGCTGGGGTGGGGGTGGGGTACCTGCCCAGGTGAGCTCCATATCCTGGGATTGGCCTGACCTCGAGAGCCCCATGGGCTGCTGGAGTCCTGGTAAAGGATGTCAGGACAGTCAGTGAAGCCACCGAGGATATACCTCCAGTAGTTCCTAAATCCTACACCCTGCTGGTCATTCTACCAACCACCAGGACATGGTATTCTGTATTAGTCTTCAATGATGCCTTCTTTTGTATTCTATTAGTCCCAGAGTCACAAGAAATTTTGGCTTGTGAGTGGCAGGACTCAACATACAACTAAAACAATACTTCCGGGCCGTGTTGCCCCAAGGGTTCAAAAATTCCCACACCATCTTTGGGGAAAGCTCAGCTAAAGACCTAAAAGTTCTACCTCTGGAAAAGGAAACACTCCTTCAATATGCAGACGGCATTCTGATCGCCAGCCCTACTAAGGAGACCTCTGAACTACCAAGCCAATAAAGGATACAAGTTGTCCAAGACAAAGCTCAAATATCACAGACTACGGTGACCTGCCTGGGCTTCATTCTCACAGAAGGTCGGAGAAGCCCATCCCAGGAAAGGGAAGAAACAATTTGCAGCCTTACCCATTTCTGAAACTAGAAGACAGCTTAGGGGTTCCTGGGGAGGCCAGGGTTTGCTGCTTCTGGATCCCTAACTACAGTCTACTAGCTGGGCCTCTATATGAAACACTGAAAGGAAAAGATGATGATCCTTTTGAATAGAATGCAGAAGAGGCCTTTCAAGAATGGAAAGAGCAGTCAATTCAGACCCTTGCCCTGGAACTCCCTAATTTAGCTAAACCCTTTGACCTTTACATTCCTGGTGAACGGTGAATCGCCATTGGAGTATTAGTGCAAAACCTGGGACCACTTGAAATGGAACAATGCAAGAATGCGATCCAGGTAGGATAAACTACGGTCACCAAGGGGCTTGGCCCACCGCCACATCTGGCCAAGATACTGGCAGTATCCGAAAACCTGGAAATCAGCAGCCCAAAAGGCCACCTCCCTCCTAAGGGAAAAGGACCCCACGTGGTGATCCTAACCCCCAACCATGCCCTGAAGTTGCAGGGTTGGCTCCATGGGCACACTGACCTTGAGTGAGGAGGCCCTCCAACTCCAACCTCCATAGAGATAACCGGGGCAAAGTGGCACCATGACGACTCGTGTGAAGGTGTCTGCACGGGCAAATTTAACGCTCATTTCCCACCAGGAAGAGGAATTAACCAAAGGCTCAGCATGCCGTGCGGGAACCAGATTAGGGCCTGAAGCAATCCTGCGGGTTTGCGGCCAGCTCACAAGAAAGCGAGTTGAAGAAAGGAGCTCAGGGGCACTGTAATTCACAAACATGCAGAGTTATAAATGACAGCTATCGTCCAAAAATATATTGAAGGAAGGCTGCGAAGAGGACTTGAAACCGGGGCAGAATTTCAGGAAAACGATTACAGGGGGTAGACTGGAATTGTATTTTAAGCATAGGAATAGGGGCAGAACGTCGATAATGAAGCAGTTGGCACAAAAGGGCGTATGCGTTTTTTCCTGAATATATTCAGGAAAAAACGCATACGCCCTTTTGGGCCAACCAAGCAAGCTTGTAATGGAATTCTGCACCACAATGAAGCCTCACTGCCCCCCGGTCAAAAGGGTCATCTGAAAAAAGTGTAAAATCCAGAAAGGCAGGTCAGGCCATGGAGTATAGGGAGCCTTGTTATGTTGATGGGCGGTATGTAAATTGCCAACAACCACTCTGGAGAAGTGTATGGTGTTCCTGAAACACCAAAAACAAAGCAACGGAGCCTATGGCACTTTCACTTATGGTCATATAGCTTAGGGAATTTAAAATCAAAAACACAGAGCCACCCCAAATTTTCAGACGGCTCTGATTATAAGAACCTCGTCTGCGGTACAAGTTAAATATCCCAGAAAGCGAAAAATGGATAAAGAACTTTTGGTACGTGTATACAATGGAATATCACTCAGCAATTAAATCTATGTCATCAGGCCCATCGTGGCATAATGAGTGGATTCAGGTACGATGATTCTAAGTGAAATAAGTCACACAGAAAAAGAAACCTCATAAGATATCACTAATACACAGAATGTAAACTTGGCTACACACGAAATGAACTACAAAACAGGGTCTCAAATTTAGAAAACCAACCAATGCTTCCTTAAGGGCAAAGATGAGTTCGGGTGCAGCATAAAACCAGAGATTGAAATTAGCACAGATACCATTCCATTACCCAAATATGTAATAGTCAAGACCTACACCTTGCTCAACGAAATGGACTCAACAACCCATATTCAAAGCCCAGGAATATACCTGACTAGTAAGAATCATAAAACCCATGGATTTATATGTCTACAGAAGAGAATCAAGTGTGTGTACAGCGGCATAAATGTAGCAGTGAAAATGTGATAAATCCCATTATCAAAATAAATTAAAAAAACAAAACACAGTGACAGTGAAATAGAGAGCAATTCTTAAATAATTCATTCAGGGTTTGTGATGCAAGCTGGATTTACCACATCTACACCCAGAGCCAAGTGAGACATAAGGTTGGGCACTTCAGGCTGATAGCATTGGTGACGTTCGATGAGCAAATGCAGACCCTTTGAAGTCATACTGCATGGTACCCATTCCATGGGTCCCAACTCTCCAGGTTTAAGGGATTCTTCCTTCAGCTAAAACATGCATGGGAAACCCACAGTATGGTGCACCGTGTGACCGGGAAACGTTTTCAAATGCATCTCAGTTTTCGTCCCGTTTTACTCGGGTTCACCATTCCAGACCCTTTACTAACACTCTCCCCACTTGGAGAGTCAGTGCCTTTAACCTCCTGTTTGGCACAGTTTGCAATTTCTGCGCAAGATGAACAGGAATAGGGAGAACCAATGAGAGACTAGCTGTAGGTGTCTGCACGGGCAAATTTAACACTCATTTCCCACCAGGAAGAGGAATTAACCAAAGGCTCAGCATGCCGTGCCGGAACCAGATTAGGGCCTGAAGCAATCCTGCGGGTGTGCGGGCAGCTCACAAGATAGCGAGTTGAAGAAAGGAGCTCAGGGGCACTGTAATTCACAAACCTGCAGAGTTATAAATGACAGCTATCGTCCAAAAAAATATTGAAGGAAGGCTGCGAAGACGACTTGTAAGCGGGGCAGAATTGCAGGAAAACGATTTCAGGGGGTAGACGGGAATTGCATTTAAAGCATAGGAAAAGAGGCAGAACGTCGACAATGATGCTCTTGGCCAAAAAGGGCGTATGCGTTTTTTCTTGAATATATTCAGGAAAAAACGCATACGCCCTTTTGGGCCAACCAAGCAAGCTTGTAAAGGAAATCTGCACCACAATGAAGCCTCACTGCCCCCCGGTCAAAAGTGTCTTCTGAAAAAAGTGTAAAATCCAGAAAGGCAGGTCAGCCCATGGAGTATAGGGAGCCTTGTTATGTTGATGGGAGGTATGTAAATTGCCAACAACCACTCTGGAGAAGTGTATGGTGTTCCTGAAACACCAAAAACAAAGCAACGGAGCCTATGGCACTTTCACTTATG
This sequence comes from Delphinapterus leucas, assembly GCF_059928025.1. NCBI lineage: Eukaryota > Metazoa > Chordata > Mammalia > Artiodactyla > Monodontidae > Delphinapterus > Delphinapterus leucas. The sequence continues at coordinate 1,405,343 of NW_028322265.1, read as the reverse complement.
GTCATATAGCTTAGGGAATTTAAAATCAAAAACACAGAGCCACCCCAAATTTTCAGACGGCTCTGATTATAAGAACCTCGTCTGCGGTACAAGTTAAATATCCCAGAAAGCGAAAAATGGATAAAGAACTTTTGGTACGTATATACAATGGAATATCACTCAGCAATGAAATCTATGTCATCAGGCCCGTCGCGGCATAATGAGTGGATTCAGGTACGATGATTCTAAGTGAAATAAGTCCCACAGAAAAAGAAACCTCATAAGATATCACTAATACAAAGAATGTAAACTTGGCTACACACGAAATGAACTACAAAACAGGGTCTCAAATTTAGAAAACCAACCAATGCTTCCTTAAGGGCAAAGATGAGTTCGGGAGCAGCATAAAACCAGAGATTGAAATTAGCACAGATACCATTCCATAACCCAAATATGTAATAGTCCAGACCTACACCTTGCTCAACGAAATGGACTCAACAACCCATATTCAAAGCCTAGGAATATACCTGACTAGTAAGAATCATAAAACCCATGGATTTATATGTCTACAGAAGAGAATCAAGTGTGTGTAAAGCGGCATAAATGCAGCAGTGAAAATGTGATAAATCCCATTATCAAAATAAATTAAAAAAACAAAACACAGTGACAGTGAAATAGAGAGCAATTCTTAAATAATTCATTCAGGCTTTGTGATACAACATGGATTTACCACATCTACACCCAGAACCAAGTGAGACATAAGGTTGGGCACTTCGGGCTGATAGCATTGGTGACGTTCGATGAGCAAATGCAGACCCTTTGAAGTCATACTGCATGGTACCCATTCCAAGGGTCCCAACTCTCCAGGTTTAAGGGATTCTTCCTTCAGCTAAAACATGCATGGGAAACCCACAGTATGGTGCACCGTGTGACCGGCAAACGTTTTCAAATGCATCTCAGTTTTCGTCCCCTTTTACTCGGGTTCACCATTCCAGACCCTTTACTAACACTCTCCCCACTTGGAGAGTCAGTGCCTTTAACCTCCTGTTTGGCACAGTTTGCAATTTCTGCGCAAGATGAACAGGAATAGGGAGAACCAATGAGAGACTAGCTGTAGGTGTCTGCACGGGCAAATTTAATGCTCATTTCCCACCAGGAAGAGGAATTAACCAAAGGCTCAGCATGCCGTGCCGGAACCAGATTAGGGCCTGAAGCAATCCTGCGGGTTTGCGGCCAGCTCCCAAGATAGCGAGTTGAAGAAAGGAGCTCAGGGGCACTGTAACTCACAAACCTGCAGAGTTATAAATGACAGCTATCGTCCAAAAAAATATTGAAGGAAGGCTGCGAAGACGACTTGTAAGCGGGGCAGAATTGCAGGAAAACGATTTCAGGGGGTAGACGGGAATTGCATTTAAAGCATAGGAAAAGAGGCAGAACGTCGACAATGATGCTCTTGGCCAAATAGGGCGTATGCGTTTTTTCCTGAATATATTCAGGAAAAAACGCATACGCCCTTTTTGGCCAACCAAGCAAGCATGTTAAAGAAATCTGCACTAAAATGAAGTCTCACTGCCCCCCGGTCAAAAGGGCCATCTGAAAAAATTATAAAATCCAGAAAGGCAGCACAGGCCATGGAGAACCGGGAGCCTTGTTATGCTGATGGGTGGGATGTAAATTGCCAACAGCCACTCTGGAGAAGTGTATGGTGTTTCCTGGAACACCTAAAAAACAAAGCAACGGAGCCTACGGCACTTCCACTTATGGTCCTATAGCTTAGGGAAATTTAAATCAAAAACACACAGCCACCCCAAAGTTTCGGACGGCTCTGTTTACAAGAACCTCGTCTACGCTACAAGTTCAATATCCCAGAATGTGAAAAATGGATAAAGAAGTTGTGGTACGTACGTACAATGGAATATCATTCAGCAATGAAATCTATGTCATCAGGCCCATCGCAGCATAATGAGTGGATTCAGGTACGATGATTCTAAGTGAAATAAGTCACACAGAAAATGAAACATCATAAGATATCACTAATACACGGAATGTAAACTTGGCTACACATGAACTGAATTACAAAACAGAACAGGGTCTCAAATTTAGAAAACCAACTTATACTTGTTTATGGGGAAAGGTGAGGTGGGCTGCTGCATAAAACCAGAGATTGAAATTAACACAGATACCTTTCCATAAGCCAAATATGTAATAGGCAAGACCTACTCCTTGCTCAACGAAATGGACTCAACACCCCATATTCAACGCCTAGGAATATACCTGACTAGTAAGAATCTTAAAACCCATGGATTTATATGTCTCCGTAAGAGAATCAAGCGTTTGTTCAGTGGCCTAAACGCAGCAGTGAAAATCCGATAAATCCCATTATCAAAATAAATTTCTAAAACACAACACCATGACAGTGAAATAGAGAGCAATTCTTAAAAAATTCACTCAGGGCTTCTGATGCAACCTGGATTTACCACATCTACACCCAGAGCTGGGGAGACAAAAGGCCGGACACTTCAGCATGATAGCATTGGTGAGGTTCGGTGAGCAAATGCAGACCCTTTGAAGTCATACTTCATGGTACCCATTCCATGGGTCCCAACTCTCCAGGTTTAAGGGAATCTTCCTTCCACTAAATCATGCATGGGAAACCCAGAGTATGGTCCACTGTGTGATTGGGAAACGTTTTCAAATGCATCTCAGTTTTCATCCCTTTGTACTCGGGTTCACCATTCCAGACGCTTAACTAACACTCTCCCCACTTGGAGAGTCAATGCCTTTAACCTCCTGTTTGGCACAGTTTGCAATTTCTGCACAAGATGAAGAGGAATAGGGAGAACCAATGAGAGACTAGCTGTGGGTGTCTGCACGGGCAAATGTAATGCTCATTTCCCACCAGGAAGAGGAATTAACCAAAGGCTCAGCATGCCGTGCGGGAACCAGATTAGGGCCTGAAGCAATCCTGCGGGTCTGCGGCCAGCTCAGAAGAAAGCGAGTTGAAGAAAGGAGCTCAGGGGCACTGTAATTCACAAAAATGCAGGGTTAAAAATGACAGCTATCGTCCAATAATATATTGAAGTAAGTCTGCGAAGAGGACTTGAAAGCGGGGCAGAATTGCAGGAAAACGATTTCAGGGGGTAGACTGGAATTGCACTTAAAGCATAGGAAAAGAGGCAGAACGGCGACAATGATGCTCTTGGCCAAAAAGGGCGTATGCGTTTTCTCCTGAATATATTCAGGAAAAAACGCATACGCCCCTTTTGGTCAAACAAGCAAGCATGTTAAAGAAATCTGCACTACAATGAAGTCTCACTTCCCCGGTCAAAAGGGCCATCTGAAAAATGTGTAAAATCCAGAAAGGCAGCACAGGCCATGGAGAACAGGGAGCCTTGTTATGCTGATGGGCGGGATGTAAATTGCCAACAGCCACTCTGGAGAAGTATATGGTGTTTCCTGAAACACCTAGAAAACAAAGGAACAGAGCCTAGGGCACTTCCACTTATAGTCCTATAGCTTAAGGAAATTACAATCAAAAACACACAGCCACCCCAAAGTTTGGGACGGCTCTGTTGACAAGAACCTCGTCGACATTACCAGTTAAATATGCCAGAAATCGAAAAATGGATAAAGAAGTTGTGGTACGTACGTATAATGTAATATCACTCAGCAATGAAATCTATGTCATCAGGCCCGTAGCGGCATAATGTGTGGATTCAGGTATGATGATTCTAAGTGAAAACAGTCACACAGAAAAAGAAACATCATAAGATATCACTAATACACGGAATATAAACTTGGCTACACATGAACTGAATTACACAAAAGAACAGGGTCTCAAATTTAGAAAACCAACTTATGCTTGCTTACGGGGAAAGGTGAGTTGGGGTGCTGCATAAAACAAGAGATTGAACTTAGCACAGATACCTTTCCATAAGCCAAATATGTAATAGAGAAGACCTACTCCTTGCTCAACGAAATGGCCTCAACGCCCCATATTCAACGCCTAGGCATATACCTGACTAGTAAGAATCTTAAAGCCTACGGATTTATATGTCTCCGTAAGACAATCAAGTGTGTGTACAGCAGAGTAAACGCAGCAGTGAAAATCAGCTAAATCCCATTATAAAAATAAATTTCAAGAAAAAACACAATGACAGTGAAATAGAGAGCAATTCCTCAATGATTCATTCATGGCTTGTGATGAAACCTGGATTAACCACCTCTACCCCCCAGAGCTGGGTGAGACATAAGGCTGGACTCTTGGGCCTGATTGGATTGTTGAGGTACAGTGAGCAAATGCAGAGCCTTTGAAGTCATACTCCAGGGTACCCATTCCATGGGTCCCAACTCTCCAGGTTTAAGGGATTCTTCCTTCAGCTAAAACATGCATGGGAAACCCAGAGTATGGTCCACCGTGTGATCTGGAAACGTTTTTAAATGCATCTCAGTTTTCGTCCCCTGGTACTCGGGTTCACCATTCCAGACGCTTTACTAACACTCTCCCCACTTGGAGAGTCAGTGCCTTTAACCTCCTGTTTGGCACAGTTTGCAATTTCTGCGCAACATGAACAGGAATAGGGAGAACCAATGAGAGACTAGCTGTAGGTGTCTGCACGGGCAAATTTAACTCTCACTTCCCACCAGGAAGAGGAATTAACCACAGGCTCAGCATGCCGTGCCGGAACCAGATTAAGGCCTGAAGCAATTCTGTGCGTTTGCGGCTAGCTCACATGAAAGCGAGTTGAAGAAAGGAGCTCAGGGGCACTGTAATTCACAAACATGCAGAGTTATAAATGACAGCTATCGTCCAAAAATATATTGAAGGAAGGCTGCGAAGAGGACTTGAAACCGGGGCAGAATTTCAGGAAAACGATTACAGGGGGTAGACTGGAATTGCATTTTAAGCATAGGAATAGGGGCAGAACGTCGATAATGAAGCAGTTGGCCCAAAAGGGCGTATGCGTTTTTTCCTGAATATATTCAGGAAAAAACGCATACGCCCTTTTGGGCCAACCAAGCAAGCTTGTAAAGGAAATCTGCACCACAATGAAGCCTCACTGCCCCCCGGTCAAAAGGGTCATCTGAAAAAAGTGTAAAATCCAGAAAGGCACGTCAGGCCATGGAGTATAGGGAGCCTTGTTATGTTGATGGGCGGTATGTAAATTGCCAACAACCACTCTGGAGAAGTGTATGGTGTTCCTGAAACACCAAAAACAAAGCAACGGAGCCTATGGCACTTTCACTTATGGTCATATAGCTTAGGGAATTTAAAATCAAAAACACAGAGCCACCCCAAATTTTCAGACGGCTCTGATTATAAGAACCTCGTCTGCGGTACAAGTTAAATATCCCAGAAAGCGAAAAATGGATAAAGAACTTTTGGTACGTATATACAATGGAATATCACTCAGCAATGAAATTTATGTCATCAGGCCCGTCGCGGCATAATGAGTGGATTCAGCTACGATGATTCTAAGTGAAATAAGTCACACAGAAAAAGAAACCTCATAAGATATCACTAATACACAGAATGTAAACTTGGCTACACACGAAATGAACTACAAAACAGGGTCTCAAATTTAGAAAACCAACCAATGCTTCCTTAAGGGCAAAGATGAGTTCGGGTGCAGCATAAAACCAGAGATTGAAATTAGCACAGATACCATTCCATAACCCAAATATGTAATAGTCAAGACCTACACCTTGCTCAATGAAATGGACTCAACACCCCATATTCAAAGCCTAGGAATATACCTGACTAGTAAGAATCATAAAACCCATGGATTTATAGGTCTACAGAAGAGAATCAAGTGTGTGTACAGCGGCATAAATGCAGCAGTGAAAATGTGATAAATCCCATTATCAAAATAAATTAAAAAAACAAAACACAGTGACAGTGAAATAGAGAGCAATTCTTAAATAATTCATTCAGGGTTTGTGATGCAACCTGGATTTACCACATCTACACCCAGAGCCAAGTGAGACATAAGGTTGGGCACTTCGGGCTGATAGCATTGGTGACGTTCGATGAGCAAATGCAGACCCTTTGAAGTCATACTGCATGGTACCCATTCCATGGGTCCCAACTCTCCAGGTTTAAGGGATTCTTCCTTCAGCTAAAACATGCATGGGAAACCCACAGTATGGTGCACCGTGTGACCGGCAAACGTTTTCAAATTCATCTCAGTTTTCGTCCCATTTTACTCGGGTTCACCATTCCAGACCCTTTACTAACACTCTCCCCACTTGGAGAGTCAGTGCCTTTAACCTCCTGTTTGGCACAGTTTGCAATTTCTGCGCAAGATGAACAGGAATAGGGAGAACCAATGAGAGACTAGCTGTAGGTGTCTGCACGGGCAAATTTAACGCTCATTTCCCACCAGGAAGAGGAATTAACCAAAGGCTCAGCATGCCGTGCCGGAACCAGATTAGGGCCTGAAGCAATCCTGCGGGTTTGCGGGCAGCTCACAAGATAGCGAGTTGAAGAAAGGAACTCAGGGGCACTGTAACTCACAAACCTGCAGAGTTATAAATGACAGCTATCGTCCAAAAAAATATTGAAGGAAGGCTGCGAAGACGACTTGTAAGCGGGGCAGAATTGCAGGAAAACGATTTCAGGGGGTAGACGGGAATTGCATTTAAAGCATAGGAAAAGAGGCAGCACGTCGACAATGATGCTCTTGGCCAAAAAGGGCGTATGCGTTTTTTCCTGAATATATTCAGGAAAAAACGCATACGCCCTTTTTGGCCAACCAAGCAAGCATGTTAAAGAAATCTGCACTAAAATGAAGTCTCACTGCCCCCCGGTCAAAAGGGCCATCTGAAAAAAGTGTAAAATCCAGAAAGGCAGCACAGGCCATGGAGAACCGGGAGCCTTGTTATGCTGATGGGCGGGATGTAAATTGCCAACAGCCACTCTGGAGAAGTGTATGGTGTTTCCTGGAACACCTAAAAAACAAAGCAACGGAGCCTACGGCACTTCCACTTATGGTCCTATAGCTTAGGGAAATTTAAATCAAAAACACACAGCCACCCCAAAGTTTCGGACGGCTCTGTTTACAAGAACCTCGTCTACGCTACAAGTTCAATATCCCAGAATATGAAAAATGGATAAAGAAATTGTGGTACGTACGTACAATGGAATATCATTCAGCAATGAAATCTATGTCATCAGGCCCATCGCAGCATAGTGAGTGGATTCAGGTACGATGATTCTAAGTGAAATAAGTCACACAGAAAATGAAACATCATAAGATATCACTAATACACGGAATGTAAACTTGGCTACACATGAACTGAATTACAAAACAGAACAGGGTCTCAAATTTAGAAAACCAACTTATTCTTGCTTATGGGGAAAGGTGAGGTGGGCTGCTGCATAAAACGAGAGATTGAAATTAACACAGATACCTTTCCATAAGCCAAATATGTAATAGGCAAGACCTACTCCTTGCTCAACGAAATGGACTCAACACCCCATATTCAACGCCTAGGAATATACCTGACTAGTAAGAATCTTAAAACCCATGGATTTATATGTCTCCGTAAGAGAATCAAGCGTTTGTTCAGTGGCCTAAACGCAGCAGTGAAAATCCGATAAATCCCATTATCAAAATAAATTTCTAAAACACAACACCATGACAGTGAAATAGAGAGCAATTCTTAAAAAATTCACTCAGGGCTTCTGATGCAACCTGGATTTACCTCATCTACACCCAGAGCTGGGGAGACAAAAGGCCGGACACTTCAGCATGATAGCATTGGTGAGGTTCGGTGAGCAAATGCAGACCCTTTGAAGTCATACTGCATGGTACCCATTCCATGGGTCCCAACTCTCCAGGTTTAAGGGATTCTTCCTTCCACTAAATCATGCATGGGAAACCCAGAGTATGGTCCACTGTGTGATTGGGAAACGTTTTCAAATGCATCTCAGTTTTCATCCCTTTGTACTCGGGTTCACCATTCCAGACGCTTAACTAACACTCTCCCCACTTGGAGAGTCAATGCCTTTAACCTCCTGTTTGGCACAGTTTGCAATTTCTGCACAAGATGAAGAGGAATAGGGAGAACCAATGAGAGACTAGCTGTGGGTGTCTGCACGGGCAAATGTAATGCTCATTTCCCACCAGGAAGAGGAATTAACCAAAGGCTCAGCATGCCGTGCGGGAACCAGATTAGGGCCTGAAGCAATCCTGCGGGTTTGCGGCCAGCTCACAAGAAAGCGAGTTGAAGAAAGGAGCTCAGGGGCACTGTAATTCACAAACATGCAGGGTTAAAAATGACGGCTATCGTCCAATAATATATTGAAGTAAGTCTGTGAAGAGGACTTGAAAGCGGGGCAGAATTGCAGGAAAACGATTTCAGGGGGTAGACTGGAATTGCACTTAAAGCATAGGAAAAGAGGCAGAACGGCGACAATGATGCTCTTGGCCAAAAAGGGCGTATGCGTTTTCTCCTGAATATATTCAGGAAAAAACGCATACGCCCCTTTTGGTCAAACAAGCAAGCATGTTAAAGAAATCTGCACTACAATGAAGTCTCACTTCCCCGGTTAAAAGGGCCATCTGAAAAATGTGTAAAATCCAGAAAGGCAGCACAGGCCATGGAGAACAGGGAGCCTTGTTATGCTGATGGGCGGGATGTAAATTGCCAACAGCCACTCTGGAGAAGTATATGGTGTTTCCTGAAACACCTAGAAAACAAAGGAACAGAGCCTAGGGCACTTCCACTTATAGTCCTATAGCTTAAGGAAATTACAATCAAAAACACACAGCCACCCAAAGTTTGGGATGGCTCTGTTGACAAGAATCTCGTCGACATTACCAGTTAAATATGCCAGAAATCGAAAAATGGATAAAGAAGTTGTGGTACGTACGTATAATGTAATATCACTCAGCAATGAAATCTATGTCATCAGGCCCGTAGCGGCATAATGTGTGGATTCAGGTATGATGATTCTAAGTGAAAACAGTCACACAGAAAAAGAAACATCATAAGATATCACTAATACACGGAATATAAACTTGGCTACACATGAACTGAATTACAAAAAAGAACAGGGTCTCAAATTTAGAAAACCAACTTATGCTTGCTTACGGGGAAAGGTGAGTTGGGGTGCTGCATAAAACAAGAGATTGAACTTAGCACAGATACCTTTCCATAAGCCAAATATGTAATAGAGAAGACCTACTCCTTGCTCAACGAAAAGGCCTCAACGCCCCATATTCAACGCCTAGGCATATACCTGACTAGTAAGAATCTTAAAGCCTACGGATTTATATGTCTCCGTAAGACAATCAAGTGTGTGTACAGCAGAGGAAACGCAGCAGTGAAAATCAGCTAAATCCCATTATAAAAATAAATTTCAAGAAAAAACACAATGATAGTGAAATAGAGAGCAATTCCTCAATGATTCATTCATGGCTTGTGATGAAACCTGGATTAACCACCTCTATCCCCCAGAGCTGGGTGAGACATAAGGCTGGATTCTTGGGCCTGATTGGATTGTTGAGGTACAGTGAGCAAATGCAGAGCCTTTGAAGTCATACTCCAGGGTACCCATTCCATGGGTCCCAACTCTCCAGGTTTAAGGGATTCTTCCTTCAGCTAAAACATGCATGGGAAACCCAGAGTATGGTCCACCGTGTGATCTGGAAACGTTTTTAAATGCATCTCAGTTTTCGTCCCCTGGTACCCGGGTTCACCATTCCAGACGCTTTACTAACACTCTCCCCACTTGGAGAGTCACTGCCTTTAACCTCCTGTTTGGCACAGTTTGCAATTTCTGCGCAACATGAACAGGAATAGGGAGAACCAATGAGAGACTAGCTGTAGGTGTCTGCACGGGCAAATTTAACTCTCACTTCCCACCAGGAAGAGGAATTAACCACAGGCTCAGCATGCCGTGCCGGAACCAGATTAAGGCCTGAAGCAATTCTGTGCGTTTGCGGCCAGCTCACATGAAAGCGAGTTGAAGAAAGGAGCTCAGGGGCACTGTAATTCACAAACATGCAGAGTTATAAATGACAGCTATCGTCCAAAAATATATTGAAGGAAGGCTGCGAAGAGGACTTGAAACCGGGGCAGAATTTCAGGAAAACAATTACAGGGGGTAGACTGGAATTGCATTTTAAGCATAGGAATAGGGGCAGAACGTCGATAATGAAGCAGTTGGCACAAAAGGGCGTATGCGTTTTTTCCTGAATATATTCAGGAAAAAACGCATACGCCCTTTTGGGCCAACCAAGCAAGCTTGTAATGGAATTCTGCACCACAATGAAGCCTCACTGCCCCCCGGTCAAAAGGGTCATCTGAAAAAAGTGTAAAATCCAGAAAGGCACGTCAGGCCATGGAGTATAGGGAGCCTTGTTATGTTGATGGGCGGTATGTAAATTGCCAACAACCACTCTGGAGAAGTGTATGGTGTTCCTGAAACACCAAAAACAAAGCAACGGAGCCTATGGCACTTTCACTTATGGTCATATAGCTTAGGGAATTTAAAATCAAAAACACAGAGCCACCCCAAATTTTCAGACGGCTCTGATTATAAGAACCTCGTCTGCGGTACAAGTTAAATATCCCAGAAAGCGAAAAATGGATAAAGAACTTTTGGTACGTATATACAATGGAATATCACTCAGCAATGAAATTTCTGTCATCAGGCCCATCGCGGCATAATGAGTGGATTCAGGTACGATGATTGTAAGTGAAATAAGTCACACAGAAAAAGAAACCTCATAAGATATCACTAATACACAGAATGTAAACTTGGCTACACACGAAATGAACTACAAAACAGGGTCTCAAATTTAGAAAACCAACCAATGCTTCCTTAAGGGCAAAGATGAGTTCGGGTGCAGCATAAAACCAGAGATTGAAATTAGCACAGATACAATTCCATAACCCAAATATGTAATAGTCAAGACCTACACCTTGCTCAACGAAATGGACTCAACACCCCATATTCAAAGCCCAGGAATATACCTGACTAGTAAGAATCATAAAACCCATGGATTTATATGTCTACAGAAGAGAATCAAGTGTGTGTACAGCGGCATAAATGCAGCACTGAAAATGTGATAAATCCCATTATCAAAATAAATTAAAAAAACAAAACACAGTGACAGTGAAATAGAGAGCAATTCTTAAATAATTCATTCAGGCTTTGTGATACAACCTGGATTTACCACATCTACACCCAGAGCCTAGTGAGACATAAGGTTGGGCACTTCGGGCTGATAGCATTGGTGACGTTCGATGAGCAAATGCAGACCCTTTGAAGTCATACTGCATGGTACCCATTCCATGGGTCCCAACTCTCCAGGTTTAAGGGATTCTTCCTTCAGCTAAAACATGCATGGGAAACCCACAGTATGGTGCACCGTTAGACCGGCAAAACTTTTCAAATGCATCTCAGTTTTCGTCCCCTTTTACTCGGGTTCACCATTCCAGACCCTTTACTAACACTCTCCCCACTTGGAGAGTCAGTGCCTTTAACCTCCTGTTTGGCACAGTTTGCAATTTCTGCGCAAGATGAACAGGAATAGGGAGAACCAATGAGAGACTAGCTGTAGGTGTCTGCACGGGCAAATTTAATGCTCATTTCCCACCAGGAAGAGGAATTAACCAAAGGCTCAGCATGCCGTGCCGGAACCAGATTAGGGCCTGAAGCAATCCTGCGGGTTTGCGGGCAGCTCACAAGATAGCGAGTTGAAGAAAGGAGCTCAGGGGCACTGTAACTCACAAACCTGCAGAGTTATAAATGACAGCTATCGTCCAAAAAAATATTGAAGGAAGGCTGCGAAGACGACTTGTAAGCGGGGCAGAATTGCAGGAAAACGATTTCAGGGGGTAGACGGGAATTGCATTTAAAGCATAGGAAAAGAGGCAGAACGTCGACAATGATGCTCTTGGCCAAAAAGGGCGTATGCGTTTTTTCCTGAATATATTCAGGAAAAAACGCATACGCCCTTTTTGGCCAACCAAGCAAGCATGTTAAAGAAATCTGCACTAAAATGAAGTCTCACTGCCCCCCAGTCAAAAGGGCCATCTGAAAAAAGTGTAAAATCCAGAAAGGCAGCACAGGCCATGGAGAACCGGGAGCCTTGTTATGCTGATGGGCCGGATGTAAATTGCCAACAGCCACTCTGGAGAAGTGTATGGTGTTTCCTGGAACACCTAAAAAACAAAGCAACGGAGCCTACGGCACTTTCACTTATGGTCCTATAGCTTAGGGAAATTTAAATGAAAAACACACAGCCACCCCAAAGTTTCGGACGGCTCTGTTTACAAGAACCTCGTCTACGCTACAAGTTCAATATCCCAGAATGTGAAAAATGGATAAAGAAGTTGTGGTATGTACGTACAATGGAATATCATTCAGCAATGAAATCTATGTCATCAGGCACATCGCAGCATAATGAGTGGATTCAGGTACGATGATTCTAAGTGAAATAAGTCACACAGAAAATGAAACATCATAATATATCACTAATACACGGAATGTAAACTTGGCTACACATGAACTGAATTACAAAACAGAACAGGGTCTCAAATTTAGAAAACCAACTTATACTTGCTTATGGGGAAAGGTGAGGTGGGCTGCTGCATAAAACCAGAGATTGAAATTAACACAGATACCTTTCCATAAGCCAAATATGTAATAGGCAAGACCTACTCCTTGCTCAACGAAATGGACTCAACACCCCATATTCAACGCCTAGGAATATACCTGACTAGTAAGAATCTTAAAACCCATGGATTTATATGTCTCCGTAAGAGAATCAAGCGTTTGTTCAGTGGCCTAAACGCAGCAGTGAAAATCCAATAAATCCCATTATCAAAATAAATTTCTAAAACACAACACCATGACAGTGAAATAGAGAGCAATTCTTAAAAAATTCACTCAGGGCTTCTGATGCAACCTGGATTTACCACATCTACACCCAGAGCTGGGGAGACAAAAGGCCGGACACGTCAGCATGATACCATTGGTGAGGTTCGGTGAGCAAATGCAGACCCTTTGAAGTCATACTTCATGGTACCCATTCCATGGGTCCCAACTCTCCAGGTTTAAGGGATTCTTCCTTCCACTAAATCATGCATGGGAAACCCAGAGTATGGTCCACTGTGTGATTGGGAAACGTTTTCAAATGCATCTCAGTTTTCATCCCTTTGTACTCGGGTTCACCTTTCCAGACGCTTAACTAACACTCTCCCCACTTGGAGAGTCAATGCCTTTAACCTCCTGTTTGGCACAGTTTGCAATTTCTGCACAAGATGAAGAGGAATAGGGAGAACCAATGAGAGACTAGCTGTGGGTGTCTGCACGGGCAAATGTAATGCTCATTTCCCACCAGGAAGAGGAATTAACCAAAGGCTCAGCATGCCGTGCGGGAACCAGATTAGGGCCTGAAGCAATCCTGCGGGTTTGCGGCCAACTCACAAGAAAGCGAGTTGAAGAAAGGAGCTCAGGGACACTGTAATTCACAAACATGGAGGGTTTAAAATGACAGCTATCGTCCAATAATATATTGAAGTAAGTCTGCGAAGAGGACTTGAAAGCGGGGCAGAATTGCAGGAAAACGATTTCAGGGGGTAGACTGGAATTGCGCTTAAAGCATAGGAAAAGAGGCAGAACGGCGACAATGATGCTCTTGGCCAAAAAGGGCGTATGCGTTTTCTCCTGAATATATTCAGGAGAAAACGCATACGCCCCTTTTGGTCAAACAAGCAAGCATGTTAAAAAAATCTGCACTGCAATGAAGTCTCACTTCCCCGGTCAAAAGGGCCATCTGAAAAATGTGTAAAATCCAGAAAGGCAGCACAGGCCATGGAGAACAGGGAGCCTTGTTATGCTGATGGGCGAGATGTAAATTGCCAACAGCCACTCTGGAGAAGTATATGGTGTTTCCTGAAACACCTAGAAAACAAAGGAACAGAGCCTAGGGCACTTCCACTTATAGTCCTATAGCTTAAGGAAATTACAATCAAAAACACACAGCCACCCCAAAGTTTGGGACGGCTCTGTTGACAAGAACCTCGTCGACATTACCAGTTAAATATGCCAGAAATCGAAAAATGGATAAAGAAGTTGTGGTACGTACGCATAATGTAATATCACTCAGCAATGAAATCTATGTCATCAGGCCCGTAGCGGCATAATGTGTGGATTCAGGTATGATGATTCTAAGTGAAAACAGTCACACAGAAAAAGAAACATCATAAGATATCACTAATACACGGAATATAACCTTGGCTACACATTAACTGAATTACAAAAAGAACAGGGTCTCAAATTTAGAAAACCAACTTATGCTTGCTTACGGGGAAAGGTGAGTTGGGGTGCTGCATAAAACAAGAGATTGAACTTAGCACAGATACCTTTCCATAAGCCAAATATGTAATAGAGAAGACCTACACCTTGCTCAACGAAATGGCCTCAACGCCCCATATTCAACGCCTAGGCATATACCTGACTAGTAAGAATCTTAAAGCCTACGGATTTATATGTCTCCGTAAGACAATCAAGTGTGTGTACAGCAGAGTAAACGCAGCAGTGAAAATCAGCTAAATCCCATTATAAAAATAAATTTCAAGAAAAAACACAATGACAGTGAAATAGAGAGCAATTCCTCAATGATTCATTCATGGCTTGTGATGAAACCTGGATTAACCACCTCTACCCCCCAGAGCTGGGTGAGACATAAGGCTGGACTCTTGGGCCTGATTGGATTGTTGAGGTACAGTGAGCAAATGCAGAGCCTTTGAAGTCATACTCCAGGGTACCCATTCCATGGGTCCCAACTCTCCAGGTTTAAGGGATTCTTCCTTCAGCTAAAACATGCATGGGAAACCCAGAGTATGGTCCACCGTGCGATCTGGAAACGTTTTTAAATGCATCTCAGTTTTCGTCCCCTGGTACTCGGGTTCACCATTCCAGACGCTTTACTAACACTCTCCCCACTTGGAGAGTCAGTGCCTTTAACCTCCTGTTTGGCACAGTTTGCAATTTCTGCGCAACATGAACAGGAATAGGGAGAACCAATGAGAGACTAGCTGTAGGTGTCTGCACGGGCAAATTTAACTCTCACTTCCCACCAGGAAGAGGAATTAACCACAGGCTCAGCATGCCGTGCCGGAACCAGATTAAGGCCTGAAGCAATTCTGTGCGTTTGCGGCTAGCTCACATGAAAGCGA
The DNA here is from genome assembly GCF_059928025.1 of Delphinapterus leucas. Taxonomy (NCBI): domain Eukaryota; kingdom Metazoa; phylum Chordata; class Mammalia; order Artiodactyla; family Monodontidae; genus Delphinapterus; species Delphinapterus leucas. Next base: position 1,390,163 of record NW_028322265.1, on the reverse strand, counting down.
GTTAAAGAAAGGAGCTCAGGGTCACTGTAATTCACAAACATGCAGAGTTATAAATGACAGCTATCGTCCAAAAATATGTTGAAGGAAGGGTGCGAAGAGGACTTGAACCCGGGGCAGAATTTCAGGAAAACGATTACAGGGGGTAGACTGGAATTGCATTTTAAGCATAGGAATAGGGGCAGAACGTCGATAATGAAGCAGTTGGCACAAAAGGGCGTATGCGTTTTTTCCTGAATATATTCAGGAAAAAACGCATACGCCCTTTTGGGCCAACCAAGCAAGCTTGTAAAGGAAATCTCCACCACAATGAAGCCTCACTGCCCCCCGGTCAAAAGGGTCATCTGAAAAAAGTGTAAAATCCAGAAAGGAAGGTCAGGCCATGGAGTATAGGGAGCCTTGTTATGTTGATGGGCGGTATGTAAATTGCCAACAACCACTCTGGAGAAGTGTATGGTGTTCCTGAAACACCAAAAAGAAAGCAACAGAGCCTATGGCACTTTCACTTATGGTCATATAGCTTAGGGAATTTAAAATCAAAAACACAGAGCCACCCCAAATTTTCAGAGGCTCTGATTATAAGAACCTCGTCTGCGGTACAAGTTAAATATCCCAGAAAGCGAAAAATGGATAAAGAACTTTTGGTACGTATATACAATGGAATATCACTCAGCAATGAAATCTATGTCATCAGGCCCGTCGCGGCATAATGAGTGGATTCAGGTACGATGATTCTAAGTGAAATAAGTCACACAGAAAAAGAAACCTCATAAGATATCACTAATACACAGAATGTAAACTTGGCTACACACGAAATGAACTACAAAACAGGGTCTCAAATTTAGAAAACCAACCAATGCTTCCTTAAGGGCAAAGATGAGTTCGGGTGCAGCATAAAACCAGAGATTGAAATTAGCACAGATACCATTCCATAACCCAAATATGTAATAGTCAAGACCTACACCTTGCTCAACGAAATGGACTCAACACCCCATATTCAAAGCCCAGGAATATACCTGACTAGTAAGAATCATAAAACCCATGGATTTATAGGTCTACAGAAGAGAATCAAGTGTGTGTACAGCGGCATAAATGCAGCAGTGAAAATGTGATAAATCCCATTATCAAAATAAATTAAAAAAACAAAACACAGTGACAGTGAAATAGAGAGCAATTCTTAAATAATTCATTCAGTGTTTGTGATGCAACCTGGATTTACCACATCTACACCCAGAGCCAAGTGAGACATAAGGTTGGGCACTTCGGGCTGATAGCATTGGTGACGTTCGATGAGCAAATGCAGACCCTTTGAAGTCATACTGCATAGTACCCATTCCATGGGTCCCAACTCTCCAGGTTTAAGGGATTCTTCCTTCAGCTAAAACATGCATGGGAAACCCACAGTATGGTGCACCGTGTGACCGGGAAACCTTTTCAAATGCATCTCAGTTTTCGTCCCCTTTTACTCGGGTTCACCATTCCAGACCCTTTACTAACACTCTCCCCACTTGGAGAGTCAGTGCCTTTAACCTCCTGTTTGGCACAGTTTGCAATTTCTGCGCAAGATGAACAGGAATAGGGAGAACCAATGAGAGACTAGCTGTAGGTGTCTGCACGGGCAAATTTAACGCTCATTTCCCACCAGGAAGAGGAATTAACCAAAGGCTCAGCATGCCGTGCCGGAACCAGATTAGGGCCTGAAGCAATCCTGCGGGTTTGCGGGCATCTCACAAGATAGCGAGTTGAAGAATGGAGCTCAGGGGCACTGTAACTCACAAACCTGCAGAGTTATAAATGACAGCTATCGTCCAAAAAATATTGAAGGAAGGCTGTGAAGACGACTTGTAAGCGGGGCAGAATTGCAGGAAAACGATTTCAGGGGGTAGACGGGAATTGCATTTAAAGCATAGGAAAAGAGGCAGAACGTCGACAATGATGCTCTTGGCCAAAAAGGGCGTATGCGTTTTTTCCTGAATATATTCAGGAAAAAACGCATACGCCCTTTTTGGCCAACCAAGCAAGCATGTTAAAGAAATCTGCACTAAAATGAAGTCTCACTGCCCCCCGGTCAAAAGGGTCATCTGAAAAAAGTGTAAAATCCAGAAAGGCAGCACAGGCCATGGAGAACCGGGAGCCTTGTTATGCTGATGGGCGGGATGTAAATTGCCAACAGCCACTCTGGAGAAGTGTATGGTGTTTCCTGGAACACCTAAAAAACAAAGCAACGGAGCCTACGGCACTTCCACTTATGGTCCTATAGCTTAGGGAAATTTAAATCAAAAACACACAGCCACCCCAAAGTTTCGGACGGCTCTGTTTACAAGAACCTCGTCTACGCTACAAGTTCAATATCCCAGAATGTGAAAAATGGATAAAGAAGTTGTGGTACGTACGTACAATGGAATATCATTCAGCAATGAAATCTATGTCATCAGGCCCATCGCAGCATAATGAGTGGATTCAGGTACGATGATTCTAAGTGAAATAAGTCACACAGAAAATGAAACATCATAAGATATCACTAATACACGGAATGTAAACTTGGCTACACATGAACTGAATTACAAAACAGAACAGGGTCTCAAATTTAGAAAACCAACTTATACTTGCTTATGGGGAAAGGTGAGGTGGGCTGCTGCATAAAACCAGAGATTGAAATTAACACAGATACCTTTCCATAAGCCAAATATATAATAGGCAAGACCTACTCCTTGCTCAACGAAATGGACTCAACACCCCATATTCAACGCCTAGGAATATACCTGACTAGTAAGAATCTTAAAACCCATGGATTTATATGTCTCCGTAAGAGAATCAAGCGTTTGTTCAGTGGCCTAAACGCAGCAGTGAAAATCCGATAAATCCCATTATCAAAATAAATTTCTAAAACACAACACCATGACAGTGAAATAGAGAGCAATTCTTAAAAAATTCACTCAGGGCTTCTGATGCAACCTGGATTTACCTCATCTACACCCAGAGCTGGGGAGACAAAAGGACGGACACTTCAGCATGATAGAATTGGTGACGTTCGATGAGCAAATGCAGACCCTTTGAAGTCATACTGCATGGTACACATTCCATGGGTCCCAACTCTCCAGGTTTAAGGGATTCTTCCTTCCACTAAATCATGCATGGGAAACCCAGAGTATGGTCCACTGTGTGATTGGGAAACGTTTTCAAATGCATCTCAGTTTTCATCCCTTTGTACTGGGGTTCACCATTCCAGACGCTTAACTAACACTCTCCCCACTTGGAGAGTCAATGCCTTTAACCTCCTGTTTGGCACAGTTTGCAATTTCTGCACAAGATGAAGAGGAATAGGGAGAACCAATGAGAGACTAGCTGTGGGTTTCTGCACGGGCAAATGTAATGCTCATTTCCCACCAGGAAGAGGAATTAACCAAAGGCTCAGCATGCGGTGCGGGAACCAGATTAGGGCCTGAAGCAATCCTGCGGGTTTGCGGCCAGCTCACAAGAAAGCGAGTTGAAGAAAGGAGCTCAGGGACACTGTAATTCACAAACATGCAGGGTTAAAAATGAGAGCTATCTTCCAATAATATATTGAAGTAAGTCTGCGAAGAGGACTTGAAAGCGGGTCAGAATTGCAGGAAAACGATTTCAGGGGGTAGACTGGAATTGCACTTAAAGCATAGGAAAAGAAGCAGAACGGCGACAATGATGCTCTTGGCCAAAAAGGGCGTATGCGTTTTCTCCTGAATATATTCAGGAAAAAACGCATACGCCCCTTTTGGTCAAACAAGCAAGCATGTTAAAGAAATCTGCACTACAATGAAGTCTCACTTCCCCGGTCAAAAGGGCCATCTGAAAAATGTGTAAAATCCAGAAAGGCAGCACAGGCCATGGAGAACAGGGAGCCTTGTTATGCTGATGGGCGGGATGTAAATTGCCAACAGCCACTCTGGAGAAGTATATGGTGTTTCCTGAAACACCTAGAAAACAAAGGAACAGAGCCTAGGGCACTTCCACTTATAGTCCTATAGCTTAAGGAAATTACAATCAAAAACACACAGCCACCCCAAAGTTTGGGACGGCTCTGTTGACAAGAACCTCGTCGACATTACCAGTTAAATATGCCAGAAATCGAAAAATGGATAAAGAAGTTGTGGTACGTACGTATAATGTAATATCACTCAGCAATGAAATCTATGTCATCAGGCCCGTAGCGGCATAATGTGTGGATTCAGGTATGATGATTCTAAGTGAAAACAGTCACACAGAAAAAGAAACATCATAAGATATCACTAATACACGGAATATAAACTTGGCTACACATGAACTGAATTACACAAAAGAACAGGGTCTCAAATTTAGAAAACCAACTTATGCTTGCTTACGGGGAAAGGTGAGTTGGGGTGCTGCATAAAACAAGAGATTGAACTTAGCACAGATACCTTTCCATAAGCCAAATATGTAAGAGAGAAGACCTACTCCTTGCTCAACGAAATGGCCTCAATGCCCCATATTCAACGCCTAGGCATATACCTGACTAGTAAGAATCTTAAAGCCTACGGATTTATGTCTCCGTAAGACAATCAAGTGTGTGTACAGCAGAGTAAATGCAGCAGTGAAAATCAGCTAAATCCCATTATAAAAATAAATTTCAAGAAAAAACACAATGACAGTGAAATAGAGAGCAATTCCTCAATGATTCATTCATGGCTTGTGATGAAACCTGGATTAACCACCTCTACCCCCCAGAGCTGGGTGAGACATAAGGCTGGACTCTTGGGCCTGATTGGATTGTTGAGGTACAGTGAGCAAATGCAGAGCCTTTGAAGTCATACTCCAGGGTACCCATTCCATGGGCCCCAACTCTCCAGGTTTAAGGGATTCTTCCTTCAGCTAAAACATGCATGGGAAACCCAGAGTATGGTCCACCGTGTGATCTGGAAACGTTTTTAAATGCATCTCAGTTTTCGTCCCCTGGTACTCGGGTTCACCATTCCAGACGCTTTACTAACACTCTCCCCACTTGGAGAGTCAGTGCCTTTAACCTCCTGTTTGGCACAGTTTGCAATTTCTGCGGAAGATGAACAGGAATAGGGAGAACCAATGAGAGACTAGCTGTAGGTGTCTGCACGGGCAAATTTAACTCTCACTTCCCACCAGGAAGAGGAATTAACCACAGGCTCAGCATGCCGTGCCGGAACCAGATTAAGGCCTGAAGCAATTCTGTGCGTTTGCGGCTAGTTCACCTGAAAGCGAGTTGAAGAAAGGAGCTCAGGGGCACTGTAATTCACAAACATGCAGAGTTATAAATGACAGCTATCGTCCAAAAATATGTTGAAGGAAGGCTGCGAAGAGGACTTGAAACCGGGGCAGAATTTCAGGAAAACGATTACAGGGGGTAGACTGGAATTGCATTTTAAGCATAGGAATAGGGGCAGAACGTCGATAATGAAGCAGTTGGCCCAAAAGGGCGTATGCGTTTTTTCCTGAATATATTCAGGAAAAAACGCATATGCCCTTTTGGGCCAACCAAGCAAGCTTGTAAAGGAAATCTGCACCACAATGAAGCCTCACTGCCCCCCGGTCAAAAGGGTCATCTGAAAAAAGTGTAAAATCCAGAAAGGCAGGTCAGGCCATGGAGTATAGGGAGCCTTGTTATGTTGATGGGCGGTATGTAAATTGCCAACAACCACTCTGGAGAAGTGTATGGTGTTCCTGAAACACCAAAAACAAAGCAACGGAGCCTATGACACTTTCACTTATGGTCATATAGCTTAGGGAATTTAAAATCAAAAACACAGAGCCACCCCAAATTTTCAGACGGCTCTGATTATAAGAACCTCGCCTGCGGTACAAGTTAAATATCCCAGAAATTGAAAAATGGATAAAGAACTTTTGGTACGTATATACAATGGAATATCACTCAGCAATGAAATCTATGTCATCAGGCCCGTCGCGGCATAATGAGTGGATTCAGCTACGATGATTGTAAGTGAAATAAGTCACACAGAAAAAGAAACCTCATAAGATATCACTAATACACAGAATGTAAACTTGGCTACACACGAAATGAACTACAAAACAGGGTCTCAAATTTAGAAAACCAACCAATGCTTCCTTAAGGGCAAAGATGAGTTCGGGTGCAGCATAAAACCAGAGATTGAAATTAGCACAGATACCATTCCATTACCCAAATATGTAATAGTCAAGACCTACACCTTGCTCAACGAAATGGACTCAACACCCCATATTCAAGCCCAGGAATATACCTGACTAGTAAGAATCATAAAACCCATGGATTTATATGTCTACAGAAGAGAATCAAGTGTGTGTACAGCGGCATAAATGCAGCAGTGAAAATGTGATAAATCCCATTATCAAAATAAATTAAAAAAACAAAACACAATGACAGTGAAATAGAGAGCAATTCTTAAATAATTCATTCAGGGTTTGTGATGCAACCTGGATTTACCACATCTACACCCAGAGCCAAGTGAGACATAAGGTTGGGCACTTCGGGCTGATAGCATTGGTGACGTTCGATGAGCAAATGCAGACCCTTTGAAGTCATACTGCATGGTACCCATTCCATGGGTCCCAACTCTCCAGGTTTAAGGGATTCTTCCTTCCACTAAATCATGCATGGGAAACCCAGAGTATGGTCCACTGTGTGATTGGGAAACGTTTTCAAATGCATCTCAGTTTTCATCCCTTTGTACTGGGGTTCACCATTCCAGACGCTTAACTAACACTCTCCCCACTTGGAGAGTCAATGCCTTTAACCTCCTGTTTGGCACAGTTTGCAATTTCTGCACAAGATGAAGAGGAATAGGGAGAACCAATGAGAGACTAGCTGTGGGTTTCTGCACGGGCAAATGTAATGCTCATTTCCCACCAGGAAGAGGAATTAACCAAAGGCTCAGCATGCGGTGCGGGAACCAGATTAGGGCCTGAAGCAATCCTGCGGGTTTGCGGCCAGCTCACAAGAAAGCGAGTTGAAGAAAGGAGCTCAGGGACACTGTAATTCACAAACATGCAGGGTTAAAAATGACAGCTATCTTCCAATAATATATTGAAGTAAGTCTGCGAAGAGGACTTGAAAGCGGGTCAGAATTGCAGGAAAACGATTTCAGGGGGTAGACTGGAATTGCACTTAAAGCATAGGAAAAGAAGCAGAATGGCGACAATGATGTTCTTGGCCAAAAAGGGCATATGCGTTTTCTCCTGAATATATTCAGGAAAAAACGCATACGCCCCTTTTGGTCAAACAAGCAAGCATGTTAAAGAAATCTGCACTACAATGAAGTCTCACTTCCCCGGTCAAAAGGGCCATCTGAAAAATGTGTAAAATCCAGAAAGGCAGCACAGGCCATGGAGAACAGGGAGCCTTGTTATGCTGATGGGCGGGATGTAAATTGCCAACAGCCACTCTGGAGAAGTATATGGTGTTTCCTGAAACACCTAGAAAACAAAGGAACAGAGCCTAGGGCACTTCCACTTATAGTCCTATAGCTTAAGGAAATTACAATCAAAAACACACAGCCACCCCAAAGTTTGGGACGGCTCTGTTGACAAGAACCTCGTCGACATTACCAGTTAAATATGCCAGAAATCGAAAAATGGATAAAGAAGTTGTGGTACGTACGTATAATGTAATATCACTCAGCAATGAAATCTATGTCATCAGGCCCGTAGCGGCATAATGTGTGGATTCAGGTATGATGATTCTAAGTGAAAACAGTCACACAGAAAAAGAAACATCATAAGATATCACTAATACACGGAATATAAACTTGGCTACACATGAACTGAATTACACAAAAGAACAGGGTCTCAAATTTAGAAAACCAACTTATGCTTGCTTACGGGGAAAGGTGAGTTGGGGTGCTGCATAAAACAAGAGATTGAACTTAGCACAGATACCTTTCCATAAGCCAAATATGTAATAGAGAAGACCTACTCCTTGCTCAACGAAATGGCCTCAACGCCCCATATTCAACGCCTAGGCATATACCTGACTAGTAAGAATCTTAAAGCCTACGGATTTATGTCTCCGTAAGACAATCAAGTGTGTGTACAGCAGAGTAAATGCAGCAGTGAAAATCAGCTAAATCCCATTATAAAAATAAATTTCAAGAAAAAACACAATGACAGTGAAATAGAGAGCAATTCCTCAATGATTCATTCATGGCTTGTGATGAAACATGGATTAACCACCTCTACCCCCCAGAGCTGGGTGAGACATAAGGCTGGACTCTTGGGCCTGATTGGATTGTTGAGGTACAGTGAGCAAATGCAGAGCCTTTGAAGTCATACTCCAGGGTACCCATTCCATGGGCCCCAACTCTCCAGGTTTAAGGGATTCTTCCTTCAGCTAAAACATGCATGGGAAACCCAGAGTATGGTCCACCGTGTGATCTGGAAACGTTTTTAAATGCATCTCAGTTTTCGTCCCCTGGTACTCGGGTTCACCATTCCAGACGCTTTACTAACACTCTCCCCACTTGGAGAGTCAGTGCCTTTAACCTCCTGTTTGGCACAGTTTGCAATTTCTGCGGAAGATGAACAGGAATAGGGAGAACCAATGAGAGACTAGCTGTAGGTGTCTGCACGGGCAAATTTAACTCTCACTTCCCACCAGGAAGAGGAATTAACCACAGGCTCAGCATGCCGTGCCGGAACCAGATTAAGGCCTGAAGCAATTCTGTGCGTTTGCGGCTAGCTCACATGAAAGCGAGTTGAAGAAAGGAGCTCAGGGGCACTGTAATTCACAAACATGCAGAGTTATAAATGACAGCTATCGTCCAAAAATATGTTGAAGGAAGGCTGTGAAGAGGACTTGAAACCGGGGCAGAATTTCAGGAAAACGATTACAGGGGGTAGACTGGAATTGCATTTTAAGCATAGGAATAGGGGCAGAACGTCGATAATGAAGCAGTTGGCCCAAAAGGGCGTATGCGTTTTTTCCTGAATATATTCAGGAAAAAACGCATACGCCCTTTTGGGCCAACCAAGCAAGCTTGTAAAGGAAATCTGCACCACAATGAAGCCTCACTGCCCCCCGGTCAAAAGGGTCATCTGAAAAAAGTGTAAAATCCAGAAAGGCAGGTCAGGCCATGGAGTATAGGGAGCCTTGTTATGTTGATGGGCGGTATGTAAATTGCCAACAACCACTCTGGAGAAGTGTATGGTGTTCCTGAAACACCAAAAACAAAGCAACGGAGCCTATGACACTTTCACTTATGGTCATATAGCTTAGGGAATTTAAAATCAAAAACACAGAGCCACCCCAAATTTTCAGACGGCTCTGATTATAAGAACCTCGCCTGCGGTACAAGTTAAATATCCCAGAAAGTGAAAAATGGATAAAGAACTTTTGGTACGTATATACAATGCAATATCACTCAGCAATGAAATCTATGGCATCAGGCCCGTCGCGGCATAATGAGTGGATTCAGCTACGATGATTGTAAGTGAAATAAGTCACACAGAAAAAGAAACCTCATAAGATATCACTAATACACAGAATGTAAACTTGGCTACACACGAAATGAACTACAAAACAGGGTCTAAAATTTAGAAAACCAACCAATGCTTCCTTAAGGGCAAAGATGAGTTCGGGTGCAGCATAAAACCAGAGATTGAAATTAGCACAGATACCATTCCATTACCCAAATATGTAATAGTCAAGACCTACACCTTGCTCAACGAAATGGACTCAACACCCCATATTCAAGCCCAGGAATATACCTGACTAGTAAGAATCATAAAACCCATGGATTTATATGTCTACAGAAGAGAATCAAGTGTGTGTACAGCGGCATAAATGCAGCAGTGAAAATGTGATAAATCCCATTATCAAAATAAATTAAAAAAACAAAACACAGTGACAGTGAAATAGAGAGCAATTCTTAAATAATTCATTCAGGGTTTGTGATGCAACCTGGATTTACCACATCTACACCCAGAGCCAAGTGAGACATAAGGTTGGGCACTTCGGGCTGATAGCATTGGTGACGTTCGATGAGCAAATGCAGACCCTTTGAAGTCATACTGCATGGTACACATTCCATGGGTCCCAACTCTCCAGGTTTAAGGGATTCTTCCTTCCACTAAATCATGCATGGGAAACCCAGAGTATGGTCCACTGTGTGATTGGGAAACGTTTTCAAATGCATCTCAGTTTTCATCCCTTTGTACTGGGGTTCACCATTCCAGACGCTTAACTAACACTCTCCCCACTTGGAGAGTCAATGCCTTTAACCTCCTGTTTGGCACAGTTTGCAATTTCTGCGGAAGATGAACAGGAATAGGGAGAACCAATGAGAGACTAGCTGTAGGTGTCTGCACGGGCAAATTTAACTCTCACTTCCCACCAGGAAGAGGAATTAACCACAGGCTCAGCATGCCGTGCCGGAACCAGATTAAGGCCTGAAGCAATTCTGTGCGTTTGCGGCTAGCTCACATGAAAGCGAGTTGAAGAAAGGAGCTCAGGGGCACTGTAATTCACAAACATGCAGAGTTATAAATGACAGCTATCGTCCAAAAATATATTGAAGGAAGGCTGCGAAGAGGACTTGAAACCGGGGCAGAATTTCAGGAAAACGATTACAGGGGGTAGACTGGAATTGTATTTTAAGCATAGGAATAGGGGCAGAACGTCGATAATGAAGCAGTTGGCACAAAAGGGCGTATGCGTTTTTTCCTGAATATATTCAGGAAAAAACGCAAACGCCCTTGTGGGCCAACCAAGCAAGCTTGTAATGGAATTCTGCACCACAATGAAGCCTCACTGCCCCCCGGTCAAAAGGGTCATCTGAAAAAAGTGTAAAATCCAGAAAGGCACGTCAGGCCATGGAGTATAGGGAGCCTTGTTATGTTGATGGGCGGTATGTAAATTGCCAACAACCACTCTGGAGAAGTGTATGGTGTTCCTGAAACACCAAAAACAAAGCAACGGAGCCTATGGCACTTTCACTTATGGTCATATAGCTTAGGGAATTTAAAATCAAAAACACAGAGCCACCCCAAATTTTCAGAGGCTCTGATTATAAGAACCTCGTCTGCGGTACAAGTTAAATATCCCAGAAAGCGAAAAATGGATAAAGAACTTTTGGTACGTATATACAATGGAATATCACTCAGCAATGAAATTTATGTCATCAGGCCCATCGCGGCATAATGAGTGGATTCAGGTACGATGATTGTAAGTGAAATAAGTCACACAGAAAAAGAAACCTCATAAGATATCACTAATACACAGAATGTAAACTTGGCTACACACGAAATGAACTACAAAACAGGGTCTCAAATTTAGAAAACCAACCAATGCTTCCTTAAGGGCAAAGATGAGTTCGGGTGCAGCATAAAACCAGAGATTGAAATTAGCACAGATACAATTCCATAACCCAAATATGTAACAGTCAAGACCTACACCTTGCTCAACGAAATGGACTCAAGACCCCATATTCAAAGCCCAGGAATATACCTGACTAGTAAGAATCATAAAACCCATGGATTTATATGTCTACAGAAGAGAATCAAGTGTGTGTACAGCGGCATAAATGCAGCAGTGAAAATGTGATAAATCCCATTATCAAAATAAATTAAAAAAACAAAACACAGTGACAGTGAAATAGAGAGCAATTCTTAAATAATTCATTCAGGCTTTGTGATACAACCTGGATTTACCACATCTACACCCAGAGCCAAGTGAGACATAAGGTTGGGCACTTCGGGCTGATAGCATTGGTGACGTTCGATGAGCAAATGCAGACCCTTTGAAGTCATACTGCATGGTACCCATTCCATGGGTCCCAACTCTCCAGGTTTAAGGGATTCTTCCTTCAGCTAAAACATGCATGGGAAACCCACAGTATGGTGCACCGTGTGACCGGGAAACGTTTTCAAATGCATCTCAGTTTTCGTCCCCTTTTACTCGGGTTCACCATTCCAGAACCTTTACTAACACTCTCCCCACTTGGAGAGTCAGTGCCTTTAACCTCCTGTTTGGCACAGTTTGCAATTTCTGCGCAAGATGAACAGGAATAGGGAGAAACAATGAGAGACTAGCTGTAGGTGTCTGCACGGGCAAATTTAATGCTCATTTCCCACCAGGAAGAGGAATTAACCAAAGGCTCAGCATGCCGTGCCGGAACCAGATTAGGGCCTGAAGCAATCCTGCGGGTTTGCGGGCAGCTCACAAGATAGCGAGTTGAAGAAAGGAGCTCAGGGGCACTGTAACTCACAAACCTGCAGAGTTATAAATGACAGCTATCGTCCAAAAAAATATTGAAGGAAGGCTGCGAAGACGACTTGTAAGCGGGGCAGAATTGCAGGAAAACGATTTCAGGGGGTAGACGGGAATTGCATTTAAAGCATAGGAAAAGAGGCAGAACGTCGACAATGATGCTCTTGGCCAAAAAGGGCGTATGCGTTTTTTCCTGAATATATTCAGGAAAAAACGCATACGCCCTTTTTGGCCAACCAAGCAAGCATGTTAAAGAAATCTGCACTAAAATGAAGTCTCACTGCCCCCCGGTCAAAAGGGCCATCTGAAAAAAGTGTAAAATCCAGAAAGGCAGCACAGGCCATGGAGAACTGGGAGCCTTGTTATGCTGATGGGCGGGATGTAAATTGCCAACAGCCACTCTGGAGAAGTGTATGGTGTTTCCTGGAACACCTAAAAAACAAAGCAACGGAGCCTACGGCACTTCCACTTATGGTCCTATAGCTTAGGGAAATTTAAATCAAAAACACACAGCCACCCCAAAGTTTCGGACGGCTCTGTTTACAAGAACCTCGTCTACGCTACAAGTTCAATATCCCAGAATGTGAAAAATGGATAAAGAAGTTGTGGTACGTACGTACAATGGAATATCATTCAGCAATGAAATCTATGTCATCAGGCCCATCGCAGCATAATGAGTGGATTCAGGTACGATGATTCTAAGTGAAATAAGTCACACAGAAAATGAAACATCATAAGATATCACTAATACACGGAATGTAAACTTGGCTACACATGAACTGAATTACAAAACAGAACAGGGTCTCAAATTTAGAAAACCAACTTATACTTGCTTATGGGGAAAGGTGAGGTGGGCTGCTGCATAAAACCAGAGATTGAAATTAACACAGATACCTTTCCATAAGCCAAATATGTAATAGGCAAGACCTACTCCTTGCTCAACGAAATGGACTCAACACCCCATATTCAACGCCTAGGAATATACCTGACTAGTAAGAATCTTAAAACCCATGGATTTATATGTCTCCGTAAGAGAATCAAGCGTTTGTTCAGTGGCCTAAACGCAGCAGTGAAAATCCGATAAATCCCATTATCAAAATAAATTTCTAAAACACAACACCATGACAGTGAAATAGAGAGCAATTCTTAAAAAATTCACTCAGGGCTTCTGATGCAACCTGGATTTACCTCATCTACACCCAGAGCTGGGGAGACAAAAGGACGGACACTTCAGCATGATAGCATTGGTGAGGTTCGGTGAGCAAATGCAGACCCTTTGAAGTCATACTTCATGGTACCCATTCCATGGGTCCCAACTCTCCAGGTTTAAGGGATTCTTCCTTCCACTAAATCATGCATGGGAAACCCAGAGTATGGTCCACTGTGTGATTGGGAAACGTTTTCAAATGCATCTCAGTTTTCATCCCTTTGTACTCGGGTTCACCATTCCAGACGCTTAACTAACACTCTCCCCACTTGGAGAGTCAATGCCTTTAACCTCCTGTTTGGCACAGTTTGCAATTTCTGCACAAGATGAAGAGGAATAGGGAGAACCAATGAGAGACTAGCTGTGGGTGTCTGCACGGGCAAATGTAATGCTCATTTCCCACCAGGAAGAGGAATTAACCAAAGGCTCAGCATGCGGTGCGGGAACCAGATTAGGGCCTGAAGCAATCCTGCAGGTTTGCGGCCAGCTCACAAGAAAGCGAGTTGAAGAAAGGAGCTCAGGGGCACTGTAATTCACAAACATGCAGGGTTAAAAATGACAGCTATCGTCCAATAATATATTGAAGTAAGTCTGCGAAGAGGACTTGAAAGCGGGGCAGAATTGCAGGAAAACGATTTCAGGGGGTAGACTGGAATTGCACTTAAAGCATAGGAAAAGAGGCAGAACGGCGACAATGATGCTCTTGGCCAAAAAGGGCGTATGCGTTTTCTCCTGAATATATTCAGGAAAAAACGCATACGCCCCTTTTGGTCAAACAAGCAAGCATGTTAAAGAAATCTGCACTACAATGAAGTCTCACTTCCCCGGTCAAAAGGGCCATCTGAAAAATGTGTAAAATCCAGAAAGGCAGCACAGGCCATGGAGAACAGGGAGCCTTGTTATGCTGATGGGCGGGATGTAAATTGCCAACAGCCACTCTGGAGAAGTATATGGTGTTTCCTGAAACACCTAGAAAACAAAGGAACAGAGCCTAGGGCACTTCCACTTATAGTCCTATAGCTTAAGGAAATTACAATCAAAAACACACAGCCACCCCAAAGTTTGGGATGGCTCTGTTGACAAGAACCTCGTCGACATTACCAGTTAAATATGCCAGAAATCGAAAAATGGATAAAGAAGTTGTGGTACGTACGTATAATGTAATATCACTCAGCAATGAAATCTATGTCATCAGGCCCGTAGCGGCATAATGTGTGGATTCAGGTATGATGATTCTAAGTGAAAACAGTCACACAGAAAAAGAAACATCATAAGATATCACTAATACACGGAATATAAACTTGGCTACACATGAACTGAATTACACAAAAGAACAGGGTCTCAAATTTAGAAAACCAACTTATGCTTGCTTACGGGGAAAGGTGAGTTGGGGTGCTGCATAAAACAAGAGATTGAACTTAGCACAGATACCTTTCCATAAGCCAAATATGTAATAGAGAAGACCTACTCCTTGCTCAACGAAATGGCCTCAACGCCCCATATTCAACGCCTAGGCATATACCTGACTAGTAAGAATCTTAAAGCCTACGGATTTATATGTCTCCGTAAGACAATCAAGTGTGTGTACAGCAGAGTAAACGCAGCAGTGAAAATCAGCTAAATCCCATTATAAAAATAAATTTCAAGAAAAAACACAATGACAGTGAAATAGAGAGCAATTCCTCAATGATTCATTCATGGCTTGTGATGAAACCTGGATTAACCACCTCTACCCCCCAGAGCTGGGTGAGACATAAGGCTGGACTCTTGGGCCTGATTGGATTGTTGAGGTACAGTGAGCAAATGCAGAGCCTTTGAAGTCATACTCCAGGGTACCCATTCCATGGGTCCCAACTCTCCAGGTTTAAGGGATTCTTCCTTCAGCTAAAACATGCATGGGAAACCCAGAGTATGGTCCACCGTGTGATCTGGAAACGTTTTTAAATGCATCTCAGTTTTCGTCCCCTGGTACTCGGGTTCACCATTCCAGACGCTTTACTAACACTCTCCCCACTTGGAGAGTCAGTGCCTTTAACCTCCTGTTTGGCACAGTTTGCAATTTCTGCGCAACATGAACAGGAATAGGGAGAACCAATGAGAGACTAGCTGTAGGTGTCTGCACGGGCAAATTTAACTCTCACTTCCCACCAGGAAGAGGAATTAACCACAGGCTCAGCATGCCGTGCCGGAACCAGATTAAGGCCTGAAGCAATTCTGTGCGTTTGCGGCTAGCTCACATGAAAGCGAGTTGAAGAAAGGAGCTCAGGGGCACTGTAATTCACAAACATGCAGAGTTATAAATGACAGCTATCGTCCAAAAATATGTTGAAGGAAGGCTGCGAAGAGGACTTGAAACCGGGGCAGAATTTCAGGAAAACGATTTCAGGGGGTAGACTGGAATTGCACTTAAAGCATAGGAAAAGAGGCAGAATGTCGACAATGATGCACTTGGCCAAAAAGGGCGTATGCGTTTTTTCCTGAATATATTCAGGAAAAAACGCATACGCCCTTTTTGGCCAACCAAGCATGCCTGTAAAGGAAATCTGCACTACAATGGAGTCTCACTGCCCCCCGGTCAAAAGGGCCATCTGAAAAAAGTGTAAAATCCAGAAAGGCAGGACAGGTCATGGAGAACAGGGAGCCTTGTTATGCTGCTGGGCAGGATGTAAATTGCCAACAGCCACTCTGGAGAAGTGTATGGTGTTTCCTGAAACACGTAGGAAACAAAGCAACACAGCCTATTGCACTTCCACTTATGGTCCTATAGCTTATGGAAATTAAAATCAAAAACACACAGCCACCCCAAAGTTTGGGATGGCTCTGTTTACAAGAACCTCGTCTACGGTACAAGTTAAATATCCGAGAAAGCAAAAAATGGATAAAGAAGTTGTGGTACGCACGTACAATGGAATATCACTCAGCAATGAAATCTACGTCATGAGGCCCATAGCGGCATAATGAGTGGATTCAGGTACGATGATTCTACGAGAAATAAGTCCCACAGAAAAAGAAACACCATAAGATATCACTAATACACGGAATGTAAACTTGGCTACACATGAACTGAATTACAAAACAGAACAGGGTCTCAAATTTAGAAAACCAACTTATGCTTGCTTATGGGGAAAGGTGAGTTGGGGTGCTGCATAAAACCAGAGATTGAAATTAGCACAGATACCATTCCATAAGCCAAATATATAATAGACAAGACCTACTCCTTGCTCAACGAAATGGACTCAACACCGCATATTCAACGCCTGGCAAGATACTTGACAAGTAAGAATCTTAAAACCCATGGATTTATATGACTCCATAAGGAAATCAAGCATGTGTACAGCGGCCTAAACGCAGCAGTGAACATCCGATAAATCCCATTATCAAAATAAATTTCAAAAAGAAAACACAATGACAGTGAAATAGAGAGCAATTCTTAAATAATTCTTTCAGGGCTTGTGATGCAACCTGGATTTACCACATCTACACCCAGAGCTGGGTGAGACATAAGGCTGGACACTTCGGGCTGATAGCATTGGTGAGGTTCGGTGAGCAAACGCAGACCCTTGGAAGTCATAATGCATGGTACCCATTCCATGGGTCCCAACTCTCCAGGTTTAAGGGATTCTTCCTTCAGCTAAAACATGCATGGGAAACCCAGACTATCGTCCGCCGTGTGATTGGGAAACGTTTTCAAATGCATCTCAGTTTTCGAACCCTGGTACTCGGGTTCACCATCCAGAAGCTTTACTAACACTCTCCCCACTTGGAGAGTCAGTGCCTTTAACCTCCTGTTTGGCACAGTTTGCAATTTCTGCGCAAGATGAACAGGAATTGGGAGAACCAATGAGAGACTAGCTGTAGGTGTCTGCAAGGGCAAATGGAACGCTCATTTCCCACCAGGAAGAGGAATTAACCAAAGGCTCAGCATGCCCTGCCAGAAACATATTAGGGCCTGAAGCAATCCTGCGGTTTTGCGGCCAGCTCACAAGAAAGCGAGTTGAAGAAAGGAGCTCAGGGGCACTGTAATTCACAAACATGCAGAGTTATGAATGACAGACTGTCGTCCTAAAATGTATTGAAGTAAGTCGTCGAAGAGGACTTGAAAGCGGGGCAAAATTTCAGGAAAAAGATTTCAGGGGGTAGACTGGAATTGCACTTAAAGCATAGGAAAAGAGGCAGAATGTCGACAATGATGCACTTGGCCAAATAGGGCATATGCGTTTTTTCTTGAATATATTCAGGATAAAACGCATACGCACTTTTTGGCCAACCAAGCAAACGTGTAAAGAAATCTGCACTACAATGAAGTCTCACTGCTCCCCGGTCAAAAGGGCCATCTGAAAAAAGTGTAAAATCCAGAAAGGCAGGACAGGTCATGGAGAACAGGGAGCCTTGTTATGCTGATGGGCGGGATGTAAATTGCCAACAGCCACTCTGGAGAAGTGTATGGTGTATCCTGAAACACGTAGGAAACAAAGCAACACAGCCTATGGCACTTCCACTTATGGTCCTATAGCTTAGGGAAATTAAAATCAAAAACACACAGCCAGCCGAAAGTTTGGGACGGCTATGTTTACAAGAACCTCGTCTATGGTTCAAGTTAAATATGCGAGAAAGCAAAAAATGGATAAAGAAGTTGTGGTACGCACGTACAATGGAATATCACTCAGCAATGAAATCTACATCATCAGGCCCGTAGCGGCATAATGAGTGGATTCAGGTACGATGATTCTACGAGAAATAAGTCACACAGAAAAAGAAACATTATACGATATCAATAATACACGGAATGTAAATTTGGCTACACATAAACTGAATTACAAAACAGCACAGGGTCTCAAATTTAGAAAACCAACTTATGCTTGCTTATGGGGAAAGGTGAGTTGGGGTGCTGCATAAAACCAGAGATTGAAATTAGCACAGATACCGTTCCATAAGCCAAATATATAATAGACAAGCACTACTCCTTGCTCAACGAAATGGACTCAACACCCCATATTCAACGCCTGGCAAGATACCTGACAAGTAAGAATCTTAAAACCCATGGATTTATATGTCACCATCACGAAATCAAGCGTGTGTACAGCGGCCTAAACGCAGCAGTGAACATCCGATAAATCCCATTATCAAAATAAATTTCAAAAAGAAAACACAATGACAGTGAAATAGAGAGCAATTCTTAAATAATTCTTTCAGGGCTTGTGATGCAACCTGGATTTACCACATCTACACCCAGAGCTGGGTGAGACATAAGGCTGGACACTTCGGGCTGATAGCATTGGTGAGGTTCGGTGAGCAAACGCAGACCCTTGGAAGTCATAATGCATGGTACCCATTCCATGGGTCCCAACTCTCCAGGTTTAAGGGATTCTTCCTTCAGCTAAAACATGCATGGGAAACCCAGACTATCGTCCGCCGTGTGATTGGGAAACGTTTTCAAATGCATCTCAGTTTTCGAACCCTGGTACTCGGGTTCACCATCCAGAAGCTTTACTAACACTCTCCCCACTTGGAGAGTCAGTGCCTTTAACCTCCTGTTTGGCACAGTTTGCAATTTCTGCGCAAGATGAACAGGAATTGGGAGAACCAATGAGAGACTAGCTGTAGGTGTCTGCAAGGGCAAATGGAACGCTCATTTCCCACCAGGAAGAGGAATTAACCAAAGGCTCAGCATGCCCTGCCAGAAACATATTAGGGCCTGAAGCAATCCTGCGGTTTTGCGGCCAGCTCACAAGAAAGCGAGTTGAAGAAAGGAGCTCAGGGGCACTGTAATTCACAAACATGCAGAGTTATGAATGACAGACTGTCGTCCTAAAATGTATTGAAGTAAGTCGTCGAAGAGGACTTGAAAGCGGGGCAAAATTTCAGGAAAAAGATTTCAGGGGGTAGACTGGAATTGCACTTAAAGCATAGGAAAAGAGGCAGAATGTCGACAATGATGCACTTGGCCAAATAGGGCATATGCGTTTTTTCTTGAATATATTCAGGATAAAACGCATACGCACTTTTTGGCCAACCAAGCAAACGTGTAAAGAAATCTGCACTACAATGAAGTCTCACTGCTCCCCGGTCAAAAGGGCCATCTGAAAAAAGTGTAAAATCCAGAAAGGCAGGACAGGTCATGGAGAACAGGGAGCCTTGTTATGCTGATGGGCGGGATGTAAATTGCCAACAGCCACTCTGGAGAAGTGTATGGTGTATCCTGAAACACGTAGGAAACAAAGCAACACAGCCTATGGCACTTCCACTTATGGTCCTATAGCTTAGGGAAATTAAAATCAAAAACACACAGCCAGCCGAAAGTTTGGGACGGCTATGTTTACAAGAACCTCGTCTATGGTTCAAGTTAAATATGCGAGAAAGCAAAAAATGGATAAAGAAGTTGTGGTACGCACGTACAATGGAATATCACTCAGCAATGAAATCTACGTCATCAGGCCCGTAGCGGCATAATGAGTGGATTCAGGTACGATGATTCTACGAGAAATAAGTCACACAGAAAAAGAAACATTATAAGATATCAATAATACACGGAATGTAAATTTGGCTACACATAAACTGATTTACAAAACAGAACAGGGTCTCAAATTTAGAAAACCAACTTATGCTTGCTTATGGGGAAAGGTGAGTTGGGGTGCTGCATAAAACCGGAGATTGAAATTAGCACAGATACCGTTCCATAAGCCAAATATATAATAGACAAGCACTACTCCTTGCTCAACGAAATGGACTCAACACCCCATATTCAACGCCTGGCAAGATACCTGACAAGTAAGAATCTTAAAACCCATGGATTTATATGTCTCCATAAGGAAATCAAGCATGTGTACAGCGGCCTAAACGCAGCAGTGAAAATCCGATAAATCCCATTATCTAAATAAATTTCAAAAACAAAACACAATGACAGTGAAATAGAGAGCAATTCTTAAATCATTCATTCAGGGCTTGTGATGTAACCTGGATTTACCACAACTACACCCAGAGCTGGGTGAGACATAAGGCTGGGCACTTCGGGCTGATAGCATTGGTGAGGTTCGGTGAGCAAACGCAGACCCTTTGAAGTCATACTGCATGGTACCCATTCCATGGGTCCCAACTCTCCAGGTTTAAGGGATTCTTCCTTCAGCTAAAACATGCATGGGAAACCCAGACTATCGTCCGCCGTGTGATTGGGAAACGTTTTCAAATGCATCTCAGTTTTCGAACCCTGGTACTCGGGTTCACCATCCAGAAGCTTTACTAACACTCTCCCCACTTGGAGAGTCAGTGCCTTTAACCTCCTGTTTGGCACAGTTTGCAATTTCTGCGCAAGATGAACAGGAATTGGGAGAACCAATGAGAGACTAGCTGTAGGTGTCTGCAAGGGCAAATGGAACGCTCATTTCCCACCAGGAAGAGGAATTAACCAAAGGCTCAGCATGCCCTGCCAGAAACATATTAGGGCCTGAAGCAATCCTGCGGTTTTGCGGCCAGCTCACAAGAAAGCGAGTTGAAGAAAGGAGCTCAGGGGCACTGTAATTCACAAACATGCAGAGTTATGAATGACAGACTGTCGTCCTAAAATGTATTGAAGTAAGTCGTCGAAGAGGACTTGAAAGCGGGGCAAAATTTCAGGAAAAAGATTTCAGGGGGTAGACTGGAATTGCACTTAAAGCATAGGAAAAGAGGCAGAATGTCGACAATGATGCACTTGGCCAAATAGGGCATATGCGTTTTTTCTTGAATATATTCAGGATAAAACGCATACGCACTTTTTGGCCAACCAAGCAAACGTGTAAAGAAATCTGCACTACAATGAAGTCTCACTGCTCCCCGGTCAAAAGGGCCATCTGAAAAAAGTGTAAAATCCAGAAAGGCAGGACAGGTCATGGAGAACAGGGAGCCTTGTTATGCTGATGGGCGGGATGTAAATTGCCAACAGCCACTCTGGAGAAGTGTATGGTGTATCCTGAAACACGTAGGAAACAAAGCAACACAGCCTATGGCACTTCCACTTATGGTCCTATAGCTTAGGGAAATTAAAATCAAAAACACACAGCCAGCCGAAAGTTTGGGACGGCTATGTTTACAAGAACCTCGTCTATGGTTCAAGTTAAATATGCGAGAAAGCAAAAAATGGATAAAGAAGTTGTGGTACGCACGTACAATGGAATATCACTCAGCAATGAAATCTACGTCATCAGGCCCGTAGCGGCATAATGAGTGGATTCAGGTACGATGATTCTACGAGAAATAAGTCACACAGAAAAAGAAACATTATAAGATATCAATAATACACGGAATGTAAATTTGGCTACACATAAACTGATTTACAAAACAGAACAGGGTCTCAAATTTAGAAAACCAACTTATGCTTGCTTATGGGGAAAGGTGAGTTGGGGTGCTGCATAAAACCGGAGATTGAAATTAGCACAGATACCGTTCCATAAGCCAAATATATAATAGACAAGCACTACTCCTTGCTCAACGAAATGGACTCAACACCCCATATTCAACGCCTGGCAAGATACCTGACAAGTAAGAATCTTAAAACCCATGGATTTATATGTCTCCATAAGGAAATCAAGCATGTGTACAGCGGCCTAAACGCAGCAGTGAAAATCCGATAAATCCCATTATCTAAATAAATTTCAAAAACAAAACACAATGACAGTGAAATAGAGAGCAATTCTTAAATCATTCATTCAGGGCTTGTGATGTAACCTGGATTTACCACAACTACACCCAGAGCTGGGTGAGACATAAGGCTGGGCACTTCGGGCTGATAGCATTGGTGAGGTTCGG
This sequence comes from Delphinapterus leucas, assembly GCF_059928025.1. Taxonomy (NCBI): domain Eukaryota; kingdom Metazoa; phylum Chordata; class Mammalia; order Artiodactyla; family Monodontidae; genus Delphinapterus; species Delphinapterus leucas. Next base: position 1,367,955 of record NW_028322265.1, on the reverse strand, counting down.
TGAGCAAACGCAGACCCTTTGAAGTCATACTGCATGGTACCCATTCCATGGGTCCCAACTCTCCAGGTTTAAGGGATTCTTCCTTCAGCTAAAACATGCATTGGAAACCCAGACTATCGTTCGCCGTGTGATTGGGAAACGTTTTCAAATGCATCTCAGTTTTCGTCCCCTGGTACTCGGGTTCACCATTCCAGACGCTTACTAACACTCTCCCCACTTGGAGAGTCAGTGCCTTTAACCTCCTGTTTGGCACAGTTTGCAATTTCTGCGCAAGATGAACAGGCATAGGGAGAAGCAATGAGAGACTAGCTGTTGGTATCTGCACGGGCAAATTGAACGATCATTTCCCACCAGGAAGAGGAATTAAACAAAGGCTCAGCGTGCCAGGCCGGAAACATATTAGGGCCTGAAGCAATCCTGCGATTTTGCGGCCAGCTCACAAGAAAAGGAGTTGAAGAAAGGAGCTCAGGGGCACTGTAATTCACAAACCTGCAGAGTTATGAATGACAGCTATCGTCCAAAAATGTATTGAAGTAAGCCTTCAAAGAGGACTTGAAAGCGGGGCAGAATTTCAGGAAAACGATTTCAGGGTGTAGACTGGAATTGCACTTAAAGCATAGGAAAAGAGGCAGAATGTCGACAATGATGCACTTGGCCAAAAAGGGCGTATGCGTTTTTTCCTGAATATATTCAGGAAAAAACGCATACGCCCTTTTTGGCCAACCAAGCAAGCGTGTAAAGGAAATCTGCACTACAATGAAGTCTCACTGCCCCCCGGTCAAAAGGGCCATCTGAAAAAAGTGTAAAATCCAGAAAGGCAGGACAGGTCTTGGAGAACAGGGAGCCTTGTTATGCTGATGGGCGGGATGTAAATTGCCAACAGCCACTCTGGAGAAATGTATGGTGTATCCTGAAACACGTAGGAAACAAAGCAACACAGCCTATGTCACTTCCACTTATGGTCCTATAGCTTAGGGAAATTAAAATCACAAACACACAGCCACCCCAAAGTTTGGGATGGCTCTGTTTACAAGAACATTGTCTATGGTACAAGTTAAATATCCGAGAAAGCAAAAAATGGATAAAGAAGTTCTGGTACGCACGTACAATGGAATATCACTCAGCAATGAAATCTACGTCATCAGGCCCGTAGCGGCATAATGAGTGGATTCAGGTATGATGATTCTACGAGAAATAAGTCACACAGAAAAAGAAACATCATAAGATATCACTAATACACGGAATGTAAACTTGGCTACCCATGAACTGAATTACAAAACAGAACAGGGTCGCAAATTTAGAAAACCAACTTATGCTTGCTTATGGGGAAAGGTGAGTTGGGGTGCTGCATAAAACCAGAGATTGAAATTAGCACAGATAACGTTCCATAAGCCAAATATATAATAGACCAGGCCTACTCCATGCTCAACGAAATGGACTCAACACCCCATATTCAACGCCTGGGAAGATACCTGACAAGTAAGAATCTTAAAACCTATGGATTTATATGTCTCCATAAGGAAATCAAGCGTGTGTACAGCGGCCTAAACGCAGCAGTGAAAATCCGATAAATCCCATTATCAAAATAAATTTCAAAAACAAAACAAAATGACAGTGAAAGAGAGAGCAATTCTTAAATAATTCATTCAGGGCTTGTGATGCAACCTGGATTTCCCAAATCTACACCCCGAGCTGGGTGAGACATAAGGCTGGACACTTCGGGCTGATAGCATTGGTGAGGTTCGGTGAGCAAACGCAGACCCTTTAAAGTCATACTGCATGGTTCCCATTCCATGGGTCCCAAATTTCCAGGTTTAAGGGATTCTTCCTTCAGCTAAAACATGCATGGGAAACCCAGAGTATGGTCCACCGTGTGATTGGGAAACGTTTCCAAATGCATCTCAGTTTTCGAACCCTGGTACTCGGGTTCACCATTCCAGACGCTTTACTAAAACTCTCCCCACTTGGAGAGTCAGTGCATTTAACCTCCTGTTTGGCACAGTTTGCAATTTCTGCGCAAGATGAACAGGAATAGGGAGAACCAATGAGAGACTACCTGTAGGTGTCTGCACGGGCAAATGCAGTGCTCATTTCCCACCAGGAAGAGGAATTAACCAAAGGCTCAGCGTGCCATGCCGGGAACAGATTAGGGCCTGAAACAATCCTGCGGTTTTGCGGCCAGTTCACATGAAAGCGAGTTGAGGAAAGGAGTTCTGGGGCACTGTAATTCACAAACATGCAGAGTTATGAATGACAGCTATCGTCCAAAAATGTATTGAAGTAAGTCTTCGAAGAGGACTTGAAAGCGGGGCAGAATTTCAGGAAAACGGTTTCAGGGGGTAGACTGGAATTGCACTTAAAGCATAGGAAAAGAGGCAGAATGTCGACAATGATGCACTTGGCCAAAAAGGGCGTATGCGTTTTTTCCTGAATATATTCAGGAAAAAACGCATACGCCCTTTTTGGCCAACCAAGCATGCGTGTAAAGAAATCTGCACTACAATGGAGTCTCACTGCCCCCCGGTCAAAAGGGCCATCTGAAAAAAGTGTAAAATCCAGAAAGGCAGGACAGGTCATGGAGAACAGGGAGCCTTGTTATGCTGATGGGCAGGATGTAAATTGCCAACAGCCACTCTGGAGAAGTGTATGGTGTTTCCTGAAACACATAGGAAACAAAGCAACACAGCCTATGGCAATTCCACTTATGGTCCTATAGCTTATGGAAATTAAAATCAAAAACACACAGCCACCCCAATGTTTGGGACGTCTCTGTTTACAAGAACCTCTTCTACGGTACAAGTTAAATATCCGAGAAAGCAAAAAATGGATAAAGAAGTAGTGCTACATACGTACAATGGAATATCACACAGCAATGAAATCTACGTCATCAGGCCCGTAGCGCCATAATGAGTGGATTCAGTTACGATGATTTTACGAGAAATAAGTCACACAGAAAAAGAAACATCATAAGGTATGACTAATACACGGAATGAAAACTTGGCTACACATGAACTGAATTACAAAACAGAAAAGGGTCTCAAATTGAGACAACCAACTTATGCTTGCTTATGGGGAAAGGTGAGTTGGGGTGCTGCATAAAAACAGAGATTGAAATTAGCACAGATACCGTTCCATAAGCCAAATATATAATAGACAAGACCTACTCCTTGCTCAGCGAAATAGACACAACACCCCATATTCAACGCCTGGGAATATACCTGACAAGTAAGAATCTTAAAACCCATGGATTTATATGTCTCCATAAGGAAATCAAATGTCTGTACATCGGCCTAAACGCAGCAGTGAAAATCCGATAAATCCCATTATCAAAATAAATTTCAAAAACAAAACACAATGACAGTGAAATAGAGAGCAATTCTTAAAAAATTCATTCAGGGCTTGTGATGCAACCTGGATTTACCACATCTACACCCAGAGCTGGGTGAGACATAAGGCTGGGCACTTCGGGCTGATAGCATTGGTGAGGTTCGGTGAGCAAACGCAGACCCTTTGAAGTCATACTGCATGGTACTCATTCCATGGGTCCCAAATCTCCAGGTTTAAGGGATTCTTCCTTCAGCTAAAACATGCATGGGAAACACAGAGTATGGTCCACCGTGTGATTGGGAAACGTTTCCAAATGCATCTCAGTTTTCGAACCCTGGTACTCGGGTTCACCATTCCAGACGCTTTACTAAAACTCTCCCCACTTGGAGAGTCAGTGCCTTTAACCTCCTGTTTGGCACAGTTTGCATTTTCTGCGCAAGATGAACAGGAATAGAGAGAACCAATGAGAGACTACCTGTAGGTGTCTGCACGGGCAAATGGAATGCTCATTTCCCACCAGGAAGAGGAATTAACCAAAGGCTCAGCGTGCCATGCCGGAAACAGATTAGGGCCTGAAGCAATCCTGCGATTTTGCGGCCAGTTCACATGAAAGCGAGTTGAGGAAAGGAGTTCTGGGGCACTGTAATTCAAAAATCTGCAGAGTTATGAATGACAGCTATCGTCCAAAAATGTATTGAAGTAAGTCTTCGAAGAGGACTTGAAAGCGGGGCAGAATTTCAGGAAAACGATTTCAGGGGGTAGACTGGAATTGCACTTAAAGCATAGGAAAAGAGGCAGAATGTCGACAATGATGCACTTGGCCAAAAAGGGCGTATGCGTTTTTTCCTGAATATATTCAGGAAAAAACGCATACGCCCTTTTTGGCCAACCAAGCATGCCTGTAAAGGAAATCTGCACTACAATGGAGTCTCACTGCCCCCCGGTCAAAAGGGCCATCTGAAAAAAGTGTAAAATCCAGAAAGGCAGGACAGGTCATGGAGAACAGGGAGCCTTGTTATGCTGCTGGGCAGGATGTAAATTGCCAACAGCCACTCTGGAGAAGTGTATGGTGTTTCCTGAAACACGTAGGAAACAAAGCAACACAGCCTATTGCACTTCCACTTATGGTCCTATAGCTTATGGAAATTAAAATCAAAAACACACAGCCACCCCAAAGTTTGGGATGGCTCTGTTTACAAGAACCTCGTCTACGGTACAAGTTAAATATCCGAGAAAGCAAAAAATGGATAAAGAAGTAGTGCTACGTACGTACAATGGAATATCACACAGCAATGAAATCTACGTCATCAGGCCCGTAGCGCCATAATGAGTGGATTCAGGTACGATGATTCTACGAGAAATAAGTCACACAGAAAAAGAAACATCATAAGTTATGACTAATACACGGAATGTAAACTTGGCTACACATGAACTGAATTACAAAACAGAAAAGGGTGTCAAATTGAGACAACCAACTTATGCTTGCTTATGGGGAAAGGTGAGTTGGGGTGCTGCATAAAAACAGAGATTGAAATTAGCACAGATACCGTTCCATAAGCCAAATATATAATAGACAAGACCTACTCCTTGCTCATCGAAATAGACTCAACACCCCATATTCAACGCCTGGGAATATACCTGACAAGTAAAAATCTTAAAACCCATGGCTTTATATGTCTCCATAAGGAAATCAATTGTCTGTACATCGGCCTAAATGCAGCAGTGAAAATCTGATAAATCCCATTATCAAAATAAATTTCAAAAACAAAACACAATGACAGTGAAATAGAGAGCAATTCTTAAATAATTGATTCAGGGCTTGTGATGCAACCTGGATTTACCACATCTACACCCAGAGCTGGGTGAGACATAAGGCTGGGCACTTCAGGCTGATAGCATTGGTGAGGTTCGGTGAGCAAACGCAGACCCTTTGAAGTCATACTGCATGGTACTCATTCCATGGGTCCCAACTCTCCAGGTTTAAGGGATTCTTCCTTCAGCTAAAACATGCATGGGAAACCCAGAGTATGGTCCACCGTGTGATTGGGAAACGTTTCCAAATGCATCTCAGTTTTCGAACCCTGGTACCCGGGTTCACCATTCCAGACGCTTTACTAAAACTCTCCCCACTTGGAGACTCAGTGCCTTTAACCTCCTGTTTGGCACAGTTTGCAATTTCTGCGCAAGATGAACAGGAATAGGAAAAACCAATGAGAGACTACCTGTAGGTGTCTGCACGGGCAAATGGAATGCTCATTTCCCACCAGGAAGAGGAATTAACAAAAGGCTCAGCGTGCCATGCCGGAAACAGATTAGGGCCTGAAACAATCTTGCGGTTTTGCGGCCAGTTCACATGAAAGCGAGTTGAGGAAAGGAGATCTGTGGCACTGTAATTCACAAACCTGCAGAGTTATGAATGACAGCTATCGTCCAAAAATGTATTGAAGTAAGTCTTCGAAGAGGACTTGAAAGCGGGGCAGAATTTCAGGAAAACGATTTCAGGGGGTAGAATGGAATTGCACTTAAAGCATAGCAAAAGAGGCAGAATGTCGACAATCATGCACTTGGCCAAAAAGGGCGTATGCGTTTTTTCCTGAATATATTCAGGAAAAAACGCATACGCCCTTTTTGGCCAAACAAGCATGCGTGTAAAGGAAATCTGCACTACAATGGAGTCTCATTCCCCCCCGGTCAAAAGGGCCATCTGAAAAAAGTGTAAAATCCAGAAAGGCAGACAGGTCATGGAGAACAGGGAGCCTTGTTATGCTGCTGGGCAGGATGTAAATTGCCAACAGCCACTCTGGAGATGTGTATGGTGTTTCCTGAAACACGTAGGAAACAAAGCAACACAGCCTATGGCACTTCCACTTATGGTCCTATAGCTAAGGGAAATTAAAATCAAAAACACACAGCCACCCCAAAGTTTGGGACGGCTCTGGTTACAAGAACCTCATCTATGGTGCAAGTTAAATATCCGAGAAAGCAAAAAATGGATAAAGAAGTTGTGGTACGCACGTACAATGGAATATCACTCAGCAATGAAATCTCCGTCATCAGGCCCGTAGCGGCATAATGAGTGGATCCAAGTACGATGATTCTATGGGAAATAAGTCACACAGAATAAGAAACATCATAAGATATCACTAATACACGGAATGTCAACTTGACTACACATGAACTGAATTACAAAACAGAACAGGGTCTCAAATTTAGAAAACCAACTTATGCTTGCTTATGGGGAAAGGTGAATTTGGGTGCTGTATAAAACCAGAGATTGAAATTAGCACAGATACCATTCCATAAGCCAAATATATAATAGACAAGACCTACTACTTGCTCAGCGAAATGGACTCAACAGCCCATATTCAACGCCTGGGAACATACCTGACAAGGAAGAATCTTAAAACCCATGGATTTATATGTCTCCATAAGGAAATCAAGCATGTGTACAGCGGCCTAAACGCAGCAGTGAAAATCAGATAAATCCCAATATCAAGATAAATTTCGAAAACAAAACACAATGAGAGTGAAATAGAGAGCAGTTCTTAAATAATTCATTCAGGGCTTGTGATGCAACCTGGATTTACCACATCTACACCCAGAGCTGTGTGAGACATAAGGCTGGACACTTCAGGCTGATAGCATTGGTGAGGTTCGGTGAGCAAACGCAGACCCTTTGAAATCATACTGCCTGGTACCCATTCCATGGGTCCCAAATTTCCAGGTTTAAGGGATTCTTCCTTCAGCTAAATCATGCATGGGAAACCCAGAGTATGGTCCACCGTGTGATTGGGAAACGTTTTCAAATGCATCTCAGTTTTCGAACCCTGGTACTCGTGTTCACCATTCCAGAGGCTTTACTAACATTCTCCCCACTTGGAGAGTCAGTGCCTTTAACCTCCTGTTTGGCACAGTTTGCAATTTCTGCGCAAGATGAACAGGCATAGGGAGAACCAATGAGAGACTACCTGTAGGTGTCTGCACGGGCAAATGGAATGCTCATTTCCCACTAGGAATAGGAATTAACCAAATGGTCAGCGTGCCCTGCTGGAAACAGATTAGGGCCTGAAGCAATCCTGCGGTTTTGCGGCCAGCTCACAAGAAAGCGAGTTTGGGAAAGGAGATCAGGGGCACTGTAATTCACAAACATGCAGAGTTATGAATGACAGTTATCGTCCAAAAATGTATTAAAGTAAGTCTTCGAAGAGGACTTGAACGCGGGGCAGAATTTCAGGAAAACGATTTCAGGGGGTAGACTGGAATTGCACTTAAAGCATAGGAAAAGAGGCAGAATGTCGACAATGATGCACTTGGCCAAAAAGGGCGTATGCGTTTTTTCCTGAATATATTCAGGATAAAACGCATACGCCCTTTTTGGCCAACCAAGCTGGCATGTAAAGGAAATCTGCACTACAGTGAAGTCTCACTGCCCCCCGGTCAAAAGGGCCATCTGAAAAAAGTGTAAAATCCAGAAAGGCAGGGCAGGTCATGGAGAACAGTGAGCCTTGTTATGCTGATGGGCGGGATGTAAATTGCCAACAGCCACTCTGGAGAAGTGTATGGTGTTTCCTGAAACACGTAGGAAACAAAGCAACACAGCCTATGGCACTTCCAATTATGGTCCTATAGCTTAGGGAAATTAAAATCAAATACAGAGAGCCACCTCAAAGTTTGGGACGGCTCTGTTTATAAGAACCTCGTCTACTGTACAACTTAAATATCCGAGAAAGCAAAAAATGGATAAAGAAGTTGTGGTACGCACGTACAATGGAATATCACTCAGCAAAGAAATCTACGTCATCAGGCCCGTAGCGGCATAATGAGTGGATTCAGGTATGATGATTCTACTAGAAATAAGTCACACAGAAAAAGAAACCTCATAAGATATCACTAAAACACAGAATTTAAACTTGGCTACACATGAACTGAATACCAACAGAACAGGGTCTCAAATTTAGAAAACCAACTTATGCTTGCTTATGGGGAAAGGTGAGTTGGGATGCTGCATAAAACCAGAGATTGAAATTAGCACAGATACCGTTCCATAAGCCAAATATATAATAGACAAGACCTACACCTTGCTCAACGAAACGGACTCAACGCCTGGGAATATACCTGACAAGTAAGAATCTTAAAACCCATGGATTTATATGTCTCCATAACGAAATCAAGCGTGTGTACAGCGGCCTAAACGCAGCAGTGAAAATCCGATAAATCCCATTATCAAAATAAATTTCAAAAACAAAACACAATGACAGTGAAATAGAGAGCAATTCTTAAATAATTCATTCAGGGCTTGTGATGCAACCTGGATTTACCACATCTACACCCAGAGCTGGGTGAGACATAAGGCTGGACACTTCGGGCTGATAGCATTGGTGAGGTTCAGTGAGCAAACGCAGACCCTTTGAAGTCATACAGCATGGTACTCATTCCAAGGGTCCCAACTCTCCACGTTTAAGGGATTCTTCCTTCAGCTAAAACATGCATGGGAAACCCAGAGTATGGTCCACCGTGTGATTGGGAAACGTTTTCAAATGCATCTCAGTTTTCGAACCCTGGTACTCGGGTTCACCATTCCAGACGCTTTACTAACACTCTCCCCACTTGGAGAGTCAGGGACTTTAACCTCCTGTTTGGCACAGTTTGCAATTTCTGCGCAAGATGAACAGGAATAGGGAGAACCAATGAGAGACTAGCTGTAGGTGTCTGCACGGGCAAATGGAACGCTCATTTCCCACCAGGAAGAGGAATTAACCAAAGGCTCAGCGTGCCCTGCCGGAAAGAGATTAGGGCCTGAAGCAATCCTGCGGTTTTGCGGCCAGCTCACAAGAAAGCGAGTTGAAGAAAGGAGCTCAGGGGCACTGTAAATCACAAACCTGCAGAGTTATGAATGACAGCTATCGTCCAAAAATGTACCGAAGTAAGTCTTCGAAGAGGACTTGAAAGCGGGGCAGAATTTCAGGAAAACGATTTCAGGGGGTAGGCTGGAATTGCACTTAAAGCATAGGAATAGAGGCAGAATGTCGACAATGATGCACTGGCCAAAAAGGGCGTATGCGTTCTTTCCTGAATATATTCAGGAAAAAACGCATACGCCCTTTTTGGCCAAGCAAGCAAGCATGTAAATGAAATCTGCACTACAATGAAGTCTCACTGCCCCCCGGTCAAAAGGGCCATCTGAAAAAGTGTAAAATCCAGAAAGGCAGGACAGGTCATGGAGAACAGGGAGCCTTGTTATGCTGATGGGCGGGATGTAAATTGCCAACAGCCACTCTGGAGAAGTGTATGGGGTTTCCTGAAACACGTAGGAAACAAAGCAACAGAGCCTATGGCACTTCCACTTATGGTCCTATAGCTTAGGGAAATTAAAATCAAAAACACACAGCCACCCCAAAGTTTGGGACGGCTCTGTTTACAAGAACCTCGTCTACGGTACAAGTTAAATATCCCAGAATGTGAAAAATGGTTAAAGAATTTGTGGTACGTACGTACAATGGAATATCACTCACCAATGAAATCTATGTCATCAGGCCCGTCGCGGCATATTGACTGGATCCAGGTACGATGATTCTAAGTGAAATAAGTCACACAGAAAATGAAACATCATAAGATATCACTAATACACGGAATGTAAACTTGGCTACACATGAACTGAAATACAAAGCAGAACAGGGTCTCAAATTTAGAAAACCAACTTATGCTTGCTTATGGGGAAAGGTGAGTTTGGGTGCTGCATAAAACCAGAGATAGAAATTAGCACACATACCTTTCCATAAGCCAAATATGTAATAGTCAAGACCTACACCTTGCTCAACGAAATGGACTAAACGCACCATATTCAACTCCTAGGATTACACATGACTAGTAAAAATCTTCAAACCCATGGATTTATATGTCTCCGTAAGAGAATCAAGTGTGTGTACAGCTGCATGAACGCAGCAGAGAAAATCCGATAAATCCCATTATCAAAATAAAATACAAAAACAAACACAATGACAGTGAAATAGAGAGCAATTCTTAAATAATTCATTCAGGTCTTGTGATGCAACCTGGATTTACCACATCTACACCTAGAGCTGAGTGAGACATAAGGTTCGACACTTTGGGCTGATAGCATTGGTGAGGTTCGGTGAGAAAATGCAGGCCCTTTGAAGTCATACTGCATGGTACCCATTCCATGGGTCCCACCTCTCCAGGTTTAAGGGATTCTTCCTTCAGGTAAAACACGCATGGAAAACCCAGAATATGGTCCACCGTGTGACCAGGAAACCTTTTTAAATGCATCTCAGTTTTCGTCCCCTCATACTCGGTTTTACCATTCCAGACGCTTTACTAACTCTTTCCCCACTTGGAGAGTCAGTGCCTTTAACCTCCTGTTTGGCACAGTTTGCATTTTCTGCGCAAGATGAACAGGAATAGGGAGAACCAATGAGAGATTAGCTGTAGGTGTCTGCACGAGCAAATTTAACGCTCATTTCCCATCAGGAAGAGGAATTAGCCAAAGGCTCAACATGCCGTGCCGGAACCAGATTAGGGCCTGAAGCAATCCTGCGGTTTTGCGGCCAGCTCACAAGAAAGCGAGTTGAAGAATGGAGCTCAGGGGCACTGTAATTCACAAACCTGCAGAGTTATAAATGACAGCTATCGTCCAAAAATATATTGAAGTAAGGCTGCAAAGAGGACTTGAACGCGGGGCAGAATTCCAGGAATACGATTTCAGGAGGTAGACGGGAAGTCCTCTGAAAGTATAGGAGAAGAGGCAGAACCTCGACAATGATGCACTTGTTCAAAAAGGGCATATGCGTTTCTTCCAGGGCCCTCATTAAAGAGAGTAGGAGGCTCCCAGCATGCTTCAGTGGCCAACAGAGGGCCTACGTCGCCAAGGCGACGTGAGCCATCCAGGCAGGAGTGACCTCACATCAGAGCGCCCACCTCACAGAAGGGTAAGGAACCCAGTCATGATCAGACACTCACCAGAGTGCCCACATAAGCAAGGGGCTGGGAATCAGGCACGAGTGTCCTCACACCTGTGGGGCCACATCATCGAAAGTTGAGGTACCCAGCACATGTGGCCTCAAACCAGAAGACCCACATCACCATGGGTCTCAGAGCGAGGCAGGCAGGATTAACCTCAAAACACATGGCCCATTGTATAAAAAGGTGAGGAATCCAGCAGTTGGAACATCCCAGCAGGCGGCCCAGAGCACCGAGGCTATGGGATCCAGGCAGTGATGAACTCACAACAGAGGGCCCTCATCATGATACTGTAAGCAACCCAGCCGTTGTGACCTCAGAGCACAAGGCCCACATCCCCATGGAGAAGGGAACCAAGCAGGAGTGTCATCGCACCAGTGGGCACACAACAGAAAATGTGGGGAGCCCAGCAGTTAGGGCCGGACGCCAGAGGACCCTCATCACTGAGGAGAGGAGGCTCCCAGCAAGCTCCAACTGCTACCAGAGGGCCGACGTCGCCAATGCGTGGTGGGCCAGCCAGGCAGGAGTGACCTCAGAGCAGAGGGCCAACCACAAAAAAGTGTGAGGAACCCAAAGAGGATCAGACTCTCACCAGAGGGCCCACATCACCAGGGGAATGGAAACCAGGCAGGAGTGTCCTCACACCAGTGGGGCCACATCACCGAAATGTGACGGACCCAGCACACGTGGCCTCAAACTATAGGACACACATCACCAAGGGGCTGGGAGTGAGGCAGGCAGGAGGAGCCTCAAAACAGAGGGCCCATTGCGTAAAAAAGGTGAGGAATCCCGCAGTTGGAACCTCCCAGCAGGCGGCCAGGAGCAGCGAGGCTATGGGATCCAGGCCTGACTGAACTCAAAACAGAGGGCCCTCATCATGAAACTGTGAGCAACCCAGCCGTTGGGACCTTAGAGCAGAAGGCCCACATTCCCATGTGGTTGGGAACTTGGCAGAAGTGTACTCGCACCACAGGGCGCACATCAGAGAATTTTGGGAACCCAGAAATTAGGGCCTGATGCCAGAGGGCCCTCATTACCAAGGGGAGGAGACCCCAAGCAGGCACCAACTCCCTACGGAGGGACCATGTCGCCAAGGTGACGTGCAACAGCCAGGCAGGAGTGACCTCACAGCTGAGGGCCTACCTCACAGAATGGTGAGGAACCCAGCCAGGATAAGACTCTCACCAGAGGGCCCACATCACCAAGGGCATCAGAACCAGGCAGGACTGTCTTCACACCAGGGTGACCACATCATAGAAAGGTGAGGAACCCAGCACATGTGGCCTAAACCAGAGGACCCAGATCTCCAAGGGGTTCGGAGTGAGGCAGGCATGAGTAGCCTCACAACACAGGGCGAATAGAATAAAAAAGCTGAGGAATCCTGCAGTGGGAACCTCCCAGCAGGCGGCCCAGAGCACCGAGTCTATGCGATCCAGGCCACAGTGAACTCACAGCAGAGGGCCCACATCATGAAACTGTGAGCAACCCAGCCGTTTGGACCTCAGAGCAGAAGGCCCACATCACCATGGGGTTGGGAACATGGCACGAGTGTCCTCGCACAACTTAGCACGTATCAGAAAATGTGGGTACCCAGCAGTTAGGGCCTGACGCCAGAGGGCCCTCATCACCGAGGGGAGGAGGCTCCCAGTAGGCTCCAACTGCCACAAGAGGGCCGACATTGCCAAGGCGGGGTGTGCCAGCCAGGCAGGAGTGACCTCACAGCAGAGGGCCCACCTCACAGAAGTGTGAGGAACCCAGCCAGGATCAGACTCTCACCAGAGGGCCCACATCACCAAGGGGATAGGAACCAGGCAGGAGTGTCCTCACACCAGTGGGGCCACATCACCGAAAGGTGAGGGACCCAGCACACGTGGCCTCAAACCAGAGGACACACATCACCAAGGGGCTGGGAGTGAGGCAGGCAGGAGGAGTCTCAAAACAGAGGGCCCATAGAAGGAAAAAGGTGAGGAATCCCGCAGTTGGAACTTCCCCGCAGGTGGCCAGGAGCAGCGAGGCTATGGGATCCATGCTGGAGTGAACTCACACCAGAGGGCCCTCATCAAGAAACTGAGCAACCCACGGTTGGGACCTCCGAGCAGAAGGCCCACATTCCCATGGGGTTGGGAACCTGGCAGGAGTGTACTAGCACCACAGGGCGCACAACAGAAAATTTTGGGAGCCAAGGAGTTAGGGTCTGACGCCAGAGGGCCCTCATTACCGAGGGGAGGAGACTCCCAGCAGGCACCAACTCCCAACTGAGGGCCCACGTCGCCAAGGTGACGTGGGCCAGCCAGGCAGGAGTGACCTCACAGCAGAGGGCCCACCTCCCAGATGTGTGAGGAATCCAGACAGGATCAGACTCTCACCAGAGGGCCCCCATCACCAAGGGGATGGGAACCAGGCAGGAGTGTCCTCACACCAGTGGGGCCACATCAATAAAGGTGAGGAAACCAGTACATGTGGCCTTAAACCAGAGGACCTACATCACAAAGGGGCTGGGAGTGAGTCAGGAAGTAGGAGCATAAAAACACAGGACCCAAAGAATAAAAAAGGTAAGGAATCCAGCAGTAGGAACCTCCCAGCAGTCGGCTCAGAGCACAGAGTCTATGGGATCTAGGCCTGAGTGAACTAACACCAGAGAGACAACATCATGAAACGGTGAACAACACAGGTGTTGGGACCTTAGAGCAGAAGGCCCACATGCCCATGGGGATGGGAACCTCGCAGGAGTGTCCTCGCACCACTTAGCACGTATCAGAAAATGTGGGTACCCAGCAGTTAGGGCCTGACGCTAGAGGGCCACCATCACCGAGGGGAGGAGGCTCCCAGCAGGCTCCAAGTGCCACAAGAGGGCCGATGTTGCCCAGGTGGGGTGTGCCAGCCAGGCAGGAGTGACCTCACAGCAGAGGGCCCACCTCACAGAAGGGTGAGGAACCCAGCCAGGATCAGACTCTCACCAGAGGGCCCACATCATCAAGGGGATAGGAAGCAGGCAGGAGTGTCCTCACACCAGTGGGGCCACATCATCGAAAGGCGAGGGACCCAGCACACGTGGCCTCACACCAGAGGACACACATCACCAAGGGACTGGGAGTGAGGCAGGCAGGAGGAGTCTCAAAACAGAGGGTCCATAGAAGAAAAAAGGTGAGGAATCCCGCAGTTGGAACCTCCCAGCAGGTGGCCAGGAGCAGCGAGGCTATGGGATCCAGGCCGGAGAGAACTCACAGCAGAGGGCCCTCATCATGAAACTGAGCAACCCACGGTTGGGACCTCCGAGCAGAAGGCCCACATTCCCATGGGGTTGGGAACCTGGCAGGAGTGTACTCGAACCACAGGGCGCATATCAGAAAATATTGGGAGCCCAGGAATTAGGGCCTGACGCCAGAGGGCCCTCATTACCGAGGGCAGGAGACACCCAGCAGGCACCAAATCCCACCAGAGGGCCGACTTCGCCAAGGCGGGGTGTGCCAGCCAGGCAGGAGTGACGTCAGAGAAGAGGGCCCACCTCACAGAAGTGTGAGGAACCCAACCAGGATCAGACTCTCACCGGATGGCCCACATCACCAAGGGGATGGGAACCAGGCAGGAGTGTCCTCACACCAGTGGGGCCACATCAGCCAAAGGTGAGGAACCCAGCACATGTGGCCTCAAACCACAGGACACACATCACCAAGGGGCTGGGAGTGAGGCAGGTGTCCGGAGGGGCACATTTAACTCTAATTTCCCACCAGGAAGAGGAATTAACCAAAGGCTCAGAGTGCCGTGCCAGACCCTGATTATGGCCTAAAGCAAACCTGCGGTTCTGTGGCCAGCTTTCAAGGAAACGAGTTAAGAAAGGAAATCACGGGCACTGTAATTCACAAACCTGCAGAGTTATAAATGACAGCTATTGGCAAAAATATACTGAAGTAAGTCTGCAAAGAGGACTTCAAAACGAGGCAGAATTGCAGGAATCATATTTCAGGAGGTAGATTGGAATTGCATTTAAAGCATGTGAAAAGCGGCAGATCTTTGACAGTGATGCACTTGGACAAAAGTGCGTAAACATTTTTTCCTGAGTATATTCAGGAAAAAACACATATGCCCTTTTTGGCCAACCAAGCACTCGAGCAATGGAAATCCGCACTACAATGAAGTCTCATTTCCCATTCGTCAAAAGGGCCATCTGAAAAAAGTGTAAAAACCAGAAACACAGGACAGGCCATGGAGAACAGGGAGCCTTGTTATGCTGATGGGCGGGATGTAAATTGCCAACAGACACTCTGGAGATGTTTATGGTGTATCCTGAAACATCTGAAAAACAAAGCTACAGACCCTAGGGCACTTCCACTTTTGGCCCTATAGCTTAGGAAAATTAAAATCAACAAGACACAGCCAACACAAAATTTAGGGCTGCTGTGTTTACAAGAACCTTGAGTCCAGTACAAATTAAATATCCCAGAAAGAAAAATATGGATAAAGGAGTTGTGCTACTTACGTACAACGGAATATCACTCAGCAATGAAATCAATGTCATCAGGCCTGTAGCAGCAAATTGAGTGGATTTAAGTATGATGATTCTAAGAGAAATAGGTCACACAGAGAAAGATAATTATCATAAGATATCACTAATAGAGAGAGTGTAAACTTGGCTACACATAAACTGAATTCCAAAACCGAACAGAGTCTCACATTTAGATAAAAACTTATGCTTGCTTAAGGGGAAAGTTGAGTTGCGGTGCTGTATAAAACCAGAGATTGAAATTAGCACACATACCGTTCCATAAGCCAAATATGTAATAGACAAGACCTACTCTTTGCTCAACGAAATAGACTCATCCATGGTGTATCACCTCACACCTGTTAGAATGGGCATCATCAGAAAATCTACAAACAACAAATGCTGGAAAGGGTGTGGAGATAAGGAACCCTCTTCCGCTATTGTTGGGAATGAAATTGATACAGTCACTGTGGAGAACGTTATGGAGTTTCTTATAAAACTAAGAATAGAATTACCATATGATACAGCAATCCCACTACTGGGCATATACCCAGACAAAACCATAAATCAAAAAGAGACATTCACCGCAATGTTCATTGCATCACTATTTACAATATCCAGGTAATGGAAGCAACCTAAATGCCCACAGACAGACGAATGCATAAAGACGTGGTACATATATAAAATGGAATATTACTAAGCCATAAAAAGGAATGAAATTGGGTCATTTTTAGAGACGTTGATGGATCTAGAGACTGTCATACAGAGTGAAGTAAGTCAGAAAGAGAAAAAGAAATCTTGTCTATTAATGCCTATATGTGGAACCTAGACAAATTGTACAGATGAACCGTTTTGCAAGGCAGAAATAGAGCAACAGATGTAGACAACAAACGTATGGACACCAAGGGGGGAAAGCTGTTGGGGGGTGGTGGAGGGAGGAGTTGAGTGATTGGGATTGGCATGTATACATTTATATGTATAAAATAGATAACCAAAAAGAACCTGCTGTATAAAAAAATAAAATTCAAATTACAAAAAGTAAAACAGAAAAAATATTCTTCCCTTCACATACATGTATTTATATGAATAAATTATTTCCATGCTTATATCTGTAAATACAAAAAAGAGGAATAAAATCTACCTTGAACCAAAAAAGAAAAAAAGAAAAAAAAAAAACAGAACCCACCAGCTACACAGGGGAAATCCGTATCAGGGCACTTGCTCCAGTTGTAAACAATTCTGAAGTTGGTCAGTGGTGGGGAATCATCTCCCATTCAGCCAGCAGGCCCCACGCAACAAGCGTCCTCATTGCAAAGCTGGGGGACCGTGCCGAGGCATCTGTGAGTAAACGTGGGCTGAGCCCCAGGCCAGCTGCTGCTGAAATGTTCCCACCCTTCCCAGGTAAAACACCTGAATATGTACAAGGACTTGAAAGCCTAGAGGAAGGGCCATGGAGCCACATGAGCGACAGCATGCCAGCCGACTTGGTGCCTGCAGGCCAGCCAGGATGGTCCTGGTCCTGGGTGCTCTTCTGGAAGCTTTCCATTTCCCTGCCTGAGATACCCCTGCTGTCCCGGCCCCCACTGCTTTCTTCCTCACTCACCTCTGCCCAGGGAGAAATTCCAGCGGCAGGTATGGGTGACACATCCTCTTCTTTAGCAGGTGGCATCTTGGCAACTGCTGCAGAAAGTCCAGCAGAGCCCCACTCACACTGGGCCACCCACAAAGCCGTGGCCTCTCACTCCCTCCCACCAGTCCAGCCCCAAGACTGCTGACAGGGCAGAGAAAATGGCGTCAGGCACAGCTGCAGGGGCTCTTGCTGCCTGGAGCGGTGTTTATATTGATCTGAACCCAGGCACACCTGGGGAGGGCTGGCCGGCATGGTCAGGCTTCCCAGGCCAGCCAATAATCACCCCTCAGGGGCTCACAGTTGCAGAAACTGGAACTTGCTGAATCGGCCAGGTCCAAGGAACAGGTGTGGGCTCCTGAGAGTCAGGATAGACAAGGGGCTGCAGCTCTGGCTTGTTTTCTAATTATATTATCTGGCCCATGAGTGGGAGACAACTTCAAGAAAACCCTCTCCTAATGAGAGGAACCCAGGAGTCAGGGAGAGGAGGGGTGGCTGGTGGGTGGAGACAGAGGCCTGGTGCCCCGGGTGCAGTGGAAGTCTCTGGAAGACCAGGTGGAGGGAGGCCACACAGAGTGATGCCCAGGGTCACAGACCTGTCGGAGCTGCTGTTTGTTAGTTCAAGTCCTGCTCTGAGGTGCTCTGTGTCAGATCTGAGTGACAGGTGAGCTGGGAGTGCTCTGCAATGAGGGCGATATGCACGGTTCCTGTGTTCCCAGCCCTGCCATGGTACCTGCAAGGGTAGCTCTGTATCCTGGGAGGAGCCTGACCACGAGAGCCCCATGGGCTGCAGGGGGACCTGCCCAGGGAACCCCATATCCTGGGAGGGTCCTGAACACGAGAGCCCCGTGGGCTGGGGTGGGGTACCTGCCCAGGTGAGCTCCATATCCTGGGATTGGCCTGACCTCGAGAGCCCCATGGGCTGCTGGAGTCCTGGTAAAGGATGTCAGGACAGTCAGTGAAGCCACCGAGGATATACCTCCAGTAGTTCCTAAACCCTACACCCTGCTGGTCATTCTACCAACCACCAGGACATGGTATTCTGTATTAGTCTTCAATGATGCCTTCTTTTGTATTCTATTAGTCCCAGAGTCACAAGAAATTTTGGCTTGTGAGTGGCAGGACTCAACATACAACTAAAACAATACTTCCGGACCGTGTTGCCCCAAGGGTTCAAAAATTCCCACACCATCTTTGGGGAAAGCTCAGCTAAAGAACTAAAAGTTCTACCTCTGGAAAAGGAAACACTCCTTCAATATGCAGACGACATTCTGATCGCCAGCCCTACTAAGGAGACCTCTGAACTACGAAGCCAATAAAGGATACAAGTTGTCCAAGAAAAAGCTCAAATATCACAGACTACGGTGACCTGCCTGGGCTTCATTCTCACAGAAGGTCGGAGAAGCCCATCCCAGGAAAGGGAAGAAACAATTTACTGCCTTACCCATTTCTAAAACTAGAAGACAGCTTAGGGGTTCCTGGGGAGGCCAGGGTTTGCTGCTTCTGGATCCCTAACTACAGTCTACTAGCTGGGCCTCTATATGAAACACTGAAAGGAAAAGATGATGATCCTTTTGAATAGAATGCAGAAGAGGCCTTTCAAGAATGGAAAGAGCAGTCAATTCAGACCCTTGCCCTGGAACTCCCTAATTTAGCTAAACCCTTTGACCTTTACATTCCTGGTGAATGGTGAATCGCCTTTGGAGTATTAGTGCAAAACCTGGGACCACTTGAAATGGAACAATGCAAGAATGCGATTAAGGTTGGATAAACTACGGTCACCAAGGGGCTTGGCCCACCGCCACATCTGGCCAAGATACTGGCAGTATCTGATAACCTGGAAATCAGCAGCCCAAAAGGCCACCTCCCTCCTAAGGGAAAAGGAACCCTCGTGGTGATCCTAACCCCCAACCATGCCCTGAAGTTGCAGGGTTGGCTCCGTGGGCACACTGATCTTGAGTGAGGAGGCCCTCCAACTCCAACCTCCATAGAGATAACCGGGGCAAAGGGGCACCATGACGACTCATGTGAAGGTGTCTGCAGGTGCAAATTTAACGCTCATTTCCCACCAGGAAGAGGAATTATCCAAAGGCTCAGCATGCCATGCCGGAACCAGATTAGGGACTGAAGCAATCCTGCAGTTTTGCGGCCAGCTCACAAGAAAGCGAGTTGAAGAAAGGAGCTCACGGGCACTGTAATTCACAAACCTGCAGAGTAATGAATGACAGCTATCGTCCAAAAATGTTTTGAAGTAAGTCTTCGAAGAGAACTTGAAATCAGGGCAGAATTTCAGGAAAACGATTTCAGGGGGTAGACTGGAATTGCACTTAAAGAATAGGATCAGAGGCAGAATGTCGACAATGATGCACTTGGCCAAAAAGGGCGTATGCGTTTTTTCCTGAATATATTCAGGAAAAAACGCATACGCACTTTTTGGCCAACCAAGCAACCGTGTAAAGAAAATGTGCACTACAATGAAGCCTCACTGCCCCTGGGTCAAAAGGGCCATCTGAAAAAAGTGTAAAATCCAGAAAGGCAGGACAGTTCATGGAGAACAGGGAGCCTTGTTATGCTGATGGGCGGGATGTAAATTGCCAACAGCCACTCTGGAGAAGTGTATGGTGTTTCCTGAAACACATAGGAAACAAAGCAACAGAGCCTATGGCACTTCCACTTATGGTCCTATAGCTTAGGGAAATTAAAATCAAAAACACACAGCCACCCCAGAGTTTGGGACGGCTCTGTTTACAAGAACCTCGTCTACGGTACAAGTTAAATATCCGAGAAAGCAAAAAAATGGATAAAGAAGTTGTGGTACGCACGTACAATGGAATATCACTCAGCCATGAAATCTACGTCATCAGGCCCGTAGGGGCATAATGAATGGATTCAGGTACGATGATTCTACGAGAAATAAGTCACACAGAAAAAGAAACATCATAAGATATCACTAATACACGGAATGTAAACTTGGCTACACATGAACTGAATTACAAAACAGAACAGGGTCTCAAATTTAGAAAACCAACTTATGCTTGCTTATGGGGAAAGGTGAGTTGAGGTGCTGCATAAAAGCAGAGATTGAAATTAGCACAGATACCTTTCCATAAGCCAAATATATAATAGACAAGACCTACTCCTTGCTCAACGAAATGGACTCAACACCACATATTCAAGGCCTGGCAAGATACCTGACAAGTAAGAATCTTAAAACCCATGGATTTATATGTCTCCATAAGGAAATCAAGCGTGTGTACAGCGGCCTAAACGCAGCAGTGAAAATCCGATAAATCCCATTATCAAAATGAATTTCAAAAACAAAACAAAATGACAGTGAAATAGAGAGCAATTCTTAAATAATTCATTCAGGGCTTGTGATGCAACCTGGATTTACCACATCTACACCCAGAGCTGGGTGAGACATAAGGCTGGACCCTTCGGGCTGATAGCATTGGTGAGGTTCGGTGAGCAAACGCAGACCCTTTGAAGTCATACTGCATGGTACCCATTCCATGGGTCCCAAATTTCCAGGTTTAAGGGATTCTTCCTTCAGCTAGAACATGCATGGGAAACCCATAATATGGTCCACCGTGTGATTGGGAAACATTTTCAAATGCATCTCAGTTTTCGTCCCCTGGTACTCGGGTTCACCATTCCAGACACTTTACTAACACTCTCCCCACTTGGAGAGTCAGTGCATTTAACCTCCTGTTTGGGACACTTTGCAATTTCTGCGCAAGATGAACAGGAATAGGGAGAAGCAATGAGAGACTAGCTGTAGGTGTCTGCACGGGCAAATTGAACGCTCATTTCCTACCAGGAAGAGGAATTAACCAAAGGCTCAGCGTGCCCTGCCAGAAACAGATTAGCGCCTTAAGCAATCCTGCGGTTTTGCAGCCAGCTCACAAGAAAGTGAGTTGAAGAAAGGAGCTCAGGGCCACTGAAATTCACAAACCTGCAGAGTTATGAATGACAGCTATCGTCCAAAAATGTATTGAAGTAAGTCTTCCAAGAGGACTTGAAAGCGGGGCAGAATTTCAGGAAAACGATTTCAGGGGATAGGCTGGAATTGCACTTAAAGCATAGGAAAAGAGGCAGAATGTCGACAATGATGCACTTGGCCAAAAAGGGCGTATGCGTTTTTTCCTGAATATATTCAGGAAAAAACGCATACGCCCTTTTTGGCCAACCAAGCAGGCGTGTAAAGGAAATCTGCACTACAATGAAGTCTCACTGCTCCCCGGTCAAAAGGGCCATCTGAAAAAAGTGTAAAATCCAGAAAGGCAGGACAGGTCATGGAGAACAGTGAGCCTTGTTATGCTGATGTGCGGGATATAAATTGCCAACAGCCACTCTGGAGAAGTGTATAGTGTTTCCTGAAACACGTAGGAAACAAAGCAACACAGCCTATGGCTCTTCCACTTATGGTCCTATAGCTTATGGAAATTAAAATCAAAAACACACAGCCACCCCAAAATTTGGGACGGCTCTGTTTACAAGGACCTCGTCTACGGTACAAGTTAAATATCCGAGAAAGCAAAAAATGGATAAAGAAGTTGTGGTACGCACGTACAATGGAATATCACTCAGCAATGAAATCTACGTCATCAGGCCCGTAGCGTCATAACCAGTGGATCCAAGTACGATGATTCTACGAGAAATAAGTCACACAGAAAAAGAAACCTCATAAGATATCACTAATACACGGAATGTAAACTTGGCCACACATGAATTGAATTACAAAACAGAACAGGGTCTCAAATTTAGAAAACCATCTTATGCTTGCATATGGGGAAAGGTGAGTTGGGGTGCTGCATAAAACCAGAGATTGAAATTAGCACAGATACCGTTCCATTAGCCAAATATATAATAGACAAGACCTATTCCTTGATCAACGAAACGGACTCAACGAATGGGAAGATACCTGACAAGTAAGAATCTTAAAACCCATGGATTTATATGTCTCCATAAGGAAATCATGCGTGTGTACAGCGGCCTAAACGCAGCAGTGAAAATCCGATAAATCCCATTATCAAAATAAATTTCAAAAACAAAACACAATGACAGTGAAATAGAGAGCAATTCTTAAAAAATTCATTCAGGGCTTGTGATGCAACCTGGATTTACCACATCTACACCCAGAGCTGGGTGAGACATAAGGTAGGACACTTCGGGCTAATAGCATTGGTGAGGTTCGGTGAGCAAACGCAGACCCTTTGAAGTCATAGTGCATGGTACCCATTCCATGGGTCCCAACTCTCCAGGTTTAAGGGATTCTTCCTTCAGCTAAAACATGCATGGGAAACCCAGAGTATGGTCCACCGTGTGATTGGGAAACGTTTCCAAATGCATCTCAGTTTTCAAACCCTGGTACTCGGGTTCACCATTTCAGACGCTTTACTAACACTCTCCCCACTTGGAGAGTCAGGGACTTTAACCTCCTGTTAGGCACAGTTTGCAATTTCTGCGCAAGATGAACAGTAATAGGGAGAACCAATGAGAGACTAGCTGTAGGTGTCTCCACGGGCAAATGGAACGCTCATTTCCCACCAGGAAGAGGAATTAACCAAAGGCTCAGCGTGCCATGCCGGAAACAGATTAGGGCCTGAAGCAATCCTGCGGTTTTGCGGCCAGCTCACAAGAAAGCGAGTTGAGGAAAGGAGCTCAGGGACACTGTAATTCACACACCTGCAGAGTTATGAATGACAGCTATCGTCCGAAAATGTACTGAAGTAAGTCTTCGAAGAGGACTTGAAAGCGGGACAGAATTTCAGGAAAACTGTTTCAAGGGGTAGGCTGGAATTGCACTTAAAGCATAGGAAAAGAGGCAGAATGTCGACAATGATGCACTTGGCCAAAAAGGGCGTATGCGTTTTTTCCTGAATATATTCAGGAAAAAATGCATACGCACTTTTTGGCCAACCAAGCAAGCGTGTAAAAGAAATCTGCACTAAAATGAAGTCTCACTTCCCCCCGGTCAAAAGGGCCATCTGAAAAACTTGTAAAATCCAGAAAGGCAGGACAGGTCATGGATAACAGGGAGCCTTGTTATGCTGATGGGCGGGATGAAAATTGCCAACAGCCACTCTGGAGAAGTGTATGGTGTTTCCTGATACACACAGGAAACAAAGCATCACAGCCTATGGCACTTCCACTTATGGTCCTATAGCTTAGGGAAATTAAAATCAAAAACACACAGCCACCCCAAAGTTTGGGACGGCTCTGTTTACAAGAACCTCGTCTACGGTACAAGTTAAATATCTGAGAAAGCAAAAACTGGATAAAGAAGTTGTGGTATGCACGTACAATGGAATATCACTCAGCAATGAAATCTACGTCATCAGGCCCATAGCGGCATAATGACTGGATTCAGGTATGATGATTCTACGAGAAATAAGTCACACAGAAAAAGAAACATCATAAGATATCACTAATACACGGAATGTAAACTTGGCTACACATGAAGTGAATTACAAAACAGAACAGGGTCTCAAATTTAGAAAACCAACTTATGCTTGCTTATGGGGAAAGTTAAGTTGGGGTGCTGCACAAAACCAGAGATTGAAATTAGCACAGATACCGTTTCATAAGGCAAATATATAATAGACAAGACCTACTCCTTGCTCAACGAAATGGACTCAACACCCCATATTCAACGCCTGGGAAGATACCTGACAAGTAAGAATCTTAAAACCCATGGATTTATATGTCTCCATAAGGAAATCAAGCGTGTGTACAGCGGCCTAAACGCAGCAGTGAACATCCGATAAATTGCATTACCAAAATAAATTTCAAAAACAAAAAAAAATGACAGTGAAATACAGAGCAATTCTTAAATAATTCATTCAGGGCTTGTGAGGCAACCTGGATTTACCACATCTACACCCAGAGCTGGGTGAGACATAAGGCTGGACACTTCGGGCTGATAGCATTGGTGAGGTTCGGTGAGCAAATGCAGACCCTTTGAAGTCATACTGCATGGTACCCATTCCATGGGTCCCAACTCTCCAGGTTTAAGGGATTCTTCCTTCAGCTAAAACATGCATGGGAAACCCACAGTACAGTGCACTGTGTGACCAGGAAACGTTTTCAAATGCATCTCAGTTTTCGTCCCCTGGTACTCGGGTTCACCATTCCAGACGCTTTACTAACACTCTCCTCACTTGGAGAGTCAGTGCCTTTCACCTCCTGTTTGGCACAGTTTGCAATTTCTGCGCAAGATGAACAGGAATAGGGAGAAGCAATGAGAGACTAGCTGTAGGTGTCTGCACGGGCAAATGGAACGCTCATTTCCCACCAGGAAGAGGAATTATCCAAAAGCTCAGCGTGCCCTGCCGGAAACAGATTAGGGCCTGAAGCAATCCTGCGGTTTGGCGGCCAGCTCACAAGGAAGCGAGTTGAAGAAAGGAGCTCAGGGGGACTGTAATTCACAAACCTGCAGAGTTATGAATGACAGCTATCGTCCAAAATGTACTGATGTAAGTCTTCGAAGAGGACTTGAAAGCGGGGCAGAATTTCAGGAAAACGATTTCCGGGGGTAGACTGGAATTGTACTAAAAGCATAGGAAAAGAGGCAGAATGTCGACAACGATGCACTTGGCCAAAAAGTGCGTATGCGTTTTTTCCTGAATATATTCAGGAAAAAACGCATACGCCCTTTTTGGCCAACCAAGCAAGCGTGTAAAGGAAATCTGCACTACAATGAAGTCTCACTGCCCCCCGGGTCAAAAGGGAAATCTGAAAAAAGTGTAAAATCCAGAAAGGCAGGACAGGTCATGGAGAACAGGGAGCCTTGTCATGCTGATGGGCGGGATGTAAATTGCCAACAGCCACTCTGGAGAAGTGTATGGTGTTTCCAGAAACAAGTAGGAAACAAAGCAACACAGCCTATGGCACTTCCACTTATGGTCCTATAGCTTAGGGAAATTAAAATCAAAAACACACAGCCACCCCAGAGTTCGGGACGGCTCTGTTTACAAGAACCTCGTCTACGGAACAAGTAAAATATCCCAGAAAGTAAAAAATGGATAAAGAAGTTGTGGTACGCACGTACAATGTAATATCACTCAGCAATGAAATCTACGTCATCAGGCCCGTAGCAGCATAATGAGTGGATTCAGGTATGATGATTCTACGAGAAATAAGTCACACAGAAAAAGAAACATCATAAGATATCACTAATACACGGAATGTAAACTTGGCTACCCATGAACTGAATTACAAAACAGAACAGGGTCTCAAATTTAGAAAACCAACTTATGCTTGCTTATGGGGAAAGGTGAGTTGGGGTGCTGCATAAAACCAGAGATTGAAATTAGCACAGATACCATTCCATAAGCCAAATATATAATAGACAAGACCTACTCCTTGCTCAACGAAATGGACTCAACACCCCATATTCAACGCCTGGCAAGATACCTGACAAGTAAGAATCTTAAAACCCATGGATTTATATGTCTCCATAAGCAAATCAAGCGTGTGTACAGCGGCCTAAACGCAGCAGTGAACATCCGATAAATCCCATTATCAAAATGAATTTCAAAAACAAAACAAAATGACAGTGAAATAGAGAGCAATTCTTAAATAATTCATTCAGGTCTTGTGATGCAACCTGGATTTACCACATCTACACCTAGAGCTGAGTGAGACATAAGGTTCGACACTTTGGGCTGATAGCATTG
The DNA here is from genome assembly GCF_059928025.1 of Delphinapterus leucas. Taxonomy (NCBI): domain Eukaryota; kingdom Metazoa; phylum Chordata; class Mammalia; order Artiodactyla; family Monodontidae; genus Delphinapterus; species Delphinapterus leucas. The sequence goes on along the minus strand of NW_028322265.1, from coordinate 1,341,863 downwards.
GTGAGGTACGGTGAGAAAATGCAGGCCCTTTGAAGTCATACTGCATGGTACCCATTCCATGGGTCCCACCTCTCCAGGTTTAAGGGATTCTTCCTTCAGGTAAAACACGCATGGGAAACCCAGAATATGGTCCACCGTGTGACCGGGAAACCTTTTTAAATGCATCTCAGTTTTCGTCCCCTCATACTCGGTTTTACCATTCCAGACGCTTTACTAACTCTTTCCCCACTTGGAGAGTCAGTGCCTTTAACCTCCTGTTTGGCACAGTTTGCATTTTCTGCGCAAGATGAACAGGAATAGGGAGAACCAATGAGAGATTAGCTGTAGGTGTCTGCACGAGCAAATTTAACGCTCATTTCCCATCAGGAAGAGGAATTAGCCAAAGGCTCAACATGCCGTGCTGGAACCAGATTAGGGCCTGAAGCAATCCTGCGGTTTTGCGGCCAGCTCACAAGAAAGCGAGTTGAAGAATGGAGCTCAGGGGCACTGTAATTCACAAACCTGCAGAGTTATAAATGACAGCTATCGTCCAAAAATATATTGAAGTAAGGCTGCAAAGAGGACTTGAACGCGGGGCAGAATTCCAGGAATACGATTTCAGGAGGTAGACGGGAAGTCCTCTGAAAGTATAGGAGAAGAGGCAGAACCTCGACAATGATGCACTTGGTCAAAAAGGGCATATGCGTTTCTTCCAGGGCCCTCATTAAAGAGGGTAGGAGGCTCCCAGCATGCTTCAGTGGCCAACAGAGGGCCTACGTCGCCAAGGCGACGTGAGCCATCCAGGCAGGAGTGACCTCACATCAGAGCGCCCACCTCACAGAAGGGTAAGGAACCCAGTCATGATCAGACACTCACCAGAGTGCCCACATAAGCAAGGGGCTGGGAATCAGGCACGAGTGTCCTCACACCCGTGGGGCCACATCATCGAAAGTTGAGGTACCCAGCACATGTGGCCTCAAACCAGAAGACCCACATCACCATGGGTCTCAGAGCGAGGCAGGCAGGATTAACCTCAAAACACATGGCCCATTGTATAAAAAGGTGAGGAATCCAGCAGTTGGAACATCCCAGCAGGCGGCCCAGAGCACCGAGGCTATGGGATCCAGGCAGTGATGAACTCACAACAGAGGGCCCTCATCATGATACTGTAAGCAACCCAGCCGTTGTGACCTCAGAGCACAAGGCCCACATCCCCATGGGGAAGGGAACCAAGCAGGAGTGTCATCGCACCAGTGGGCACACAACAGAAAATGTGGGGAGCCCAGCAGTTAGGGCCGGACGCCAGAGGGCCCTCAGCACTGCGGAGAGGAGGCTCCCAGCAAGCTCCAACTGCTACCAGAGGGCCGACGTCGCCAATGCGGGGTGGGCCAGCCAGGCAGGAGTGACCTCAGAGCAGAGGGCCAACCACACAAAAGTGTGAGGAACCCAAAGAGGATCAGACTCTCACCAGAGGGCCCACATCACCAGGGGAATGGAAACCAGGCAGGAGTGTCCTCACACCAGTGGGGCCACATCACCGAAATGTGACGGACCCAGCACACGTGGCCTCAAACTATAGGACACACATCACCAAGGGGCTGGGAGTGAGGCAGGCAGGAGGAGCCTCAAAACAGAGGGCCCATTGCGTAAAAAAGGTGAGGAATCCCGCAGTTGGAACCTCCCAGCAGGCGGCCAGGAGCAGCGAGGCTATGGGATCCAGGCCTGACTGAACTCAAAACAGAGGGCCCTCATCATGAAACTGTGAGCAACCCAGCCGTTGGGACCTTAGAGCAGAAGGCCCACATTCCCATGTGGTTGGGAACTTGGCAGAAGTGTACTCGCACCACAGGGCGCACATCAGAGAATTTTGGGAACCCAGAAATTAGGGCCTGATGCCAGAGGGCCCTCATTACCAAGGGGAGGAGACCCCAAGCAGGCACCAACTCCCTACGGAGGGACCATGTCGCCAAGGTGACGTGCAACAGCCAGGCAGGAGTGACCTCACAGCTGAGGGCCTACCTCACAGAATGGTGAGGAACCCAGCCAGGATAAGACTCTCACCAGAGGGCCCACATCACCAAGGGCATCAGAACCAGGCAGGACTGTCTTCACACCAGGGTGACCACATCATAGAAAGGTGAGGAACCCAGCACATGTGGCCTAAACCAGAGGACCCAGATCTCCAAGGGGTTCGGAGTGAGGCAGGCATGAGTAGCCTCACAACACAGGGCGAATAGAATAAAAAAGCTGAGGAATCCTGCAGTGGGAACCTCCCAGCAGGCGGCCCAGAGCACCGAGTCTATGCGATCCAGGCCACAGTGAACTCACAGCAGAGGGCCCACATCATGAAACTGTGAGCAACCCAGCCGTTTGGACCTCAGAGCAGAAGGCCCACATCACCATGGGGTTGGGAACATGGCACGAGTGTCCTCGCACAACTTAGCACGTATCAGAAAATGTGGGTACCCAGCAGTTAGGGCCTGACGCCAGAGGGCCCTCATCACCGAGGGGAGGAGGCTCCCAGTAGGCTCCAACTGCCACAAGAGGGCCGACATTGCCAAGGCGGGGTGTGCCAGCCAGGCAGGAGTGACCTCACAGCAGAGGGCCCACCTCACAGAAGGGTGAGGAACCCAGCCAGGATCAGACTCTCACCAGAGGGCCCACATCATCAAGGGGATAGGAAGCAGGCAGGAGTGTCCTCACACCAGTGGGGTCACATCATCGAAAGGCGAGGGACCCAGCACACGTGGCCTCACACCAGAGGACACACATCACCAAGGGACTGGGAGTGAGGCAGGCAGGAGGAGTCTCAAAACAGAGGGTCCATAGAAGAAAAAAGGTGAGGAATCCCGCAGTTGGAACCTCCCAGCAGGTGGCCAGGAGCAGCGAGGCTATGGGATCCAGGCCGGAGAGAACTCACAGCAGAGGGCCCTCATCATGAAACTGAGCAACCCATGGTTGGGACCTCCGAGCAGAAGGCCCACATTCCCATGGGGTTGGGAACCTGGCAGGAGTGTACTCGAACCACAGGGCGCATATCAGAAAATATTGGGAGCCCAGGAATTAGGGCCTGACGCCAGAGGGCCCTCATTACCGAGGGCAGGAGACACCCAGCAGGCACCAAATCCCACCAGAGGGCCGACTTCGCCAAGGCGGGGTGTGCCAGCCAGGCAGGAGTGACGTCAGAGAAGAGGGCCCACCTCACAGAAGTGTGAGGAACCCAACCAGGATCAGACTCTCACCGGATGGCCCACATCACCAAGGGGATGGGAACCAGGCAGGAGTGTCCTCACACCAGTGGGGCCACATCAGCCAAAGGTGAGGAACCCAGCACATGTGGCCTCAAACCACAGGACACACATCACCAAGGGGCTGGGAGTGAGGCAGGTGTCCGGAGGGGCACATTTAACTCTAATTTCCCACCAGGAAGAGGAATTAACCAAAGGCTCAGAGTGCCCTGCCAGACCCTGATTATGGCCCAAAGCAAACCTGCGGTTCTGTGTCCAGCTTTCAAGGAAACGAGTTAAGAAAGGAAATCACGGGCACTGTAATTCACAAACCTGCAGAGTTATAAATGACAGCTATTGGCAAAAATATATGGAAGTAAGTCTGCAAAGAGGACTTCAAAACGAGGCAGAATTGCAGGAATCATATTTCAGGAGGTAGATTGGAATTGCATTTAAAGCATGTGAAAAGCGGCAGATCTTTGACAGTGATGCACTTGGACAAAAGTGCGTAAACATTTTTTCCTGAGTATATTCAGGAAAAAACACATATGCCCTTTTTGGCCAACCAAGCACTCGAGCAATGGAAATCCGCACTACAATGAAGTCTCATTTCCCATTCGTCAAAAGGGCCATCTGAAAAAAGTGTAAAAACCAGAAACACAGGACAGGCCATGGAGAACAGGGAGCCTTGTTATGCTGATGGGCGGGATGTAAATTGCCAACAGACACTCTGGAGATGTTTATGGTGTATCCTGAAACATCTGAAAAACAAAGCTACAGACCCTAGGGCACTTCCACTTTTGGCCCTATAGCTTAGGAAAATTAAAATCAACAAGACACAGCCAACACAAAATTTAGGGCTGCTGTGTTTACAAGAACCTTGAGTCCAGTACAAATTAAATATCCCAGAAAGAAAAATATGGATAAAGGAGTTGTGCTACTTACGTACAACGGAATATCACTCAGCAATGAAATCAATGTCATCAGGCCTGTAGCAGCAAATTGAGTGGATTTAAGTATGATGATTCTAAGAGAAATATGTCACACAGAGAAAGATAATTATCATAAGATATCACTAATAGAGAGAGTGTAAACTTGGCTACACATAAACTGAATTCCAAAACCGAACAGAGTCTCACATTTAGATAAAAACTTATGCTTGCTTAAGGGGAAAGTTGAGTTGGGGTGCTGTATAAAACCAGAGATTGAAATTAGCACACATACCGTTCCATAAGCCAAATATGTAATAGACAAGACCTACTCTTTGCTCAACGAAATAGACTCATCCATGGTGTATCACCTCACACCTGTTAGAATGGGCATCATCAGAAAATCTACAAACAACAAATGCTGGAAAGGGTGTGGAGATAAGGAACCCTCTTCCGCTATTGTTGGGAATGAAATTGATACAGTCACTGTGGAGAACGTTATGGAGTTTCTTATAAAACTAAGAATAGAATTACCATATGATACAGCAGTCCCACTACTGGGCATATACCCAGACAAAACCATAAATCAAAAAGAGACATTCACCGCAATGTTCATTGCATCACTATTTACAATATCCAGGTAATGGAAGCAACCTAAATGCCCACAGACAGACGAATGCATAAAGACGTGGTACATATATAAAATGGAATATTACTAAGCCATAAAAAGGAATGAAATTGGGTCATTTGTAGAGACGTTGATGGATCTAGAGACTGTCATACAGAGTGAAGTAAGTCAGAAAGAGAAAAAGAAATCTTGTCTATTAATGCCTATATGTGGAACCTAGACAAATTTTACAGATGAACCGTTTTGCAAGGCAGAAATAGAGCAACAGATGTAGACAACAAACGTATGGACACCAAGGGGGGAAAGCTGTTGGGGGGTGGTGGAGGGAGGAGTTGAGTGATTGGGATTGGCATGTATACATTTATATGTATAAAATAGATAACCAAAAAGAACCTGCTGTATAAAAAAATAAAATTCAAATTACAAAAAGTAAAACAGAAAAAATATTCTTCCCTTCACATACATGTATTTATATGAATAAATTATTTCCATGCTTATATCTGTAAATACAAAAAAGAGGAATAAAATCTACCTTGAACCAAAAAAGAAAAAAAGAAAAAAAAAAAACAGAACCCACCAGCTACACAGGGGAAAACCGTATCAGGGCACTTGCTCCAGTTGTAAACAATTCTGAAGTTGGTCAGTGGTGGGGAATCATCTCCCATTCAGCCAGCAGGCCCCACGCAACAAGCGTCCTCATTGCAAAGCTGGGGGACCGTGCCGAGGCATCTGTGAGTAAACGTGGGCTGAGCCCCAGGCCAGCTGCTGCTGAAATGTTCCCACCCTTCCCAGGTAAAACACCTGAATATGTACAAGGACTTGAAAGCCTAGAGGAAGGGCCATGGAGCCACATGAGCGACAGCATGCCAGCCGACTTGGTGCCTGCAGGCCAGCCAGGATGGTCCTGGTCCTGGGTGCTCTTCTGGAAGCTTTCCATTTCCCTGCCTGAGATACCCCTGCTGTCCCGGCCCCCACTGCTTTCTTCCTCACTCACCTCTGCCCAGGGAGAAATTCCAGCGGCAGGTATGGGTGACACATCCTCTTCTTTAGCAGGTGGCATCTTGGCAACTGCTGCAGAAAGTCCAGCAGAGCCCCACTCACACTGGGCCACCCACAAAGCCGTGGCCTCTCACTCCCTCCCACCAGTCCAGCCCCAAGACTGCTGACAGGGCAGAGAAAATGGCGTCAGGCACAGCTGCAGGGGCTCTTGCTGCCTGGAGCGGTGTTTATATTGATCTGAACCCAGGCACACCTGGGGAGGGCTGGCCGGCACGGTCAGGCTTCCCAGGCCAGCCAATAATCACCCCTCAGGGGCTCACAGTTGCAGAAACTGGAACTTGCTGAATCGGCCAGGTCCAAGGAACAGGTGTGGGCTCCTGAGAGTCAGGATAGACAAGGGGCTGCAGCTCTGGCTTGTTTTCTAATTATATTATCTGGCCCATGAGTGGGAGACAACTTCAAGAAAACCCTCTCCTAATGAGAGGAACCCAGGAGTCAGGGAGAGGAGGGGTGGCTGGTGGGTGGAGACAGAGGCCTGGTGCCCCGGGTGCAGTGGAAGTCTCTGGAAGACCAGGTGGAGGGAGGCCACACAGAGTGATGCCCAGGGTCACAGACCTGTCGGAGCTGCTGTTTGTTAGTTCAAGTCCTGCTCTGAGGTGCTCTGTGTCAGATCTGAGTGACAGGTGAGCTGGGAGTGCTCTGCAATGAGGGCGATATGCACGGTTCCTGTGTTCCCAGCCCTGCCATGGTACCTGCAAGGGTAGCTCTGTATCCTGGGAGGAGCCTGACCACGAGAGCCCCATGGGCTGCAGGGGGACCTGCCCAGGGAACCCCATATCCTGGGAGGGTCCTGAACACGAGAGCCCCGTGGGCTGGGGTGGGGTACCTGCCCAGGTGAGCTCCATATCCTGGGATTGGCCTGACCTCGAGAGCCCCATGGGCTGCTGGAGTCCTGGTAAAGGATGTCAGGACAGTCAGTGAAGCCACCGAGGATATACCTCCAGTAGTTCCTAAACCCTACACCCTGCTGGTCATTCTACCAACCACCAGGACATGGTATTCTGTATTAGTCTTCAATGATGCCTTCTTTTGTATTCTATTAGTCCCAGAGTCACAAGAAATTTTGGCTTGTGAGTGGCAGGACTCAACATACAACTAAAACAATACTTCCGGACCGTGTTGCCCCAAGGGTTCAAAAATTCCCACACCATCTTTGGGGAAAGCTCAGCTAAAGAACTAAAAGTTCTACCTCTGGAAAAGGAAACACTCCTTCAATATGCAGACGACATTCTGATCGCCAGCCCTACTAAGGAGACCTCTGAACTACGAAGCCAATAAAGGATACAAGTTGTCCAAGAAAAAGCTCAAATATCACAGACTACGGTGACCTGCCTGGGCTTCATTCTCACAGAAGGTCGGAGAAGCCCATCCCAGGAAAGGGAAGAAACAATTTACTGCCTTACCCATTTCTAAAACTAGAAGACAGCTTAGGGGTTCCTGGGGAGGCCAGGGTTTGCTGCTTCTGGATCGCTAACTACAGTCTACTAGCTCGGCCTCTATATGAAACACTGAAAGGAAAAGGTGATGATCCTTTTGAATAGAATACAGAAGTGGCCTTTCAAGAATGGAAAGAGCAGTTAATTCAGACCCTTGCCCTGGAACTCCCTAATTTAGCTAAACCCTTTGACCTTTACATTCCTGGTGAACGGTGAATCGCCATTGGAGTATTAGTGCAAAACCTGGGACCACTTGAAATGGAACAATGCAAGAATGCGATCCAGGTAGGATAAACTACGGTCACCAAGGGGCTTGGCCCACCGCCACATCTGGCCAAGATACTGGCAGTATCTGATAACCTGGAAATCAGCAGCCCAAAAGGCCACCTCCCTCCTAAGGGAAAAGGAACCCTCGTGGTGATCCTAACCCCCAACCATGCCCTGAAGTTGCAGGGTTGGCTCCGTGGGCACACTGATCTTGAGTGAGGAGGCCCTCCAACTCCAACCTCCATAGAGATAACCGGGGCAAAGGGGCACCATGACGACTCATGTGAAGGTGTCTGCACGTGCAAATTTAACGCTCATTTCCCACCAGGAAGAGGAAGTAACCAAAGGCTCAGCATTCCATGCCGGAACCAGATTAGGGCTTGAAGCAATCCTGCGGTTTTGCGGCCAGCTCACAAGAAAGCGAGTTGAAGAAAGGAGCTCAGGGGCACTGTAATTCACAAACCTGCAGAGTAATGAATTCAGCTATCGTCCAAAAATGTTTTGAAGTAAGTCTTCGAAGAGAACTTGAAATCAGGGCAGAATTTCAGGAAAACGATTTCAGGGGGTAGACTGGAATTGCACTTAAAGAATAGGATCAGAGGCAGAATGTCGACAATGATGCACTTGGCCAAAAAGGGCGTATGCGTTTTTTCCTGAATATATTCAGGAAAAAACGCATACGCCCTTTTTGGCCAACCAAGCAACCGTGTAAAGGAAATGTGCACTACAATGAAGTCTCACTGCCCCCCGGTCAAAAAGGCCATCTGAAAAAAGTGTAAATTCCAGAAAGGCACGACAGGTCATGGAGAACAGGGAGCCTTGTTATGCTGATGGGCGGGATGTAAATTGCCAACAGCCACTCTGGAGAAGTGTATGGTGTTTCCTGAAACACGTAGGAAAAAAAGCAACACAGCCTATGGCACTTCCACTTATGGTCCTATAGCTTAGAGAAATTAAAATCAAAAACACACAGCCACCCCAAAATTTGGGACGGCTCTGTTTACAAGAACCTCGTCTATGGTACAAGTTAAATATCCGAGAAAGCAAAAAATGGATAAAGAAGTTGTGGTACGCACGTACAATGGAATATCACTCAGCAATGAAATCTACGTCATCAGGCCCGTAGCGGCATAATGAGTGGATTCAGGTACGATGATTCTACGAGAAATAAGTCACACAGAAAAAGAAACATCATAAGATATCACTAATACACGGAATGTAAACTTGGCCACACATGAACTGAATTACAAAACAGAACAGGGTCTCAAATTTAGAAAACCAACTTATGCTTGCTTATGGGGAAAGGTGAGTTGGGGTGCTGCATAAAACCAGAGATTGAAATTAGCACAGATACCTTTCCATAAGCCAAATATATAATAGACAAGACCTACTCCTTGCTGAAAGAAATGGACTCAACACCCCATATTCAACGCCTGGCAAGATACCTGACAAGTAAGAATCTTAAAACCCATGGATTTATATGTCTCCATAAGGAAATCAAGCGTGTGTACAGCGGCCTAAACGCAGCAGTGAAAATCCGATAAATCCCATTATCAAAATGAATTTCAAAAACAAAGCACAATGACAGTGAAATAGAGAGGAATTCTTAAATAATTCATTCAGGGCTTGTGATGCAACCTGGATTTACCACATCTACACCCAGAGCTGGGTGAGACATAAGGCTGGGCACTTCGGGCTGATAGCATTGGTGAGGTTCGGTGAGCAAACGCAGACCCTTTGAAGTCATACTGCATGGTACCCATTCCATGGGTCCCAACTCTCCAGGTTTAAGGGATTCTTCCTTCAGCTAAAACATGCATGGGAAACCCATAGTATGGTCCACCGTGTGATTGGGAAACGTTTTCAAATGCATCTCAGTTTTCGTACCCTGGTACTCGGGTTCACCATTCCAGACGCTTTACTAACACTCTCCCCACAAGGAGAGTCAGTGCATTTAACCTCCTGTTTGGCACACTTTGCAATTTCTGCGCAAGATGAACAGGAATAGGGAGAAGCAATGAGAGACTAGCTGTAGGTGTCTGCACGGGCAAATGGAACGCTCATTTCCCACCAGGAAGAGGAATTAACCAAAGGCTCAGTGTGCCCTGCCGGAAAGAGATTAGGGCCTGAAGCAATCCTGCGGTTTTGCGGCCAGCTCACAAGAAAGCGAGTTGAAGAAAGGAGCTCAGGGACACTGTAATTCACAAACCTGCAGAGTTATGAATGACAGCTATCGTCCAAAAATGTATAGAAGTAAGTCTTCGAAGAGGACTTGAAAGCGGGGCAGAATTTCAGGAAAACGATTTCAGGGGGTAGACTGCAATTGCACTTAAAGCATAGGAAAAGAGGCAGAATGTCGACAATGATGCACTTGGCCAAAAAGGGCGTATGCGTTTTTTCCTGAATATATTCAGGAAAAAACGCATACGCACTTTTTGGCCAACCAACCAAGCGTGTAAAAGAAATCTGCACTACAATGAAGTCTCACTGCCTCCCGGTCAAAAAGGGCATCTGAAAATATTGTAAAATCCAGAAAGGCAGGAGAGGTCATGGAGATCAGGGAGCCTTGTTATGCTGATGGGCGGGATGTAAATAGCCAACAGCCACTCTGGAGAAGTGTATGGTGTTTCCTGAAACACATAGGAAACAAAGCAACACAGCCTATGGCACTTCCACTTATGGTCCTATAGCTTAGGGAAATTAAAATCAAAAACACACAGCCACCCCAATGTTTGGGACGGCTCTGTTTACAAGAACCTCGTCTACGGTACGAGTTAAATATCTGAGAAAGCAAAAAATGGATAAAGAAGTTGTGGTACGCACGTACAATGGAATATCACTCAGCAATGAAATCTACGTCATCAGGCCCGTAGCGGCATAATGAGTGGATTCAGGTACGATGATTCTAAGTGAAATAAGTCACACAGAAAGAGAAACCTCATAAGATATCACTAATACACAGAATGTAATCTTGGCTACACACGAAATGAACTACAAAACAGGGTCTCAAATTTAGAAAAGGAACCAATGCTTCCTTAAGGGCAAAGATGAGTTCGGGTGCAGCATAAAACCAGAGATTGAAATTAGCACAGATACCATTCCATTACCCAAATATGTAATAGTCAAGACCTACACCTTGCTCAACGAAATGGACTCAACAACCCATATTCAAAGCCCAGGAATATACCTGACTAGTAAGAATCATAAAACCCATGGATTTATATGTCTACAGAAGAGAATCAAGTGTGTGTACAGCGGCATAAATGCAGCAGTGAAAATGTGATAAATCCCATTATCAAAATAAATTAAAAAAACAAAACACAGTGACAGTGAAATAGAGAGCAATTCTTAAATAATTCATTCAGGGTTTGTGATGCAACCTGGATTTACCACATCTACACCCAGAGCCAAGTGAGACATAAGGTTGGGCACTTCGGGCTGATAGCATTGGTGACGTTCGATGAGCAAATGCAGACCCTTTGAAGTCATACTGCATGGTACCCATTCCATGGGTCCCAACTCTCCAGGTTTAAGGGATTCTTCCTTCAGCTAAAACATGCATGGGAAACCCACAGTATGGTGCACCGTGTGACCGGGAAACGTTTTCAAATGCATCTCAGTTTTCGTCCCGTTTTACTCGGGTTCACCATTCCAGACCCTTTACTAACACTCTCCCCACTTGGAGAGTCAGTGCCTTTAACCTCCTGTTTGGCACAGTTAGCAATTTCTGCGCAAGATGAACAGGAATAGGGAGAATCATTGAGAGACTAGCTGTAGGTGTCTGCACGGGCAAATTTAACGCTCATTTCCCACCAGGAAGAGGAATTAACCAAAGGCTCAGCATGCCGTGCCAGAACCAGATTAGGGCCTGAAGCAATACTGCGGGTGTGCGGGCAGCTCACAAGATAGCGAGTTGAAGAAAGGAGCTCAGGGGCACTGTAACTCACAAACCTGCAGAGTTATAAATGACAGCTATCGTCCAAAAAAATATTGAAGGAAGGCTGCGAAGACGACTTGTAAGCGGGGCAGAATTGCAGGAATACGATTTCAGGGGGTAGACGGGAATTGCATTTAAAGCATAGGAAAAGAGGCAGAACGTCGACAATGATGCTCTTGGCCAAAAAGGGCGTATGCGTTTTTTCTTGAATATATTCAGGAAAAAACGCATACGCCCTTTTTGGCCAACCAAGCAAGCATGTTAAAGAAATCTGCACTAAAATGAAGTCTCACTGCCCCCCGGTCAAAAGGGCCATCTGAAAAAAGTGTAAAATCCAGAAAGGCAGCACAGGCCGTGGAGAACCGGGAGCCTTGTTATGCTGATGGGTGGGATGTAAATTGCCAACAGCCACTCTGGAGAAGTGTATGGTGTTTCCTGGAACACCTAAAAAACAAAGCAACGGAGCCTACGGCACTTCCACTTATGGTCCTATAGCTTAGGGAAATTAAAATCAAAAACACACAGCCACCCCAAAGTTTCGGACGGCTCTGTTTACAAGAACCTCGTCTACGCTACAAGTTCAATATCCCAGAATGTGAAAAATGGATAAAGAAGCTGTGGTACGTACGTACAATGGAATATCATTCAGCAATGAAATCTATGTCATCAGGCCCATCGCAGCATAATGAGTGGATTCAGGTACGATGATTCTAAGTGAAATAAGTCAAACAGAAAATGAAACATCATAAGATATCACTAATACACGGAATGTAAACTTGGCTACACATGAACTGAATTACAAAACAGAACAGGGTCTCAAATTTAGAAAACCAACTTATACTTGCTTATGGGGAAAGGTGAGGTGGGCTGCTGCATAAAACCAGAGATTGAAATTAACACAGATACCTTTCCATAAGCCAAATATGTAATAGGCAAGACCTACTCCTTGCTCAACGAAATGGACTCAACACCCCATATTCAACGCCTAGGAATATACCTGACTAGTAAGAATCTTCAAACCCATGGATTTATATGTCTCCGTAAGAGAATCAAGCGTTTGTTCAGTGGCCTAAACGCAGCAGTGAAAATCCGATAAATCCCATTATCAAAATAAATTTCTAAAACACAACACCATGACAGTGAAATAGAGAGCAATTCTTAAAAAATTCACTCAGGGCTTCTGATGCAACCTGGATTTACCACATCTACACCCAGAGCTGGGGAGACAAAAGGCCGGACACTTCAGCATGATAGCATTGGTGAGGTTCGGTGAGCAAATGCAGACCCTTTGAAGTCATACTTCATGGTACCCATTCCATGGGTCCCAACTCTCCAGGTTTAAGGGATTCTTCCCTCCACTAAATCATGCATGGGAAACCCAGAGTATGGTCCACTGTGTGATTGGGAAACGTTTTCAAATGCATCTCAGTTTTCATCCCTTTGTACTCGGGTTCACCATTCCAGGCGCTTAACTAACACTCTCCACACTCGGAGAGTCAATGCCTTTAACCTCCTGTTTGGCACAGTTTGCAATTTCTGCACAAGATGAAGAGGAATAGGGAGAACCAATGAGAGACTAGCTGTGGGTGTCTGCACGGGCAAATGTAATGCTCATTTCCCACCAGGAAGAGGAATTAACCAAAGGCTCAGCATGCCGTGCGGGAACCAGATTAGGGCCTGAAGCAATCCTGCGGGTTTGCGGCCTGCTCACAAGAAAGCGAGTTGAAGAAAGGAGCTCAGGGGCACTGTAATTCACAAACATGCAGGGTTAAAAATGACAGCTATCGTCCAATAATATATTGAAGTAAGTCTGCGAAGAGGACTTGAAAGCGGGGCAGAATTGCAGGAAAACGATTTCAGGGGGTAGACGGGAATTGCACTTAAAGCATAGGAAAAGAGGCAGAACGGCGACAATGATGCTCTTGGCCAAAAAGGGCGTATGCGTTTTCTCCTGAATATATTCAGGAAAAAATGCATACGCCCCTTTTGGTCAAACAAGCAAGCATGTTAAAGAAATCTGCACTACAATGAAGTCTCACTTCCCCGGTCAAAAGGGCCATCTGAAAAATGTGTAAAATCCAGAAAGGCAGCACAGGCCATGGAGAACAGGGAGCCTTGTTATGCTGATGGGCGGGATGTAAATTGCCAACAGCCACTCTGGAGAAGTATATGGTGTTTCCTGAAACACCTAGAAAACAAAGGAACAGAGCCTAGGGCACTTCCACTTATAGTCCTATAGCTTAAGGAAATTACAATCAAAAACACACAGCCACCCCAAAGTTTGGGACGGCTCTGTTGACAAGAACCTTGTCGACATTACCAGTTAAATATGCCAGAAATCGAAAAATGGATAAAGAAGTTGTGGTACGTACGTATAATGTAATATCACTCAGCAATGAAATCTATGTCATCAGGCCCGTAGCGGCATAATGTGTGGATTCAGGTATGATGATTCGAAGTGAAAACAGTCACACAGAAAAAGAAACATCATAAGATATCACTAATACACGGAATATAAACTTGGCTACACATGAACTGAATTACAAAAAAGAACAGGGTCTCAAATTTAGAAAACCAACTTATGCTTGCTTACGGGGAAAGGTGAGTTGGGGTGCTGCATAAAACAAGAGATTGAACTTAGCACAGATACCTTTGCATAAGCCAAATATGTAATAGAGAAGACCTACTCCTTGCTCAACGAAATGGCCTCAACGCCCCATATTCAACGCCTAGGCATATACCTGACTAGTAAGAATCTTAAAGCCTACGGATTTATATGTCTCCGTAAGACAATCAAGTGTGTGTACAGCAGAGTAAACGCAGCAGTGAAAATCAGCTAAATCCCATTATAAAAATAAATTTCAAGAAAAAACACAATGACAGTGAAATAGAGAGCAATTCCTCAATGATTCATTCATGGCTTGTGATGAAACCTGGATTAACCACCTCTACCCCCCAGAGCTGGGTGAGACATAAGGCTGGACTCTTGGGCCTGATTGGATTGTTGAGGTACAGTGAGCAAATGCAGAGCCTTTGAAGTCATACTCCAGGGTACCCATTCCATGGGTCCCAACTCTCCAGGTTTAAGGGATTCTTCCTTCAGCTAAAACATGCATGGGAAACCCAGAGTATGGTCCACCGTGTGATCTGGAAACGTTTTTAAATGCATCTCAGTTTTCGTCCCCTGGTACTCGGGTTCACCATTCCAGACGCTTTACTAACACTCTCCCCACTTGGAGAGTCAATGCCTTTAACCTCCTGTTTGGCACAGTTTGCAATTTCTGCGCAACATGAACAGGAATAGGGAGAACCAATGAGAGACTAGCTGTAGGTGTCTGCACGGGCAAATTTAACTCTCACTTCCCACCAGGAAGAGGAATTAACCACAGGCTCAGCATGCCGTGCCGGAACCAGATTAAGGCCTGAAGCAATTCTGTGCGTTTGCGGCTAGCTCACATGAAAGCGAGTTGAAGAAAGGAGCTCAGGGGCACTGTAATTCACAAACATGCAGAGTTATAAATGACAGCTATCGTCCAAAAATATATTGAAGGAAGGCTGCGAAGAGGACTTGAAACCGGGGCAGAATTTCAGGAAAACGATTACAGGGGGTAGACTGGAATTGCATTTTAAGCATAGGAATAGGGGCAGAACGTCGATAATGAAGCAGTTGGCCCAAAAGGGCGTATGCGTTTTTTCCTGAATATATTCAGGAAAAAACGCATACGCCCTTTTGGGCCAACCAAGCAAGCTTGTAATGGAATTCTGCACCACAATGAAGCCTCACTGCCCCCCGGTCAAAAGGGTCATCTGAAAAAAGTGTAAAATCCAGAAAGGCACGTCAGGCCATGGAGTATAGGGAGCCTTGTTATGTTGATGGGCGGTATGTAAATTGCCAACAACCACTCTGGAGAAGTGTATGGTGTTCCTGAAACACCAAAAACAAAGCAACGGAGCCTATGGCACTTTCACTTATGGTCATATAGCTTAGGGAATTTAAAATCAAAAACACAGAGCCACCCCAAATTTTCAGACGGCTCTGATTATAAGAACCTCGTCTGCGGTACAAGTTAAATATCCCAGAAAGCGAAAAATGGATAAAGAACTTTTGGTACGTATATACAATGGAATATCACTCAGCAATGAAATCTATGTCATCAGGCCCGTCGCGGCATAATGAGTGGATTCAGGTACGATGATTCTAAGTGAAATAAGTCACACAGAAAAAGAAACCTCATAAGATATCACTAATACACAGAATGTAAACTTGGCTACACACGAAATGAAGTACAAGATAGGGTCTCAAATTTAGAAAACCAACCAATGCTTCCTTAAGGGCAAAGATGAGTTCGGGTGCAGCATAAAACCAGAGATTGAAATTAGCACAGATACCATTCCATTACCCAAATATGTAATAGTCAAGACCTACACCTTGCTCAACGAAATGGACTCAACAACCCATATTCAAAGCCCAGGAATATACCTGACTAGTAAGAATCATAAAACCCATGGATTTATATGTCTACAGAAGAGAATCAAGTGTGTGTACAGCGGCATAAATGCAGCAGTGAAAATGTGATAAATCCCATTATCAAAATAAATTAAAAAAACAAAACACAGTGACAGTGAAATAGAGAGCAATTCTTAAATAATTCATTCAGGGTTTGTGATGCAACCTGGATTTACCACATCTACACCCAGAGCCAAGTGAGACATAAGGTTGGGCACTTCGGGCTGATAGCATTGGTGACGTTCGATGAGCAAATGCAGACCCTTTGAAGTCATACTGCATGGTACCCATTCCATGGGTCCCAACTCTCCAGGTTTAAGGGAGTCTTCCTTCAGCTAAAACATGCATGGGAAACCCACAGTATGGTGCACCGTGTGACCGGGAAACGTTTTCAAATGCATCTCAGGTTTCGTCCCCTTTTACTCGGGTTCACCATTCCAGACCCTTTACTAACACTCTCCCCACTTGGAGAGTCAGTGCCTTTAACCTGCTGTTTGGCACAGTTAGCAATTTCTGCGCAAGATGAACAGGAATAGGGAGAACCAATGAGAGACTAGCTGTAGGTGTCTGCACGGGCAAATTTGACTCTCACTTCCCACCAGGAAGAGGAATTAACCAAAGGCTCAGCATGCCGTGCCGGAACCAGATTAGGGCCTGAAGCAATCCTGCGGGTTTGCGGCCAGCTCACAAGATAGCGAGTTGAAGAAAGGAGCTCAGGGGCACTGTAACTCACAAACCTGCAGAGTTATAAATGACAGCTATCGTCCAAAAAAATATTGAAGGAAGGCTGCGAAGACGACTTGTAAGCGGGGCAGAATTGCAGGAAAACGATTTCAGGGGGTAGACGGGAATTGCATTTAAAGCATAGGAAAAGAGGCAGAACGTCGACAATGATGCTCTTGGCCAAAAAGGGCGTATGCGTTTTTTCCTGAATATATTCAGGAAAAAACGCATACGCCCTTTTTGGCCAACCAAGCAAGCATGTTAAAGAAATCTGCACTAAAATGAAGTCTCACTGCCCCCCGGTCAAAAGGGCCATCTGAAAAAATTATAAAATCCAGAAAGGCAGCACAGGCCATGGAGAACCGGGAGCCTTGTTATGCTGATGGGTGGGATGTAAATTGCCAACAGCCACTCTGGAGAAGTGTATGGTGTTTCCTGGAACACCTAAAAAACAAAGCAACGGAGCCTACGGCACTTCCACTTATGGTCCTATAGCTTAGGGAAATTAAAATCAAAAACACACAGCCACCCCAAAGTTTCGGACGGCTATGTTTACAAGAACCTCGTCTACGCTACAAGTTCAATATCCCAGAATGTGAAAAATGGAGAAAGAAGTTGGGGTACGTACGTACAATGGAATATCATTCAGCAATGAAATCTATGTCATCAGGCACATCGCAGCATAATGAGTGGATTCAGGTACGATGATTCTATGTGAAACAAGTCACACAGAAAATGAAACATCATAAGATATCACTAATACAAGGAATGTAAACTTGGCTACACGTGAACTGAATTACAAAACAGAACAGGGTCTCAAATTTAGAAAACCAACTTATACTTGCTTATGGAGAAAGGTGAGGTGGGCTGCTGCATAAAACCAGAGATTGAAATTAGCACAGATACCATTCCATAAGCCAAATATGTAATAGGCAAGACCTACTCCTTGCTCAACGAAATGGACTCAACACCCCATATTCAACGCCTAGGAATATACCTGACTAGTAAGAATCTTAAAACCCATGGATTTATATATCTCCATAAGAGAATCAAGCGTTTGTTCAGTGGCCTAAATGCAGCAGTGAAAATCCGATAAATCCCATTATCAAAATAAATTTCTAAAACACAACACCATGACAGTGAAATAGAGAGCAATTCTTAAAAAATTCACTCAGGGCTTCTGATGCAACCTGGATTTACCACATCTACACCCAGAGCTGGGGAGACAAAAGGCCGGACACTTCAGCATGATAGCATTGGTGAGGTTCGGTGAGCAAATGCAGACCCTTTGAAGTCATACTTCATGGTACCCATTCCATGGGTCCCAACTCTCCAGGTTTAAGGGATTCTTCCCTCCACTAAATCATGCATGGGAAACCCAGAGTATGGTCCACTGTGTGATTGGGAAACGTTTTCAAATGCATCTCAGTTTTCATCCCTTTGTACTCGGGTTCACCATTCCAGACGCTTAACTAACACTCTCCCCACTTGGAGAGTCAATGCCTTTAACCTCCTGTTTGGCACAGTTTGCAATTTCTGCACAAGATGAAGAGGAATAGGGAGAACCAATGAGAGACTAGCTGTGGGTGTCTGCACGGGCAAATGTAATGCTCATTTCCCACCAGGAAGAGGAATTAACCAAAGGCTCAGCATGCCGTGCGGGAACCAGATTAGGGCCTGAAGCAATCCTGCGGGTTTGCGGCCAGCTCAGAAGAAAGCGAGTTGAAGAAAGGAGCTCAGGGGCACTGTAATTCACAAACATGCAGGGTTAAAAATGACAGCTATCGTCCAATAATATATTGAAGTAAGTCTGCGAAGAGGACTTGAAAGCGGGGCAGAATTGCAGGAAAACGATTTCAGGGGGTAGACTGGAATTGCACTTAAAGCATAGGAAAAGAGGCAGAACGGCGACAATGATGCTCTTGGCCGAAAAGGGCGTATGCGTTTTCTCCTGAATATATTCAGGAAAAAACGTATACGCCCCTTTTGGTCAAACAAGCAAGCATGTTAAAGAAATCTGCACTACAATGAAGTCTCACTTCCCCGGTCAAAAGGGCCATCTGAAAAATGTGTAAAATCCAGAAAGGCAGCACAGGCCATGGAGAACAGGGAGCCTTGTTATGCTGATGGGCGGGATGTAAATTGCCAACAGCCACTCTGGAGAAGTATATGGTGTTTCCTGAAACACCTAGAAAACAAAGGAACAGAGCCTAGGGCACTTCCACTTATAGTCCTATAGCTTAAGGAAATTACAATCAAAAACACACAGCCACCCCAAAGTTTGGGACGGCTCTGTTGACAAGAACCTCGTCGACATTACCAGTTAAATATGCCAGAAATCGAAAAATGGATAAAGAAGTTGTGGTACGTACGTATAATGTAATATCACTCAGCAATGAAATCTATGTCATCAGGCCCGTAGCGGCATAATGTGTGGATTCAGGTATGATGATTCGAAGTGAAAACAGTCACACAGAAAAAGAAACATCATAAGATATCACTAATACACGGAATATAAACTTGGCTACACATGAACTGAATTACACAAAAGAACAGGGTCTCAAATTTAGAAAACCAACTTATGCTTGCTTACGGGGAAAGGTGAGTTGGGGTGCTGCATAAAACAAGAGATTGAACTTAGCACAGATACCTTTCCATAAGCCAAATATGTAATAGAGAAGACCTACTCCTTGCTCAACGAAATGGCCTCAACGCCCCATATTCAACGCCTAGGCATATACCTGACTAGTAAGAATCTTAAAACCTACGGATTTATATGTCTCCGTAAGACAATCAAGTGTGTGTACAGCAGAGTAAACGCAGCAGTGAAAATCAGCTAAATCCCATTATAAAAATAAATTTCAAGAAAAAACACAATGACAGTGAAATAGAGAGCAATTCCTCAATGATTCATTCATGGCTTGTGATGAAACCTGGATTAACCACCTCTACCCCCCAGAGCTGGGTGAGACATAAGGCTGGACTCTTGGGCCTGATTGGATTGTTGAGGTACAGTGAGCAAATGCAGAGCCTTTGAAGTCATACTCCAGGGTACCCAATCCATGGGTCCCAACTCTCCAGGTTTAAGGGATTCTTCCTTCAGCTAAAACATGCATGGGAAACCCAGAGTATGGTCCACCGTGTGATCTGGAAACGTTTTTAAATGCATCTCAGTTTTCGTCCCCTGGTACTCGGGTTCACCATTCCAGACGCTTTACTAACACTCTCCCCACTTGGAGAGTCAGTGCCTTAAACCTCCTGTTTGGCACAGTTTGCAATTTCTGCGGAAGATGAACAGGAATAGGGAGAACCAATGAGAGACTAGCTGTAGGTGTCTGCACGGGCAAATTTAACTCTCACTTCCCACCAGGAAGAGGAATTAACCACAGGCTCAGCATGCCGTGCCGGAACCAGATTAAGGCCTGAAGTAATTCTGTGCCTTTGCGGCTAGCTCACATGAAAGCGAGTTTTAGAAAGGAGCTCAGGGGCACTGTAATTCACAAACATGCAGAGTTATAAATGACAGCTATCGTCCAAAAATATATTGAAGGAAGGCTGCGAAGAGGACTTGAAACCGGGGCAGAATTTCAGGAAAACGATTACAGGGGGTAGACTGGAATTGCATTTTAAGCATAGGAATAGGGGCAGAACGTCGATAATGAAGCAGTTGGCCCAAAAGGGCGTATGCGTTTTTTCCTGAATATATTCAGGAAAAAACGCATACGCCCTTTTGGGCCAACCAAGCAAGCTTGTAATGGAATTCTGCACCACAATGAAGCCTCACTGCCCCCCGGTCAAAAGGGTCATCTGAAAAAAGTGTAAAATCCAGAAAGGCACGTCAGGCCATGGAGTATAGGGAGCCTTGTTATGTTGATGGGCGGTATGTAAATTGCCAACAACCACTCTGGAGAAGTGTATGGTGTTCCTGAAACACCAAAAACAAAGCAACGGAGCCTATGGCACTTTCACTTATGGTCATATAGCTTAGGGAATTTAAAATCAAAAACACAGAGCCACCCCAAATTTTCAGACGGCTCTGATTATAAGAACCTCGTCTGCGGTACAAGTTAAATATCCCAGAAAGCGAAAAATGGATAAAGAACTTTTGGTACGTATATACAATGGAATATCACTCAGCAATGAAATCTATGGCATCAGGCCCGTCGCGGCATAATGAGTGGATTCAGGTACGATGATTCTAAGTGAAATAAGTCACACAGAAAGAGAAACCTCATAAGATATCACTAATACACAGAATGTAATCTTGGCTACACACGAAATGAACTACAAAACAGGGTCTCAAATTTAGAAAAGGAACCAATGCTTCCTTAAGGGCAAAGATGAGTTCGGGTGCAGCATAAAACCAGAGATTGAAATTAGCACAGATACCATTCCATTACCCAAATATGTAATAGTCAAGACCTACAGCTTGCTCAACGAAATGGACTCAACAACCCATATTCAAAGCCCAGGAATATACCTGACTAGTAAGAATCATAAAACCCATGGATTTATATGTCTACAGAAGAGAATCAAGTGTGTGTACAGCGGCATAAATGCAGCAGTGAAAATGTGATAAATCCCATTATCAAAATAAATTAAAAAAACAAAACACAGTGACAGTGAAATAGAGAGCAATTCTTAAATAATTCATTCAGGGTTTGTGATGCAACCTGGATTTACCACATCTACACCCAGAGCCAAGTGAGACATAAGGTTGGGCACTTCGGGCTGATAGCATTGGTGACGTTCGATGAGCAAATGCAGACCCTTTGAAGTCATACTGCATGGTACCCATTCCATGGGTCCCAACTCTCCAGGTTTAAGGGATTCTTCCTTCAGCTAAAACATGCATGGGAAACCCACAGTATGGTGCACCGTGTGACCGGGAAACGTTTTCAAATGCATCTCAGATTTCGTCCCGTTTTACTCGGGTTCACCATTCCAGACCCTTTACTAACACTCTCCCCACTTGGAGAGTCAGTGCCTTTAACCTCCTGTTTGGCACAGTTAGCAATTTCTGCGCAAGATGAACAGGAATAGGGAGAATCAATGAGAGACTAGCTGTAGGTGTCTGCACGGGCAAATTTAACGCTCATTTCCCACCAGGAAGAGGAATTAACCAAAGGCTCAGCATGCCGTGCCAGAACGAGATTAGGGCCTGAAGCAATACTGCGGGTGTGCGGGCAGCTCACAAGATAGCGAGTTGAAGAAAGGAGCTCAGGGGCACTGTAACTCACAAACCTGCAGAGTTATAAATGACAGCTATCGTCCAAAAAAATATTGAAGGAAGGCTGCGAAGATGACTTGTAAGCGGGGCAGAATTGCAGGAATACGATTTCAGGGGGTAGACGGGAATTGCATTTAAAGCATAGGAAAAGAGGCAGAACGTCGACAATGATGCTCTTGGCCAAAAAGGGCGTATGCGTTTTTTCTTGAATATATTCAGGAAAAAACGCATACGCCCTTTTTGGCCAACCAAGCAAGCATGTTAAAGAAATCTGCACTAAAATGAAGTCTCACTGCCCCCCGGTCAAAAGGGCCATCTGAAAAAAGTGTAAAATCCAGAAAGGCAGCACAGGCCGTGGAGAACCGGGAGCCTTGTTATGCTGATGGGTGGGATGTAAATTGCCAACAGCCACTCTGGAGAAGTGTATGGTGTTTCCTGGAACACCTAAAAAACAAAGCAACGGAGCCTACGGCACTTCCACTTATGGTCCTATAGCTTAGGGAAATTAAAATCAAAAACACACAGCCACCCCAAAGTTTCGGACGGCTCTGTTTACAAGAACCTCGTCTACGCTACAAGTTCAATATCCCAGAATGTGAAAAATGGATAAAGAAGCTGTGGTACGTACGTACAATGGAATATCATTCAGCAATGAAATCTATGTCATCAGGCCCATCGCAGCATAATGAGTGGATTCAGGTACGATGATTCTAAGTGAAATAAGTCACACAGAAAATGAAACATCATAAGATATCACTAATACACGGAATGTAAACTTGGCTACACATGAACTGAATTACAAAACAGAACAGGGTCTCAAATTTAGAAAACCAACTTATACTTGCTTATGGGGAAAGGTGAGGTGGGCTGCTGCATAAAACCAGAGATTGAAATTAACACAGATACCTTTCCATAAGCCAAATATGTAATAGGCAAGACCTACTCCTTGCTCAACGAAATGGACTCAACACCCCATATTCAACGCCTAGGAATATACCTGACTAGTAAGAATCTTCAAACCCATGGATTTATATGTCTCCGTAAGAGAATCAAGCGTTTGTTCAGTGGCCTAAATGCAGCAGTGAAAATCCGATAAATCCCATTATCAAAATAAATTTCTAAAACACAACACCATGACAGTGAAATAGAGAGCAATTCTTAAAAAATTCACTCAGGGCTTCTGATGCAACCTGGATTTACCACATCTACACCCAGAGCTGGGGAGACAAAAGGCCGGACACTTCAGCATGATAGCATTGGTGAGGTTCGGTGAGCAAATGCAGACCCTTTGAAGTCATACTTCATGGTACCCATTCCATGGGTCCCAACTCTCCAGGTTTAAGGGATTCTTCCCTCCACTAAATCATGCATGGGAAACCCAGAGTATGGTCCACTGTGTGATTGGGAAACGTTTTCAAATGCATCTCAGTTTTCATCCCTTTGTACTCGGGTTCACCATTCCAGGCGCTTAACTAACACTCTCCACACTCGGAGAGTCAATGCCTTTAACCTCCTGTTTGGCACAGTTTGCAATTTCTGCACAAGATGAAGAGGAATAGGGAGAACCAATGAGAGACTAGCTGTGGGTGTCTGCACGGGCAAATGTAATGCTCATTTCCCACCAGGAAGAGGAATTAACCAAAGGCTCAGCATGCCGTGCGGGAACCAGATTAGGGCCTGAAGCAATCCTGCGGGTTTGCGGCCTGCTCACAAGAAAGCGAGTTGAAGAAAGGAGCTCAGGGGCACTGTAATTCACAAACATGCAGGGTTAAAAATGACAGCTATCGTCCAATAATATATTGAAGTAAGTCTGCGAAGAGGACTTGAAAGCGGGGCAGAATTGCAGGAAAACGATTTCAGGGGGTAGACGGGAATTGCACTTAAAGCATAGGAAAAGAGGCAGAACGGCGACAATGATGCTCTTGGCCAAAAAGGGCGTATGCGTTTTCTCCTGAATATATTCAGGAAAAAATGCATACGCCCCTTTTGGTCAAACAAGCAAGCATGTTAAAGAAATCTGCACTACAATGAAGTCTCATTTCCCCGGTCAAAAGGGCCATCTGAAAAATGTGTAAAATCCAGAAAGGCAGCACAGGCCATGGAGAACAGGGAGCCTTGTTATGCTGATGGGCGGGATGTAAATTGCCAACAGCCACTCTGGAGAAGTATATGGTGTTTCCTGAAACACCTAGAAAACAAAGGAACAGAGCCTAGGGCACTTCCACTTATAGTCCTATAGCTTAAGGAAATTACAATCAAAAACACACAGCCACCCCAAAGTTTGGGACGCCTCTGTTGACAAGAACCTTGTCGACATTACCAGTTAAATATGCCAGAAATCGAAAAATGGATAAAGAAGTTGTGGTACGTACGTATAATGTAATATCACTCAGCAATGAAATCTATGTCATCAGGCCCGTAGCGGCATAATGTGTGGATTCAGGTATGATGATTCGAAGTGAAAACAGTCACACAGAAAAAGAAACATCATAAGATATCACTAATACACGGAATATAAACTTGGCTACACATGAACTGAATTACAAAAAAGAACAGGGTCTCAAATTTAGAAAACCAACTTATGCTTGCTTACGGGGAAAGGTGAGTTGGGGTGCTGCATAAAACAAGAGATTGAACTTAGCACAAATACCTTTGCATAAGCCAAATATGTAATAGAGAAGACCTACTCCTTGCTCAACGAAATGGCCTCAACGCCCCATATTCAACGCCTAGGCATATACCTGACTAGTAAGAATCTTAAAGCCTACGGATTTATATGTCTCCGTAAGACAATCAAGTGTGTGTACAGCAGAGTAAACGCAGCAGTGAAAATCAGCTAAATCCCATTATAAAAATAAATTTCAAGAAAAAACACAATGACAGTGAAATAGAGAGCAATTCCTCAATGATTCATTCATGGCTTGTGATGAAACCTGGATTAACCACCTCTACCCCCCAGAGCTGGGTGAGACATAAGGCTGGACTCTTGGGCCTGATTGGATTGTTGAGGTACAGTGAGCAAATGCAGAGCCTTTGAAGTCATACTCCAGGGTACCCATTCCATGGGTCCCAACTCTCCAGGTTTAAGGGATTCTTCCTTCAGCTAAAACATGCATGGGAAACCCAGAGTATGGTCCACCGTGTGATCTGGAAACGTTTTTAAATGCATCTCAGTTTTCGTCCCCTGGTACTCGGGTTCACCATTCCAGACGCTTTACTAACACTCTCCCCACTTGGAGAGTCAGTGCCTTTAACCTCCTGTTTGGCACAGTTTGCAATTTCTGCGGAAGATGAACAGGAATAGGGAGAACCAATGAGAGACTAGCTGTAGGTGTCTGCACGGGCAAATTTAACTCTCACTTCCCACCAGGAAGAGGAATTAACCACAGGCTCAGCATGCCGTGCCGGAACCAGATTAAGGCCTGAAGCAATTCTGTGCGTTTGCGGCTAGCTCACATGAAAGCGAGTTGAAGAAAGGAGCTCAGGGGCACTGTAATTCACAAACATGCAGAGTTATAAATGACAGCTATCGTCCAAAAATATATTGAAGGAAGGCTGCGAAGAGGACTTGAAACCGGGGCAGAATTTCAGGAAAACGATTACAGGAGGTAGACTGGAATTGCATTTTAAGCATAGGAATAGGGGCAGAACGTCGATAATGAATATATATATATTCAGGAAAAAACGCATACGCCCTTTTGGGCCAACCAAGCAAGCTTGTAATGGAATTCTGCACCACAATGAAGCCTCACTGCCCCCCGGTCAAAAGGGTCATCTGAAAAAAGTGTAAAATCCAGAAAGGCACGTCAGGCCATGGAGTATAGGGAGCCTTGTTATGTTGATGGGCGGTATGTAAATTGCCAACAACCACTCTGGAGAAGTGTATGGTGTTCCTGAAACACCAAAAACAAAGCAACGGAGCCTATGGCACTTTCACTTATGGTCATATAGCTTAGGGAATTTAAAATCAAAAACACAGAGCCACCCCAAATTTTCAGACGGCTCTGATTATAAGAACCTCGTCTGCGGTACAAGTTAAATATCCCAGAAAGCGAAAAATGGATAAAGAACTTTTGGTACGTATATACAATGGAATATCACTCAGCAATGAAATCTATGTCATCAGGCCCGTCGCGGCATAATGAGTGGATTCAGGTACGATGATTCTAAGTGAAATAAGTCACACAGAAAAAGAAACCTCATAAGATATCACTAATACACAGAATGTAAACTTGGCTACACACGAAATGAAGTACAAGATAGGGTCTCAAATTTAGAAAACCAACCAATGCTTCCTTAAGGGCAAAGATGAGTTCGGGTGCAGCATAAAACCAGAGATTGAAATTAGCACAGATACCATTCCATTACCCAAATATGTAATAGTCAAGACCTACACCTTGCTCAAAGAAATGGACTCAACAACCCATATTCAAAGCCCAGGAATATACCTGACTAGTAAGAATCATAAAACCCATGGATTTATATGTCTACAGAAGAGAATCAAGTGTGTGTACAGCGGCATAAATGCAGCAGTGAAAATGTGATAAATCCCATTATCAAAATAAATTAAAAAAACAAAACACAGTGACAGTGAAATAGAGAGCAATTCTTAAATAATTCATTCAGGGTTTGTGATGCAACCTGGATTTACCACATCTACACCCAGAGCCAAGTGAGACATAAGGTTGGGCACTTCGGGCTGATAGCATTGGTGACGTTCGATGAGCAAATGCAGACCCTTTGAAGTCATACTGCAAGGTACCCATTCCATGGGTCCCAACTCTCCAGGTTTAAGGGAGTCTTCCTTCAGCTAAAACATGCATGGGAAACCCACAGTATGGTGCACCGTGTGACCGGGAAACGTTTTCAAATGCATCTCAGGTTTCGTCCCGTTTTACTCGGGTTCACCATTCCAGACCCTTTACTAACACTCTCCCCACTTGGAGAGTCAGTGCCTTTAACCTCCTCTTTGGCACAGTTTGCAATTTCTGCGCAAGATGAACAGGAATAGGGAGAACCAATGAGAGACTAGCTGTAGGTGTCTGCACGGGCAAATTTAACGCTCATTTTCCACCAGGAAGAGGAATTAACCAAAGGCTCAGCATGCCGTGCCGGAACCAGATTAGGGCCTGAAGCAATCCTGCGGGTTTGCGGGCAGCTCACAAGATAGCGAGTTGAAGAAAGGAGCTCAGGGGCACTGTAACTCACAAACCTGCAGAGTTATAAATGACAGCTATCGTCCAAAAAAATATTGAAGGAAGGCTGCGAAGACGACTTGTAAGTGGGGCAGAATTGCAGGAAAACGATTTCAGGGGGTAGACGGGAATTGCATTTAAAGCATAGGAAAAGAGGCAGAACGTCGACAATGATGCTCTTGGCCAAAAAGGGCGTATGCGTTTTTTCCTGAATATATTCAGGAAAAAACGCATACGCCCTTTTTGGCCAACCAAGCAAGCATGTTAAAGAAATCTGCACTAAAATGAAGTCTCACTGCCCCCCGGTCAAAAGGGCCATGTGAAAAAAGTGTAAAATCCAGAAAGGCAGCACAGGCTGTGGAGAACCGGGAGCCTTGTTATGCTGATGGGCGGGATGTAAATTGCCAACAGCCACTCTGGAGAAGTGTATGGTGTTTCCTGGAACACCTAAAAAACAAAGCAACGGAGCCTACGGCACTTCCACTTATGGTCCTATATCTTAGGGAAATTAAAATCAAAAACACACAGCCACCCCAAAGTTTCGGACGGCTCTGTTTACAAGAACCTCGTCTACGCTACAAGTTCAATATCCCAGAATGTGAAAAATGGATAAAGAAGTTGTGGTACGTACGTACAATGGAATATCATTCAGCAATGAAATCTATGTCATCAGGCCCATCGCAGCATAATGAGTGGATTCAGGTACGATGATTCTAAGTGAAATAAGTCACAGAGAAAATGAAACATCATAAGATATCACTAATACACGGAATGTAAACTTGGCTACACATGAACTGAATTACAAAACAGAACAGGGTCTCAAATTTAGAAAACCAACTTATACTTGCTTATGGGGAAAGGTGAGGTGGGCTGCTGCATAAAACCAGAGATTGAAATTAACACAGATACCTTTCCATAAGCCAAATATGTAATAGGCAAGACCTACTCCTTGCTCAACGAAATGGACTCAACACCCCATATTCAACGCCTAGGAATATACCTGACTAGTAAGAATCTTCAAACCCATGGATTTATATGTCTCCGTAAGAGAATCAAGCGTTTGTTCAGTGGCCTAAACGCAGCAGTGAAAATCCGATAAATCCCATTATCAAAATAAATTTCTAAAACACAACACCATGACAGTGAAATAGAGAGCAATTCTTAAAAAATTCACTCAGGGCTTCTGATGCAACCTGGATTTACCACATCTACACCCAGAGCTGGGGAGACAAAAGGCCGGACACTTCAGCATGATAGCATTGGTGAGGTTCGGTGAGCAAATGCAGACCCTTTGAAGTCATACTTCATGGTACCCATTCCATGGGTCCCAACTCTCCAGGTTTAAGGGATTCTTCCCTCCACTAAATCATGCATGGGAAACCCAGAGTATGGTCCACTGTGTGATTGGGAAACGTTTTCAAATGCATCTCAGTTTTCATCCCTTTGTACTCGGGTTCACCATTCCAGACGCTTAACTAACACTCTCCCCACTTGGAGAGTCAATGCCTTTAACCTCCTGTTTGGCACAGTTTGCAATTTCTGCACAAGATGAAGAGGAATAGGGAGAACCAATGAGAGACTAGCTGTGGGTGTCTGCACGGGCAAATGTAATGCTCATTTCCCACCAGGAAGAGGAATTAACCAAAGGATCAGCATGCCGTGCGGGAACCAGATTAGGGCCTGAAGCAATCCTGCGGGTTTGCGGCCAGCTCACAAGAAAGCGAGTTGAAGAAAGGAGCTCAGGGGCACTGTAATTCACAAACATGCAGGGTTAAAAATGACAGCTATCGTCCAATAATATATTGAAGTAAGTCTGCGAAGAGGACTTGAAAGCGGGGCAGAATTGCAGGAAAACGATTTCAGGGGGTAGACTGGAATTGCACTTAAAGCATAGGAAAAGAGGCAGAACGGCGACAATGATGCTCTTGGCCAAAAAGGGCGTATGCGTTTTCTCCTGAATATATTCAGGAAAAAATGCATACGCCCCTTTTGGTCAAACAAGCAAGCATGTTAAAGAAATCTGCACTACAATGAAGTCTCACTTCCCCGGTCAAAAGGGCCATCTGAAAAATGTGTAAAATCCAGAAAGGCAGCACAGGCCATGGAGAACAGGGAGCCTTGTTATGCTGATGGGCGGGATGTAAATTGCCAACAGCCACTCTGGAGAAGTATATGGTGTTTCCTGAAACACCTAGAAAACAAAGGAACAGAGCCTAGGGCACTTCCACTTATAGTCCTATAGCTTAAGGAAATTACAATCAAAAACACACAGCCACCCCAAAGTTTGGGACGGCTCTGTTGACAAGAACCTCGTCGACATTACCAGTTAAATATGCCAGAAATCGAAAAATGGATAAAGAAGTTGTGGTACGTACGTATAATGTAATATCACTCAGCAATGAAATCTATGTCATCAGGCCCGTAGCGGCATAATGTGTGGATTCAGGTATGATGATTCGAAGTGAAAACAGTCACACAGAAAAAGAAACATCATAAGATATCACTAATACACGGAATATAAACTTGGCTACACATGAACTGAATTACACAAAAGAACAGGGTCTCAAATTTAGAAAACCAACTTATGCTTGCTTACGGGGAAAGGTGAGTTGGGGTGCTGCATAAAACAAGAGATTGAACTTAGCACAGATACCTTTCCATAAGCCAAATATGTAATAGAGAAGACCTACTCCTTGCTCAACGAAATGGCCTCAACGCCCCATATTCAACGCCTAGGCATATACCTGACTAGTAAGAATCTTAAAGCCTACGGATTTATATGTCTCCGTAAGACAATCAAGTGTGTGTACAGCAGAGTAAACGCAGCAGTGAAAATCAGCTAAATCCCATTATAAAAATAAATTTCAAGAAAAAACACAATGACAGTGAAATAGAGAGCAATTCCTCAATGATTCATTCATGGCTTGTGATGAAACCTGGATTAACCACCTCTACCCCCCAGAGCTGGGTGAGACATAAGGCTGGACTCTTGGGCCTGATTGGATTGTTGAGGTACAGTGAGCAAATGCAGAGCCTTTGAAGTCATACTCCAGGGTACCCATTCCATGGGTCCCAACTCTCCAGGTTTAAGGGATTCTTCCTTCAGCTAAAACATGCATGGGAAACCCAGAGTATGGTCCACCGTGTGATCTGGAAACGTTTTTAAATGCATCTCAGTTTTCGTCCCCTGGTACTCGGGTTCACCATTCCAGACGCTTTACTAACACTCTCCCCACTTGGAGAGTCAGTGCCTTTAACCTCCTGTTTGGCACAGTTTGCAATTTCTGCGGAAGATGAACAGGAATAGGGAGAACCAATGAGAGACTAGCTGTAGGTGTCTGCACGGGCAAATTTAACTCTCACTTCCCACCAGGAAGAGGAATTAACCACAGGCTCAGCATGCCGTGCCGGAACCAGATTAAGGCCTGAAGCAATTCTGTGCGTTTGCGGCTAGCTCACATGAAAGCGAGTTGAAGAAAGGAGCTCAGGGGCACTGTAATTCACAAACATGCAGAGTTATAAATGACAGCTATCGTCCAAAAATATATTGAAGGAAGGCTGCGAAGAGGACTTGAAACCGGGGCAGAATTTCAGGAAAACGATTACAGGGGGTAGACTGGAATTGCATTTTAAGCATAGGAATAGGGGCAGAACGTCGATAATGAAGCAGTTGGCCCAAAAGTGCGTATGCGTTTTTTCCTGAATATATTCAGGAAAAAACGCATACGCCCTTTTGGGCCAACCAAGCAAGCTTGTAATGGAATTCTGCACCACAATGAAGCCTCACTGCCCCCCGGTCAAAAGGGTCATCTGAAAAAAGTGTAAAATCCAGAAAGGCACGTCAGGCCATGGAGTATAGGGAGCCTTGTTATGTTGATGGGCGGTATGTAAATTGCCAACAACCACTCTGGAGAAGTGTATGGTGTTCCTGAAACACCAAAAACAAAGCAACGGAGCCTATGGCACTTTCACTTATGGTCATATAGCTTAGGGAATTTAAAATCAAAAACACAGAGCCACCCCAAATTTTCAGACGGCTCT
Source organism: Delphinapterus leucas (assembly GCF_059928025.1). Taxonomy (NCBI): domain Eukaryota; kingdom Metazoa; phylum Chordata; class Mammalia; order Artiodactyla; family Monodontidae; genus Delphinapterus; species Delphinapterus leucas. The sequence goes on along the minus strand of NW_028322265.1, from coordinate 1,310,705 downwards.
GATTATAAGAACCTCGTCTGCGGTACAAGTTAAATATCCCAGAAAGCGAAAAATGGATAAAGAACTTTTGGTACGTATATACAATGGAATATCACTCAGCAATGAAATCTATGTCATCAGGCCCGTCGCGGCATAATGAGTGGATTCAGGTACGATGATTCTAAGTGAAATAAGTCACACAGAAAAAGAAACCTCATAAGATATCACTAATACACAGAATGTAAACTTGGCTACACACGAAATGAAGTACAAGATAGGGTCTCAAATTTAGAAAACCAACCAATGCTTCCTTAAGGGCAAAGATAAGTTCGGGTGCAGCATAAAACCAGAGATTGAAATTAGCACAGATACCATTCCATTACCCAAATATGTAATAGTCAAGACCTACACCTTGCTCAACGAAATGGACTCAACAACCCATATTCAAAGCCCAGGAATATACCTGACTAGTAAGAATCATAAAACCCATGGATTTATATGTCTACAGAAGAGAATCAAGTGTGTGTACAGCGGCATAAATGCAGCAGTGAAAATGTGATAAATCCCATTATCAAAATAAATTAAAAAAACAAAACACAGTGACAGTGAAATAGAGAGCAATTCTTCAATAATTCATTCAGGGTTTGTGATGCAACCTGGATTTACCACATCTACACCCAGAGCCAAGTGAGACATAAGGTTGGGCACTTCGGGCTGATAGCATTGGTGACGTTCGATGAGCAAATGCAGACCCTTTGAAGTCATACTGCATGGTACCCATTCCATGGGTCCCAACTCTCCAGGTTTAAGGGAGTCTTCCTTCAGCTAAAACATGCATGGGAAACCCACAGTATGGTGCACCGTGTGACCGGGAAACGTTTTCAAATGCATCTCAGGTTTCGTCCCCTTTTACTCGGGTTCACCATTCCAGACCCTTTACTAACACTCTCCCCACTTGGAGAGTCAGTGCCTTTAACCTCCTCTTTGGCACAGTTTGCAATTTCTGCGCAAGATGAACAGGAATAGGGAGAACCAATGAGAGACTAGCTGTAGGTGTCTGCACGGGCAAATTTAACGCTCATTTTCCACCAGGAAGAGGAATTAACCAAAGGCTCAGCATGCCGTGCCGGAACCAGATTAGGGCCTGAAGCAATCCTGCGGGTTTGCGGGCAGCTCACAAGATAGCGAGTTGAAGAAAGGAGCTCAGGGGCACTGTAACTCACAAACCTGCAGAGTTATAAATGACAGCTATCGTCCAAAAAAATATTGAAGGAAGGCTGCGAAGACGACTTGTAAGCGGGGCAGAATTGCAGGAAAACGATTTCAGGGGGTAGACGGGAATTGCATTTAAAGCATAGGAAAAGAGGCAGAACGTCGACAATGATGCTCTTGGCCAAAAAGGGCGTATGCGTTTTTTCCTGAATATATTCAGGAAAAAACGCATACGCCCTTTTTGGCCAACCAAGCAAGCATGTTAAAGAAATCTGCACTAAAATGAAGTCTCACTGGCCCCCGGTGAAAAGGGCCATCTGAAAAAAGTGTAAAATCCAGAAAGGCAGCACAGGCCGTGGAGAACCGCGAGCCTTGTTATGCTGATGGGCGGGATGTAAATTGCCAACAGCCACTCTGGAGAAGTGTATGGTGTTTCCTGGAACACCTAAAAAACAAAGCAACGGAGCCTACGGCACTTCCACTTATGGTCCTATATCTTAGGGAAATTAAAATCAAAAACACACAGCCACCCCAAAGTTTCGGACGGCTCTGTTTACAAGAACCTCGTCTACGCTACAAGTTCAATATCCCAGAATGAGAAAAATGGATAAAGAAGTTGTGGTACGTACGTACAATGGAATATCATTCAGCAATGAAATCTATGTCATCAGGCCCATCGCAGCATAATGAGTGGATTCAGGTACGATGATTCTAAGTGAAATAAGTCACACAGAAAATGAAACATCATAAGATATCACTAATACACGGAATGTAAACTTGGCTACACATGAACTGAATTACAAAACAGAACAGGGTCTCAAATTTAGAAAACCAACTTATACTTGCTTATGGGGAAAGGTGAGGTGGGCTGCTGCATAAAACCAGAGATTGAAATTAACACAGATACCTTTCCATAAGCCAAATATGTAATAGGCAAGACCTACTCCTTGCTCAACGAAATGGACTCAGCACCCCATATGCAACGCCTAGGAATATACCTGACTAGTAAGAATCTTCAAACCCATGGATTTATATGTCTCCGTAAGAGAATCAAGCGTTTGTTCAGTGGCCTAAACGCAGCAGTGAAAATCCGATAAATCCCATTATCAAAATAAATTTCTAAAACACAACACCATGACAGTGAAATAGAGAGCAATTCTTAAAAAATTCACTCAGGGCTTCTGATGCAACCTGGATTTACCACATCTACACCCAGAGCTGGGGAGACAAAAGGCCGGACACTTCAGCATGATAGCATTGGTGAGGTTCGGTGAGCAAATGCAGACCCTTTGAAGTCATACTTCATGGTACCCATTCCATGGGTCCCAACTCTCCAGGTTTAAGGGATTCTTCCCTCCACTAAATCATGCATGGGAAACCCAGAGTATGGTCCACTGTGTGATTGGGAAACGTTTTCAAATGTATCTCAGTTTTCATCCCTTTGTACTCGGGTTCACCATTCCAGACGCTTAACTAACACTCTCCCCACTTGGAGAGTCAATGCCTTTAACCTCCTGTTTGGCACAGTTTGCAATTTCTGCACAAGATGAAGAGGAATAGGGAGAACCAATGAGAGACTAGCTGTGGGTTTCTGCACGGGCAAATGTAATGCTCATTTCCCACCAGGAAGAGGAATTAACCAAAGGCTCAGCATGCCGTGCGGGAACCAGATTAGGGCCTGAAGCAATCCTGCGGGTTTGCGGCCAGCTCACAAGAAAGCGAGTTGAAGAAAGGAGCTCAGGGGCACTGTAATTCACAAACATGCAGGGTTAAAAATGACAGCTATCGTCCAATAATATATTGAAGTAAGTCTGCGAAGAGGACTTGAAAGCGGGGCAGAATTGCAGGAAAACGATTTCAGGGGGTAGACTGGAATTGCACTTAAAGCATAGGAAAAGAGGCAGAACGGCGACAATGATGCTCTTGGCCAAAAAGGGCGTATGCGTTTTCTCCTGAATATATTCAGGAAAAAACGCATACGCCCCTTTTGGTCAAACAAGCAAGCATGTTAAAGAAATCTGCACTACAATGAAGTCTCACTTCCCCGGTCAAAAGGGCCATCTGAAAAATGTGTAAAATCCAGAAAGGCAGCACAGGCCATGGAGAACAGGGAGCCTTGTTATGCTGATGGGCGGGATGTAAATTGCCAACAGCCACTCTGGAGAAGTATATGGTGTTTCCTGAAACACCTAGAAAACAAAGGAACAGAGCCTAGGGCACTTCCACTTATAGTCCTATAGCTTAAGGAAATTACAATCAAAAACACACAGCCACCCCAAAGTTTGGGACGGCTCTGTTGACAAGAACCTCGTCGACATTACCAGTTAAATATGCCAGAAATCGAAAAATGGATAAAGAAGTTGTGGTACGTACGTATAATGTAATATCACTCAGCAATGAAATCTATGTCATCAGGCCCGTAGCGGCATAATGAGTGGATTCAGGTATGATGATTCTAAGTGAAAACAGTCACACAGAAAAAGAAACATCATAAGATATCACTAATACACGGAATATAAACTTGGCTACACATGAACTGAATTACAAAAAAGAACAGGGTCTCAAATTTAGAAAACCAACTTATGCTTGCTTACGGGGAAAGGTGAGTTGGGGTGCTGCATAAAACAAGAGATTGAACTTAGCACAGATACCTTTCCATAAGCCAAATATGTAATAGAGAAGACCTACTCCTTGCTCAACGAAATGGCCTCAACGCCCCATATTCAACGCCTAGGCATATACCTGACTAGTAAGAATCTTAAAGCCTACGGATTTATATGTCTCCGTAAGACAATCAAGTGTGTGTAGAGCAGAGTAAACGCAGCAGTGAAAATCAGCTAAATCCCATTATAAAAATAAATTTCAAGAAAAAACACAATGACATTGAAATAGAGAGCAGTTCCTCAATGATTCATTCATGGCTTGTGATGAAACCTGGATTAACCACCTCTACCCCCCAGAGCTGGGTGAGACATAAGGCTGGACTCTTGGGCCTGATTGGATTGTTGAGGTACAGTGAGCAAATGCAGAGCCTTTGAAGTCATACTCCAGGGTACCCATTCCATGGGTCCCAACTCTCCAGGTTTAAGGGATTCTTCCTTCAGCTAAAACATGCATGGGAAACCCAGAGTATGGTCCACCATGTGATCTGGAAACGTTTTTAAATGCATCTCAGTTTTCGTCCCCTGGTACTCGGGTTCACCATTCCAGACGCTTTACTAACACTCTCCCCACTTGGAGAGTCAGTGCCTTTAACCTCCTGTTTGGCACAGTTTGCAATTTCTGCGCAACATGAACAGGAATAGGGAGAACCAATGAGAGACTAGCTGTAGGTGTCTGCACGGGCAAATTTAACTCTCACTTCCCACCAGGAAGAGGAATTAACCACAGGCTCAGCATGCCGTGCCGGAACCAGATTAAGGCCTGAAGCAATTCTGTGCGTTTGCGGCTAGCTCACATGAAAGCGAGTTGAAGAAAGGAGCTCAGGGGCACTGTAATTCACAAACATGCAGAGTTATAAATGACAGCTATCGTCCAAAAATATATTGAAGGAAGGCTGCGAAGAGGACTTGAAACCGGGGCAGAATTTCAGGAAAACGATTACAGGGGGTAGACTGGAATTGCATTTTAAGCATAGGAATAGGGGCAGAACGTCGATAATGAAGCAGTTGGCCCAAAAGTGCGTATGCGTTTTTTCCTGAATATATTCAGGAAAAAACGCATACGCCCTTTTGGGCCAACCAAGCAAGCTTGTAATGGAATTCTGCACCACAATGAAGCCTCACTGCCCCCCGGTCAAAAGGGTCATCTGAAAAAAGTGTAAAATCCAGAAAGGCACGTCAGGCCATGGAGTATAGGGAGCCTTGTTATGTTGATGGGCGGTATGTAAATTGCCAACAACCACTCTGGAGAAGTGTATGGTGTTCCTGAAACACCAAAAACAAAGCAACGGAGCCTATGGCACTTTCACTTATGGTCATATAGCTTAGGGAATTTAAAATCAAAAACACAGAGCCACCCCAAATTTTCAGACGGCTCTGATTATAAGAACCTCGTCTGCGGTACAAGTTAAATATCCCAGAAAGCGAAAAATGGATAAAGAACTTTTGGTACGTATATACAATGGAATATCACTCAGCAATGAAATCTATGTCATCAGGCCCGTCGCGGCATAATGAGTGGATTCAGGTACGATGATTCTAAGTGAAATAAGTCACACAGAAAAAGAAACCTCATAAGATATCACTAATACACAGAATGTAAACTTGGCTACACACGAAATGAAGTACAAGATAGGGTCTCAAATTTAGAAAACCAACCAATGCTTCCTTAAGGGCAAAGATGAGTTCGGGTGCAGCATAAAACCAGAGATTGAAATTAGCACAGATACCATTCCATTACCCAAATATGTAATAGTCAAGACCTACACCTTGCTCAACGAAATGGACTCAACACCCCATATTCAAAGCCCAGGAATATACCTGACTAGTAAGAATCATAAAACCCATGGATTTATATGTCTACAGAAGAGAATCAAGTGTGTGTACAGCGGCATAAATGCAGCAGTGAAAATGTGATAAATCCCATTATCAAAATAAATTAAAAAAACAAAACACAGTGACAGTGAAATAGAGAGCAATTCTTCAATAATTCATTCAGGGTTTGTGATGCAACCTGGATTTACCACATCTACACCCAGAGCCAAGTGAGACATAAGGTTGGGCACTTCGGGCTGATAGCATTGGTGACGTTCGATGAGCAAATGCAGACCCTTTGAAGTCATACTGCATGGTACCCATTCCATGGGTCCCAACTCTCCAGGTTTAAGGGAGTCTTCCTTCAGCTAAAACATGCATGGGAAACCCACAGTATGGTGCACCGTGTGACCGGGAAACGTTTTCAAATGCATCTCAGGTTTCGTCCCCTTTTACTCGGGTTCACCATTCCAGACCCTTTACTAACACTCTCCCCACTTGGAGAGTCAGTGCCTTTAACCTCCTCTTTGGCACAGTTTGCAATTTCTGCGCAAGATGAACAGGAATAGGGAGAACCAATGAGAGACTAGCTGTAGGTGTCTGCACGGGCAAATTTAACGCTCATTTTCCACCAGGAAGAGGAATTAACCAAAGGCTCAGCATGCCGTGCCGGAACCAGATTAGGGCCTGAAGCAATCCTGCGGGTTTGCGGGCAGCTCACAAGATAGCGAGTTGAAGAAAGGAGCTCAGGGGCACTGTAACTCACAAACCTGCAGAGTTATAAATGACAGCTATCGTCCAAAAAAATATTGAAGGAAGGCTGCGAAGACGACTTGTAAGCGGGGCAGAATTGCAGGAAAACGATTTCAGGGGGTAGACGGGAATTGCATTTAAAGCATAGGAAAAGAGGCAGAACGTCGACAATGATGCTCTTGGCCAAAAAGGGCGTATGCGTTTTTTCCTGAATATATTCAGGAAAAAACGCATACGCCCTTTTTGGCCAACCAAGCAAGCATGTTAAAGAAATCTGCACTAAAATGAAGTCTCACTGGCCCCCGGTCAAAAGGGCCATCTGAAAAAAGTGTAAAATCCAGAAAGGCAGCACAGGCCGTGGAGAACCGCGAGCCTTGTTATGCTGATGGGCGGGATGTAAATTGCCAACAGCCACTCTGGAGAAGTGTATGGTGTTTCCTGGAACACCTAAAAAACAAAGCAACGGAGCCTACGGCACTTCCACTTATGGTCCTATATCTTAGGGAAATTAAAATCAAAAACACACAGCCACCCCAAAGTTTCGGACGGCTCTGTTTACAAGAACCTCGTCTACGCTACAAGTTCAATATCCCAGAATGTGAAAAATGGATAAAGAAGTTGTGGTACGTACGTACAATGGAATATCATTCAGCAATGAAATCTATGTCATCAGGCCCATCGCAGCATAATGAGTGGATTCAGGTACGATGATTCTAAGTGAAATAAGTCACACAGAAAATGAAACATCATAAGATATCACTAATACACGGAATGTAAACTTGGCTACACATGAACTGAATTACAAAACAGAACAGGGTCTCAAATTTAGAAAACCAACTTATACTTGCTTATGGGGAAAGGTGAGGTGGGCTGCTGCATAAAACCAGAGATTGAAATTAACACAGATACCTTTCCATAAGCCAAATATGTAATAGGCAAGACCTACTCCTTGCTCAACGAAATGGACTCAGCACCCCATATGCAACGCCTAGGAATATACCTGACTAGTAAGAATCTTCAAACCCATGGATTTATATGTCTCCGTAAGAGAATCAAGCGTTTGTTCAGTGGCCTAAACGCAGCAGTGAAAATCCGATAAATCCCATTATCAAAATAAATTTCTAAAACACAACACCATGACAGTGAAATAGAGAGCAATTCTTAAAAAATTCACTCAGGGCTTCTGATGCAACCTGGATTTACCACATCTACACCCAGAGCTGGGGAGACAAAAGGCCGGACACTTCAGCATGATAGCATTGGTGAGGTTCGGTGAGCAAATGCAGACCCTTTGAAGTCATACTTCATGGTACCCATTCCATGGGTCCCAACTCTCCAGGTTTAAGGGATTCTTCCCTCCACTAAATCATGCATGGGAAACCCAGAGTATGGTCCACTGTGTGATTGGGAAACGTTTTCAAATGTATCTCAGTTTTCATCCCTTTGTACTCGGGTTCACCATTCCAGACGCTTAACTAACACTCTCCCCACTTGGAGAGTCAATGCCTTTAACCTCCTGTTTGGCACAGTTTGCAATTTCTGCACAAGATGAAGAGGAATAGGGAGAACCAATGAGAGACTAGCTGTGGGTTTCTGCACGGGCAAATGTAATGCTCATTTCCCACCAGGAAGAGGAATTAACCAAAGGCTCAGCATGCCGTGCGGGAACCAGATTAGGGCCTGAAGCAATCCTGCGGGTTTGCGGCCAGCTCACAAGAAAGCGAGTTGAAGAAAGGAGCTCAGGGGCACTGTAATTCACAAACATGCAGGGTTAAAAATGACAGCTATCGTCCAATAATATATTGAAGTAAGTCTGCGAAGAGGACTTGAAAGCGGGGCAGAATTGCAGGAAAACGATTTCAGGGGGTAGACTGGAATTGCACTTAAAGCATAGGAAAAGAGGCAGAACGGCGACAATGATGCTCTTGGCCAAAAAGGGCGTATGCGTTTTCTCCTGAATATATTCAGGAAAAAACGCATACGCCCCTTTTGGTCAAACAAGCAAGCATGTTAAAGAAATCTGCACTACAATGAAGTCTCACTTCCCCGGTCAAAAGGGCCATCTGAAAAATGTGTAAAATCCAGAAAGGCAGCACAGGCCATGGAGAACAGGGAGCCTTGTTATGCTGATGGGCGGGATGTAAATTGCCAACAGCCACTCTGGAGAAGTATATGGTGTTTCCTGAAACACCTAGAAAACAAAGGAACAGAGCCTAGGGCACTTCCACTTATAGTCCTATAGCTTAAGGAAATTACAATCAAAAACACACAGCCACCCCAAAGTTTGGGATGGCTCTGTTGACAAGAACCTCGTCGACATTACCAGTTAAATATGCCAGAAATCGAAAAATGGATAAAGAAGTTGTGGTACGTACGTATAATGTAATATCACTCAGCAATGAAATCTATGTCATCAGGCCCGTAGCGGCATAATGAGTGGATTCAGGTATGATGATTCTAAGTGAAAACAGTCACACAGAAAAAGAAACATCATAAGATATCACTAATACACGGAATATAAACTTGGCTACACATGAACTGAATTACAAAAAAGAACAGGGTCTCAAATTTAGAAAACCAACTTATGCTTGCTTACGGGGAAAGGTGAGTTGGGGTGCTGCATAAAACAAGAGATTGAACTTAGCACAGATACCTTTCCATAAGCCAAATATGTAATAGAGAAGACCTACTCCTTGCTCAACGAAATGGCCTCAACGCCCCATATTCAACGCCTAGGCATATACCTGACTAGTAAGAATCTTAAAGCCTACGGATTTATATGTCTCCGTAAGACAATCAAGTGTGTGTAGAGCAGAGTAAACGCAGCAGTGAAAATCAGCTAAATCCCATTATAAAAATAAATTTCAAGAAAAAACACAATGACATTGAAATAGAGAGCAGTTCCTCAATGATTCATTCATGGCTTGTGATGAAACCTGGATTAACCACCTCTACCCCCCAGAGCTGGGTGAGACATAAGGCTGGACTCTTGGGCCTGATTGGATTGTTGAGGTACAGTGAGCAAATGCAGAGCCTTTGAAGTCATACTCCAGGGTACCCATTCCATGGGTCCCAACTCTCCAGGTTTAAGGGATTCTTCCTTCAGCTAAAACATGCATGGGAAACCCAGAGTATGGTCCACCATGTGATCTGGAAACGTTTTTAAATGCATCTCAGTTTTCGTCCCCTGGTACTCGGGTTCACCATTCCAGACGCTTTACTAACACTCTCCCCACTTGGAGAGTCAGTGCCTTTAACCTCCTGTTTGGCACAGTTTGCAATTTCTGCGCAACATGAACAGGAATAGGGAGAACCAATGAGAGACTAGCTGTAGGTGTCTGCACGGGCAAATTTAACTCTCACTTCCCACCAGGAAGAGGAATTAACCACAGGCTCAGCATGCCGTGCCGGAACCAGATTAAGGCCTGAAGCAATTCTGTGCGTTTGTGGCTAGCTCACATGAAAGCGAGTTGAAGAAAGGAGCTCAGGGGCACTGTAATTCACAAACATGCAGAGTTATAAATGACAGCTATCGTCCAAAAATATATTGAAGGAAGGCTGCGAAGAGGACTTGAAACCGGGGCAGAATTTCAGGAAAACGATTACAGGGGGTAGACTGGAATTGCATTTTAAGCATAGGAATAGGGGCAGAACGTCGATAATGAAGCAGTTGGCCCAAAAGGGCGTATGCGTTTTTTCCTGAATATATTCAGGAAAAAACGCATACGCCCTTTTGGGCCAACCAAGCAAGCTTGTAATGGAATTCTGCACCACAATGAAGCCTCACTGCCCCCCGGTCAAAAGGGTCATCTGAAAAAAGTGTAAAATCCAGAAAGGCACGTCAGGCCATGGAGTAGAGGGAGCCTTGTTATGTTGATGGGCGGTATGTAAATTGCCAACAACCACTCTGGAGAAGTGTATGGTGTTCCTGAAACACCAAAAACAAAGCAACGGAGCCTATGGCACTTTCACTTATGGTCATATAGCTTAGGGAATTTAAAATCAAAAACACAGAGCCACCCCAAATTTTCAGACGGCTCTGATTATAAGAACCTCGTCTGCGGTACAAGTTAAATATCCCAGAAAGCGAAAAATGGATAAACAACTTTTGGTACGTATATACAATGGAATATCACTCAGCAATGAAATCTATGGCATCAGGCCCGTCGCGGCATAATGAGTGGATTCAGGTACGATGATTCTAAGTGAAATAAGTCACACAGAAAAAGAAACCTCATAAGATATCACTAATACACAGAATGTAAACTTGGCTACACACGAAATGAACTACAAAACAGGGTCTCAAATTTAGAAAACGAACCAATGCTTCCTTAAGGGCAAAGATGAGTTCGGGTGCAGCATAAAACCAGAGACTGAAATTAGCACAGATACCATTCCATTACCCAAATATGTAATAGTCAAGACCTACAGCTTGCTCAACGAAATGGACTCAACAACCCATATTCAAAGCCCAGGAATATACCTGACTAGTAAGAATCATAAAACCCATGGATTTATATGTCTACAGAAGAGAATCAAGTGTGTGTACAGCGGCATAAATGCAGCAGTGAAAATGTGATAAATCCCATTATCAAAATAAATTAAATAAACAAAACACAGTGACAGTGAAATAGAGAGCAATTCTTAAATAATTCATTCAGGGTTTGTGATGCAACCTGGATTTACCACATCTACACCCAGAGCCATGTGAGACATAAGGTTGGGCACTTCGGGCTGATAGCATTGGTGACGTTCGATGAGCAAATGCAGACCCTTTGAAGTCATACTGCATGGTACCCATTCCATGGGTCCCAACTCTCCAGGTTTAAGGGAGCCTTCCTTCAGCTAAAACATGCATGGGAAACCCACAGTATGGTGCACCGTGTGACCGGGAAACGTTTTCACATGCATCTCAGTTTTCGTCCCGTTTTACTCGGGTTCACCATTCGAGACCCTTTACTAACACTCTCCCCACTTGGAGAGTCAGTGCCTTTAACCTCCTGTTTGGCACAGTTTGCAATTTCTGCGCAAGATGAACAGGAATAGGGAGAACCAATGAGAGACTAGCTGTAGGTGTCTGCACGGGCAAATTTAACGCTCATTTCCCACCAGGAAGAGGAATTAACCAAAGGCTCAGCATGCCGTGCGGGAACCAGATTAGGGCCTGAAGCAATCCTGCGGGTTTGCGGCCAGCTCACAAGAAAGCGAGTTGAAGAAAGGAGCTCAGGGGCACTGTAATTCACAAACATGCAGGGTTAAAAATGACAGCTATCGTCCAATAATATATTGAAGTAAGTCTGCGAAGAGGACTTGAAAGCGGGGCAGAATTGCAGGAAAACGATTTCAGGGGGTAGACTGGAATTGCACTTAAAGCATAGGAAAAGAGGCAGAACGGCGACAATGATGCTCTTGGCCAAAAAGGGCGTATGCGTTTTCTCCTGAATATATTCAGGAAAAAACGCATACGCCCCTTTTGGTCAAACAAGCAAGCATGTTAAAGAAATCTGCACTACAATGAAGTCTCACTTCCCCGGTCAAAAGGGCCATCTGAAAAATGTGTAAAATCCAGAAAGGCAGCACAGGCCATGGAGAACAGGGAGCCTTGTTATGCTGATGGGCGGGATGTAAATTGCCAACAGCCACTCTGGAGAAGTATATGGTGTTTCCTGAAACACCTAGAAAACAAAGGAACAGAGCCTAGGGCACTTCCACTTATAGTCCTATAGCTTAAGGAAATTACAATCAAAAACACACAGCCACCCCAAAGTTTGGGACGGCTCTGTTGACAAGAACCTCGTCGACATTACCAGTTAAATATGCCAGAAATCGAAAAATGGATAAAGAAGTTGTGGTACGTACGTATAATGTAATATCACTCAGCAATGAAATCTATGTCATCAGGCCCGTAGCGGCATAATGTGTGGATTCAGGTATGATGATTCTAAGTGAAAACAGTCACACAGAAAAAGAAACATCATAAGATATCACTAATACACGGAATATAAACTTGGCTACACATGAACTGAATTACACAAAAGAACAGGGTCTCAAATTTAGAAAACCAACTTATGCTTGCTTACGGGGAAAGGTGAGTTGGGGTGCTGCATAAAACAAGAGATTGAACTTAGCACAGATACCTTTCCATAAGCCAAATATGTAATAGAGAAGACCTACTCCTTGCTCAACGAAATGGCCTCAACGCCCCATATTCAACGCCTAGGCATATACCTGACTAGTAAGAATCTTAAAGCCTACGGATTTATATGTCTCCGTAAGACAATCAAGTGTGTGTACAGCAGAGTAAACGCAGCAGTGAAAATCAGCTAAATCCCATTATAAAAATAAATTTCAAGAAAAAACACAATGACAGTGAAATAGAGAGCAATTCCTCAATGATTCATTCATGGCTTGTGATGAAACCTGGATTAACCACCTCTACCCCCCAGAGCTGGGTGAGACATAAGGCTGGACTCTTGGGGCTGATTGGATTGTTGAGGTACAGTGAGCAAATGCAGAGCCTTTGAAGTCATACTCCAGGGTACCCATTCCATGGGTCCCAACTCTCCAGGTTTAAGGGATTCTTCCTTCAGCTAAAACATGCATGGGAAACCCAGAGTATGGTCCACCGTGTGATCTGGAAACGTTTTTAAATGCATCTCAGTTTTCGTCCCCTGGTACTCGGGTTCACCATTCCAGACGCTTTACTAACACTCTCCCCACTTGGAGAGTCAGTGCCTTTAACCTCCTGTTTGGCACAGTTTGCAATTTCTGCGCAACATGAACAGGAATAGGGAGAACCAATGAGAGACTAGCTGTAGGTGTCTGCACGGGCAAATTTGACTCTCACTTCCCACCAGGAAGAGGAATTAACCACAGGCTCAGCATGCCGTGCCGGAACCAGATTAAGGCCTGAAGCAATTCTGTGCGTTTGCGGCTAGCTCACATGAAAGCGAGTTGAAGAAAGGAGCTCAGGGGCACTGTAATTCACAAACATGCAGAGTTATAAATGACAGCTATCGTCCAAAAATATATTGAAGGAAGGCTGCGAAGAGGACTTGAAACCGGGGCAGAATTTCAGGAAAACGATTACAGGGGGTAGACTGGAATTGCATTTTAAGCATAGGAATAGGGGCAGAACGTCGATAATGAAGCAGTTGGCCCAAAAGTGCGTATGCGTTTTTTCCTGAATATATTCAGGAAAAAACGCATACGCCCTTTTGGGCCAACCAAGCAAGCTTGTAATGGAATTCTGCACCACAATGAAGCCTCACTGCCCCCCGGTCAAAAGGGTCATCTGAAAAAAGTGTAAAATCCAGAAAGGCACGTCAGGCCATGGAGTAGAGGGAGCCTTGTTATGTTGATGGGCGGTATGTAAATTGCCAACAACCACTCTGGAGAAGTGTATGGTGTTCCTGAAACACCAAAAACAAAGCAACGGAGCCTATGGCACTTTCACTTATGGTCATATAGCTTAGGGAATTTAAAATCAAAAACACAGAGCCACCCCAAATTTTCAGACGGCTCTGATTATAAGAACCTCGTCTGCGGTACAAGTTAAATATCCCAGAAAGCGAAAAATGGATAAAGAACTTTTGGTACGTATATACAATGGAATATCACTCAGCAATGAAATCTATGGCATCAGGCCCGTCGCGGCATAATGAGTGGATTCAGGTACGATGATTCTAAGTGAAATAAGTCACACAGAAAAAGAAACCTCATAAGATATCACTAATACACAGAATGTAAACTTGGCTACACACGAAATGAACTACAAAACAGGGTCTCAAATTTAGAAAACCAACCAATGCTTCCTTAAGGGCAAAGATGAGTTCGGGTGCAGCATAAAACCAGAGATTGAAATTAGCACAGATACCATTCCATTACCCAAATATGTAATAGTCAAGACCTACACCTTGCTCAACGAAATGGACTCAACAACCCATATTCAAAGCTCAGGAATATACCTGACTAGTAAGAATCATAAAACCCATGGATTTATATGTCTACAGAAGAGAATCAAGTGTGTGTAAAGCGGCATAAATGCAGCAGTGAAAATGTGATAAATCCCATTATCAAAATAAATTAAAAAAACAAAACACAGTGACAGTGAAATAGAGAGCAATTCTTAAATAATTCATTCAGGGTTTGTGATGCAACCTGGATTTACCACATCTACACCCAGAGCCAAGTGAGACATAAGGTTGGGCTCTTCGGGCTGATAGCATTGGTGACGATCGATGAGCAAATGCAGACCCTTTGAAGTCATACTCCAGGGTACCCATTCCATGGGTCCCAACTCTCCAGGTTTAAGGGAGACTTCCTTCCGCTAAAACATGCATGGGAAACCCACAGTATGGTGCACCGTGTGACCGGGAAACGTTTTCAAATGGATCTCAGTTTTCGTCCCCTTTTACTCGGGTTCACCATTCCAGACCCTTTACTAACACTCTCCCCACTTGGAGAGTCAGTGCCTTTAACCTCCTGTTTGGCACAGTTTGCAATTTCTGCGCAAGATGAACAGGAATAGGGAGAACCAATGAGAGACTAGCTGTAGGTGTCTGCACGGGCAAATTTAACGCTCATTTTCCAAGAGGAAGAGGAATTAACCAAAGGCTCAGCATGCCGTGCCGGAACCAGATTAGTGCCTGAAGGAATCCTGCGGGTTTGCGGGCAGCTCACAAGATAGCGAGTTGAAGAAAGGAGCTCAGGGGCACTGTAACTCACAAACCTGCAGAGTTATAAATGACAGCTATCGTCCAAAAAAATATTGAAGGAAGGCTGCGAAGACGACTTGTAAGCGGGGCAGAATTGCAGGAAAACGATTTCGGGGGTAGACGGGAATTGCATTTAAAGCATAGGAAAAGAGGCAGAACGTCGACAATGATGCTCTTGGCCAAAAAGGGCGTATGCGTTTTTTCCTGAATATATTCAGGAAAAAACGCATACGCCCTTTTTGGCCAACCAAGCAAGCATGTTAAAGAAATCTGCACTAAAATGAAGTCTCACTGCCCCCCGGTCAAAAGGGCCATCTGAAAAAAGTGTAAAATCCAGAAAGGCAGCACAGGCCATGGAGAACCGGGAGCCTTGTTATGCTGATGGGCGGGATGTAAATTGCCAACAGCCACTCTGGAGAAGTGTATGGTGTTTCCTGGAACACCTAAAAAACAAAGCAACGGAGCCTACGGCACTTCCACTTATGGTCCTATAGCTTAGGGAAATTAAAATCAAAAACACACAGCCACCCCAAAGTTTCGGACGGCTCTGTTTACAAGAACCTCGTCTACGCTACAAGTTCAATATCCCAGAATGTGAAAAATGGATAAAGAAGTTGTGGTACGTACGTACAATGGAATATCATTCAGCAATGAAATCTATGTCATCAGGCCCATCGCAGCATAATGAGTGGATTCAGGTACGATGATTCTAAGTGAAATAAGTCACACAGAAAATGAAACATCATAAGATATCACTAATACACGGAATGTAAACTTGGCTACACATGAACTGAATTACAAAACAGAACAGGGTCTCAAATTTAGAAAACCAACTTATACTTGCTTATGGGGAAAGGTGAGGTGGGCTGCTGCATAAAACCAGAGATTGAAATTAACACAGATACCTTTCCATAAGCCAAATATGTAATAGGCAAGACCTACTCCTTGCTCAACGAAATGGACTCAACACCCCATATTCAACGCCTAGGAATATACCTGACTAGTAAGAATCTTCAAACCCATGGATTTATATGTCTCCGTAAGAGAATCAAGCGTTTGTTCAGTGGCCTAAACGCAGCAGTGAAAATCCGATAAATCCCATTATCAAAATAAATTTCTAAAACACAACACCATGACAGTGAAATAGAGAGCAATTCTTAAAAAATTCACTCAGGGCTTCTGATGCAACCTGGATTTACCACATCTACACCCAGAGCTGGGGAGACAAAAGGCCGGACACTTCAGCATGATAGCATTGGTGAGGTTCGGTGAGCAAATGCAGACCCTTTGAAGTCATACTTCATGGTACCCATTCCATGGGTCCCAACTCTCCAGGTTTAAGGGATTCTTCCCTCCACTAAATCATGCATGGGAAACCCAGAGTATGGTCCACTGTGTGATTGGGAAACGTTTTAAAATGCATCTCAGTTTTCATCCCTTTGTACTCGGGTTCACCATTCCAGACGCTTAACTAACACTCTCCCCACTTGGAGAGTCAATGCCTTTAACCTCCTGTTTGGCACAGTTTGCAATTTCTGCACAAGATGAAGAGGAATAGGGAGAACCAATGAGAGACTAGCTGTGGGTGTCTGCACGGGCAAATGTAATGCTCATTTCCCACCAGGAAGAGGAATTAACCAAAGGATCAGCATGCCGTGCAGGAACCAGATTAGGGCCTGAAGCAATCCTGCGGGTCTGCGGCCAGCTCAGAAGAAAGCGAGTTGAAGAAAGGAGCTCAGGGGCACTGTAATTCACAAACATGCAGGGTTAAAAATGACAGCTATCGTCCAATAATATATTGAAGTAAGTCTGCGAAGAGGACTTGAAAGCGGGGCAGAATTGCAGGAAAACGATTTCAGGGGGTAGACTGGAATTGCACTTAAAGCATAGGAAAAGAGGCAGAACGGCGACAATGATGCTCTTGGCCAAAAAGGGCGTATGCGTTTTCTCCTGAATATATTCAGGAAAAAAAGCATACGCCCCTTTTGGTCAAACAAGCAAGCATGTTAAAGAAATCTGCACTACAATGAAGTCTCACTTCCCCGGTCAAAAGGGCCATCTGAAAAATGTGTAAAATCCAGAAAGGCAGCACAGGCCATGGAGAACAGGGAGCCTTGTTATGCTGATGGGCGGGATGTAAATTGCCAACAGCCACTCTGGAGAAGTATATGGTGTTTCCTGAAACACCTAGAAAACAAAGGAACAGAGCCTAGGGCACTTCCACTTATAGTCCTATAGCTTAAGGAAATTACAATCAAAAACACACAGCCACCCCAAAGTTTGGGACGGCTCTGTTGACAAGAACCTCGTCGACATTACCAGTTAAATATGCCAGAAATCGAAAAATGGATAAAGAAGTTGTGGTACGTACGTATAATGTAATATCACTCAGCAATGAAATCTATGTCATCAGGCCCGTAGCGGCATAATGTGTGGATTCAGGTATGATGATTCTAAGTGAAAACAGTCACACAGAAAAAGAAACATCATAAGATATCACTAATACACGGAATATAAACTTGGCTACACATGAACTGAATTACACAAAAGAACAGGGTCTCAAATTTAGAAAACCAACTTATGCTTGCTTACGGGGAAAGGTGAGTTGGGGTGCTGCATAAAACAAGAGATTGAACTTAGCACAGATACCTTTCCATAAGCCAAATATGTAATAGAGAAGACCTACTCCTTGCTCAACGAAATGGCCTCAACGCCCCATATTCAACGCCTAGGCATATACCTGACTAGTAAGAATCTTAAAGCCTACGGATTTATATGTCTCCGTAAGACAATCAAGTGTGTGTACAGCAGAGTAAACGCAGCAGTGAAAATCAGCTAAATCCCATTATAAAAATAAATTTCAAGAAAAAACACAATGACAGTGAAATAGAGAGCAATTCCTCAATGATTCATTCATGGCTTGTGATGAAACCTGGATTAACCACCTCTACCCCCCAGAGCTGGGTGAGACATAAGGCTGGACTCTTGGGCCTGATTGGATTGTTGAGGTACAGTGAGCAAATGCAGAGCCTTTGAAGTCATACTCCAGGGTACCCATTCCATGGGTCCCAGCTCTCCAGGTTTAAGGGATTCTTCCTTCAGCTAAAACATGCATGGGAAACCCAGAGTATGGTCCACCGTGTGATCTGGAAACGTTTTTAAATGCATCTCAGTTTTCGTCCCCTGGTACTCGGGTTCACCATTCCAGACGCTTTACTAACACTCTCCCCACTTGGAGAGTCAGTGCCTTTAACCTCCTGTTTGGCACAGTTTGCAATTTCTGCGCAACATGAACAGGAATAGGGAGAACCAATGAGAGACTAGCTGTAGGTGTCTGCACGGGCAAATTTAACTCTCACTTCCCACCAGGAAGAGGAATTAACCACAGGCTCAGCATGCCGTGCCGGAACCAGATTAAGGCCTGAAGCAATTCTGTGCGTTTGCGGCTAGCTCACATGAAAGCGAGTTGAAGAAAGGAGCTCAGGGGCACTGTAATTCACAAACATGCAGAGTTATAAATGACAGCTATCGTCCAAAAATATATTGAAGGAAGGCTGCGAAGAGGACTTGAAACCGGGGCAGAATTTCAGGAAAACGATTACAGGGGGTAGACTGGAATTGCATTTTAAGCATAGGAATAGGGGCAGAACGTCGATAATGAAGCAGTTGGCCCAAAAGGGCGTATGCGTTTTTTCCTGAATATATTCAGGAAAAAACGCATACGCCCTTTTGGGCCAACCAAGCAAGCTTGTAATGGAATTCTGCACCACAATGAAGCCTCACTGCCCCCCGGTCAAAAGGGTCATCTGAAAAAGTGTAAAATCCAGAAAGGCACGTCAGGCCATGGAGTATAGGGAGCCTTGTTATGTTGATGGGCGGTATGTAAATTGCCAACAACCACTCTGGAGAAGTGTATGGTGTTCCTGAAACACCAAAAACAAAGCAACGGAGCCTATGGCACTTTCACTTATGGTCATATAGCTTAGGGAATTTAAAATCAAAAACACAGAGCCACCCCAAATTTTCAGACGGCTCTGATTATAAGAACCTCGTCTGCGGTACAAGTTAAATATCCCAGAAAGCGAAAAATGGATAAAGAACTTTTGGTACGTATATACAATGGAATATCACTCAGCAATGAAATCTATGGCATCAGGCCCGTCGCGGCATAATGAGTGGATTCAGGTACGATGATTCTAAGTGAAATAAGTCACACAGAAAAAGAAACCTCATAAGATATCACTAATACACAGAATGTAAACTTGGCTACACACGAAATGAACTACAAAACAGGGTCTCAAATTTAGAAAACCAACCAATGCTTCCTTAAGGGCAAAGATGAGTTCGGGTGCAGCATAAAACCAGAGATTGAAATTAGCACAGATACCATTCCATTACCCAAATATGTAATAGTCAAGACCTACACCTTGCTCAACGAAATGGACTCAACAACCCATATTCAAAGCCCAGGAATATACCTGACTAGTAAGAATCATAAAACCCATGGATTTATATGTCTACAGAAGAGAATCAAGTGTGTGTACAGCGGCATAAATGCATCAGTGAAAATGTGATAAATCCCATTATCAAAATAAATTAAAAAAACAAAACACAGTGACAGTGAAATAGAGAGCAATTCTTAAATAATTCATTCAGGGTTTGTGATGCAACCTGGATTTACCACATCTACACCCAGAGCCAAGTGAGACATAAGGTTGGGCACTTCGGGCTGATAGCATTGGTGACGTTCGATGAGCAAATGCAGACCCTTTGAAGTCATACTGCATGGTACCCATTCCATGGGTCCCAACTCTCTAGGTTTAAGGGATTCTTCCTTCAGCTAAAACATGCATGGCAAACCCACAGTATGGTGCACCGTGTGACCGGGAAACGTTTTCAAATGCATCTCAGTTTTCGTCCCCTTTTACTCGGGTTCACCATTCCAGACCCTTTACTAACACTCTCCCCACTTGGAGAGTCAGTGCCTTTAACCTCCTGTTTGGCACAGTTTGCAATTTCTGCGCAAGATGAACAGGAATAGGGAGAACCAATGAGAGACTAGCTGTAGGTGTCTGCACGGGCATATTTAACGCTCATTTCCCACCAGGAAGAGGAATTAACCAAAGGCTCAGCATGCCGTGCCGGAACCAGATTAGGGCCTGAAGCAATCCTGCGGGTTTGCGGGCAGCTCACAAGATAGCGAGTTGAAGAAAGGAGCTCAGGGGCACTGTAATTCACAAACCTGCAGAGTTATAAATGACAGCTATCGTCCAAAAAAATATTGAAGGAAGGCTGCGAAGACGACTTGTAAGCGGGGCAGAATTGCAGGAAAACGATTTCAGGGGGTAGACGGGAATTGCATTTAAAGCATAGGAAAAGAGGCAGAACGTCGACAATGATGCTCTTGGCCAAAAAGGGCGTATGCGTTTTTTCCTGAATATATTCAGGAAAAAACGCATACGCCCTTTTTGGCCAACCAAGCAAGCATGTTAAAGAAATCTGCACTAAAATGAAGTCTCACTGCCCCCCGGTCAAAAGGGCCATCTGAAAAAAGTGTAAAATCCAGAAAGGCAGCACAGGCCGTGGAGAACCGGGAGCCTTGTTATGCTGATGGGCGGGATGTAAATTGCCAACAGCCACTCTGGAGAAGTGTATGGTGTTTCCTGGAACACCTAAAAAACAAAGCAACGGAGCCTACGGCACTTCCACTTATGGTCCTATAGCTTAGGGAAATTAAAATCAAAAACACACAGCCACCCCAAAGTTTCGGACGGCTCTGTTTACAAGAACCTCGTCTACGCTACAAGTTCAATATCCCAGAATGTGAAAAATGGATAAAGAAGTTGTCGTACGTACGTACAATGGAATATCATTCAGCAATGAATTCTATGTCATCAGGCCCATCGCAGCATAATGAGTGGATTCAGGTACGATGATTCTAAGTGAAATAAGTCACACAGAAAATGAAACATCATAAGATATCACTAATACACGGAATGTAAACTTGGCTACACATGAACTGAATTACAAAACAGAACAGGGTCTCAAATTTAGAAAACCAACTTATACTTGCTTATGGGGAAAGGTGAGGTGGGCTGCTGCATAAAACCAGAGATTGAAATTAACACAGATACCTTTCCATAAGCCAAATATGTAATAGGCAAGACCTACTCCTTGCTCAACGAAATGGACTCAACACCCCATATTCAACGCCTAGGAATATACCTGACTAGTAAGAATCTTAAAACCCATGGATTTATATGTCTCCGTAAGAGAATCAAGCGTTTGTTCAGTGGCCTAAACGCAGCAGTGAAAATCCGATAAATCCCATTATCAAAATAAATTTCTAAAACACAACACCATGACAGTGAAATAGAGAGCAATTCTTAAAAAATTCACTCAGGGCTTCTGATGCAACCTGGATTTACCACATCTACACCCAGAGCTGGGGAGACAAAAGGCCGGACACTTCAGCATGATAGCATTGGTGAGGTTCGGTGAGCAAATGCAAACCCTTTGAAGTCATACTTCATGGTACCCATTCCATGGGTCCCAACTCTCCAGGTTTAAGGGATTCTTCCCTCCACTAAATCATGCATGGGAAACCCAGAGTATGGTCCACTGTGTGATTGGGAAACGTTTTCAAATGCATCTCAGTTTTCATCCCTTTGTACTCGGGTTCACCATTCCAGACGCTTAACTAACACTCTCCCCACTTGGAGAGTCAATGCCTTTAACCTCCTGTTTGGCACAGTTTGCAATTTCTGCACAAGATGAAGAGGAATAGGGAGAACCAATGAGAGACTAGCTGTGGGTGTCTGCACGGGCAAATGTAATGCTCATTTCCCACCAGGAAGAGGAATTAACCAAAGGCTCAGCATGCCGTGCGGGAACCAGATTAGGGCCTGAAGCAATCCTGCGGGTTTGCGGCCAGCTCACAAGAAAGCGAGTTGAAGAAAGGAGCTCAGGGGCACTGTAATTCACAAACATGCAGGGTTAAAAATGACAGCTATCGTCCAATAATATATTGAAGTAAGTCTGCCAAGAGGACTTGAAAGCGGGGCAGAATTGCAGGAAAACGATTTCAGGGGGTAGACTGGAATTGCACTGAAAGCATAGGAAAAGAGGCAGAACGGCGACAATGATGCTCTTGGCCAAAAAGAGCGTATGCGTTTTCTCCTGAATATATTCAGGAAAAAAAGCATACGCCCCTTTTGGTCAAACAAGCAAGCATGTTAAAGAAATCTGCACTACAATGAAGTCTCACTTCCCCGGTCAAAAGGGCCATCTGAAAAATGTGTAAAATCCAGAAAGGCAGCACAGGCCATGGAGAACAGGGAGCCTTGTTATGCTGATGGGCGGGATGTAAATTGCCAACAGCCACTCTGGAGAAGTATATGGTGTTTCCTGAAACACCTAGAAAACAAAGGAACAGAGCCTAGGGCACTTCCACTTATAGTCCTATAGCTTAAGGAAATTACAATCAAAAACACACAGCCACCCCAAAGTTTGGGACGGCTCTGTTGACAAGAACCTCGCCGACATTACCAGTTAAATATGCCAGAAATCGAAAAATGGATAAAGAAGTTGTGGTACGTACGTATAATGTAATATCACTCAGCAATGAAATCTATGTCATCAGGCCCGTAGCGGCATAATGTGTGGATTCAGGTATGATGATTCTAAGTGAAAACAGTCACACAGAAAAAGAAACATCATAAGATATCACTAATACACGGAATATAAACTTGGCTACACATGAACTGAATTACACAAAAGAACAGGGTCTCAAATTTAGAAAACCAACTTATGCTTGCTTACGGGGAAAGGTGAGTTGGGGTGCTGCATAAAACAAGAGATTGAACTTAGCACAGATACCTTTGCATAAGCCAAATATGTAATAGAGAAGACCTACTCCTTGCTCAACGAAATGGCCTCAACGCCCCATATTCAACGCCTAGGCATATACCTGACTAGTAAGAATCTTAAAGCCTACGGATTTATATGTCTCCGTAAGACAATCAAGTGTGTGTACAGCAGAGTAAACGCAGCAGTGAAAATCAGCTAAATCCCATTATAAAAATAAATTTCAAGAAAAAACACAATGACAGTGAAATAGAGAGCAATTCCTCAATGATTCATTCATGGCTTGTGATGAAACCTGGATTAACCACCTCTACCCCCCAGAGCTGGGTGAGACATAAGGCTGGACTCTTGGGCCTGATTGGATTGTTGAGGTACAGTGAGCAAATGCAGAGCCTTTGAAGTCATACTCCAGGGTACCCATTCCATGGGTCCCAGCTCTCCAGGTTTAAGGGATTCTTCCTTCAGCTAAAACATGCATGGGAAACCCAGAGTATGGTCCACCGTGTGATCTGGAAACGTTTTTAAATGCATCTCAGTTTTCGTCCCCTGGTACTCGGGTTCACCATTCCAGACGCTTTACTAACACTCTCCCCACTTGGAGAGTCAGTGCCTTTAACCTCCTGTTTGGCACAGTTTGCAATTTCTGCGCAACATGAACAGGAATAGGGAGAACCAATGAGAGACTAGCTGTAGGTGTCTGCACGGGCAAATTTAACTCTCACTTCCCACCAGGAAGAGGAATTAACCACAGGCTCAGCATGCCGTGCCGGAACCAGATTAAGGCCTGAAGCAATTCTGTGCGTTTGCGGCTAGCTCACATGAAAGCGAGTTGAAGAAAGGAGCTCAGGGGCACTGTAATTCACAAACATGCAGAGTTATAAATGACAGCTATCGTCCAAAAATATATTGAAGGAAGGCTGCGAAGAGGACTTGAAACCGGGGCAGAATTTCAGGAAAACGATTACAGGGGGTAGACTGGAATTGCATTTTAAGCATAGGAATAGGGGCAGAACGTCGATAATGAAGCAGTTGGCCCAAAAGGGCGTATGCGTTTTTTCCTGAATATATTCAGGAAAAAACGCATACGCCCTTTTGGGCCAACCAAGCAAGCTTGTAATGGAATTCTGCACCACAATGAAGCCTCACTGCCCCCCGGTCAAAAGGGTCATCTGAAAAAAGTGTAAAATCCAGAAAGGCACGTCAGGCCATGGAGAACCGGGAGCCTTGTTATGTTGATGGGCGGTATGTAAATTGCCAACAATCACTCTGGAGAAGTGTATGGTGTTCCTGAAACACCAAAAACAAAGCAACGGAGCCTATGGCACTTTCACTTATGGTCATATAGCTTAGGGAATTTAAAATCAAAAACACAGAGCCATCCCAAATTTTCAGACGGCTCTGATTATAAGAACCTCTTCTGCGGAACAAGTTAAATATCCCAGAAAGCGAAAAATGGATAAAGAACTTTTGGTACGTATATACAATGGAATATCACTCAGCAATGAAATTTATGTCATCAGGCCCGTCGCGGCATAATGAGTGGATTCAGGTACGATGATTCTAAGTGAAATAAGTCACACAGAAAAAGAAACCTCATAAGATATCACTAATACACAGAATGTAAACTTGGCTACACACGAAATGAACTACAAAACAGGGTCTCAAATTTAGAAAACCAACCAATGCTTCCTTAAGGGCAAAGATGAGTTCGGGTGCAGCATAAAACCAGAGATTGAAATTAGCACAGATACCATTCCATAACCCAAATATGTAATAGTCAAGACCTACACATTGCTCAACAAAATGGACTCAACAACCCATATTCAAACCCTAGGAATATACCTGACTAGTAAGAATCATAAAACCCATGGATTTATATGTCTACAGAAGAGAATCAAGTGTGTGTACAGCGGCATAAATGCAGCAGTGAAAATGTGATAAATTCCATTATCAAAATAAATTTAAAAAACAAAACACAGTGACAGTGAAATAGAGAGCAATTCTTAAATAATTCATTCAGGGTTTGTGATGCAACCTGGATTTACCACATCTACACCCAGAGCCAAGTTAGACATAAGGTTGGGCACTTCGGGCTGATAGCATTGGTGACGTTCGATGAGCAAATGCAGACCCTTTGAAGTCATACTGCATGGTACCCATTCCATGGGTCCCAACTCTCCAGGTTTAAGGGATTCTTCCTTCAACTAAAACATGCATGGGAAACCCACAGTATGGTGCACCGCATGACCGGAAAACGTTTTCAAATGCATCTCAGTTTTCGTCCCCTTTTACTCGGGTTCAAAAAGGGCCATCTGAAAAAAGTATGAAATCCAGAAAGGCAGCACAGGCCGTGGAGAACCGGGAGCCTTGTTATGCTGATGGGCGGGATGTAAATTGCCAACAGCCACTCTGGAGAAGTGTATGGTGTTTCCTGGAACACCTAAAAAACAAAGCAACGGAGCCTACGGCACTTCCACTTATGGTCCTATAGCTTAGGGAAATTAAAATCAAAAACACACAGCCACCCCAAAGTTTCGGACGGCTCTGTTTACAAGAACCTCGTCTACGCTACAAGTTCAATATCCCAGAATGTGAAAAATGGATAAAGAAGTTGTGGTACGTACGTACAATGGAATATCATTCAGCAATGAAATCTATGTCATCAGGCCC
Source organism: Delphinapterus leucas (assembly GCF_059928025.1). Taxonomy (NCBI): domain Eukaryota; kingdom Metazoa; phylum Chordata; class Mammalia; order Artiodactyla; family Monodontidae; genus Delphinapterus; species Delphinapterus leucas. The sequence continues at coordinate 1,285,033 of NW_028322265.1, read as the reverse complement.
ATCGCAGCATAATGAGTGGATTCAGGTACGATGATTCTAAGTGAAATAAGTCACACAGAAAATGAAACATCATAAGATATCACTAATACACGGAATGTAAACTTGGCTACACATGAACTGAATTACAAAACAGAACAGGGTCTCAAATTTAGAAAACCAACTTATACTTGTTTATGGGGAAAGGTGAGGTGGGCTGCTGCATAAAACCAGAGATTGAAATTAACACAGATACCTTTCCATAAGCCAAATATGTAATAGGCAAGACCTACTCCTTGCTCAACGAAATGGACTCAACACCCCATATTCAACGCCTAGGAATATACCTGACTAGTAAGAATCTTAAAACCCATGGATTTATATGTCTCCGTAAGAGAATCAAGCGTTTGTTCAGTGGCCTAAACGCAGCAGTGAAAATCCGATAAATCCCATTATCAAAATAAATTTCTAAAACACAACACCATGACAGTGAAATAGAGAGCAATTCTTAAAAAATTCACTCAGGGCTTCTGATGCAACCTGGATTTACCACATCTACACCCAGAGCTGGGGAGACAAAAGGCCGGACACTTCAGCATGATAGCATTGGTGAGGTTCGGTGAGCAAATGCAGACCCTTTGAAGTCATACTTCATGGTACCCATTCCATGGGTCCCAACTCTCCAGGTTTAAGGGATTCTTCCTTCCAGTAAATCATGCATGGGAAACCCAGAGTATGGTCCACTGTGTGATTGGGAAACGTTTTCAAATGCATCTCAGTTTTCATCCCTTTGTACTCGGGTTCACCATTCCAGACGCTTAACTAACACTCTCCCCACTTCGAGAGTCAATGCCTTTAACCTCCTGTTTGGCACAGTTTGCAATTTCTCCACAAGATGAAGAGGAATAGGGAGAACCAATGAGAGACTAGCTGTGGGTGTCTGCACGGGCAAATGTAATGCTCATTTCCCACCAGGAAGAGGAATTAACCAAAGGCTCAGCATGCCGTGCGGGAACCAGATTAGGGCCTGAAGCAATCCTGCGGGTCTGCGGCCAGCTCAGAAGAAAGCGAGTTGAAGAAAGGAGCTCAGGGGCACTGTAATTCACAAACATGCAGGGTTAAAAATGACAGCTATCGTCCAATAATATATTGAAGTAAGTCTGCGAAGAGGACTTGAAAGCGGGGCAGAATTGCAGGAAAACGATTTCAGGGGGTAGACTGGAATTGCACTTAAAGCATAGGAAAAGAGGCAGAACGGCGACAATGATGCTCTTGGCCAAACAGGGCGTATGCGTTTTCTCCTGAATATACTCAGGAAAAAACGCATATGCCCCTTTTGGTCAAACAAGCAAGCATGTTAAAGAAATCTGCACTACAATGAAGTCTCACTTCCCCGGTCAAAAGGGCCATCTGAAAAATGTGTAAAATCCAGAAAGGCAGCACAGGCCATGGAGAACAGGGAGCCTTGTTATGCTGATGGGCGGGATGTAAATTGCCAACAGCCACTCTGGAGAAGTATATGGTGTTTCCTGAAACACCTAGAAAACAAAGGAACAGAGCCTAGGGCACTTCCACTTATAGTCCTATAGCTTAAGGAAATTACAATCAAAAACACACAGCCACCCCAAAGTTTGGGACGGCTCTGTTGACAAGAACCTCGTCGACATTACCAGTTAAATATGCCAGAAATCGAAAAATGGATAAAGAAGTTGTGGTACGTACATATAATGTAATATCACTCAGCAATGAAATCTATGTCATCAGGCCCGTAGCGGCATAATGTGTGGATTCAGGTATGATGATTCTAAGTGAAAACAGTCACACAGAAAAAGAAACATCATAAGATATCACTAATACACGGAATATAAACTTGGCTACACATGAACTGAATTACACAAAAGAACAGGGTCTCAAATTTAGAAAACCAACTTATGCTTGCTTACGGGGAAAGGTGAGTTGGGGTGCTGCATAAAACAAGAGATTGAACTTAGCACAGATACCTTTCCATAAGCCAAATATGTAATAGAGAAGACCTACTCCTTGCTCAACGAAATGGCCTCAACGCCCCATATTCAACGCCTAGGCATATACCTGACTAGTAAGAATCTTAAAGCCTACGGATTTATATGTCTCCGTAAGACAATCAAGTGTGTGTACAGCAGAGTAAACGCAGCAGTGAAAATCAGCTAAATCCCATTATAAAAATAAATTTCAAGAAAAAACACAATGACAGTGAAATAGAGAGCAATTCCTCAATGATTCATTCATGGCTTGTGATGAAACGTGGATTAACCACCTCTACCCCCCAGAGCTGGGTGAGACATAAGGCTGGACTCTTGGGCCTGATTGGATTGTTGAGGTACAGTGAGCAAATGCAGAGCCTTTGAAGTCATACTCCAGGGTACCCATTCCATGGGTCCCAACTCTCCAGGTTTAAGGGATTCTTCCTTCAGCTAAAACATGCATGGGAAACCCAGAGTATGGTCCACCGTGTGATCTGGAAACGTTTTTAAATGCATCTCAGTTTTCGTCCCCTGGTACTCGGGTTCACCATTCCAGACGCTTTACTAACACTCTCCCCACTTGGAGAGTCAGTGCCTTTAACCTCCTGTTTGGCACAGTTTGCAATTTCTGCGCAACATGAACAGGAATAGGGAGAACCAATGAGAGACTAGCTGTAGGTGTCTGCACGGGCAAATTTAACTCTCACTTCCCACCAGGAAGAGGAATTAACCACAGGCTCAGCATGCCGTGCCGGAACCAGATTAAGGCCTGAAGCAATTCTGTGCGTTTGCGGCTAGCTCACATGAAAGCGAGTTGAAGAAAGGAGCTCAGGGGCACTGTAACTCACAAACCTGCAGAGTTATAAATGACAGCTCTCGTCCAAAAAAATATTGAAGGAAGTCTGCGAAGACGACTTGTAAGCGGGGCAGAATTGCAGGAAAACGATTTCAGGGGGTAGACGGGAATTGCATTTAAAGCATAGGAAAAGAGGCAGAACGTCGACAATGATGCTCTTGGCCAAAAAGGGCGTATGCGTTTTTTCCTGAATATATTCAGGAAAAAACGCATACGCCCTTTTGGGCCAACCAAGCAAGCTTGTAATGGAATTCTGCACCACAATGAAGCCTCACTGCCCCCCGGTCAAAAGGGTCATCTGAAAAAAGTGTAAAATCCAGAAAGGCACGTCAGGCCATGGAGAACCGGGAGCCTTGTTATGTTGATGGGAGGTATGTAAATTGCCAACAATCACTCTGGAGAAGTGTATGGTGTTCCTGAAACACCAAAAACAAAGCAACGGAGCCTATGGCACTTTCACTTATGGTCATATAGCTTAGGGAATTTAAAATCAAAAACACAGAGCCATCCCAAATTTTCAGACGGCTCTGATTATAAGAACCTCGTCTGCGGTACAAGTTAAATATCCCAGAAAGCGAAAAATGGATAAAGAACTTTTGGTACGTATATACAATGGAATATCACTCAGCAATGAAATTTATGTCATCAGGCCCGTCGCGGCATAATGAGTGGATTCAGGTACGATGATTCTAAGTGAAATAAGTCACACAGAAAAAGAAACCTCATAAGATATCACTAATACACAGAATGTAAACTTGGCTACACACGAAATGAACTACAAAACAGGGTCTCAAATTTAGAAAACCAACCAATGCTTCCTTAAGGGCAAAGATGAGTTCGGGTGCAGCATAAAACCAGAGATTGAAATTAGCACAGATACCATTCCATAACCCAAATATGTAATAGTCAAGACCTACACATTGCTCAACAAAATGGACTCAACAACCCATATTCAAACCCTAGGAATATACCTGACTAGTAAGAATCATAAAACCCATGGATTTATATGTCTACAGAAGAGAATCAAGTGTGTGTACAGCGGCATAAATGCAGCAGTGAAAATGTGATAAATTCCATTATCAAAATAAATTTAAAAAACAAAACACAGTGACAGTGAAATAGAGAGCAATTCTTAAATAATTCATTCAGGGTTTGTGATGCAACCTGGATTTACCACATCTACACCCAGAGCCAAGTGAGACATAAGGTTGGGCACTTCGGGATGATAGCATTGGTGACGTTCGATGAGCAAATGCAGACCCTTTGAAGTCATACTGCATGGTACCCATTCCATGGGTCCCAACTCTCCAGGTTTAAGGGATTCTTCCTTCAGCTAAAACATGCATGGGAAACCCACAGTATGGTGCACCGCATGACCGGAAAACGTTTTCAAATGCATCTCAGTTTTCGTCCCCTTTTACTCGGGTTCAAAAAGGGCCATCTGAAAAAAGTGTGAAATCCAGAAAGGCAGCACAGGCCGTGGAGAACCGGGAGCCTTGTTATGCTGATGGGCGGGATGTAAATTGCCAACAGCCACTCTGGAGAAGTGTATGGTGTTTCCTGGAACACCTAAAAAACAAAGCAACGGAGCCTACGGCACTTCCACTTATGGTCCTATAGCTTAGGGAAATTAAAATCAAAAACACACAGCCACCCCAAAGTTTCGGACGGCTCTGTTTACAAGAACCTCGTCTACGCTACAAGTTCAATATCCCAGAATGTGAAAAATGGATAAAGAAGTTGTGGTACGTACGTACAATGGAATATCATTCAGCAATGAAATCTATGTCATCAGGCCCATCGCAGCATAATGAGTGGATTCAGGTACGATGATTCTAAGTGAAATAAGTCACACAGAAAATGAAACATCATAAGATATCACTAATACACGGAATGTAAACTTGGCTACACATGAACTGAATTACAAAACAGAACAGGGTCTCAAATTTAGAAAACCAACTTATACTTGCTTATGGGGAAAGGTGAGGTGGGCTGCTGCATAAAACCAGAGATTGAAATTAACACAGATACCTTTCCATAAGCCAAATATGTAATAGGCAAGACCTACTCCTTGCTCAACGAAATGGACTCAACACCCCATATTCAACGCCTAGGAATATACCTGACTAGTAAGAATCTTCAAACCCATGGATTTATATGTCTCCGTAAGAGAATCAAGCGTTTGTTCAGTGGCCTAAACGCAGCAGTGAAAATCCGATAAATCCCATTATCAAAATAAATTTCTAAAACACAACACCATGACAGTGAAATAGAGAGCAATTCTTAAAAAATTCACTCAGGGCTTCTGATGCAACCTGGATTTACCACATCTACACCCAGAGCTGGGGAGACAAAAGGCCGGACACTTCAGCATGATAGCATTGGTGAGGTTCGGTGAGCAAATGCAGACCCTTTGAAGTCATACTTCATGGTACCCATTCCATGGGTCCCAACTCTCCAGGTTTAAGGGATTCTTCCCTCCACTAAATCATGCATGGGAAACCCAGAGTATGGTCCACTGTGTGATTGGGAAACGTTTTCAAATGCATCTCAGTTTTCATCCCTTTGTACTCGGGTTCACCATTCCAGACGCTTAACTAACACTCTCCCCACTTGGAGAGTCAATGCCTTTAAACTCCTGTTTGGCACAGTTTGCAATTTCTGCACAAGATGAAGAGGAATAGGGAGAACCAATGAGAGACTAGCTGTGGGTGTCTGCACGGGCAAATGTAATGCTCATTTCCCACCAGGAAGAGGAATTAACCAAAGGCTCAGCATGCCGTGCGGGAACCAGATTAGGGCCTGAAGCAATCCTGCGGGTTTGCGGCCAGCTCACAAGAAAGCGAGTTGAAGAAAGGAGCTCAGGGGCACTGTAATTCACAAACATGCAGGGTTAAAAATGACAGCTATCGTCCAATAATATATTGAAGTAAGTCTGCGAAGAGGACTTGAAAGCGGGGCAGAATTGCAGGAAAACGATTTCAGGGGGTAGACTGGAATTGCACTTAAAGCATAGGAAAAGAGGCAGAACGGCGACAATGATGCTCTTGGCCAAAAAGGGCGTATGCGTTTTCTCCTGAATATATTCAGGAAAAAACGCATACGCCCCTTTTGGTCAAACAAGCAAGCATGTTAAAGAAATCTGCACTACAATGAAGTCTCACTTCCCCGGTCAAAAGGGCCATCTGAAAAATGTGTAAAATCCAGAAAGGCAGCACAGGCCATGGAGAACAGGGAGCCTTGTTATGCTGATGGGCGGGATGTAAATTGCCAACAGCCACTCTGGAGAAGTATATGGTGTTTCCTGAAACACCTAGAAAACAAAGGAACAGAGCCTAGGGCACTTCCACTTATAGTCCTATAGCTTAAGGAAATTACAATCAAAAACACACAGCCACCCCAAAGTTTGGGACGGCTCTGTTGACAAGAACCTCGTCGACATTACCAGTTAAATATGCCAGAAATCGAAAAATGGATAAAGAAGTTGTGGTACGTACGTATAATGTAATATCACTCAGCAATGAAATCTATGTCATCAGGCCCGTAGCGGCATAATGTGTGGATTCAGGTATGATGATTCTAAGTGAAAACAGTCACACAGAAAAAGAAACATCATAAGATATCACTAATACACGGAATATAAACTTGGCTACACATGAACTGAATTACACAAAAGAACAGGGTCTCAAATTTAGAAAACCAACTTATGCTTGCTTACGGGGAAAGGTGAGTTGGGGTGCTGCATAAAACAAGAGATTGAACTTAGCACAGATACCTTTCCATAAGCCAAATATGTAATAGAGAAGACCTACTCCTTGCTCAACGAAATGGCCTCAACGCCCCATATTCAACGCCTAGGCATATACCTGACTAGTAAGAATCTTAAAGCCTACGGATTTATATGTCTCCGTAAGACAATCAAGTGTGTGTACAGCAGAGTAAACGCAGCAGTGAAAATCAGCTAAATCCCATTATAAAAATAAATTTCAAGAAAAAACACAATGACAGTGAAATAGAGAGCAATTCCTCAATGATTCATTCATGGCTTGTGATGAAACCTGGATTAACCACCTCTACCCCCCAGAGCTGGGTGAGACATAAGGCTGGACTCTTGGGCCTGATTGGATTGTTGAGGTACAGTGAGCAAATGCAGAGCCTTTGAAGTCATACTCCAGGGTACCCATTCCATGGGTCCCAACTCTCCAGGTTTAAGGGATTCTTCCTTCAGCTAAAACATGCATGGGAAACCCAGAGTATGGTCCACCGTGTGATCTGGAAACGTTTTTAAATGCATCTCAGTTTTCGTCCCCTGGTACTCGGGTTCACCATTCCAGACGCTTTACTAACACTCTCCCCACTTGGAGAGTCAGTGCCTTTAACCTCCTGTTTGGCACAGTTTGCAATTTCTGCGCAACATGAACAGGAATAGGGAGAACCAATGAGAGACTAGCTGTAGGTGTCTGCACGGGCAAATTTAACTCTCACTTCCCACCAGGAAGAGGAATTAACCACAGGCTCAGCATGCCGTGCCAGAACCAGATTAAGGCCTGAAGCAATTCTGTGCGTTTGCGGCTAGCTCACATGAAAGCGAGTTGAAGAAAGGAGCTCAGGGGCACTGTAACTCACAAACCTGCAGAGTTATAAATGACAGCTCTCGTCCAAAAAAATATTGAAGGAAGGCTGCGAAGAGGACTTGAAACCGGGGCAGGATTTCAGGAAAACGATTACAGGGGGTAGACTGGAATTGCATTTTAAGCATAGGAATAGGGGCAGAACGTCGATAATGAAGCAGTTGGCCCAAAAGGGCGTATGCGTTTTTTCCTGAATATATTCAGGAAAAAACGCATACGCCCTTTTGGGCCAACCAAGCAAGCTTGTAATGGAATTCTGCACCACAATGAAGCCTCACTGCCCCCCGGTCAAAAGGGTCATCTGAAAAAAGTGTAAAATCCAGAAAGGCACGTCAGGCCATGGAGTATAGGGAGCCTTGTTATGTTGATGGGCGGTATGTAAATTGCCAACAACCACTCTGGAGAAGTGTATGGTGTTCCTGAAACACCAAAAAAAAGCAACGGAGCCTATGGCACTTTCACTTATGGTCATATAGCTTAGGGAATTTAAAATCAAAAACACAGAACCACCCCAAATTTTCAGACGGCTCTGATTATAAGAACCTCGCCTGCGGTACAAGTTAAATATCCCAGAAAGCGAAAAATGGATAAAGAACTTTTGGTACGTATATACAATGGAATATCACTCAGCAATGAAATCTATGTCATCAGGCCCGTCGCGGCATAATGAGTGGATTCAGGTACGATGATTCTAAGTGAAATAAGTCACACAGAAAAAGAAACCTCCTAAGATATCACTAATACACAGAATGTAAACTTGGCTACACACGAAATGAACTACAAAACAGGGTCTCAAATTTAGAAAACCAACCAAAGCTTCCTTAAGGGCAAAGATGAGTTCGGGTGCAGCATAAAACCAGAGATTGAAATTAGCACAGATACCATTCCATTACCCAAATATGTAATAGTCAAGACCTACACCTTGCTCAACGAAATGGACTCAACAACCCATATTCAAAGCCCAGGAATATACCTGACTAGTAAGAATCATAAAACCCATGGATTTATATGTCTACAGAAGAGAATCAAGTGTGTGTAAAGCGGCATAAATGCAGCAGTGAAAATGTGATAAATCCCATTATCAAAATAAATTAAAAAAATAAAACACAGTGACAGTGAAATAGAGAGCAATTCTTAAATAATTCATTCAGGGTTTGTGATGCAACCTGGATTTACCACATCTACACCCAGAGCTGGGGAGACAAAAGGCCGGACACTTCAGCATGATAGCATTGGTGAGGTTCGGTGCGCAAATGCAGACCCTTTGAAGTCATACTGCATGGTACCCATTCCATGGGTCCCAACTCTCCAGGCTTAAGGGATTCTTCCTTCAGCTAAAACATGCATGGGAAACCCACAGTATGGTGCACCGTGTGACCGGGAAACGTTTTCAAATGCATCTCAGTTTTCGTCCCCTTTTACTCGGGTTCACCATTCCAGACCCTTTACTAACACTCTCCCCACTTGGAGAGTCAGTGCCTTTAACCTCCTGTTTGGCACAGTTTGCAATTTCTGCGCAAGATGAACAGGAATAGGGAGAACCAATGAGAGACTAGCTGTAGGTGTCTGCACGGGCAAATTTAACGCTCATTTCCCACCAGGAAGAGGAATTAACCAAACGCTCAGCATGCCATGCCGGAACCAGATTAGAGCCTGAAGCAATCCTGCGGGTTTGCGGGCAGCTCACAAGATAGCGAGTTGAAGAAAGGAGCTCAGGGGCACTGTAACTCACAAACCTGCAGAGTTATAAATGACAGCTATCGTCCAAAAAATATTGAAGGAAGGCTGCGTAGACGACTTGTAAGCGGGGCAGAATTGCAGGAAAACGATTTCAGGGGGTAGACGGGAATTGCATTTAAAGCATAGGAAAAGAGGCAGAACGTCGACAATGATGCTCTTGGCCAAAGAGGGCGTATGCGTTTTTTCCTGAATATATTCAGGAAAAAACGCATACGCTCTTTTTGGCCAACCAAGCAAGCATGTTAAAGAAATCTGCACTAAAATGATGTCTCACGGCCCCCCGGTCAAAAGGGCCATCTGAAAAAAGTGTAAAATCCAGAAAGGCAGCACAGGCCATGGAGAACCGGGAGCCTTGTTATGCTGATGGGCGGGATGTATATTGCCAACAGCCACTCTGGAGAAGTGTATGGTGTTTCCTGGAACACCTAAAAAACAAAGCAACGGAGACTACGGCACTTCCACTTATGGTCCTATAGCTTAGGGAAATTAAAATCAAAAACACACAGCCACCCCAAAGTTTCGGACGGCTCTGTTTACAAGAACCTCGTCTACGCTACAAGTTCAATATCCCAGAATGAGAAAAATGGATAAAGAAGTTGTGGTACGTACGTACAATGGAATATCATTCAGCAATGAAATCTATGTCATCAGGCCCATCGCAGCATAATGAGTGGATTCAGGTACGATGATTCTAAGTGAAATAAGTCACACAGAAAATGAAACATCATAAGATATCACTAATACACGGAATGTAAACTTGGCTACACATGAACTGAATTACAAAACAGAACAGGGTCTCAAATTTAGAAAACCAACTTATACTTGCTTATGGGGAAAGGTGAGGTGGGCTGCTGCATAAAACCAGAGATTGAAATTAACACAGATACCTTTCCATAAGCCAAATATGTAATAGGCAAGACCTACTCCTTGCTCAAAGAAATGGACTCAACACCCCATATTCAACGCCTAGGAATATACCTGACTAGTAAGAATCTTAAAACCCATGGATTTATATGTCTCCGTAAGAGAATCAAGCGTTTGTTCAGTGGCCTAAACGCAGCAGTGAAAATCCGATAAATCCCATTATCAAAATAAATTTCTAAAACACAACACCATGACAGTGAAATAGAGAGCAATTCTTAAAAAATTCACTCAGGGCTTCTGATGCAACCTGGATTTACCACATCTACACCCAGAGCTGGGGAGACAAAAGGCCGGACACTTCAGCATGATAGCATTGGTGAGGTTCGGTGAGCAAATGCAGACCCTTTGAAGTCATACTTCATGGTACCCATTCCATGGGTCCCAACTCTCCAGGTTTAAGGGATTCTTCCCTCCACTAAATCATGCATGGGAAACCCAGAGTATGGTCCACTGTGTGATTGGGAAACGTTTTCAAATGCATCTCAGTTTTCATCCCTTTGTACTCGGGTTCACCATTCCAGACGCTTAACTAACACTCTCCCCACTTGGAGAGTCAATGCCTTTAACCTCCTGTTTGGCACAGTTTGCAATTTCTGCACAAGATGAAGAGGAATAGGGAGAACCAATGAGAGACTAGCTGTGGGTGTCTGCACGGGCAAATGTAATGCTCATTTCCCACCAGGAAGAGGAATTAACCAAAGGATCAGCATGCCGTGCAGGAACCAGATTAGGGCCTGAAGCAATCCTGCGGGTTTGCGGCCAGCTCACAAGAAAGCGAGTTGAAGAAAGGAGCTCAGGGGCACTGTAATTCACAAACATGCAGGGTTAAAAATGACAGCTATCGTCCAATAATATATTGAAGTAAGTCTGCGAAGAGGACTTGAAAGCGGGGCAGAATTGCAGGAAAACGATTTCAGGGGGTAGACTGGAATTGCACTTAAAGCATAGGAAAAGAGGCAGAACGGCGACAATGATGCTCTTGGCCAAAAAGGGCGTATGCGTTTTCTCCTGAATATATTCAGGAAAAAACGCATACGCCCCTTTTGGTCAAACAAGCAAGCATGTTAAAGAAATCTGCACTACAATGAAGTCTCACTTCCCCGGTCAAAAGGGCCATCTGAAAAATGTGTAAAATCCAGAAAGGCAGCACAGGCCATGGAGAACAGGGAGCCTTGTTATGCTGATGGGCGGGATGTAAATTGCCAACAGCCACTCTGGAGAAGTATATGGTGTTTCCTGAAACACCTAGAAAACAAAGGAACAGAGCCTAGGGCACTTCCACTTATAGTCCTATAGCTTAAGGAAATTACAATCAAAAACACACAGCCACCCCAAAGTTTGGGACGGCTCTGTTGACAAGAATCTCGTCGACATTACCAGTTAAATATGCCAGAAATCGAAAAATGGATAAAGAAGTTGTGGTACGTACGTATAATGTAATATCACTCAGCAATGAAATCTATGTCATCAGGCCCGTAGCGGCATAATGTGTGGATTCAGGTATGATGATTCTAAGTGAAAACAGTCACACAGAAAAAGAAACATCATAAGATATCACTAATACACGGAATATAAACTTGGCTACACATGAACTGAATTACAAAAAAGAACAGGGTCTCAAATTTAGAAAACCAACTTATGCTTGCTTACGGGGAAAGGTGAGTTGGGGTGCTGCATAAAACAAGAGATTGAACTTAGCACAGATACCTTTCCATAAGCCAAATATGTAATAGAGAAGACCTACTCCTTGCTCAACGAAATGGCCTCAACGCCCCATATTCAACACCTAGGCATATACCTGACTAGTAAGGATCTTAAAGCCTATGGATTTATATGTCTCCGTAAGACAATCAAGTGTGTGTACAGCAGAGTAAACGCAGCAGTGAAAATCAGCTAAATCCCATTATAAAAATAAATTTCAAGAAAAAACACAATGACAGTGAAATAGAGAGCAATTCCTCAATGATTCATTCATGGCTTGTGATGAAACCTGGATTAACCACCTCTACCCCCCAGAGCTGGGTGAGACATAAGGCTGGACTCTTGGGCCTGATTGGATTGTTGAGGTACAGTGAGCAAATGCAGAGCCTTTGAAGTCATACTCCAGGGTACCCATTCCATGGGTCCCAACTCTCCAGGTTTAAGGGATTCTTCCTTCAGCTAAAACATGCATGGGAAACCCAGAGTATGGTCCACCGTGTGATCTGGAAACGTTTTTAAATGCATCTCAGTTTTCGTCCCCTGGTACTCGGGTTCACCATTCCAGACGCTTTACTAACACTCTCCCCACTTGGAGAGTCAGTGCCTTTAACCTCCTGTTTGGCACAGTTTGCAATTTCTGCGCAACATGAACAGGAATAGGGAGAACCAATGAGAGACTAGCTGTAGGTGTCTGCACGGGCAAATTTAACTCTCACTTCCCACCAGGAAGAGGAATTAACCACAGGCTCAGCATGCCGTGCCGGAACCAGATTAAGGCCTGAAGCAATTCTGTGCGTTTGCGGCTAGCTCACATGAAAGCGAGTTGAAGAAAGGAGCTCAGGGGCACTGTAACTCACAAACCTGCAGAGTTATAAATGACAGCTCTCGTCCAAAAAAATATTGAAGGAAGGCTGCGAAGAGGACTTGAAACCGGGGCAGGATTTCAGGAAAACGATTACAGGGGGTAGACTGGAATTGCATTTTAAGCATAGGAATAGGGGCAGAACGTCGATAATGAAGCAGTTGGCCCAAAAGGGCGTATGCGTTTTTTCCTGAATATATTCAGGAAAAAACGCATACGCCCTTTTGGGCCAACCAAGCAAGCTTGTAATGGAATTCTGCACCACAATGAAGCCTCACTGCCCCCCGGTCAAAAGGGTCATCTGAAAAAAGTGTAAAATCCAGAAAGGCACGTCAGGCCATGGAGTATAGGGAGCCTTGTTATGTTGATGGGCGGTATGTAAATTGCCAACAACCACTCTGGAGAAGTGTATGGTGTTCCTGAAACACCAAAAAAAAGCAACGGAGCCTATGGCACTTTCACTTATGGTCATATAGCTTAGGGAATTTAAAATCAAAAACACAGAACCACCCCAAATTTTCAGACGGCTCTGATTATAAGAACCTCGCCTGCGGTACAAGTTAAATATCCCAGAAAGCGAAAAATGGATAAAGAACTTTTGGTACGTATATACAATGGAATATCACTCAGCAATGAAATCTATGTCATCAGGCCCGTCGCGGCATAATGAGTGGATTCAGCTACGATGATTCTAAGTGAAATAAGTCACACAGAAAAAGAAACCTCCTAAGATATCACTAATACACAGAATGTAAACTTGGCTACACACGAAATGAACTACAAAACAGGGTCTCAAATTTAGAAAACCAACCAAAGCTTCCTTAAGGGCAAAGATGAGTTCGGGTGCAGCATAAAACCAGAGATTGAAATTAGCACAGATACCATTCCATTACCCAAATATGTAATAGTCAAGACCTACACCTTGCTCAACGAAATGGACTGAACAACCCCTATTCAAAGCCCAGGAATATACCTGACTAGTAAGAATCATAAAACCCATGGATTTATATGTCTACAGAAGAGAATCAAGTGTGTGTAAAGCGGCATAAATGCAGCAGTGAAAATGTGATAAATCCCATTATCAAAATAAATTAAAAAAATAAAACACAGTGACAGTGAAATAGAGAACAATTCTTAAATAATTCATTCAGGGTTTGTGATGCAACCTGGATTTACCACATCTACACCCAGAGCTGGGGAGACAAAAGGCCGGACACTTCAGCATGATAGCATTGGTGAGGTTCGGTGCGCAAATGCAGACCCTTTGAAGTCACACTGCATGGTACCCATTCCATGGGTCCCAACTCTCCAGGCTTAAGGGATTCTTCCTTCAGCTAAAACATGCATGGGAAACCCACAGTATGGTGCACCGTGTGACCGGGAAACGTTTTCAAATGCATCTCAGTTTTCGTCACCTTTTACTCGGGTTCACCATTCCAGACCCTTTACTAACACTCTCCCCACTTGGAGAGTCAGTGCCTTTAACCTCCTGTTTGGCACAGTTTGCAATTTCTGCGCAAGATGAACAGGAATAGGGAGAACCAATGAGAGACTAGCTGTAGGTGTCTGCACGGGCAAATTTAACGCTCATTTCCCACCAGGAAGAGGAATTAACCAAACGCTCAGCATGCCATGCCGGAACCAGATTAGAGCCTGAAGCAATCCTGCGGGTTTGCGGGCAGCTCACAAGATAGCGAGTTGAAGAAAGGAGCTCAGGGGCACTGTAACTCACAAACCTGCAGAGTTATAAATGACAGCTATCGTCCAAAAAATATTGAAGGAAGGCTGCGTAGACGACTTGTAAGCGGGGCAGAATTGCAGGAAAACGATTTCAGGGGGTAGACGGGAATTGCATTTAAAGCATAGGAAAAGAGGCAGAACGTCGACAATGATGCTCTTGGCCAAAGAGGGCGTATGCGTTTTTTCCTGAATATATTCAGGAAAAAACGCATACGCTCTTTTTGGCCAACCAAGCAAGCATGTTAAAGAAATCTGCACTAAAATGATGTCTCACGGCCCCCCGGTCAAAAGGGCCATCTGAAAAAAGTGTAAAATCCAGAAAGGCAGCACAGGCCATGGAGAACCGGGAGCCTTGTTATGCTGATGGGCGGGATGTAAATTGCCAACAGCCACTCTGGAGAAGTGTATGGTGTTTCCTGGAACACCTAAAAAACAAAGCAACGGAGCCTACGGCACTTCCACTTATGGTCGTATAGCTTAGGGAAATTAAAATCAAAAACACACAGCCACCCCAAAGTTTCGGACGGCTCTGTTTACAAGAACCTCGTCTACGCTACAAGTTCAATATCCCAGAATGAGAAAAATGGATAAAGAAGTTGTGGTACGTACGTACAATGGAATATCATTCAGCAATGAAATCTATGTCATCAGGCCCATCGCAGCATAATGAGTGGATTCAGGTACGATGATTCTAAGTGAAATAAGTCACACAGAAAATGAAACATCATAAGATATCACTAATACACGGAATGTAAACTTGGCTACACATGAACTGAATTACAAAACAGAACAGGGTCTCAAATTTAGAAAACCAACTTATACTTGCTTATGGGGAAAGGTGAGGTGGGCTGCTGCATAAAACCAGAGATTGAAATTAACACAGATACCTTTCCATAAGCCAAATATGTAATAGGCAAGACCTACTCCTTGCTCAAAGAAATGGACTCAACACCCCATATTCAACGCCTAGGAATATACCTGACTAGTAAGAATCATAAAACCCATGGATTTATATGTCTCTGTAAGAGAATCAAGCGTTTGTTCAGTGGCCTAAACGCAGCAGTGAAAATCCGATAAATCCCATTATCAAAATAAATTTCTAAAACACAACACCATGACAGTGAAATAGAGAGCAATTCTTAAAAAATTCACTCAGGGCTTCTGATGCAACCTGGATTTACCACATCTACACCCAGAGCTGGGGAGACAAAAGGCCGGACACTTCAGCATGATAGCATTGGTGAGGTTCGGTGAGCAAATGCAGACCCTTTGAAGTCATACTTCATGGTACCCATTCCATGGGTCCCAACTCTCCAGGTTTAAGGGATTCTACCCTCCACTAAATCATGCATGGGAAACCTAGAGTATGGTCCACTGTGTGATTGGGAAACGTTTTCAAATGCATCTCAGTTTTCATCGCTTTGTACTCGGGTTCACCATTCCAGACGCTTAACTAACACTCTCCCCACTTGGAGAGTCAATGCCTTTAACCTCCTGTTTGGCACAGTTTGCAATTTCTGCACAAGATGAAGAGGAATAGGGAGAACCAATGAGAGACTAGCTGTGGGTGTCTGCACGGGCAAATGTAATGCTCATTTCCCACCAGGAAGAGGAATTAACCAAAGGATCAGCATGCCGTGCAGGAACCAGATTAGGGCCTGAAGCAATCCTGCGGGTTTGCGGCCAGCTCACAAGAAAGCGAGTTGAAGAAAGGAGCTCAGGGGCACTGTAATTCACAAACATGCAGGGTTAAAAATGACAGCTATCGTCCAATAATATATTGAAGTAAGTCTGCGAAGAGGACTTGAAAGCGGGGCAGAATTGCAGGAAAACGATTTCAGGGGGTAGACTGGAATTGCACTTAAAGCATAGGAAAAGAGGCAGAACGGCGACAATGATGCTCTTGGCCAAAAAGGGCGTATGCGTTTTCTCCTGAATATATTCAGGAAAAAACGCATACGCCCCTTTTGGTCAAACAAGCAAGCATGTTAAAGAAATCTGCACTACAATGAAGTCTCACTTCCCCGGTCAAAAGGGCCATCTGAAAAATGTGTAAAATCCAGAAAGGCAGCACAGGCCATGGAGAACAGGGAGCCTTGTTATGCTGATGGGCGGGATGTAAATTGCCAACAGCCACTCTGGAGAAGTATATGGTGTTTCCTGAAACACCTAGAAAGCAAAGGAACAGAGCCAAGGGCACTTCCACTTATAGTCCTATAGCTTAAGGAAATTACAATCAAAAACACACAGCCACCCCAAAGTTTGGGACGGCTCTGTTGACAAGAACCTCGTCGACATTACCAGTTAAATATGCCAGAAATCGAAAAATGGATAAAGAAGTTGTGGTACGTACGTATAATGTAATATCACTCAGCAATGAAATCTATGTCATCAGGCCCGTAGCGGCATAATGTGTGGATTCAGGTATGATGATTCTAAGTGAAAACAGTCACACAGAAAAAGAAACATCATAAGATATCACTAATACACGGAATATAAACTTGGCTACACATGAACTGAATTACAAAAAAGAACAGGGTCTCAAATTTAGAAAACCAACTTATGCTTGCTTACGGGGAAAGGTGAGTTGGGGTGCTGCATAAAACAAGAGATTGAACTTAGCACAGATACCTTTCCATAAGCCAAATATGTAATAGAGAAGACCTACTCCTTGTTCAACGAAATGGCCTCAACGCCACATATTCAACACCTAGGCATATACCTGACTAGTAAGGATCTTAAAGCCTATGGATTTATATGTCTCCGTAAGACAATCAAGTGTGTGTACAGCAGAGTAAACGCAGCAGTGAAAATCAGCTAAATCCCATTATAAAAATAAATTTCAAGAAAAAACACAATGACAGTGAAATAGAGAGCAATTCCTCAATGATTCATTCATGGCTTGTGATGAAACCTGGATTAACCACCTCTACCCCCCAGAGCTGGGTGAGACATAAGGCTGGACTCTTGGGCCTGATTGGATTGTTGAGGTACAGTGAGCAAATGCAGAGCCTTTGAAGTCATACTCCAGGGTACCCATTCCATGGGTCCCAACTCTCCAGGTTTAAGGGATTCTTCCTTCAGCTAAAACATGCATGGGAAACCCAGAGTATGGTCCACCGTGTGATCTGGAAACGTTTTTAAATGCATCTCAGTTTTCGTCCCCTGGTACTCGGGTTCACCATTCCAGACGCTTTACTAACACTCTCCCCACTTGGAGAGTCAGTGCCTTTAACCTCCTGTTTGGCACAGTTTGCAATTTCTGCGCAACATGAACAGGAATAGGGAGAACCAATGAGAGACTAGCTGTAGGTGTCTGCACGGGCAAATTTAACTCTCACTTCCCACCAGGAAGAGGAATTAACCACAGGCTCAGCATGCCGTGCCGGAACCAGATTAAGGCCTGAAGCAATTCTGTGCGTTTGCGGCTAGCTCACATGAAAGCGAGTTGAAGAAAGGAGCTCAGGGGCACTGTAATTCACAAACATGCAGAGTTATAAATGACAGCTATCGTCCAAAAATATATTGAAGGAAGGCTGCGAAGAGGACTTGAAACCGGGCCAGAATTTCAGGAAAACGATTACAGGGGGTAGACTGGAATTGCATTTTAAACATAGGAATAGGGGCAGAACGTCGATAATGAAGCAGTTGGCCCAAAAGGGCGTATGCGTTTTTTCCTGAATATATTCAGGAAAAAACGCATACGCCCTTTTGGGCCAACCAAGCAAGCTTGTAAAGGAAATCTGCACCACAATGAAGCCTCACTGCCCCCCGGTCAAAAGGGTCATCTGAAAAAAGTGTAAAATCCAGAAAGGCAGGTCAGGCCATGGAGTATAGGGAGCCTTGTTATGTTGATGGGCGGTATGTAAATTGCCAACAACCACTCTGGAGAAGTGTATGGTGTTCCTGAAACACCAAAAACAAAGCAACGGAGCCTATGGCACTTTCACTTATGGTCATATAGCTTAGGGAATTTAAAATCAAAAACACAGAGCCACCCCAAACTTTCAGACGGCTCTGATTATAAGAACCTCGTCTGCGGTACAAGTTAAATATCCAAGAAAGCGAAAAATGGATAAAGAACTTTTGGTACGTATATACAATGGAATATCACTCAGCAATGAAATCTATGTCATCAGGCCCGTCGCGGCATAATGAGTGGATTCAGCTACGATGATTCTAAGTGAAATAAGTCACACAGAAAAAGAAACCTCATAAGATATCACTAATACACAGAATGTAAACTTGGCTACACACGAAATGAACTACAAAACAGGGTCTCAAATTTAGAAAACCAACCAATGCTTCCTTAAGGGCAAAGATGAGTTCGGGTGCAGCATAAAACCAGAGATTGAAATTAGCACAGATACCATTCCATAACCCAAATATGTAATAGTCAAGACCTACACCTTGCTCATCGAAATGGACTCAACAACCCATATTCAAAGCCCAGGAATATACCTGACTAGTAAGAATCATAAAACCCATGGATTTATATGTCTACAGAAGAGAATCAAGTGTGTGTACAGCGGCATAAATGCAGCAGTGAAAATGTGATAAATCCCATAATCAAAATAAATTAAAAAACAAAACACAGTGACAGTGAAATAGAGAGCAATTCTTAAATAATTCATTCAGGGTTTGTGATGCAACCTGGATTTACCACATCTACACCCAGAGCCAAGTGAGACATAAGGTTGGGCACTTCGGGCTGATAGCATTGGTGACGATCGATGAGCAAACGCAGACCCTTTGAAGTCATACTGCATGGTACCCATTCCATGGGTCCCAACTCTCCAGGCTTAAGGGATTCTTCCTTCAGCTAAAACATGCATGGGAAACCCACAGTATGGTGCACCATGTGACCGGGAATCGTTTTCAAATGCATCTCAGTTTTCGTCCCCTTTTACTCGGGTTCACCATTCCAGACCCGTTACTAACACTCTCCCCACTTGGAGAGTCAGTGCCTTTAACCTCCTGTTTGGCACAGTTTGCAATTTCTGTGCAAGATGAACAGGAATAGGGAGAACCAATGAGAGACTAGCTGTAGGTGTCTGCACGGGCAAATTTAACGCTCATTTCCCACCAGGAAGAGGAATTAACCAAAGGCTCAGCATGCCGTGCCGGAACCAGATTAGGGCCTGAAGCAATCCTGCGGGTTTGCGGGCAGCTCACAAGATAGCGAGTTGAAGAAAGGAGCTCAGGGGCACTGTAACTCACAAACCTGCAGAGTTATAAATGACAGCTATCGTCCAAAAAAATATTGAAGGAAGGCTGCGAAGATGACTTGTAAGCGGGGCAGAATTGCAGGAAAACGATTTCAGGGGGTAGACGGGAATTGCATTTAAAGCATAGGAAAAGAGGCAGAACGTCGACAATGATGCTCTTGGCCAAAAAGGGCGTATGCGTTTTTTCCTGAATATATTCAGGAAAAAACGCATACGCCCTTTTTGGCCAACCAAGCAAGCATGTTATAGAAATCTGCACTAAAATGAAGTCTCATTGCCCCCCGGTCAAAAGGGCCATCTGAAAAAAGTGTAAAATCCAGAAAGGCAGCACAGGCCATGGAGAACCGGGAGCCTTGTTATGCTGATGGGTGGGATGTAAATTGCCAACAGCCACTCTGGAGAAGTGTATGGTGTTTCCTGGAACACCTAAAAAACAAAGCAACGGAGCCTACGGCACTTCCACTTATGGTCCTATAGCTTAGGGAAATTAAAATCAAAAACACACAGCCACCCCAAAGTTTCGGACGGCTCTGTTTACAAGAACCTCGTCTACGCTACAAGTTCAATATCCCAGAATGTGAAAAATGGATAAAGAAGTTGTGGTACGTACGTACAATGGATTATCATTCAGCAATGAAATCTATGTCATCAGGCCCATCGCAGCATAATGAGTGGATTCAGGTACGATGATTCTAAGTGAAATAAGTCACAGAGAAAATGAAACATCATAAGTTATCACTAATACACGGAATGTAAACTTGGCTACACATGAACTGAATTACAAAACAGAACAGGGTCTCAAATTTAGAAAACCAACTTATACTTGCTTATGGGGAAAGGTGAGGTGGGCTGCTGCATAAAACCAGAGATTGAAATTAACACAGATACCTTTCCATAAGCCAAATATGTAATAGGCAAGACCTACTCCTTGCTCAACGAAATGGACTCAACACCGCATATTCAACGCCTAGGAATATACCTGACTAGTAAGAATCTTAAAACCCATGGATTTATATGTCTCCATAAGAGAATCAAGCGTTTGTTCAGTGGCCTAAACGCAGCAGTGAAAATCCGATAAATCCCATTATCAAAATAAATTTCTAAAACACAACACCATGACAGTGAAATAGAGAGCAATTCTTAAAAAATTCACTCAGGGCTTCTGATGCAACCTGGATTTACCACATCTACACCCAGAGCTGGGGAGACAAAAGGCCGGACACTTCAGCATGATAGCATTGGTGAGGTTCGGTGAGCAAATGCAGACCCTTTGAAGTCATACTTCATGGTACCCATTCCATGGGTCCCAACTCTCCAGGTTTAAGGGATTCTTCCCTCCACTAAATCATGCATGGGAAACCCAGAGTATGGTCCACTGTGTGATTGGGAAACGTTTTCAAATGCATCTCAGTTTTCATCCCTTTGTACTCGGGTTCACCATTCCAGACGCTTAACTAACACTCTCCCCACTTGGAGAGTCAATGCCTTTAACCTCCTGTTTGGCACAGTTTGCAATTTCTGCACAAGATGAAGAGGAATAGGGAGAACCAATGAGAGACTAGCTGTGGGTGTCTGCACGGGCAAATGTAATGCTCATTTCCCACCAGGAAGAGGAATTAACCAAAGGATCAGCATGCCGTGCGGGAACCAGATTAGGGCCTGAAGCAATCCTGCGGGTTTGCGGCCAGCTCACAAGAAAGCGAGTTGAAGAAAGGAGCTCAGGGGCACTGTAATTCACAAACATGCAGGGTTAAAAATGACAGCTATCGTCCAATAATATATTGAAGTAAGTCTGCGAAGAGGACTTGAAAGCGGGGCAGAATTGCAGGAAAACGATTTCAGGGGGTAGACTGGAATTGCACTTAAAGCATAGGAAAAGAGGCAGAACGGCGACAATGATGCTCTTGGCCAAAAAGGGCGTATGCGTTTTCTCCTGAATATATTCAGGAAAAAACGCATACGCCCCTTTTGGTCAAACAAGCAAGCATGTTAAAGAAATCTGCACTACAATGAAGTCTCACTTCCCCGGTCAAAAGGGCCATCTGAAAAATGTGTAAAATCCAGAAAGGCAGCACAGGCCATGGAGAACAGGGAGCCTTGTTATGCTGATGGGCGGGATGTAAATTGCCAACAGCCACTCTGGAGAAGTATATGGTGTTTCCTGAAACACCTAGAAAACAAAGGAACAGAGCCTAGGGCACTTCCACTTATAGTCCTATAGCTTAAGGAAATTACAATCAAAAACACACAGCCACCCCAAAGTTTGGGACGGCTCTGTTGACAAGAACCTCGTCGACATTACCAGTTAAATATGCCAGAAATCGAAAAATGGATAAAGAAGTTGTGGTACGTACGTATAATGTAATATCACTCAGCAATGAAATCTATGTCATCAGGCCCGTAGCGGCATAATGTGTGGATTCAGGTATGATGATTCTAAGTGAAAACAGTCACACAGAAAAAGAAACATCATAAGATATCACTAATACACGGAATATAAACTTGGCTACACATGAACTGAATTACACAAAAGAACAGGGTCTCAAATTTAGAAAACCAACTTATGCTTGCTTACGGGGAAAGGTGAGTTGGGGTGCTGCATAAAACAAGAGATTGAACTTAGCACAGATACCTTTCCATAAGCCAAATATGTAATAGAGAAGACCTACTCCTTGCTCAACGAAATGGCCTCAACGCCCCATATTCAACGCCTAGGCATATACCTGACTAGTAAGCATCTTAAAGCCTACGGATTTATATGTCTCCGTAAGACAATCAAGTGTGTGTACAGCAGAGTAAACGCAGCAGTGAAAATCAGCTAAATCCCATTATAAAAATAAATTTCAAGAAAAAACACAATGACAGTGAAATAGAGAGCAATTCCTCAATGATTCATTCATGGCTTGTGATGAAACCTGGATTAACCACCTCTACCCCCCAGAGCTGGGTGAGACATAAGGCTGGACTCTTGGGCCTGATTGGATTGTTGAGGTACAGTGAGCAAATGCAGAGCCTTTGAAGTCATACTCCAGGGTACCCATTCCATGGGTCCCAACTCTCCAGGTTTAAGGGATTCTTCCTTCAGCTAAAACATGCATGGGAAACCCAGAGTATGGTCCACCGTGTGATCTGGAAACGTTTTTAAATGCATCTCAGTTTTCGTCCCCTGGTACTCGGGTTCACCATTCCAGACGCTTTACTAACACTCTCCCCACTTGGAGAGTCAGTGCCTTTAACCTCCTGTTTGGCACAGTTTGCAATTTCTGCGCAACATGAACAGGAATAGGGAGAACCAATGAGAGACTAGCTGTAGGTGTCTGCACGGGCAAATTTAACTCTCACTTCCCACCAGGAAGAGGAATTAACCACAGGCTCAGCATGCCGTGCCGGAACCAGATTAAGGCCTGAAGCAATTCTGTGCGTTTGCGGCTAGCTCACATGAAAGCGAGTTGAAGAAAGGAGCTCAGGGGCACTGTAATTCACAAACATGCAGAGTTATAAATGACAGCTATCGTCCAAAAATATATTGAAGGAAGGCTGCGAAGAGGACTTGAAACCGGGGCAGAATTTCAGGAAAACGATTACAGGGGGTAGACTGGAATTGCATTTTAAGCATAGGAATAGGGGCAGAACGTCGATAATGAAGCAGTTGGCCCAAAAGGGCGTATGCGTTTTTTCCTGAATATATTCAGGAAAAAACGCATACGCCCTTTTGGGCCAACCAAGCAAGCTTGTAAAGGAAATCTGCACCACAATTAAGCCTCACTGCCCCCCGGTCAAAAGGGTCATCTGAAAAAAGTGTAAAATCCAGAAAGGCAGGTCAGGCCATGGAGTATAGGGAGCCTTGTTATGTTGATGGGCGGTATGTAAATTGCCAACAACCACTCTGGAGAAGTGTATGGTGTTCCTGAAACACCAAAAACAAAGCAACGGAGCCTATGGCACTTTCACTTATGGTCATATAGCTTAGGGAATTTAAAATCAAAAACACAGAGCCACCCCAAATTTTCAGACGGCTCTGATTATAAGAACCTCGTCTGCGGTACAAGTTAAATATCCCAGAAAGCGAAAAATGGATAAAGAACTTTTGGTACGTATATACAATGGAATATCACTCAGCAATGAAATCTATGTCATCAGGCCCGTCGCGGCATAATGAGTGGATTCAGCTACGATGATTCTAAGTGAAATAAGTCACACAGAAAAAGAAACCTCATAAGATATCACTAATACACAGAATGTAAACTTGGCTACACACGAAATGAACTACAAAACAGGGTCTCAAATTTAGAAAACCAACCAATGCTTCCTTAAGGGCAAAGATGAGTTCGGGTGCAGCATAAAACCAGAGATTGAAATTAGCACAGATACCATTCCATAACCCAAATATGTAATAGTCAACACCTACACCTTGCTCATCGAAATGGACTCAACAACCCATATTCAAAGCCCAGGAATATACCTGACTAGTAAGAATCATAAAACCCATGGATTTATATGTCTACAGAAGAGAATCAAGTGTGTGTACAGCGGCATAAATGCAGCAGTGAAAATGTGATAAATCCCATTATCAAAATAAATTAAAAAAACAAAACACAGTGACAGTGAAATAGAGAGCAATTCTTAAATAATTCATTCAGGGTTTGTGATGCAACCTGGATTTACCACATCTACACGCAGAGCCAAGTGAGACATAAGGTTGGGCACTTCGGGCTGATAGCATTGGTGACGTTCGATGAGCAAATGCAGACCCTTTGAAGTCATACTGCATGGTACCCATTCCATGGGTCCCAACTCTCTAGGTTTAAGGGATTCTTCCTTCAGCTAAAACATGCATGGGAAACCCACAGTATGGTGCACCGTGTGACCGGGAAACGTTTTCAAATGCATCTCAGTTTTCGTCCCCTTTTACTCGGGTTCACCATTCTAGACCCTTTACTAACACTCTCCCCACTTGGAGAGTCAGTGCCTTTAACCTCCTGTTTGGCACAGTTTGCAATTTCTGCGCAAGATGAACAGGAATAGGGAGAACCAATGAGAGACTAGCTGTAGGTGTCTGCACGGGCAAATTTAACGCTCATTTCCCACCAGGAAGAGGAATTAACCAAAGGCTCAGCATGCCGTGCCGGAACCAGATTGGGGCCTGAAGCAATCCTGCGGGTTTGCGGCCAGCTCACAAGATAGCGAGTTGAAGAAAGGAGCTCAGGGGCACTGTAACTCACAAACCTGCAGAGTTATAAATGACAGCTATCGTCCAAAAAATATTGAAGGAAGGCTGCGAAGACGACTTGTAAGCGGGGCAGAATTGCAGGAAAACGATTTCAGGGGGTAGACGGGAATTGCATTTAAAGCATAGGAAAAGAGGCAGAACGTCGACAATGATGCTCTTGGCCAAAGAGGGCGTATGCGTTTTTTCCTGAATATATTCAGGAAAAAAAGCATACGCCCTCTTTGGCCAACCAAGCAAGCATGTTAAAGAAATCTGCACTAAAATGAAGTCTCACTGCCCCCCGGTCAAAAGGGCCATCTGAAAAAAGTGTAAAATCCAGAAAGGCAGCACAGGCCATGGAGAATCGGGAGCCTTGTTATGCTGATGGGCGGGATGTAAATTGCCAACAGCCACTCTGGAGAAGTGTATGGTGTTTCCTGGAACACCTAAAAAACAAAGCAACGGAGCCTACGGCACTTCCACTTATGGTCCTATAGCTTAGGGAAATTAAAATCAAAAACACACAGCCACCCCAAAGTTTCAGACGGCTCTGTTTACAAGCACCTCGTCTACGCTACAAGTTCAATATCCCAGAATGAGAAAAATGGATAAAGAAGTTGTGGTACGTACGTACAATGGAATATCATTCAGCAATGAAATCTATGTCATCAGGCCCATCGCAGCATAATGAGTGGATTCAGGTACGATGATTCTAAGTGAAATAAGTCACACAGAAAATGAAACATCATAAGATATCACTAATACACGGAATGTAAACTTGGCTACACATGAACTGAATTACAAAACAGAACAGGGTCTCAAATTTAGAAAACCAACTTATATTTGTTTATGGGGAAAGGTGAGCTGGGCTGCTGCATAAAACCAGAGATTGAAATTAACACAGATACCTTTCCATAAGCCAAATATGTAATAGGCAAGACCTACTCCTTGCTCAAAGAAATGGACTCAACACCCCATATTCAACGCCTAGGAATATACCTGACTAGTAAGAATCTTAAAACCCATGGATTTATATGTCTCCGTAAGAGAATCAAGCGTTTGTTCAGTGGCCTAAACGCAGCAGTGAAAATCCGATAAATCCCATTATCAAAATAAATTTCTAAAACACAACACCATGACAGTGAAATAGAGAGCAATTCTTAAAAAATTCACTCAGGGCTTCTGATGCAACCTGGATTTACCACATCTACACCCAGAGCTGGGGAGACAAAAGGCCGGACACTTCAGCATGATAGCATTGGTGAGGTTCGGTGAGCAAATGCAGACCCTTTGAAGTCATACTTCATGGTACCCATTCCATGGGTCCCAACTCTCCAGGTTTAAGGGATTCTTCCTTCCACTAAATCATGCATGGGAAACTCAGAGTATGGTCCACTGTGTGATTGGGAAACGTTTTCAAATGCATCTCAGTTTTCATCCCTTTGTACTCGGGTTCACCATTCCAGACGCTTAACTAACAGTCTCCCCACTTGGAGAGTCAATGCCTTTAACCTCCTGTTTGGCACAGTTTGCAATTTCTGCACAAGATGAAGAGGAATAGGGAGAACCAATGAGAGACTAGCTGTGGGTGTCTGCACGGGCAAATGTAATGCTCATTTCCCACCAGGAAGAGGAATTAACCAAAGGCTCAGCATGCCGTGCGGGAACCAGATTAGGGCCTGAAGCAATCCTGCGGGTTTGCGGCCAGCTCACAAGAAAGCGAGTTGAAGAAAGGAGCTCAGGGGCACTGTAATTCACAAACATGCAGGGTTAAAAATGACAGCTATCGTCCAATAATATATTGAAGTAAGTCTGCGAAGAGGACTTGAAAGCGGGGCAGAATTGCAGGAAAACGATTTCAGGGGGTAGACTGGAATTGCACTTAAAGCATAGGAAAAGAGGCAGAACGGCGACAATGATGCTCTTGGCCAAAAAGGGCGTATGCGTTTTCTCCTGAATATATTCAGGAAAAAACGCATACGCCCCTTTTGGTCAAACAAGCAAGCATGTTAAAGAAATCTGCACTACAATGAAGTCTCACTTCCCCGGTCAAAAGGGCCATCTGAAAAATGTGTAAAATCCAGAAAGGCAGCACAGGCCATGGAGAACAGGGAGCCTTGTTATGCTGATGGGCGGGATGTAAATTGCCAACAGCCACTCTGGAGAAGTATATGGTGTTTCCTGAAACACCTAGAAAACAAAGGAACAGAGCCTAGGGCACTTCCACTTATAGTCCTATAGCTTAAGGAAATTACAATCAAAAACACACAGCCACCCCAAAGTTTGGGACGGCTCTGTTGACAAGAACCTCGTCGACATTACCAGTTAAATATGCCAGAAATCGAGAAATGGATAAAGAAGTTGTGGTACGTACGTATAATGTAATATCACTCAGCAATGAAATCTATGTCATCAGGCCCGTAGCGGCATAATGTGTGGATTCAGGTATGATGATTCGAAGTGAAAACAGTCACACAGAAAAAGAAACATCATAAGATATCACTAATACACGGAATATAAACTTGGCTACACATGAACTGAATTACACAAAAGAACAGGGTCTCAAATTTAGAAAACCAACTTATGCTTGCTTACGGGGAAAGGTGAGTTGGGGTGCTGCATAAAACAAGAGATTGAACTTAGCACAGATACCTTTCCATAAGCCAAATATGTAATAGAGAAGACCTACTCCTTGCTCAACGAAATGGCCTCAACGCCCCATATTCAACGCCTAGGCATATACCTGACTAGTAAGAATCTTAAAACCTACGGATTTATATGTCTCCGTAAGACAATCAAGTGTGTGTACAGCAGAGTAAACGCAGCAGTGAAAATCAGCTAAATCCCATTATAAAAATAAATTTCAAGAAAAAACACAATGACAGTGAAATAGAGAGCAATTCCTCAATGATTCATTCATGGCTTGTGATGAAACCTGGATTAACCAGCTCTACCCCCCAGAGCTGGGTGAGATATAAGGCTGGACTCTTGGGCCTGATTGGATTGTTGAGGTACAGTGAGCAAATGCAGAGCCTTTGAAGTCATACTCCAGGGTACCCAATCCATGGGTCCCAACTCTCCAGGTTTAAGGGATTCTTCCTTCAGCTAAAACATGCATGGGAAACCCAGAGTATGGTCCACCGTGTGATCTGGAAACGTTTTTAAATGCATCTCAGTTTTCGTCCCCTGGTACTCGGGTTCACCATTCCAGACGCTTTACTAACACTCTCCCCACTTGGAGAGTCAGTGCCTTAAACCTCCTGTTTGGCACAGTTTGCAATTTCTGCGGAAGATGAACAGGAATAGGGAGAACGAATGAGAGACTAGCTGTAGGTGTCTGCACGGGCAAATTTAACTCTCACTTCCCACCAGGAAGAGGAATTAACCACAGGCTCAGCATGCCGTGCCGGAACCAGATTAAGGCCTGAAGAAATTCTGTGCGTTTGCGGCTAGCTCACATGAAAGCGAGTTTTAGAAAGGAGCTCAGGGGCACTGTAATTCACAAACATGCAGAGTTATAAATGACAGCTATCGTCCAAAAATATATTGAAGGAAGGCTGCGAAGAGGACTTGAAACCGGGGCAGAATTTCAGGAAAACGATTACAGGGGGTAGACTGGAATTGCATTTTAAGCATAGGAATAGGGGCAGAACGTCGATAATGAAGCAGTTGGCACAAAAGGGCGTATGCGTTTTTTCCTGAATATATTCAGGAAAAAACGCATACGCCCTTTTGGGCCAACCAAGCAAGCTTGTAATGGAATTCTGCACCACAATGAAGCCTCACTGCCTCCCGGTCAAAAGGGTCATCTGAAAAAAGTGTAAAATCCAGAAAGGCAGCACAGGCCATGGAGTATAGGGAGCCTTGTTATGTTGATGGGCGGTATGTAAATTGCCAACAACCACTCTGGAGAAGTGTATGGTGTTCCTGAAACACCAAAAACAAAGCAACGGAGCCTATGGCACTTTCACTTATGGTCATATAGCTTAGGGAATTTAAAATCAAAAACACAGAGCCACCCCAAATTTTCAGACGGCTCTGATTATAAGAACCTCGTCTGCGGTACAAGTTAAATATCCCAGAAAGCGAAAAATGGATAAAGAACTTTTGGTACGTATATACAATGGAATATCACTCAGCAATGAAATTTATGTCATCAGGCCCGTCGCGGCATAATGAGTGGATTCAGGTACGATGATTCTAAGTGAAATAAGTCACACAGAAAAAGAAACCTCATAAGATATCACTAATACACAGAATGTAAACTTGGCTACACACGAAATGAACTACAAAACAGGGTCTCAAATTTAGAAAACCAACCAATGCTTCCTTAAGGGCAAAGATGAGTTCGGGTGCAGCATAAAACCAGAGATTAAAATTAGCACAGATACCATTCCATAACCCAAATATGTAATAGTCAAGACCTACACCTTGCTCAACGAAATGGACTCAACAACCCATATTCAAAGCCCAGGAATATACCTGACTAGTAAGAATCATAAAACCCATGGATTTATATGTCTACAGAAGAGAATCAAGTGTGTGTACAGCGGCATAAATGCAGCAGTGAAAATGTGATAAATCCCATTATCAAAATAAATTAAAAAAACAAAACACAGTGACAGTGAAATAGAGAGCAATTCTTAAATAATTCATTCAGGGTTTGTGATGCAACCTGGATTTACCACATCTACACCCAGAGCCAAGTGAGACATAAGGTTGGGCACTTCGGGCTGATAGCATTGGTGACGTTCGATGAGCAAATGCAGACCCTTTGAAGTCATACTGCATGGTACCCATTCCATGGGTCCCAACTCTCCAGGTTTAAGGGATTCTTCCTTCAGCTAAAACATGCATGGGAAACCCACAGTATGGTGCACCGTGTGACCGGCAAACGTTTTCAAATTCATCTCAGTTTTCGTCCCATTTTACTCGGGTTCACCATTCCAGACCCTTTACTAACACTCTCCCCACTTGGAGAGTCAGTGCCTTTAACCTCCTGTTTGGCACAGTTTGCAATTTCTGCGCAAGATGAACAGGAATAGGGAGAACCAATGAGAGACTAGCTGTAGGTGCCTGCACGGGCAAATTTAACGCTCATTTCCCACCAGGAAGAGGAATTAACCAAAGGCTCAGCATGCCGTGCCGGAACCAGATTAGGGCCTGAAGCAATCCTGCGGGTTTGCGGGCAGCTCACAAGATAGCGAGTTGAAGAAAGGAGCTCAGGGGCACTGTAACTCACAAACCTGCAGAGTTATAAATGACAGCTATTGTCCAAAAAAATATTAAGGGAAGGCTGCGAAGATGACTTGTAAGCGGGTCAGAATTGCAGGAAAACGATTTCAGGGGGTAGACGGGAATTGCATTTAAAGCATAAGAAAAGGGGCAGAACTTCGACAATTATGCTCTTGGCCAAAAAGGGCGTATGCGTTTTTTCCTGAATATATTCAGGAAAAAACGCATACGCCCTTTTTGGCCAACCAAGCAAGCATTTTAAAGGAATCTGCACTAAAATGAAGTCTCACGGCCCCCCGGTCAAAAGGGCCATCTGAAAAAACTGTAAAATCCAGAAAGGCAGCACAGGCCGTGGAGAACCTGGAGCCTTGTTATGCTGATGGGCGGTATGTAAATTGCCAACAGCCACTCTGGAGAAGTGTATGGTGTTTCCTGGAACACCTAAAAAACAAAGCAACGGAGCCTACGGCACTTCCACTTATGGTCCTATAGCTTAGGGAAATTTAAATCAAAAACACACAGCCACCCCAAAGTTTCGGACGGCTCTGTTTACAAGAACCTCGTCTACGCTACAAGTTCAATATCCCAGAATGTGAAAAATGGATAAAGAAGTTGTGGTACGTACGTACAATGGAATATCATTCAGCAATGAAATCTATGTCATCAGGCCCATCGCAGCATAATGAGTGGATTCAGGTACGATGATTCTAAGTGAAATAAGTCACAGAGAAAATGAAACATCATAAGATATCACTAATACACGGAATGTAAACTTGGCTACACATGAACTGAATTACAAAACAGAACAGGGTCTCAAATTTAGAAAACCAACTTATACTTGCTTATGGGGAAAGGTGAGGTGGGCTG
Source organism: Delphinapterus leucas (assembly GCF_059928025.1). Taxonomy (NCBI): domain Eukaryota; kingdom Metazoa; phylum Chordata; class Mammalia; order Artiodactyla; family Monodontidae; genus Delphinapterus; species Delphinapterus leucas. The sequence goes on along the minus strand of NW_028322265.1, from coordinate 1,254,061 downwards.
CTGCATAAAACCAGAGATTGAAATTAACACAGATACCTTTCCATAAGCCAAATATGTAATAGGCAAGACCTACTCCTTGCTCAACGAAATGGACTCAACACCCCATATTCAACGCCTAGGAATATACCTGACTAGTAAGAATCTTAAAACCCATGGATTTATATGTCTCCGTAAGAGAATCAAGCGTTTGTTCAGTGGCCTAAACGCAGCAGTGAAAATCCGATAAATCCCATTATCAAAATAAATTTCTAAAACACAACACCATGACAGTGAAATAGAGAGCAATTCTTAAAAAATTCACTCAGGGCTTCTGATGCAACCTGGATTTACCACATCTACACCCAGAGCTGGGGAGACAAAAGGCCGGACACTTCAGCATGATAGCATTGGTGAGGTTCGGTGAGCAAATGCAGACCCTTTGAAGTCATACTTCATGGTACCCATTCCATGGGTCCCAACTCTCCAGGTTTAAGGGAATCTTCCTTCCACTAAATCATGCATGGGAAACCCAGAGTATGGTCCACTGTGTGATTGGGAAACGTTTTCAAATGCATCTCAGTTTTCATCCCTTTGTACTCGGGTTCACCATTCCAGACGCTTAACTAACACTCTCCCCACTTGGAGAGTCAATGCCTTTAACCTCCTGTTTGGCACAGTTTGCAATTTCTGCACAAGATGAAGAGGAATAGGGAGAACCAATGAGAGACTAGCTGTGGGTGTCTGCACGGGCAAATGTAATGCTCATTTCCCACCAGGAAGAGGAATTAACCAAACGCTCAGCATGCCATGCCGGAACCAGATTAGGGCCTGAAGCAATCCTGCGGGTTTGTGGGCAGCTCACAAGATAGCGAGTTGAAGAAAGGAGCTCAGGGGCACTGTAACTCACAAACCTGCAGAGTTATAAATGACAGCTATCGTCCAAAAAATATTGAAGGAAGGCTGCGAAGACGACTTGTAAGCGGGGCAGAATTGCAGGAAAACGATTTCAGGGGGTAGACGGGAATTGCATTTAAAGCATAGGAAAAGAGGCAGAACGTCGACAATGATGCTCTTGGCCAAAGAGGGCGTATGCGTTTTTTCCTGAATATATTCAGGAAAAAACGCATACGCTCTTTTTGGCCAACCAAGCAAGTATGTTAAAGAAATCTGCACTAAAATGAAGTCTCACTGCCCCCCGGTCAAAAGGGCCATCTGAAAAAAGTGTAAAATCCAGAAAGGCAGCACAGGCCATGGAGAACCGGGAGCCTTGTTATGCTGATGGGCGGGATGTAAATTGCCAACAGCCACTCTGGAGAAGTGTATGGTGTTTCCTGGAACACCTAAAAAACAAAGCAATGGAGCCTACGGCACTTCCACTTATGGTCCTATAGCTTAGGGAAATTAAAATCAAAAACACACAGCCACCCCAAAGTTTCGGACGGCTCTGTTTACAAGAACCTCGTCTACGCTACAAGTTCAATATCCCAGAATGTGAAAAATGGATAAAGAAGTTGTGGTACGTACGTACAATGGAATATCATTCAGCAATGAAATCTATGTCATCAGGCCCATCGCAGCATAATGAGTGGATTCAGGTACGATGATTCTAAGTGAAATAAGTCACACAGAAAATGAAACATCATAAGATATCACTAATACACGGAATGTAAACTTGGCTACACATGAACTGAATTACAAAACAGAACAGGGTCTCAAATTTAGAAAACCAACTTATACTTGCTTATGGGTAAAGGTGAGGTGGGCTGCTGGATAAAACCAGAGATTGAAATTAACACAGATACCTTTCCATAAGCCAAATATGTAATAGGCAAGACCTACTCCTTGCTCAACGAAATGGACTCAACACCCCATATTCAATGCCTAGGAATATACCTGACTAGTAAGAATCTTAAAACCCATGGATTTATATGTCTCCGTAAGAGAATCAAGCGTTTGTTCAGTGGCCTAAACGCAGCAGTGAAAATCCGATAAATCCCATTATCAAAATAAATTTCTAAAACACAACACCATGACAGTGAAATAGAGAGCCATTCTTAAAAAATTCACTCAGGGCTTCTGATGCAACCTGGATTTACCACATCTACACCCAGAGCTGGGGAGACAAAAGGCCGGACACTTCAGCATGATAGCATTGGTGAGGTTCGGTGAGCAAATGCAGACCCTTTGAAGTCATACTTCATGGTACCCATTCCATGGGTCCCAACTCTCCAGGTTTAAGGGATTCTTCCTTCCACTAAATCATGCATGGGAAACCCAGAGTATGGTCCACTGTGTGATTGGGAAACGTTTTCACATGCATCTCAGTTTTCATCCCTTTGTACTCGGGTTCACCATTCCAGACGCTTAACTAACACTCTCCCCACTCGGAGAGTCAATGCCTTTAAACTCCTGTTTGGCACAGTTTGCAATTTCTGCACAAGATGAAGAGGAATAGGGAGAACCAATGAGAGACTAGCTGTGGGTGTCTGCACGGGAAAATGTAATGCTCATTTCCCACCAGGAAGAGGAATTAACCAAAGGCTCAGCATGCCGTGCGGGAACCAGATTAGGGCCTGAAGCAATCCTGCGGGTTTGCGGCCAGCTCAGAAGAAAGCGAGTTGAAGAAAGGAGCTCAGGGGCACTGTAATTCACAAACATGCAGGGTTAAAAATGACAGCTATCGTCCAATAATATATTGAAGTAAGTCTGCGAAGAGGACTTGAAAGCGGGGCAGAATTGCAGGAAAACGATTTCAGGGGGTAGACTGGAATTGCACTTAAAGCATAGGAAAAGAGGGAGAACGGCGACAATGATGCTCTTGGCCAAAAAGGGCGTATGCGTTTTCTCCTGAATATATTCAGGAAAAAACGCATACGCCCCTTTTGGTCAAACAAGCAAGCATGTTAAAGAAATCTGCACTACAATGAAGTCTCACTTCCCCGGTCAAAAGGGCCATCTGAAAAATGTGTAAAATCCAGAAAGGCAGCACAGGCCATGGAGAACAGGGAGCCTTGTTATGCTGATGGGCGGGATGTAAATTGCCAACAGCCACTCTGGAGAAGTATATGGTGTTTCCTGAAACACCTAGAAAACAAAGGAACAGAGCCTAGGGCACTTCCACTTATAGTCCTATAGCTTAAGGAAATTACAATCAAAAACACACAGCCACCCCAAAGTTTGGGACGGCTCTGTTGACAAGAACCTCGTCGACATTACCAGTTAAATATGCCAGAAATCGAAAAATAGATAAAGAAGTTGTGGTACGTACGTATAATGTAATATCACTCAGCAATGAAATCTATGTCATCAGGCCCGTAGCGGCATAATGTGTGGATTCAGGTATGATGATTCTAAGTGAAAACAGTCACACAGAAAAAGAAACATCATAAGATATCACTAATACACGGAATATAAACTTGGCTACACATGAACTGAATTACACAAAAGAACAGGGTCTCAAATTTAGAAAACCAACTTATGCTTGCTTACGGGGAAAGGTGAGTTGGGGTGCTGCATAAAACAAGAGATTGAACTTAGCACAGATACCTTTCCATAAGCCAAATATGTAATAGAGAAGACCTACTCCTTGCTCAACGAAATGGCCTCAACGCCCCATATTCAACGCCTAGGCATATACCTGACTAGTAAGAATCTTAAAACCTACGGATTTATATGTCTCCGTAAGACAATCAAGTGTGTGTACAGCAGAGTAAACGCAACAGTGAAAATCAGCTAAATCCCATTATAAAAATAAATTTCAAGAAAAAACACAATGACAGTGAAATAGAGAGCAATTCCTCAATGATTCATTCATGGCTTGTGATGAAACCTGGATTAACCACCTCTACCCCCCAGAGCTGGGTGAGACATAAGGCTGGACTCTTGGGCCTGATTGGATTGTTGAGGTACAGTGAGCAAATGCAGAGCCTTTGAAGTCATACTCCAGGGTACCCAATCCATGGGTCCCAACTCTCCAGGTTTAAGGGATTCTTCCTTCAGCTAAAACATGCATGGGAAACCCAGAGTATGGTCCACCGTGTGATCTGGAAACGTTTTTAAATGCATCTCAGTTTTCGTCCCCTGGTACTCGGGTTCACCATTCCAGACGCTTTACTAACACTCTCCCCACTTGGAGAGTCAGTGCCTTAAACCTCCTGTTTGGCACAGTTTGCAATTTCTGCGGAAGATGAACAGGAATAGGGAGAACCAATGAGAGACTAGCTGTAGGTGTCTGCACGGGCAAATTTAACTCTCACTTCCCACCAGGAAGAGGAATTAACCACAGGCTCAGCATGCCGTGCCGGAACCAGATTAAGGCCTGAAGAAATTCTGTGCGTTTGCGGCTAGCTCACATGAAAGCGAGTTTTAGAAAGGAGCTCAGGGGCACTGTAATTCACAAACATGCAGAGTTATAAATGACAGCTATCGTCCAAAAATATATTGAAGGAAGGCTGCGAAGAGGACTTGAAACCGGGGCAGAATTTCAGGAAAACGATTACAGGGGGTAGACTGGAATTGCATTTTAAGCATAGGAATAGGGGCAGAACGTCGATAATGAAGCAGTTGGCACAAAAGGGCGTATGCGTTTTTTCCTGAATATATTCAGGAAAAAACGCATACGCCCTTTTGGGCCAACCAAGCAAGCTTGTAATGGAATTCTGCACCACAATGAAGCCTCACTGCCCCCCGGTCAAAAGGGTCATCTGAAAAAAGTGTAAAATCCAGAAAGGCACGTCAGGCCATGGAGTATAGGGAGCCTTGTTATGTTGATGGGCGGTATGTAAATTGCCAACAACCACTCTGGAGAAGTGTATGGTGTTCCTGAAACACCAAAAACAAAGCAACGGAGCCTATGGCACTTTCACTTATGGTCATATAGCTTAGGGAATTTAAAATCAAAAACACAGAGCCACCCCAAATTTTCAGACGGCTCTGATTATAAGAACCTCGTCTGCGGTACAAGTTAAATATCCCAGAAAGCGAAAAATGGATAAAGAACTTTTGGTACGTATATACAATGGAATATCACTCAGCAATGAAATTTATGTCATCAGGCCCGTCGCGGCATAATGAGTGGATTCAGCTACGATGATTCTAAGTGAAATAAGTCACACAGAAAAAGAAACCTCATAAGATATCACTAATACACAGAATGTAAACTTGGCTACACACGAAATGAACTACAAAACAGGGTCTCAAATTTAGAAAACCAACCAATGCTTCCTTAAGGGCAAAGATGAGTTCGGGTGCAGCATAAAACCAGAGATTGAAATTAGCACAGATACCATTCCATAACCCAAATATGTAATAGTCAAGATCTACACCTTGCTCAACGAAATGGACTCAACAACCCATATTCAAAGCCCAGGAATATACCTGACTAGTAAGAATCATAAAACCCATGGATTTATATGTCTACAGAAGAGAATCAAGTGTGTGTACAGCGGCATAAATGCAGCAGTGAAAATGTGATAAATCCCATTATCAAAATAAATTAAAAAAACAAAACACAGTGACAGTGAAATAGAGAGCAATTCTTAAATAATTCATTCAGGGTTTGTGATGCAACCTGGATTTACCACATCTACACCCAGAGCCAAGTGAGACATAAGGTTGGGCACTTCGGGCTGATAGCATTGGTGACGTTCGATGAGCAAATGCAGACCCTTTGAAGTCATACTGCATGGTACCCATTCCATGGGTCCCAACTCTCCAGGTTTAAGGGATTCTTCCTTCAGCTAAAACATGCATGGGAAACCCACAGTATGGTGCACCGTGTGACCGGCAAACGTTTTCAAATTCATCTCAGTTTTCGTCCCATTTTACTCGGGTTCACCATTCCAGACCCTTTACTAACACTCTCCCCACTTGGAGAGTCAGTGCCTTTAACCTCCTGTTTGGCACAGTTTGCAATTTCTGCGCAAGATGAACAGGAATAGGGAGAACCAATGAGAGACTAGCTGTAGGTGTCTGCACGGGCAAATTTAACGCTCATTTCCCACCAGGAAGAGGAATTAACCAAAGGCTCAGCATGCCGTGCCGGAACCAGATTAGGGCCTGAAGCAATCCTGCGGGTTTGCGGGCAGCTCACAAGATAGCGAGTTGAAGAAAGGAGCTCAGTGGCACTGTAACTCACAAACCTGCAGAGTTATAAATGACAGCTATCGTCCAAAAAAATATTGAAGGAAGGCTGCGAAGACGACTTGTAAGCGGGGCTGAATTGCAAGAAAACGATTTCAGGGGGTAGACGGGAATTGCATTTAAAGCATAGGAAAAGAGGCAGAACTTCGAAAATGATGCTCTTGGCCAAAAAGTGCGTATGCGTTTTTTCCTGAATATATTCAGGAAAAAACGCATACGCACTTTTTGGCCAACCAAGCAAGCATGTTAAAGAAATCTGCACTAAAATGAAGTCTCACTGCCCCACGGTCAAAAGGGCCATCTGAAAAAAGTGTAAAATCCAGAAAGGCAGCACAGGCCATGGAGAACCGGGAGCCTTGTTATGCTGATGGGCGGGATATAAATTGCCAACAGCCACTCTGGAGAAGTGTATGGTGTTTCCTGGAACACCTAAAAAACAAAGCAACGGAGCCTACGGCACTTCCACTTATGGTCCTATAGCTTAGGGAAATTTAAATCAAAAACACACAGCCACCCCAAAGTTTCGGACGGCTCTGTTTACAAGAACCTCGTCTACGCTACAAGTTCAATATCCCAGAATGTGAAAAATGGATAAAGAAGTTGTGGTACGTACGTACAATGGAATATCATTCAGCAATGAAATCTATGTCATCAGGCACATCGCAGCATAATGAGTGGATTCAGGTACGATGATTCTAAGTGAAATAAGTCACACAGAAAATGAAACATCATAAGATATCACTAATACACGGAATGTAAACTTGGCTACACATGAACTGAATTACAAAAAAGAACAGGGTCTCAAATTTAGAAAACCAACTTATGCTTGCTTACGGGGAAAGGTGAGTTGGGGTGCTGCATAAAACAAGAGATTGAACTTAGCACAGATACCTTTCCATAAGCCAAATATGTAATAGAGAAGACCTACTCCTTGCTCAACGAAATGGACTCAACACCCCATATTCAACGCCTAGGCATATACCTGACTAGTAAGAATCTTAAAGCCTACGGATTTATATGTCTCCGTAAGACAATCAAGTGTGTGTACAGCAGAGTAAACGCAGCAGTGAAAATCAGCTAAATCCCATTATAAAAATAAATTTCAAGAAAAAACACAATGACAGTGAAATAGAGAGCAATTCCTCAATGATTCATTCATGGCTTGTGATGAAACCTGGATTAACCACCTCTACCCCCCAGAGCTGGGTGAGACATAAGGCTGGACTCTTGGGCCTGATTGGATTGTTGAGGTACAGTGAGCAAATGCAGAGCCTTTGAAGTCATACTCCAGGGTACCCATTCCATGGGTCCCAACTCTCCAGGTTTAAGGGATTCTTCCTTCCACTAAATCATGCATGGGAAACCCAGAGTATGGTCCACTGTGTGATTGGGAAACGTTTTCAAATGCACCTCAGTTTTCATCCCTTTGTACTGGGGTTCACCATTCCAGACGCTTAACTAACACTCTCCCCACTTGGAGAGTCAATGCCTTTAACCTCCTGTTTGGCACAGTTTGCAATTTCTGCGGAAGATGAACAGGAATAGGGAGAACCAATGAGAGACTAGCTGTAGGTGTCTGCACGGGCAAATTTAACTCTCACTTCCCACCAGGAAGAGGAATTAACCAAAGGCCCAGCATGCCGTGCTGGAACCAGATTAAGGCCTGAAGCAATTCTGTGCGTTTGCGGCTAGCTCACATGAAAGCGAGTTGAAGAAAGGAGCTCAGGGGCACTGTAATTCACAAACATGCAGAGTTATAAATGACAGCTATCGTCCAAAAATATATTGAAGGAAGGCTGCGAAGAGGACTTGAAACCGGGGCAGAATTTCAGGAAAACGATTACAGGGGGTAGACTGGAATTGTATTTTAAGCATAGGAATAGGGGCAGAACGTCGATAATGAAGCAGTTGGCACAAAAGGGCGTATGCGTTTTTTCCTGAATATATTCAGGAAAACACGCATACGCACTTTTGGGCCAACCAAGCAAGCTTGTAATGGAATTCTGCACCACAATGAAGCCTCACTGCCCTCCGGTCAAAAGGGTCATCTGAAAAAAGTGTAAAATCCAGAAAGGCACGTCAGGCCATGGAGTATAGGGAGCCTTGTTATGTTGATGGGCGGTATGTAAATTGCCAACAACCACTCTGGAGAAGTGTATGGTGTTCCTGAAACACCAAAAACAAAGCAACGGAGCCTATGGCACTTTCACTTATGGTCATATAGCTTAGGGAATTTAAAATCAAAAACACAGAGCCACCCCAAATTTTCAGACGGCTCTGATTATAAGAACCTCGTCTGCGGTACAAGTTAAATATCCCAGAAAGCGAAAAATGGATAAAGAACTTTTGGTACGTATATACAATGGAATATCACTCAGCAATGAAATTTATGTCATCAGGCCCGTCGCGGCATAATGAGTGGATTCAGCTACGATGATTCTAAGTGAAATAAGTCACACAGAAAAAGAAACCTCATAAGATATCACTAATACACAGAATGTAAACTTGGCTACACACGAAATGAACTACAAAACAGGGTCTCAAATTTAGAAAACCAACCAATGCTTCCTTAAGGGCAAAGATGAGTTCGGGTGCAGCATAAAACCAGAGATTGAAATTAGCACAGATACCATTCCATAACCCAAATATGTAATAGTCAAGACCTACACCTTGCTCAACGAAATGGACTCAACACCCCATATTCAAAGCCTAGGAATATACCTGACTAGTAAGAATCATAAAACCCATGGATTTATATGTCTACAGAAGAGAATCAAGTGTGTGTACAGCGGCATAAATGCAGCAGTGAAAATGTGATAAATCCCATTATCAAAATAAATTAAAAAAACAAAACACAGTGACAGTGAAATAGAGAGCAATTCTTAAATAATTCATTCAGGGTTTGTGATGCAACCTGGATTTACCACATCTACACGCAGAGCCAAGTGAGACATAAGGTTGGGCACTTCGGGCTGATAGCATTGGTGACGTTCGATGAGCAAATGCAGACCCTTTGAAGTCATACTGCATGGTACCCATTCCATGGGTTCCAACTCTCCAGGTTTAAGGGATTCTTCCTTCAGCTAAAACATGCATGGGAAACCCACAGTATGGTGCACCGTGTGACCGGGAAACCTTTTCAAATTCATCTCAGTTTTCGTCCCATTTTACTCGGGTTCACCATTCCAGACCCTTTACTAACACTCTCCCCACTTGGAGAGTCAGTGCCTTTAACCTCCTGTTTGGCACAGTTTGCAATTTCTGCGCAAGATGAACAGGAATAGGGAGAACCAATGAGAGACTAGCTGTAGGTGTCTGCACGGGCAAATTTAACGCTCATTTCCCACCAGGAAGAGGAATTAACCAAAGGCTCAGCATGCCGTGCCGGAACCAGATTAGGGCCTGAAGCAATCCTGCGGGTTTGCGGGCAGCTCACAAGATAGCGAGTTGAAGAAAGGAACTCAGGGGCACTGTAACTCACAAACCTGCAGAGTTATAAATGACAGCTATCGTCCAAAAAAATATTGAAGGAAGGCTGCGAAGACGACTTGTAAGCGGGGCAGAATTGCAGGAAAACGATTTCAGGGGGTAGACGGGAATTGCATTTAAAGCATAGGAAAAGAGGCAGCACGTCGACAATGATGCTCTTGGCCAAAAAGGGCGTATGCGTTTTTTCCTGAATATATTCAGGAAAAAACGCATACGCCCTTTTTGGCCAACCAAGCAAGCATGTTAAAGAAATCTGCACTAAAATGAAGTCTCACTGCCCCCCGGTCAAAAGGGCCATCTGAAAAAAGTGTAAAATCCAGAAAGGCAGCACAGGCCATGGAGAACCGGGAGCCTTGTTATGCTGATGGGCGGGATGTAAATTGCCAACAGCCACTCTGGAGAAGTGTATGGTGTTTCCTGGAACACCTAAAAAACAAAGCAACGGAGCCTACGCCACTTCCACTTATGGTCCTATAGCTTAGGGAAATTTAAATCAAAAACACACAGCCACCCCAAAGTTTCGGACGGCTCTGTTTACAAGAACCTCGTCTACGCTACAAGTTCAATATCCCAGAATGTGAAAAATGGATAAAGAAGTTGTGGTACGTACGTACAATGGAATATCATTCAGCAATGAAATCTATGTCATCAGGCCCATCGTAGCATAATGAGTGGATTCAGGTACGATGATTCTAAGTGAAATAAGTCACACAGAAAATGAAACATCATAAGATATCACTAATACACGGAATGTAAACTTGGCTACACTTGAACTGAATTACAAAACAGAACAGGGTCTCAAATTTAGAAAACCAACTTATACTTGCTTATGGGGAAAGGTGAGGTGGGCTGCTGCATAAAACCAGAGATTGAAATTAACACAGATACCTTTCCATAAGCCAAATATGTAATAGGCAAGACCTACTCCTTGCTCAACGAAATGGACTCAACACCCCATATTCAACGCCTACGAATATACCTGACTAGTAAGAATCTTAAAACCCATGGATTTATATGTCTCCGTAAGAGAATCAAGCGTTTGTTCAGTGGCCTAAACGCAGCAGTGAAAATCCGATAAATCCCATTATCAAAATAAATTTCTAAAACACAACACCATGACAGTGAAATAGAGAGCAATTCTTAAAAAATTCACTCAGGGCTTCTGATGCAACCTGGATTTACCTCATCTACACCCAGAGCTGGGGAGACAAAAGGCCGGACACTTCAGCATGATAGCATTGGTGAGGTTCGGTGAGCAAATGCAGACCCTTTGAAGTCATACTTCATGGTACCCATTCCATGGGTCCCAACTCTCCAGGTTTAAGGGATTCTTCCTTCCACTAAATCATGCATGGGAAACCCAGAGTATGGTCCACTGTGTGATTGGGAAACGTTTTCAAATGCATCTCAGTTTTCATCCCTTTGTACTCGGGTTCACCATTCCAGACGCTTAACTAACACTCTCCCCACTTGGAGAGTCAATGCCTTTAACCTCCTGTTTGGCACAGTTTGCAATTTCTGCACAAGATGAAGAGGAATAGGGAGAACCAATGAGAGACTAGCTGTGGGTGTCTGCACGGGCAAATGTAATGCTCATTTCCCACCAGGAAGAGGAATTAACCAAAGGCTCAGCATGCCGTGCGGGAACCAGATTAGGGCCTGAAGCAATCCTGCGGGTTTGCGGCCAGCTCACAAGAAAGCGAGTTGAAGAAAGGAGCTCAGGGGCACTGTAATTCACAAACATGCAGGGTTAAAAATGACAGCTATCGTCCAATAATATATTGAAGTAAGTCTGCGAAGAGGACTTGAAAGCGGGGCAGAATTGCAGGAAAACGATTTCAGGGGGTAGACTGGAATTGCACTTAAAGCATAGGAAAAGAGGCAGAACGGCGACAATGATGCTCTTGGCCAAAAGGGCGTATGCGTTTTCTCCTGAATATATTCAGGAAAAAACGCATACGACCCTTTTGGTCAAACAAGCAAGCATGTTAAAGAAATCTGCACTGCAATGAAGTCTCACTTCCCCGGTTAAAAGGGCCATCTGAAAAATGTGTAAAATCCAGAAAGGCAGCACAGGCCATGGAAAACAGGGAGCCTTGTTATGCTGATGGGCGGGATGTAAATTGCCAACAGCCACTCTGGAGAAGTATATGGTGTTTCCTGAAACACCTAGAAAACAAAGGAACAGAGCCTAGGGCACTTCCACTTATAGTCCTATAGCTTAAGGAAATTACAATCAAAAACACACAGCCACCCCAAAGTTTGGGACGGCTCTGTTGACAAGAACCTCGTCGACATTACCAGTTAAATATGCCAGAAATCGAAAAATGGATAAAGAAGTTGTGGTACGTACGTATAATGTAATATCACTCAGCAATGAAATCTATGTCATCAGGCCCGTAGCGGCATAATGTGTGGATTCAGGTATGATGATTCTAAGTGAAAACAGTCACACAGAAAAAGAAACATCATAAGATATCACTAATACACGGAATATAAACTTGGCTACACATGAACTGAATTACAAAAAAGAACAGGGTCTCAAATTTAGAAAACCAACTTATGCTTGCTTACGGGGAAAGGTGAGTTGGGGTGCTGCATAAAACAAGAGATTGAACTTAGCACAGATACCTTTCCATAAGCCAAATATGTAATAGAGAAGACCTACTCCTTGCTCAACGAAATGGCCTCAACGCCCCATATTCAACGCCTAGGCATATACCTGACTAGTAAGAATCTTAAAGCCTACGGATTTATATGTCTCCGTAAGACAATCAAGTGTGTGTACAGCAGAGTAAACGCAGCAGTGAAAATCAGCTAAATCCCATTATAAAAATAAATTTCAAGAAAAAACACAATGACAGTGAAATAGAGAGCAATTCCTCAATGATTCATTCATGGCTTGTGATGAAACCTGGATTAACCACCTCTACCCCCCAGAGCTGGGTGAGACATAAGGCTGGACTCTTGGGCCTGATTGGATTGTTGAGGTACAGTGAGCAAATGCAGAGCCTTTGAAGTCATACTCCAGGGTACCCATTCCATGGGTCCCAACTCTCCAGGTTTAAGGGATTCTTCCTTCAGCTAAAACATGCATGGGAAACCCAGAGTATGGTCCACCGTGTGATCTGGAAACGTTTTTAAATGCATCTCAGTTTTCGTCCCCTGGTACTCGGGTTCACCATTCCAGACGCTTTACTAACACTCTCCCCACTTGGAGAGTCAGTGCCTTTAACCTCCTGTTTGGCACAGTTTGCAATTTCTGCGCAACATGAACAGGAATAGGGAGAACCAATGAGAGACTAGCTGTAGGTGTCTGCACGGGCAAATTTAACTCTCACTTCCAACCAGGAAGAGGAATTAACCACAGGCTCAGCATGCCGTGCCAGAACCAGATTAAGGCCTGAAGCAATTCTGTGCGTTTGCGGCTAGCTCACATGAAAGCGAGTTGAAGAAAGGAGCTCAGGGGCACTGTAATTCACAAACATGCAGAGTTATAAATGACAGCTATCGTCCAAAAATATATTGAAGGAAGGCTGCGAAGAGGACTTGAAACCGGGGCAGAATTTCAGGAAAACGATTACAGGGGGTAGACTGGAATTGCATTTTAAGCATAGGAATAGGGGCAGAACGTCGATAACGAAGCAGTTGGCCCAAAAGGGCGTATGCGTTTTTTCCTGAATATATTCAGGAAAAAACGCATATGCCCTTTTGGGCCAACCAAGCAAGCTTGTAAAGGAAATCTGCACCACAATGAAGCCTCACTGCCCCCCGGTCAAAAGGGTCATCTGAAAAAAGTGTAAAATCCAGAAAGGCACGTCAGGCCATGGAGTATAGGGAGCCTTGTTATGTTGATGGGCGGTATGTAAATTGCCAACAACCACTCTGGAGAAGTGTATGGTGTTCCTGAAACACCAAAAACAAAGCAACGGAGCCTATGGCACTTTCACTTATGGTCATATAGCTTAGGGAATTTAAAATCAAAAACACAGAGCCACCCCAAATTTTCAGACGGCTCTGATTATAAGAACCTCGTCTGCGGTACAAGTTAAATATCCCAGAAAGCGAAAAATGGATAAAGAACTTTTGGTACGTATATACAATGGAATATCACTCAGCAATGAAATCTATGTCATCAGGCCCGTCGCGGCATAATGAGTGGATTCAGCTACGATGATTCTAAGTGAAATAAGTCACACAGAAAAAGAAACCTCATAAGATATCACTAATACACAGAATGTAAACTTGGCTACACACGAAATGAACTACAAAACAGGGTCTCAAATTTAGAAAACCAACCAATGCTTCCTTAAGGGCAAAGATGAGTTCGGGTGCAGCATAAAACCAGAGATTGAAATTAGCACAGATACCATTCCATAACCCAAATATGTAATAGTCAACACCTACACCTTGCTCATCGAAATGGACTCAACAACCCATATTCAAAGCCCAGGAATATACCTGACTAGTAAGAATCATAAAACCCATGGATTTATATGTCTACAGAAGAGAATCAAGTGTGTGTACAGCGGCATAAATGCAGCAGTGAAAATGTGATAAATCCCATTATCAAAATAAATTAAAAAAACAAAACACAGTGACAGTGAAATAGAGAGCAATTCTTAAATAATTCATTCAGGGTTTGTGATGCAACCTGGATTTACCACATCTACACGCAGAGCCAAGTGAGACATAAGGTTGGGCACTTCGGGCTGATAGCATTGGTGACGTTCGATGAGCAAATGCAGACCCTTTGAAGTCATACTGCATGGTACCCATTCCATGGGTCCCAACTCTCCAGGTTTAAGGGATTCTTCCTTCAGCTAAAACATGCATGGGAAACCCACAGTATGGTGCACCGTGTGACCGGGAAACGTTTTCAAATGCATCTCAGTTTTCGTCCCCTTTTACTCGGGTTCACCATTCCAGACCCTTTACTAACACTCTCCCCACTTGGAGAGTCAGTGCCTTTAACCTCCTGTTTGGCACAGTTTGCAATTTCTGCGCAAGATGAACAGGAATAGGGAGAAACAATGAGAGACTAGCTGTAGGTGTCTGCACGGGCAAATTTAACGCTCATTTCCCACCAGGAAGAGGAATTAACCAAAGGCTCAGCATGCCGTGCCGGAACCAGATTAGGGCCTGAAGCAATCCTGCGGGTTTGCGGGCAGCTCACAAGATAGCGAGTTGAAGAAAGGAGCTCAGGGGCACTGTAACTCACAAACCTGCAGAGTTATAAATGACAGCTCTCGTCCAAAAAAATATTGAAGGAAGGCTGCGAAGACGACTTGTAAGCGGGGCAGAATTGCAGGAAAACGATTTCAGGGGGTAGACGGGAATTGCATTTAAAGCATAGGAAAAGAGGCAGAACGTCGACAATGATGCTCTTGGCCAAAAAGGGCGTATGCGTTTTTTCCTGAATATATTCAGGAAAAAACGCATACGCCCTTTTTGGCCAACCAAGCAAGCATGTTAAAGAAATCTGCACTAAAATGAAGTCTCACTGCCCCCCGGTCAAAAGGGCCATCTGAAAAAAGTGTAAAATCCAGAAAGGCAGCACAGGCCATGGAGAACCGGGAGCCTTGTTATGCTGATGGGCGGGATGTAAATTGCCAACAGCCACTCTGGAGAAGTGTATGGTGTTTCCTGGAACACCTAAAAAACAAAGCAACGGAGCCTACGGCACTTCCACTTATGGTCCTATAGCTTAGGGAAATTTAAATCAAAAACACACAGCCACCCCAAAGTTTCGGACGGCTCTGTTTACAAGAACCTCGTCTACGCTACAAGTTCAATATCCCAGAATGTGAAAAATGGATAAAGAAGTTGTGGTACGTACGTACAATGGAATATCATTCAGCAATGAAATCTATGTCATCAGGCCCATCGCAGCATAATGAGTGGATTCAGGTACGATGATTCTAAGTGAAATAAGTCACACAGAAAATGAAACATCATAAGATATCACTAATACACGGAATGTAAACTTGGCTACACATGAACTGAATTACAAAACAGAACAGGGTCTCAAATTTAGAAAACCAACTTATACTTGCTTATGGGGAAAGGTGAGCTGGGCTTCTGCATAAAACCAGAGATTGAAATTAACACAGATACCTTTCCATAAGCCAAATATGTAATAGGCAAGACCTACTCCTTGCTCAACGAAATGGACTCAACACCCCATATTCAACGCCTAGGAATATACCTGACTAGTAAGAATCTTAAAACCCATGGATTTATATGTCTCCGTAAGAGAATCAAGCGTTTGTTCAGTGGCCTAAACGCAGCAGTGAAAATCCGATACATCCCATTATCAAAATAAATTTCTAAAACACAACACCATGACAGTGAAATAGAGAGCAATTCTTAAAAAATTCACTCAGGGCTTCTGATGCAACCTGGATTTACCACATCTACACCCAGAGCTGGGGAGACAAAAGGCCGGACACTTCAGCATGATAGCATTGGTGAGGTTCGGTGAGCAAATGCAGACCCTTTGAAGTCATACTTCATGGTACCCATTCCATGGGTCCCAACTCTCCAGGTTTAAGGGATTCTTCCCTCCACTAAATCATGCATGGGAAACCCAGAGTATGGTCCACTGTGTGATTGGGAAACGTTTTCAAATGCATCTCAGTTTTCATCCCTTTGTACTCGGGTTCACCATTCCAGACGCTTAACTAACACTCTCCCCACTTGGAGAGTCAATGCCTTTAACCTCCTGTTTGGCACAATTTGCAATTTCTGCACAAGATGAAGAGGAATAGGGAGAACCAATGAGAGACTAGCTGTGGGTGTCTGCACGGGCAAATGTAATGCTCATTTCCCACCAGGAAGAGGAATTAACCAAAGGCTCAGCATGCCGTGCGGGAACCAGATTAGGGCCTGAAGCAATCCTGCGGGTTTGCGGCCAGCTCACAAGAAAGCGAGTTGAAGAAAGGAGCTCAGGGGCACTGTAATTCACAAACATGCAGGGTTAAAAATGACAGCTATCGTCCAATAATATATTGAAGTAAGTCTGCGAAGAGGACTTGAAAGCGGGGCAGAATTGCAGGAAAACGATTTCAGGGGGTAGACTGGAATTGCACTTAAAGCATAGGAAAAGAGGCAGAACGGCGACAATGATGCTCTTGGCCAAAAAGGGCGTATGCGTTTTCTCCTGAATATATTCAGGAAAAAACGCATACGCCCCTTTTGGTCAAACAAGCAAGCATGTTAAAGAAATCTGCACTACAATGAAGTCTCACTTCCCCGGTCAAAAGGGCCATCTGAAAAATGTGTAAAATCCAGAAAGGCAGCACAGGCCATGGAGAACAGGGAGCCTTGTTATGCTGATGGGCGGGATGTAAATTGCCAACAGCCACTCTGGAGAAGTATATGGTGTTTCCTGAAACACCTAGAAAACAAAGGAACAGAGCCTAGGGCACTTCCACTTATAGTCCTATAGCTTAAGGAAATTACAATCAAAAACACACAGCCACCCCAAAGTTTGGGACGGCTCTGTTGACAAGAACCTCGTCGACATTACCAGTTAAATATGCCAGAAATCGAAAAATGGATAAAGAAGTTGTAGTACGTACGTATAATGTAATATCACTCAGCAATGAAATCTATGTCATCAGGCCCGTAGCGGCATAATGTGTGGATTCAGGTATGATGATTCTAAGTGAAAACAGTCACACAGAAAAAGAAACATCATAAGATATCACTAATACACGGAATATAAACTTGGCTACACATGAACTGAATTACACAAAAGAACAGGGTCTCAAATTTAGAAAACCAACTTATGCTTGCTTACGGGGAAAGGTGAGTTGGGGTGCTGCATAAAACAAGAGATTGAACTTAGCACAGATACCTTTCCATAAGCCAAATATGTAATAGAGAAGACCTACTCCTTGCTCAACGAAATGGCCTCAACGCCCCATATTCAACGCCTAGGCATATACCTGACTAGTAAGAATCTTAAAGCCTACGGATTTATATGTCTCCGTAAGACAATCAAGTGTGTGTACAGCAGAGTAAACGCAGCAGTGAAAATCAGCTAAATCCCATTATAAAAATAAATTTCAAGAAAAAACACAATGACAGTGAAATAGAGAGCAATTCCTCAATGATTCATTCATGGCTTGTGATGAAACCTGGATTAACCACCTCTACCCCCCAGGGCTGGGTGAGACATAAGGCTGGACTCTTGGGCCTGATTGGATTGTTGAGGTACAGTGAGCAAATGCAGAGCCTTTGAAGTCATACTCCAGGGTACCCATTCCATGGGTCCCAACTCTCCAGGTTTAAGGGATTCTTCCTTCAGCTAAAACATGCATGGGAAACCCAGAGTATGGTCCACCGTGTGATCTGGAAACGTTTTTAAATGCATCTCAGTTTTCGTCCCCTGGTACTCGGGTTCACCATTCCAGACGCTTTACTAACACTCTCCCCACTTGGAGAGTCAGTGCCTTTAACCTCCTGTTTGGCACAGTTTGCAATTTCTGCGCAACATGAACAGGAATAGGGAGAACCAATGAGAGACTAGCTGTAGGTGTCTACACGGGCAAATTTAACTCTCACTTCCCACCAGGAAGAGGAATTAACCACAGGCTCAGCATGCCGTGCCGGAACCAGATTAAGGCCTGAAGCAATTCTGTGCATTTGCGGCTAGCTCACATGAAAGCGAGTTGAAGAAAGGAGCTCAGGGGCACTGTAATTCACAAACATGCAGAGTTATAAATGACAGCTATCGTCCAAAAATATATTGAAGGAAGGCTGCGAAGAGGACTTGAAACCGGGGCAGAATTTCAGGAAAACGATTACAGGGGGTAGACTGGAATTGTATTTTAAGCATAGGAATGGGGCAGAACGTCGATAATGAAGCAGTTGGCACAAAAGGGCGTATGCGTTTTTTCCTGAATATATTCAGGAAAAAACGCATACGCCCTTTTGGGCCAACCAAGCAAGCTTGTAATGGAATTCTGCACCACAATGAAGCCTCACTGCCCCCCGGTCAAAAGGGTCATCTGAAAAAAGTGTAAAATCCAGAAAGGCACGTCAGGCCATGGAGTAGAGGGAGCCTTGTTATGTTGATGGGCGGTATGTAAATTGCCAACAACCACTCTGGAGAAGTGTATGGTGTTCCTGAAACACCAAAAACAAAGCAACGGAGCCTATGGCACTTTCACTTATGGTCATATAGCTTAGGGAATTTAAAATCAAAAACACAGAGCCACCCCAAATTTTCAGACGGCTCTGATTATAAGAACCTCGTCTGCGGTACAAGTTAAATATCCCAGAAAGCGAAAAATGGATAAAGAACTTTTGGTACGTATATACAATGGAATATCACTCAGCAATGAAATCTATGTCATCAGGCCCGTCGTGGCATGATGAGTGGATTCAGGTACGATGATTCTAAGTGAAATAAGTCACACAGAAAAAGAAACCTCCTAAGATATCACTAATACACAGAATGTAAACTTGGCTACACACGAAATGAACTACAAAACAGGGTCTCAAATTTAGAAAACCAACCAATGCTTCCTTAAGGGCAAAGATGAGTTCGGGTGCAGCATAAAACCAGAGATTGAAATTAGCACAGATACCATTCCATTACCCATATATGTAATAGTCAAGACCTACACCTTGCTCAACGAAATGGACTCAACAACCCATATTCAAAGCCCAGGAATATACCTGACTAGTAAGAATCATAAAACCCATGGATTTATATGTCTACAGAAGAGAATCAAATGTGTGTACAGCGGCATAAATGCAGCAGTGAAAATGTGATAAATCCCATTATCAAAATAAATTAAAAAAACAAAACACAGTGACAGTGAAATAGAGAGCAATTCTTAAATAATTCATTCAGGGTTTGTGATACAACCTGGATTTACCACATCTACACCCAGAGCCAAGTGAGACATAAGGTTGGGCACTTCAGGCTGATAGCATTGGTGACGTTCGATGAGCAAATGCAGACCCTTTGAAGTCATACTGCATGGTACCCATTCCATGGGTCCCAACTCTCCAGGTTTAAGGGATTCTTCCTTCCACTAAATCATGCATGGGAAACCCAGAGTATGGTCCACTGTGTGATTGGGAAACGTTTTCAAATGCATCTCAGTTTTCATCCCTTTGTACTGGGGTTCACCATTCCAGACGCTTAACTAACACTCTCCCCACTTGGAGAGTCAATGCCTTTAACCTCCTGTTTGGCACAGTTTGCAATTTCTGCACAAGATGAAGAGGAATAGGGAGAACCAATGAGAGACTAGCTGTGGGTGTCTGCACGGGCAAATTTAACTCTCACTTCCCACCAGGAAGAGGAATTAACCACAGGCTCAGCATGCCGTGCCGGAACCAGATTAAGGCCTGAAGCAATTCTTTGCGTTTGCGGCTAGCTCACATGAAAGCGAGTTGAAGAAAGGAGCTCAGGGGCACTGTAATTCACAAACATGCAGAGTTATAAATGACAGCTATCGTCCAAAAATATATTGAAGGAAGGCTGCGAAGAGGACTTGAAACCGGGGCAGAATTTCAGGAAAACGATTACAGGGGGTAGACTGGAATTGCATTTTAAGCATAGGAATAGGGGCAGAGCGTCGATAATGAAGCAGTTGGCCCAAAAGGGCGTATGCGTTTTTTCCTGAATATATTCAGGAAAAAACGCATACGCCCTTTTGGGCCAACCAAGCAAGCTTGTAAAGGAAATCTGCACCACAATGAAGCCTCACTGCCCCCCGGTCAAAAGGGTCATCTGAAAAAAGTGTAAAATCCAGAAAGGCAGGTCAGGCCATGGAGTATAGGGAGCCTTGTTATGTTGATGGGCGGTATGTAAATTGCCAACAACCACTCTGGAGAAGTGTATGGTGTTCCTGAAACACCAAAAACAAAGCAACGGAGCCTATGGCAATTTCACTTATGGTCATATAGCTTAGGGAATTTAAAATCAAAAACACAGAGCCACCCCAAATTTTCAGACGGCTCTGATTATAAGAACCTCGCCTGCGGAACAAGTTAAATATCCCAGAAAGCGAAAAATGGATAAAAAACTTTTGGTACGTATATACAATGGAATATCACTCAGCAATGAAATCTATGTCATCAGGCCCGTCGCGGCATAATGAGCGGATTCAGGTACGATGATTCTAAGTGAAATAAGTCACACAGAAAAAGAAACCTCATAAGATATCACTAATACACAGAATGTAAACTTGGCTACACACGAAATGAACTACAAAACAGGGTCTCAAATTTAGAAAACCAACCAATGCTTCCTTAAGGGCAAAGATGAGTTCGGGTGCAGCATAAAACCAGAGATTGAAATTAGCACAGATACCTTTCCATTACCCAAATATGTAATAGTCAAGACCTACACCTTGCTCAACGAAATGGACTCAACAACCCATATTCAAAGCCCAGGAATATACCTGACTAGTAAGAATCATAAAACCCATGGATTTATATGTCTACAGAAGAGAATCAAGTGTGTGTACAGCGGCATAAATGCAGCAGTGAAAATGTGATAAATCCCATTATCAAAATAAATTACAAAAACAAAACACAGTGACAGAGAAATAGAGAGCAATTCTTAAATAATTCATTCAGGGTTTGTGATGCAACCTGGATTTACCACATCTACACCCAGAGCCAAGTGAGACATAAGGTTTGGCACTTCGGGCTGATAGCATTGGTGACGATCGATGAGCAAACGCAGACCCTTTGAAGTCATACTGCATGGTACCCATTCCATGGGTCCCAACTCTCCAGGCTTAAGGGATTCTTCCTT